>NC_140586.1:348008249-348647220 GCF_964204655.1 Triturus cristatus | reverse complement strand
GCCATCATACAGGAGGTGCCAACCTATTTGAACTCCACCTTCTACAAGCTGCAATGCCTATTTAAGCAGAACATGTCTATCAATGATTACATACTACAAAGGAGAAAGGATACAATTGCCTAAGTCATGACGATGGAGGTTGACATTTGGGGACAAGTGGAGTGCCTGATTCAAATACTAGTTTCGCTTGAGATTTTGAAATGAGAAGTCAGCAAGAAGGACAGTGCCAAGACAAGCAATTTTGATGTTGAATATGCTGCAGGAACATTTGCAGTAGATAGAGCAAACATTTTCTAAGGTCATTAAAGAATCATCTGTCTTGGTCAACAGCTTAATCCTTCATCTGAACACAAATCAAAGTCTGCAAAAAGAGATTGTGTCCCCGAATACTACATCTGTGGTACAATACTGGATCCGCAGCACAAAAAAGCACTGCCCACTTTTATTCCTTTTTCAAAAGTGGATGCCTCAATTTACAAGAATTGGATCATTAGAAAAGTGGGTGACATAGAAGTAAATTATCGTAAATTCAAGGAACTGAAATGCTGCCTTCAACCTCCAAAAAGTGTGGTGTTGGCCCAGAACTGAGAGGTATTTCGCAATTGCACCTGCATCAGCCACCAGTGGCAACATCAGCTACTGCTACTAAACCTTTAGCCTCAACAGCTTGACTTCCAACATCTGCAATGGGCTTAAATAAAGTATCCATGTGCTATATATGCTGAAACAACAAGTGCCAACCACAATGTCACTTGAAAAGATGGCACAGCACACTAAGGATCAAGACCCATTGACTTATTGGCATGGGAAGAAGGAACAGTGGCCAGAGCTCGGTAGGCAGGAAAAGTGTGTGTTCAGTGCAGCGAGGGCAATTGTCATGGCCAATACCACCAGTCGCTCGAATGTAGACAGACATTCGATGATTAAAATAAATAATCATTTAATTTCCAACAATTATAGGGCTCCAGCAGACACAACCAAGAACTGGAAGTTTCTCGGACTTCACAAGTATGGCAAGTGATCATCCTCCAGACGACCCTCTGAATTTCAGGATGAAAGCTACTTTTCAGATAAAAAAAAAAGAAACAAAAACACAACAGAAGTTTTTGCAATGTAAAAAAAAAAAAAGATAAAAAGTTTTATTTTGTATTTGACGTGCAGCAAATTTAAATTAACAAATGGATCAGTGTACGCCGCACAGACAAGCAAACAAGGACGACACAGACATTTTGCCTGGTGGTGAGCAGTGATAAAGAAAGAAAACAAATTCAATCTTAAGGTAATCCACAGACTTTGCAGTATTTAAGTCAATGATGGGTGCCGCCATACCACTTCCAGAGATAACAGGATACATGCCTAACCCTACATTCCCATGCCGAGCTGTAACTGAAGATGCAAAGGACTGCATTGCATGGCTTATGTATGTTGCTTCCATGGGAAAAAAGAGAAGCATAGATAGATAGATGGACACTGCACCTGGGAATAAGCAACTTGTATCAAGGAATGCCAAATGATGCATGTGTTGGGTTTAGCTTTGGCAAACAGATAGTTCGTGTTTGGGTGATCATTTGATTCATAATGAATGCTGGGATTCTGTTGATGCTCTAATTTAAACAATTAAGAGGGTCGGGATAAAGAATCGGGGCTGTTTGAGTCTTCATAAGACTAAGTCCAGTGCCAATAAATGAAACTTCCACAAGACAAGAAAAGTCAAAACCATGAGGGTTTATTCAAAATTAGAATCATTACTGAAGGCAAAAAGTTATAAGGTACATCATGTGCTATCAGGTGTTAAAAGTAAATCAACATGAAACAAAATCAAAATATGCAAGAAGATTAGCATAAGGTCATTTCTAGAGCAAGCTCAGCTGTTGTTCAGCAAGTGGACTATCATAAAATCTACCTAAATCGAAAGCCCAAGAAAGTCTAAATATAAAGTAAGTAAACAAACTAGCGCAGCAATTATTCATTTTAAAAGGAAGAGAAAGTCTAAGTATAAATCAAATAGACTGATAGTGCCTGCACATTTAGGAAAGCAAGAAAAGTCTAGCATATCTTCCAGAACATCATATTTTATGTGATTATCTACAGAAAAGCCACACACTCAGTATCGTTTGACATGACATTATAGGGCTGGGTTAACAAAGACACATTGACATTAACCAATCCTCATTCAAAAACATTAGATACATCAAATAAGATAAATCTAGTTAACACCTACTTTGCTGCATATTAATAAATGAGATCTGCCTAGGAAATGAACGAGCTGCCATGACATTTATTCAATTCAGTAATACAATAGACAGTTCAGCCAAGGAATTGTCTCATCCTAAACATGGTTTCCTTAACACACATTAATAAAATTATAGTTTATTAAATAAACATCACCACTAATAAGGCTTAAAATGTGTTGATTTTCTGAAATGGAAAAGCATATACACAGTCAAAGTGGCTGTAAGAGCAGCCTCAAACTGACCCAGAATGTCCGTGACCCCACGCACACAGCAGGACACACGCTGGACCCCATCTTCAGCTCCAGCAACCACATTAAATACAGCATGTCACAAAACTCAACTGATCATTCCATCATCTACTTCAGCAACTCCAGCACCCGCACCAACACCCCTAAGATGGCCAGTACCCGCACCACAGCTGGAGTACAATTTCAGACACCAGCTGGACGGACGCTCTCAACTCCTCCACCCAGCTGCCGCCACCAACCTGGAACAGTCAATTAAGAACTTTGTCACCTGGATCACCAACTGCATTGTCAGCATTGCCCCCATCAAGAGCAACAATCAGAGAAGATCCTCCTAAATGGCTAGCTGGTACACCCAAGAACTCAGAATAGCGAAACGTGACAGCAAACAGCTTGTCATAAGCCACCTACCTGGATCCCAGATGATTCCAATGGGGCAGCAACGCTAGTTCCCGAATCCTCCTGAGACTTGCCTTCGTTTTACAGGAGACACTGCTCCGGTGGCAAATCCAAGGTGAAAGGGGTTGGGATGGAGAGAGCGTGTTGAGTCAAAGATGCTGTGGCTCGTCAAATCAACAACAACACTGCAGCAGGCATTCAGACCAGTCTGATGAATGGTACGGGCAGATATGGTACCTATAAACAAACAAATAATAAGGTTTTAGTCTAGTATTAACTCCATCTCTTAAGGTATCACCTCAGAAAAGCTTTTCAAATGTCAACCAACCTTAAGTTTTATTGGTGTTTTCTTTTCATTTAGATTGTCAGTAGAAGCTCCTCTATCAAAATTTTCAAAACTGTTGTGAGAATAATTTTAAGCATCAAACCCTCATGCAAATTTGGATGAGGTTAGCTTCATCCAAGCCCTCTCTGGCAGAGCCCTGACAACAGTGTGTACAAGTTGAACAAATACACTGGTTACCTTTGTTTGCAGCACAATGTTACGTCTGAGCTCAGCGTGTAGTAAAATCAAGTCTGTTAATACGTCTCTCCTTTTCTTGTTCTTTTTTCCATCCTGGTGCGAGATTAATTCAAGACGTTGTTTGCGGTGAGGTTCAAGCTGGACGATCAAGGGAGCTGGCAAGACCGAGTCCTAGAAGCCGGGAAATAGGTAAGTAGCAGGCGAAGAGGCTAAGGGAAGGGGGAGTGTGTGGGCGGTCTTTAAATAAGAATGCTTTAGAACATTCATAAGGTCACATTCTAATTGTTTATAACAAGGAACAGGTGCTGCTAATTAACTTGATGAGGCTGCCTTCTAGAAGGTACTTTAGAATGTTCACAAAGGTCACATTCTACTTGCTTATAGCAAGGAACAGGTGCAGATGATTAATTTGATGAGGCTGTCTTCTAAAAGTTATTTTGTAATGTTCATGAAGGTTGCATTCTAATTGCTTACATCAAGGAACAGGTGCAGGGGACTAATTTAATGAGGGCTGTGTTCTGGAAGATTCACGTTGAGGTCATCTAAGCAGGTTGGATTTTCTGGATGTTTCCGTGGCGCCTGAAACCTGACCTTGCATATGCATGGTAACACATTTGTAATAGCTATTAAGCCTTTTCAAACAAACCAGGGAGAACCGGCTGCAGCTAGCTATTGCCAACAGCATGTAATATGGTAAAAAATCAGGGTAGAAGACGTTTGTTCATTCATAAGTGTTGGGAGGAATGTTATGAGTCATGCCGGTATATTTTAATAGTCAAGGGAGGTGAGCTGTGGCAGGAGTTCTGACACAGCTGGAGAGGAGACTGCGCACCAGCAAGGACATCTTCGACAGGGCGGCCTTCAAGACCTCCTTCAACCTTTACCACCGCCTGGTGAGGAAAACAAAGAAGACAACCCTAGCTGTAAGTATTGAAACCATTGCCAATAACAGCAAGGAACTTTTCAACATCGTTAAGGAATTCTCCAACCGGGTTGCCAGCGAAAACTTCATCATGCCCTCACAAAATGTATGCAACAACCGCACCAACTTCTTTCATGACAAGAATGCAACCATTTATAGAAACTTCGAACCCCAGCCTACACCTATGGACTTCCTCAACAGATGTGCCTTCACCAAAACCAACACGAACCACAGACTGACCACCTGGAACCACCTCTCCACCCAGGACACCAACACCATCATGAAATACATCCACTTGGGAGCTCACAAAGACTCAATGCCTGCACCACATATTCAACCTCTGAAACCATAGGGGCGGCCAGGAACTCACCACCCTGCTCAACATCTCAATCACCGCTGCAATATTTCACGACATCTGGAAACCTGCCAAAGTCAGACCTCTACTCAAACAAGCATTTGCAATGCAATAGGTCTCGCATTTACGCAAGCTTAAGCTATTGACATTGTAAATGACAATGCCTTTTAGTGATGTTTTAAAAACCAATACCAAAATAAAAGGCATAGCCATTTACAATGCCAATAGCTCAAACTTGCATAACTGCGAGACCTATTGCATTGCAAATGCTTGTTTTGCCTGGCATGCAGTTCCCACACAGCACTGTGGGGGCCCTTGTAATGGAGCCTCTACTAGAATGGGTTGTGTGGTATTAGTAGCATTGTCTGTTTACCACATTTGCTTGCTAGCCGCATGTGAGGCCAGTATCAGTCTGTGGACAGTGGGAGCTTCAGGAGTATAGCAGAAGGTAATGTAAAACCCAACCGGGGTGCATGTAGGGTCACTTGAATGTCGTCATTGGTCTTGAGCCCATTCTCACAGGGTTGAGCCCTGTACTCAAGAACCGGTGAGGAAGGTGGAGCCGTTTGTTTGCAAGTGAGGTGCAACTTTGACAATACTAAGCCCTGTTGCGCAGTTAATTAATAATATAAAATGACTGATCTCTGTATGTAGAAGTGCGCGGCGTGACCCTGGTCTCGTGAGCTGAGCTGCCTTAAGCTCTAGATCTGTGGGTGAAGAATCTGACGCTGTGGATTAAAGGTAAACAAGCAGGATTCCCGTCCGTGAACAAAGTGCAACTGGTCACTTAAAAGCAAGCCGGGCTCAGGAGCAAAGGAACGTTCTGCAATTAAGAGCACAACCGCGGGTGCTCCAAGTGTTGTGGTGGCGCATTCCTTTTTGAGTCACCACAAGCCTGCGGGTATTAGAGAGCTCAGCACAATGGCTGTGGCTTAAACTGGCAGCCGCTGGCTTTAGAGTGAAACCTCCATAACCGATAATAGAAAGTGTTCAGACGGAGGTGTACGAAGATATACAGTGTTTACAAGCCGACAAGTGCCCATAATGGAGGAAGGAAACATTTAACCGAATTCAGGGTATAAACTGCGTGAAAGACCGGTTTTCCAATAATCAACTAAAAACAAATCTCGCCTAACAGGTTTTATGGAATGCCGCTTTTGTTCAGCTTTTGACTGGCTCAGTCTGTCCGTTAATGGTTCCCACAGCATTCTGGTAGTTGCAGTCCTTCACAAGAGATTCTTTCATGTTTTTTCTGGATTCACACTCCGTGTCATCACCGATCTTCAAGGGTGACTCTGGCAGAGCAAAACTAGAGTAAGCCCGTAGAATGTACACACATTAACGCGGCCTCCGAGTCCAGAAAACCTTACGTTTCCTGAAAGATGAAGTGTTCAGTAAATAATGCACACACGTTATCTGCTCATTCACGTTCCTTTTTTTAATGTAAACAGCACACTGTGTTGTGATTGCATCTGCCACGGTAGCATTAATGAGAGTAAACAAGGAAGTAGGCAAGAACTTTTTAAACGAGTGGTGCGCGCGCACCCGCGCGCCACACCGATACATCTGTTTCCTATTATCGCGCACGCCTCTGTGCACGATAATTGCAAACAGATGTCGGGCCTGCGGGTAACCGACACCAACAGGCCATGGGCAGAGCAATGCGCCCGGCTTTGGCCAATTTCGTGCTGTCTTTGTTAAAAAGACGCACACAAACGCCAATAGTGTGGGCCAAATCAAAAAGCACACGCTCGAGCGTGTGCGAATCTTAGGTTAGTTTTGAAACCCCCTACATGAAGTCTTCACCAGAACAGCGCATGCGCGCTGTTACAGGCTCGACCTAAAAACTGTCTGCTAACCCTAGCAAACTCAAAAACTACCAGCTAATCTCCTTGCTCCCATTCCGAGCCAAGGAACTGGAAAAGACTATCAACGAGCAACTCACAACACACCTGGAGCAGAACCAGATTCTCAATGTCCTCCAATCTGACTTGTGCAACAATCCCACCAGCGAGACTGCCCTGGTCACAACCACCAATGACATCCGAATCCTCCTCGACTAATGAGAAACAACAGCTCTGATCCTCCTCAATCTGCCGGCAGCTTTCAACACAGTATCCCACTACACGCTGATCGAAAGACTCCACCACATCGACATCCAAGGAGACGCACTCAAATGGATCACCTCCTTCCTCACAGGAAGAACACAGAGGGTACCGCCTACCACCTGTCACCTACAAACCCAAGTATATCATCTGCGGTGTTCCCTGTGGCTCATCCCTCAGCCCCATGCACTTCAAATCATATATGACCCCGCTGGCCAACATCATCAGATCTCACGGCCTCAACATAATATCCTACACAGATCACACCCAACTCATCCTCTCACTCACCGATGACCCTACCACCACCAGGACCAACTTCCTCAGATGCATGACAAGTGTCGCCGACTGGATGAAGAACAACTGCCTTAAGATGAACACAGGCAAGACAGAAGTACTGATCTTCGTCATCAGCAGCAACCCATGGAACAACTCCTGGGGGCCGTTAGACCTAGGACCCACACCCACATCCACAGACCATGCCAGAAACCTCAGAATCATCATTGATAACAAGCTCACCATGAAACCACAGATTAACGCTGTCTCCTCTGTTTGCTTCCTCACTATGCGCATGCTAAATACGTGGCTACCCCTGCACATGAGGTGCATCATGACACAGGCCCTCATCACCAGCTGACTAGACTATAGTAACGCTCTCTATGTAGGAATGGTCACACACCTCCTACAGAAACTTCAAACTATTCAGAACGCCTCAGCTAGACTCATCCTCAATCTCCCCGACGAACACACATCACACCCCACCTCGGGTAACTCAACTGGCTCCCTGTACACAAGAAATGCCAAATCAAACTGCTGATCCATGCACACAAAGCTCTACACAACCAAGAACCCACCTACATTAACCACTTCCTGAACTTCCACCAACTGTCAATAAGACTACGCTCTGCCTCCCTATTACTTGTTCACACTCCTCGCCTCTACTGAAGAAGAATATAGTGGACTGGATGGCAGTTAGTAGTCTCAAACTTAATGGAGATAAAACAGAGGTGCTGGTAGTGGAAAACAATCTTACATGGATGGGAATGAACAGGCCACATTTTTGGGGCAGTCACCCCACCCTGAAAACGGAGGTCAAAAGTTTAGGAGTCTGGCTTCACAAACAATTGAAAATGGAAAGTCAGGTCAAGAAACTGGTGTTGGCTTGCTTTGAACACTGAGAAGACTATTGAGATGGCGATCAGAGTCAGCACGTACAGTGGTGGTACAAGGCATAGTATTTTCGCGCCTTGACTATAGTAACTCCTTATATCTGGGAGTCCTAAGTCAGTCTTAAAAAGAATGCATGTTATACAGAATGCTGCAGCCCGCATTCTTTTAAAAATACCTAAACACCAGACAGCAAGGGCAGCACTGACTGCCTTGCATAGGCTCCCATTACCCACAAGAATCCATTTCAAGACACTCTGTCTTTTACATAGAGCGATGCACATAAAAGGTTCCAAGCTGATCCAGGGCCTCCTCACACCCTACAACCCAGCAAGGCTGCTACGTTTCACTGACCAGCAGTTACTCACATTCCCTAGGATAAAGAAGGCCAGTACTGGGGGCCGTTCCTTTGTTTATATTGCACCCAAGCTTTGAAATTCTCTTATACTGCAGATGAGGTAAATCGAGTTAGAATTAAAATTGTGAAAACTGTTAAAAACCAGGGAGGTTGAATAATTTGTCAGCAAGGTAGGAGACCTGTTGCTAGCTTAGTGCTGAGAGGACCTTCTGAGTAGCCAGGCGCTTTAGAAATCTTGGGGAATAGAATAGAATAGAATAGAATAGAATAGAATAGAATAGAATAAAGGACTCTTTTTATCCTACATCACAGCTAAGACCTGGTACAGCCTCTCCACAAAGTCTGGACCATCAACCCACTTCCGGAATTCTGAAGGGCCCTCAAGACCTGGCTGTTCAAACTAGCCTTACGGGACCTGCAAGCACCTTATTAGCAGCGCTTTATAAATCCTGATTGATTGCCAGGAGGGAAAGTGCTAGATTTTGGATTATTTCGAGTTTCTATTACCTTACCCACGGAAGAAAACAACTGCCCATTGACATGTGTAATGTTATACTTACGCATGCTTACTAATACCACTTGTGGTACTAGGACACATGGTTACCACTAAATAACGAGTCTAATACACCTAGCATCACTAACTGAGGTACTAATGGGTTCCAGTGAGAGGACATCTGAGTGAATGGCCCCCTGCCCTGTGGTCCACGCCTCATGTTATACTTGTGGGTATATAATATGAGGACGAATGTATGCCTGGGATCATGTGTGCTGGATGTTTGTCGGAGCATTATGGGGTATTATTGATGAGCTGCTGGTGCTACAGATGTCGTTGTTGGTCCAGACCAGGGGGTTTCTCTTGTTCTTGTTATGCACACCAGAGGCCGATATGGCTTTTGTACACAGTAATAAGTGACGTGATGCGAGTGCTCTATATTGACCACTGTCACCATTTCCCATATATCTGGATAGCATTTTAGTCAGGTGACTCTAGCGAAAATCTCAACTTTATGAAGTTGCAAAGTTTGTCACCTTAACAAAACCCTACCTGTGGAATTTTAATTTTGCACACCACTATTTTGAATGCATGCTTATTGTATTTGACGTGTTTGAATTGCGGCTGACAATAACAGAGTGACAGACTAACACGAATGTGTTGACTGATATATTTAATTATTTCTTTTGAACAGAGGAGGTTTCTTGCCCTCCGGGGATACCTTTGTCTTCTCGGAAATTCTAACAATTATTCCCACACACACTTCTCTGGAAATGATGCCATTTTCCTATCATCAGATTTCCACCACGCCTCTGTACACAAAACATGCCTTTGAGGAACGGAGGAGTGGCGTGGGTAGGATCACTGCAAGCAAAATGACAATGAAATAACAATTAATAAACCTCCACATGAAACCCCTTGATGTGGTTGAGCAGATGTTGATGTAAAGTACGATAAATCAGTATACTGCAAGATGACTATTTGATATTACTTCAGAATTCATAACCCTTAACAGTAACTGAAGACGATTAGCTTTTTTGAATCCTAACTTTACACATACGTGCCAACATTGGGACAGCAGGAAGGGGGAGGATTCAAAATGTAAGAGTTTCTCGTCCTCAGGGCTCACCTTTGTTGGCTGGGAAATTCTAACACTTATTCCCACATAGGCTTCTCTAAAAATGCGGCCCTTTCCCTCTCCTTAAGTTTCCCGGAGGTCTAGAAACCTGTCTTTAGGTACCAAGGGGTGGTGTGGGTAGCATTACAGCAAGCAAAATTAAAATAATATTGTATTTCAAATGACCCTCGTTCATAAAACAAGATAAAGTGATGAAAGATGATAAATCAATATATTTTAAGATGACATATTTGATATTCCTTCACAATCCCCAATCCACCCCCCTAAACATTACCCAAAAACGAGGAACTTTTTTTAATCCTAACCTTACACCAGTCTTGTTGTGGTCATGGTCGTGTGTTCACCAAAATGCCAGGTTAAAGGGAAGTGACCTCACACATCCTTTGACCTTCAGGCCATCACAGGAAGTGACATCATATGACTTTTGATCCGGAATCTTCCCACAAATTAACATAACATAACCTTAATCCTAATAACAAGAGAGTGATTAAGTAATTCACCCTGCTAAAGTTCCATATGAACTGTATGATTAACATGACAATACAGCACAGACAAATGTGAGGTTTAGAAATTACCAATATTAGGGAGTTGGAATAATCTTTGAATGTAGTGGGGTGTAATACTTGCCATGAATTGTAGCAAACAAGTGAAAAAAGTAAGCCAGGTCTTTTCTAAGGGAGTACAGAGGGTTTCACCCCCCCCCCCCCCTGAGAGTTTTCTTTAACCTCATTAACCACTGCTGGGCCTTTCACCACAGAGCTGAGTCCTTTTTTGGCTATTTGGGGTAGTTTTCGCCTAGGGCTTCTTGGCTTTTTTTTCACATAAGGTATCCACACCAAAGTTGCGTCCTTTTTGTCCAACATCCTGGGAATTCTAAAGGTGCCCAGGCTTTGTGGATTACTCTAAAGGGGATCTGGAAAATAGCCAAAATATAGACGTTTTTGGGGAAAAATAGGAAAACAGTGCTCTGGATTAAAGTCTCATTTTTTTCTCCTAAAAATGGCATCAACAAACGGTTTGCTGTACTAAAGTCATCATCTTTCCAGCTTTCAGGAACATGGCCAGCTGAATAATAAAAAAAAATCTTTACCACAGTCTTGCCGTTTTTCAAAGAGGTAGCTCCTTTTTCCCATTGTTGTGCTCTCAACCTACTTCTAGTTTGTGGTGGAAACTAGTGTGAAACTCATGAGTGATTAAGGAAAACTATATATTTCTGAAAAGTAGACAACATTTCAAATTCAGCAAGGGTTCATATGTGTAGATCCCTCAATGATGTCCTAAAGAAACTAACTGCTGCAACAAAGAAATACAGAAAATAAGTAGGAAAAAAACTGTTACGTCCACTAGACCCTTCTGGTGGCGGGGTAATAGGAGGTTTGTGGGTTCTCCAAGAACCCAAGATACCCAGAGCCAACACCACAGCTAAAGGCACTCTTATGCTCACTCATTCATATCCACTCCCTCTGAACCACCCATACTCACACTCAATCTCACTGATTCACACTCACTATCGGCCACTGACTCGCACCGACTCACTTTCACTCACACACATGCTGACACATGCGGTCATATACACACATTCTCTCTCACACACGCTCTCCCTTGCAGGCACGCAAACAACGTGCATTTGAAAGCATCTTTTTACTACCACAGCTGAAGGTCTCCTTCCAGCTCCTACTGTCCATTCTCTGGAAGAGATCTCATGGGCTACCTGTCCTAGCTTTTGCATGGGTCATTTAAGGACAGCAGTGTGGTCAACCCAGCTCCCCACTGCCCACTCCTGGGACAACAGGGACCATTTTCGGTGTAGGCCAACTTGCCTATGTAGGCAAACTAGGACACTCATTAAAATGGAGTGCCAAATTTCAGGACAAATATCAAATTACAAAAAAATACAATTAAAAAATGGTCAGCATAGAATTTGGGGTTTGTCTAGGGCACCAGAGGTGGCAGCTGATCCAAAGCCACCGCCGCTTTCAGAAGAAACTAAAGGTACGGAAAACCTTTAGGACATCTGGTGCTAAAAGCAGGGGATGGACTCCAAATGCTGCCCATATTTTTATTTTACTTTAAATTGCTAAAGAGGAATTGGAATCTCATGTGTGAGATACCCAGTCTACAAAAAGTGATTCACACTAATCTATCAATCACATATAGGCATGGAAAAACCTTAAGAAATGACCTATGCCCAAGCTACATTAAAAACTGTAACAACAAGAAAGCAACATGGTTACCAGCCAAACCAAAAGGTTTCTTCACTTGCACAATGTGTAACATCTGTGAACTAGGGATTAACAAAATCAAGAACTTTTCGTACAATGGTTCTAGAAATTATAACATTTATAATTTCATCAATTGTAACACCATTTTTGTTGTCTATGTTATTGGATATCCCTGTGGAACTATTTACGTAGGCAGTACCAAACGTAGCCTGAAAATCAGGACTCAGGAACACAGGAGGGCTATTCTCAATCGTGACTCCAGATATCCCTTGACGGAACACTTCATCAAAAAACATGAGGGTCATGCCAATTTCTGGTTTCACGCTATTGAGCATGTGGAAAATATAGAGAGAGGAGGTGATCGGGAGCTTCAACTCAGGCAGTGTGAGGCAAAATGGATTTGTAGATTACGGAGTACAGTTGAAGGATTTAACAGCGACCATGAAATGCATTACTTTCTTGAAAATGATTAATGTATGGAAATCTATGACCTAATATTCACACATTAGCATTGCACTTCCATTAATGGTGGGGCACATTGTATATGCGCATCACACTGTAGCGACATTGCACATTTGCCCAATATTCCATATTCTATATTGTTTTTTGGATACATTCTGAAATCCCCAAAAGGTTAGGGACGTAATGGTCCTCATACATAGGGTCCCTCCTCTCCTAAATGAAATGAACTCCAATGCTGTCCCCATCCAACAATTTTATGTATACAAATTGGAGGCTGTAATTGTCTTCAACAATTCCTCTCATCTATTCCCCCTTTCATTACTGTTTCTCTGAAAGCTCATGTTGGTAGATTATGATGTTGGGCTGGGATATATATTTTTCAACTTTTTTTAACAACTTTTTTTTAACCTTATTCTCTGTTCTTTTGATCATATTGAGAAATACTAATGGAACTCTCCACTACTGATCCACTGTCTTGGGTTTTTGAAAAAACAACAAACTCCTTGGCAACAAATTTATAAAATAGGCTGTTATAGCCTACATATTACACTAATGAGTGTGTCTTACTACAATACCATTCACTTATTATGATCATGAGGTGATTGTGTTTCTTTCTTCCTTTTCATGTTTATTAAGTGGGATAACATCTTCGATTCCATCTTAAAACATTACAATCATGACATCTGATATGATCAAACTTTGTTATCAATACTTTACCCTAGTTGGTTTATAATATCCATAAATCACAAGTATTGATAATATTTTCTCTTTTCCTATTGGAATCGAAAACACTTTGTTAAATGAGTGTTTTCTATGCCAGACTTTCCTGATCCTATCATGGCGTTTAATTTAAGAAATACAAGCGTTTAATAGTTATGACTAGAATATCCGTAGCTTTTGGCTAAGCCGCTCTCTAGTAGGCGGAGTACTGCATATTCATAAAGTCTGGCTGACGCGATACAACACACTATTAATGCGCTGACAGAATCGAGTCCTCCTTATGGCTTCCCAGCACGGTTTTAATTTCCGTACTGTCACAAAGGACTAAATTTTATTGGATGGTTTTTTGACCTAAGAACTCTTTACGTTCGAATTCTATCTCAGCGGCTTTATAATTTTAGAATTACGTTTTTAAATTCATAATTTGCAACTTTTGCTCTTGATGCTCTATCTAAACAGATATAAATATATCCTACCTATGTTAAACTGTCCGTTCAAAAATGGCGACTGACTTCTGTGAACGTAATGGTGACTAGTATTCTTGGTTTATACCTACACCCATTGGCTAATAGCTTGTTAGGGGGTGGAGTCCCGTATACTTATACATCATGGCGGATCTCTTGAACAACATCGAGGAACACGCCGTTACACTGGGAACCCTGCTGAGGCTATTGCCGGTAAGGAGAGACTTGGCGGATGACGTATAGAGAGAGGGGCCGTGGGGGTGATGCATATTTAATGCCCTTGGCCATGGTTTATATACTGCCGTGACATTATCCGTTGGGAGTTTACCACTCTTGTAATGATGTTTTGCACTATTTATCGAGCCACGTCCACTTGTTCTATGATATTGAAATATAGCACGCACAGATTGAGCCTCGCTTCTGCTTTTTAATAGGGGCATACTACTGATTTCCTAAATTTACCATGGTTAGGCCACGTGCATTGTACCGGTTAAAGTTTTTTCGGTTTCAGTATACTGTTATGCCATGACTACTCTGGTGAGGAGCGTGCTACTTTTGTCATGATGTTGTTCACGATTTATCGAGTTACGTCCTCCCGTTTTTGTATACTAAAGCGCATTATGATTTTTGTATGATTTTTAATACTGCATCTCACTTCTGCTGTGATAGGGACTTACCATTTGACTGCCAAAGGGAACCAAAGTTATACTATGTATACTACTTATTTAGTCATGTTTTTCTTTTTTTAGTGTATTATCATATGGTATTGAAAAAATATGTTGAAGGGTACTACACAGTGCACGCTATTAGAAAGATTTATTTTAGAGGTTTTGGCTTTAGTAGGAAAGCTGGGAACACAATGCCAGATATTCTGACTTTGGACATTGTGTTCTTTTACAGAAATTTGATGTGCATGTGAAATATACTGCACCTCGTCAACTTTTCAAGACTTGTTTTATTTCCAAGAACGAATACATTGATCAAAGGTATGCATGTTTACTATGACTTGGACTTTCTTCTGCTATACATATACTCTTTTTCATCAACTTTTTTACTTCTCATTTCTATTGATTCTCTTATATGTATTATTTCTACATATAGTGTCATCCTTTGCTTAGGTTTCCTACAGTTTTTCCATACAATGGATGTCAGCAGATCGAGTGATTAGGTGTACATTAACTATAATTAGGCTGCTGTTAGTCGAACATTTGTTTGTAAATATGTATATATTGCAAGCTTTTTGCACATTGAAACCATGTGATTCTGAATGGTTAGTTTTTATGTCTTGAAAAATATGTCTTTATAATTTGCATATTGTATGTTCATCTATTTGTGTTGTTAGTCCTGTGCCTTATGATTTACATGTAATATATATGTTGTTTTATCATGTTACAGCCCTGATGAAGTTCCCCTTGAGGGAATGAAACGCGTTGGCTGACCATCTTTTTATCAACCCAAATCTATTTTGGATTAAAGAGGACATTTAGTTACAACGCTTGGCTTCTTGGACTATCTTATTCGTGCACCCCCATTTTCATTTGTTCATGCTGCCCATATTTTGTTTACATTTATATATGCGTAAACACAGCATATTGCGAGACTCAGAACAGCTTGCCTTCAATGTCTTCTAGGTGGAGGAGGCTCCCTAGAGCAGGGCACAGAAGCAGGGGTGGTAAGAGAGCTTTGCACTGGATAGGCTTTCATTCTTATTACCCCTCTTCTCAGCTGTTTTTTGCGTCCTCCTCCAAGCAGTGACTTCTTTAATGTAATCATTTATTCTTGGTGTTTTTTAAAGCACCGATTTTCAACATATGACAACTTCAGAGGATTGGAACGTCTGTTAAAATAAGGCCACATATAGATAGAACAGCCATGAAATAACCCGGCTGTTGGAGTCCTATTGGATGGGGTACAATCACTTTTCACATTCTATAATTACAGACCACCAGCGTTTTCAGCATGCTTTATAGATAAGTTTAATTTTCGGAGGTTTTCTGAGCTGAAAATTATTAGGCTCAACTCTAAGTTTAGATCAATGGAATTCCAAATTTTTAAACTTAATTCTAAAGAACACCCTGCGTCTTTCTGACGGTAGACAGGCAGAGAGAAATCAGAAGTGATCATGCTGAGTTCCTAGTAGGAAACTAGTGTGGAGTGGAGTGTCGAGCCAGATTGCAAATGCCTGTGCTAGTTGCAAGGTACCTGTTTCAACCTATTACGAATTACTAGGAAAGGGATGTGTACGATGGGTGTTCCCCTCCTTCCTGAAATTATGCAATGGAACATAATCATTTGTGACTGCAATTATGGTTGCAAGCCACTGATTGCATATCAACGGTCAAAAGTGGTTGGTATCAATCTGCAAAGTGTTCAGAAGCGATGGCTGCCACTTTGTAAATGTAGGCTGTGGACTTTGCGGCGAGCGCACTGCGATCCTGTGGACTGCTGTATGTTTCCACCAATGCCTTCATATCATCCCACTTTTTAGGTCTGGCATTAGGGGCTTTCAGACACCTCTCTTCATCCATTGGTCTGTTCTTATGTCATTCACATTTTGCTTCCGCCCGGTTAATGTACAGCAGCATTAGGAGCAAGCTGATCAATAAGCGTAAAATAAACTTCTAATTTTCACATCATTCATAGCAAACCCAATGGATGGAATCATATCCCCCAACACATCCAGCACAATTTGTCCAAAACCTCATTTCAGTCTCTTCAAAGAGACAGCATCACTTATCTCATTCACATGGTAAACCAGAGGTAATACCAAAGCGAGGTAGCAACTCCCCACTCAGTCCTTCACTTGCAGAAGAGGGAAGAAAAGTACGCAGAAAGGAGTTTCCAAATCCCATGATCTCTATATATAATCTTTGAATAAATTTGTATAGATGTTGTCCCCAAAACATTTTGCTAATCTTCCCTATGTGTAAATGTATTATGGTCAGTTCTGTTATGCATTGAAGTTTATTCACTTTTTGGTAAGATAATATACCTAAATGGAGAAATTAAACACAATATTAGAGCAATTAAAACCAACAGTTATCACTATCACAGAAATCACATTCATGACAGGGAGTGGGATCGAGCACTCAAATTTCCCAACTGGTCTCCCGCATCTCCTGTTTTAAAAATATACACTTCTTCATACTCCATTGGGCACACCTAACCCCGGCTCAACTAAACTGCTACTTTCCTGAGAAACAAAGGACCACACTGCTGAGCTCCTGAAACGGACCTCATGCACATGCTGTGATCCTGTCCTGCCCTTCAGAGTTATTGGTCCTCTGTCCACACTACCCTGTGCGAGGGCACAGAGCTACCAGACATTTACACTTAAGCATAAGAAACAACACAAATATGCACCGCTTTGCGGCCTTAGCACTTTTGCTTTCCAAGTGCACACTTACGCTCTACTGGTGTCCTTCCACAGACCCCAGTAGTCGCATGGCATGGACCACTATGGAAATTGGGCGCAGCAGAAGAGGATGCACTCCGTTACGAGGAGGTACGCCATCTGCACAAACAGCCTATCTCCTCCCAGTGGGCCACCCTACTCACACACTTCAAGTAAAAGGTGGGAAATGATGATCTACCTCTGTGAACATGCTACGAACTCCTTCCATGGACCACAACCGCTATCCAAAACAGGAGTTCCTACACCAGCACCAGTCCCTCCTTACCTGCCCCCACACAGTTAGCATAAACTCTTTTACTAACCCACCCATCCTCGTCACAATGCCAACCCTACACTTTACACTCTGTCACAATTACCAAGATCACCTGCTCACCTCTCATTTTGACCCTTATGTTCGTTCCCAGTTACACCATTGTGACTATCTATGGCTGTTATAGGTCAGTGTATACCAAAGACACGAAGGACCTTTGAATCTTTATGTGCCCAGCGGTGATGTAGTATACCAAACACTTAGACACAACTAGACTCTATTTCCTGTCCATCAAAATTGCCCTTTGCTGTAAGTTGTCATATGCTAATGTTTTTTATTATGTGAAAAACAATTAAAAAAATTTTTTTTAATCAAAGACATTATACTAAATATTGTGAAGCGTTTGCTGTAAGCCATCTTCTTCTGAAGAAAAAAGAAAAGAAAAATCTAAAAAATCAAAAATTAATCCTCGAGATTATCTATTCAAAATTTTACGGTCTTCTAGTTCATCTTCAAAGATGAATTGGTAACAGTTGATAGGATTATAGTCTTCCACATCTGACTCTTCTGCTTTGGCTACAGCTACTAAGATGGCACACTCAGGTGATGTGTACTTTTTGTTAGGTATTCTTCTTCTTGTTAGTGTTTTGGCGAAATGCGACTCACTATCACTCTTCTCAAAATCTATTTAATCATCTCTGTTTTTTTCTCTATTTTAGTCTAGTTCTAATTTCAGGATTGATCACTTCTCTTTCTCTTTCTTTTCCCCCTCTCTGGATCCATGCAACAAACTTTAACTTGGCTCTGCGAATCAGTGGTTGTGGTCACCACTTCTTCAGCTGCTGTCTTTACTCTTCTTGTGTGAGCTGCATGGACCCACTGTGGAATTGCAGCACACTTCACTGCTGTGTTAGTCACAAGCACAACTTGATGTGGCCCCTTCCTTCTTGGTTGCAAGTAGCTTTTACCAATGTGTTTTTGATCTGAATCCAATCACCTGGTTGCAGCAAATGGTACTGCGGTTTTTTGTTGGTGCTATTGCCAAATTTATCAGATGAGAGACAGATTTCACCACATCAGGAGACCTTTACACCAATCAGTTATGGATGCAAGTGTTGATGAAGAAATGCACACAATCCTCACAGCTCTTCCCATCAATACTTCATGGGATGAAAGACCAGTCTTTTTACTTGGAGTACTTCTAAAGCTCATGGGGACAAGAGAAAAAGTATCAGACCAAATCAAATTTGTGGAAACACACACCTTAGTCAGTTTATCATCGGGGTGCCATTCGTCATCGCAATCACTCAAGATTATTGTAATCGGTAGCTACAGTGAAACATTTGTTCCATTTGAAGGGCAGTGCACAATAACTTTAGAACATTCTTTTGTAATGGGTGCCTTGATCAGTTTTGATAGAATTAGGCAAGTTATACCTTTTTATCAACTGTCTCAAGAGTTTGGTATAGTCATGCTGCCACTTCTCCTCACCCATCCGTAGAGCAAACAGGCAATCCCAAGAACCTATTGAGCCCATTACAAACAGCATTCAATAAAGTCTGCTTGAATTCTAGTACACAGGCCTTCAAATTTGCCTATATGATTTATAATCACAGGTGTATGTTTACCCTGATTAATTGTTTGACAAATAATGCATCTTTGACATAAATCTTCGGCAACACTTCTGAACGTTGCATTACACCAGTGTTTTCTGAAAGTCCTAACTATTGCAACCCTCCCCTACGAAAGCATTGCTGTGCAGATAGTGTGCTTGTCGTCTAACATTGAGTCAGACAACACATACTGATACCAAGGAGTCACCCACAGTTCATTAAAACTCCTCTTGCAACCAGTTGATTCCCATCTTTTTCTCTCATCCTCTGGCACTTCTTCCTGCATATATCTGAACTCACCTAATGTTGTCAGTATTGAGTTCATCTAAACACAATTTACATTATTTACAATGTCATTGTCAGTAGTCTTTACAGCGGTTTCACATTGCTCTGATTTATGCACTTTTACTGTTCTCCCAGTATCTCAGTTGCATTTTCAAGTGCACAGTATCTGGCAACTTGAGTCACATATTTATTACCCATTGTGAGTATGTCATCACTGTGCGCATGTACTCAAAAAGGAGAAGGAGGGGGGCCAGGAGCTTAATGAAGTTCCAGTGCCCGTTCTCCCGAATAATGAATCAACTAATAAAGAGCCACTGTTCCTAAGAAAAGACAGAGGAAGTCGTTTTAGAGAGCTAGGAGGGGAAGTCAAAGTGACTTTTACTTGGTGCCCTCACACATCCAGAGGGATGTCATGCTTCATCATAGGGCGCTGCTCCTCGTAGGGTCGGTGCTGCAATGCCCTACAGGTCCCCCGAAGGGTTGCTTTGTCGGATATCTTTTAGTTTTCATGCAATATGGGGCATTCCAAGTTCAGTTCCCCTGTGTTGACAATCTTCCAGAGTTTTAGAATGACGTTTTTTATCTTATTGGACATCGGGGTGAAAGAAGTCACACAGGTTATAGTCTCGTCTTTAATTTTGGGAAAGGTTTCCAATAAGCCTTTGCGGTGGTTGTTGCGTGCTCTCTTATTGGCAGTTCTGATAACTTTGGTGGAATAATGTCTGACCTTGAGATTTTTACTCAAATGATCAGCTTGTTGGTCATAATCCATTATATTGCTCCAATTCCCCCTCAACCTCAAAAATTGTCCATTGGTAAATTTTCAAGTAATGCTAAGGAAATAAAAAGATCCAGGAAAGAAATTTCCTCTTTGGATTTTGATAGGGTGAATTTCAGGTATGGATCCTTCGAGTTAATCCAGAGATGGAAATCTTGGCATCTTTCTTCTGTACCTTCCCAAAAAATCAGGATGTCATCAATATAGCGTTTCCATTTGATGATGTCCGTCAGAAAACACATGAGAGGATTCGAAGTGGGCCATATAGAGACATGACAGGCTTGGCGCAAATGTGCTGCCCGTTGAGGTCCTGTGTATTTGGTGGTACAACTGATTTTCGTACTGGAAAACGTTATTTTTAAGGGCTATACTCGCACATTCTATGATAAACTCCATTGAGGTGAATGGAGGAGTCATGGTGGTCCTGAGGATGTTATCAATAACCCTGAGGGTGGCATCTTGAGGAATGTTAGTGTAGACAGCCTCCACATCGAGGGTTACAAGGAAAGTGATTTCTGGAGGGTTCAGTAGGTCGTTGATGAGACACAATGTTTCCTTAGAGTCTCCTAAGAAGGACGGAGTGTTCTGTACCAAGGGTTGTAGAAAGTGGTCACAGAATTGACTCAAAGGTTCACTGTGTGCATGTCATCACTGGACGTATGAGCTTTACATTTGCTCACAGATATTTCTCTAGGCTGCTGTATAACCTCAACAAGATCAAGAATATATGAACTGTTCAGAATGGGACTACTAAAGAATGTAATGAAGCCCCTTTGTGAACATAGCTCCCCAACATCAGTACCATTCCAAATCTGTGCTGGCTGTCTCTGTAAATTGTCTCATTTATTTCATGTGCAATGCAACAAGCACTGGTCAAGGCAATCACCTATGCCAATTGTGCTGAAAATAGATCAGACAAGTATGATGCATCAATGATTTCAGAAATGGAACAGACTGCATAAGCAGCTTTGAGTGCTTCTGGATGCTCTATCTGACAAGAACCATCTACAAAGAAAGTAATTTCAGCCATTTCAAGGGGAACGTTTTTTGAGAAGTGGTCTTGGCTTGGTACACAGTTCTGTCACATTAACACAATCATAGTCAGGGTCCTCATTATCATTTTCATCATTGTCTGGAATCTGCAGCACGGTTGCAGGATTTAAAGTACTGCACATTCTAAATGAAATGTTTTCTGCTGCTAATATTGTTTGATCATACTTCATGAGGTGACTATTTATTAGTCAAAAACAAGGAGAGAGCAAGGGAAGGAGAAAGGGGTTGCGTCCGTATCCCTTGTATAATGTATGAATCAACAATGAAGGACGAACCCAAGTATGTGAGGTACAGTCACTGTTAGGCAGTGTTTGGGGACCCACTGGGTTAGTTAAAAGACCCCTCACACACCAACCTGGTTGGTGTCATGCTTCATCATTGGGGTCCCAACCAGGTGGCCGAATGCCCCCCGGTTGTGCTACGACGCCTGATTACAGCGGAGCTGGTGTGGTGCAAGAGTGTGATGTGATGTGGGTTAAAAATATCTCTGAGAATCCTTACCTTTCTAATTTTATTACTGGCGGCTCAGGATATGATTAAAAAATACTTAGTGGTGCAACTAAAAACAGAAATTAGTTATCTGGTAGTTGTCTTATGTGATGGGTCTACATGTTTCAGCCCGCGGTGATATATGGGTGGGGCTTTCTTCAGGACCGGTGAAAGTGGTGAGTGGCAAAGTGTGAAGTGCCACGTGAAAAGTGAAAGGAGAGTACCAACACACGCGCTAAGGTGTGTGGACTGGGTGTCTACGTACTTACGGACACCAGAACGAAAAAACCTATAGGGAAAGTAAGAGACAGCACACAACATATATATATATCTATATATCACAGATGGATATTCAGCAGTCATTCAGCAATTATAAAATGCAATCTTTTTGTGCTGTGGATTGCTCAGTGGGTCTGGCACGTGCTGGTACCTGAGGATGCAATGAAAACATACAGTGCGCATGCTGCATGCTGTGGCGGTGCAGCAGCTGGTTTACATATGGGCTAAAAGTTATGCAAGGCTGTGCGATTTACACGTGCTTACCTAGGGGCAACCGAGGGTTGACTGGTAGTTATTTTAGCTCACCGTGAAATTAGGTGCGGGAACTAAAGAATGTGCAGCCTGGCCACAGTGGAGGCTAGAGTGAGAAAGCCGGCAATAGCCATAATGTGTGGCGCAAGGCTATCTCGAGATGCGGTAATTAAAAACAAGGGGAGCGGCGCTTGGTAAAGGAAGAATAATTACACTATGGCTGAGCGTAAGTAGCTGATCGGGGCTCGGGAGGAGTGCGCTCCTCTGGCAGACTCTGGGGAGAGAGAAAAGAATGGTGCGAGTAAGAGGCTTTTGAGCAGAGGGATCGTAGTGCTCACGAAAAAGCCTCTATGGGATGTGTGCCACGCAACCTTACTTGGTATCAGAGCGTCACCCGCTGTAAACCTGTGCTGATCTCCAGCTGTCGGATGGTGTGGGGGGGACAGCGAGTGCTCAGGAGTATATAGCTGCTGACTCCATGGAGTACGTGTCTGTAGTGAGCGAGTGCCGGGCCTGTCGTGGGCGTTGCCTCGCGGAATGAAGGTATGCGCATGTGTGAGGGAGAGGGTCTTTGCACTCCCGCATTCGCAGGAAAATATCAGGAGAAAGCATGGCGCGCATGCGCGAAGTGGCAGCGCGA
This sequence comes from Triturus cristatus, assembly GCF_964204655.1. Lineage (NCBI taxonomy): Eukaryota > Metazoa > Chordata > Amphibia > Caudata > Salamandridae > Triturus > Triturus cristatus. The sequence continues at coordinate 348,624,362 of NC_140586.1, read as the reverse complement.
AGCATGTGGAAAGGGCTGCAAAGCGAGAGGGTCCTCACCTTGCTGATACTTGCTTGAAACAGTGGCCAATACTTGTGTGAGGAGGCACTGGTAAATAACAAGCAAAAGGACAATTAAAAAATGTCTTTAATAAATTTGCAAAATTTGAAAAAAGGGCAAGAAGAGGCAGAGTGGTCACTATGAGACGTCTCATGTGACCATCAGAGTGGTGACAACCAAGCTGTATGGGTCAGGCGCCTGTTATTGGGCCACCCGGAATGTGTGCTGAATAAATATACAAAAAAAGGGGGGGGGGAAGGGGTCCCTTCAGTGTCTGCGTAGAAATGTGGCAGTGGATGGTTTAGACACACAAAAGCTGGTTGGGCACTGTATTCTACTAGGACATTTCCAGGTTAGGTTATAATGCACTCCTGAGAAAGGAGCGCAACGTGGTACATGAAAGCGAGATACGTAAGCAGCTGGGGATTATGATCTGCTTAGGCTGTTCCAGGGTAAATTATCGTTCAGTCCTATCATGTGGCTAGATAAACGATATATCCATCTCGGTTCTTTTTCAAGAAGGCGGTTCTGGATGTTGGGTAAGTTAGGGTGTAAAGCTTCTATGACCACCCATCTCATGTCGTTGGTTGTGTGACCTGTCTCAAGAAAGTGATTGGTCATTCTGGTTGCGTTTTTCTTGCATCGTATCGTGCTGCGGTGTTCACAGTTCCTAGTTTTGATTTTGCGGGTCGTCATGCCGATATATGTGAGGTTGCAAGGGCAGACGATCCGATATATAACATGTTCTGTGTTGCAATTGGTGTGTTTACGCAATTCTCATACTTTGCCCGGTTCTAGGTCGAGGTTTTTAAGTGTCTCAGTTACGTGGCAGACATTGCAGTTTCCGCATGGGAAATGGCCTGTGATGTTGGGGAGTCCCCACGCGTTTAAGACTGTGTTGGTTTGTCTTTGTGGGGGTGTGGGTCTGGTAGATACTAGGGCGTCTTTTATGGATCTCGCTCTCTTGTTGGAATTTAATTTGCCTGTTTTCAGTATTTTCCAGTGTTTTCTGATGATTTGTGAGACTTTGTTGGTCACGGTGTTGTATGTGGTCACACATGTGAGAGGAGGTGTGGTCAGTTCTTGCATGTTGGTTTCAATGAGTCCTTCACGGTTCTGGTTTCTGGCCCTTTTGTTTGCTTGCTTAGTTTTGCGTTCAGGGTAACCTCGTAGGTGTGATTTTAGACTCAGGTCTTTGGATTGTGTTTTGTAATCTTTTACTTCGCTGCAATTTCTGCGGAGCCGAAGGTATTGGCCATATGGGAGGTTCTCACGGAGAGATCTCGGGTGGAAACTTGTGAAATGTAGTAAGGAGTTGCGAGCAGTGGGTTTGAAATGAGTCTTGCTCTTGAGTCCTCCTGCTACCGCTTCAATGTCCAAATCCAAGAATGTCGTCTGGTGTCTGTCACAGTTGTGTGTGAAGCGAAGATTAGGATCACATGTGTTGAGCCATTCACAGAAAGTGGCTAGGGAATCATTGGTGCCTTCCCAAATCAATAGAATGTCATCGATGTAACGCTTGTAGAATTTGATTTGGGGGATGCGTGGTTGGTTATTGTCGAGAAGGTATTTGATCTCAAAGTCATACACGTAGAGACCCACTACACTTGGAGCGAAGACGCTCCCCATGGAAGTACCATACTTCTGGAGGTAAAGTTTGCCCTCAAATTCAAAGAAGTTTTCTTTGAGAGCAAGAGTGGCACAGTTCAGAACGAAGGTGGTAGAGGTGTGGTATTGCCAGTTGGAGTTGTTCAGTGCTTTCTCTAGTACTCTGAGGGTGTCATCTTGTGGGAGGCTGGTATATAGGCTCTCCACATCAAGAGATACTAGGAGAGAGGTGTTAGGGTCATAGGATATGGCCGCTAGTAGTCCTAGTAGGTCTTTGGTGTCTTTTAGATAGGTACTGGTAGATTTTACCAGGGGTTGTAGAAAATGATCACAGTAGCGTGACAGTGGCTCCAAAAGGGATCCAATGCCCGAGACGATGGGGCGTCCAGGGGGTGGTATTTTGTTCTTATGGATTTTTGGAACAATATAGAAGTATGGTATTTTGCCTTGCATGGTGGTCAAGAATTTGGCCTCACTCTTGGAGATTTGACCGGTGTTTTCTGCATTCTCCACCAAGGTGTGGATGCGTGTTTGCAGTGCTGTGCTCGGGTCGTGTGTTAGTTGCTCATAGTTTTTGGTATCATTGAGAAGTCTTACACATTCTCGGTTGTAGTCCTCTTTGTTGAGTATGACAATACCTCCTCCTTTGTCGGCTGGTTTGATTATAATCCCGGGGTTGCTCTTCAGTGATTGTAGGGCCATGTGTTCTGCCCTGCTGGTATTTTGGAAACCTCTTTGAACACAGTTTGCTCATACACGAGTATTTCAGGTGGAGTTGTGCTAGGTGGTGGAATGAAGGTAGATTTAGCTCTGAAGGGAGTGTCCCCTTGATGTTCACAGCCGAGTTGCGTGGGGGCATTTTCAAAGAAGGCTTTGAGTTTAAGTTTGCGAAAGAACTCAGCTAGCTCGCAATGCAACTTGAACTTGTCAAGTTTTGCTGTGGGGGCATAACCAAGTCCCTTTTCAAGGACTGCCTCTTCTATTGGTGTGAGGGTGTGTTGAGAAAGGTTAGTTACGAGGCTCATCGTGTGCTCGGGCCTAGTTGTTGGTCTTTGGTTTTGCTCCTTGTCAGTGCTCCCTGTTGTGGGTCGTCTTCCCAGTGTACCTGGTTCCCTCTGCGTCTTCTTCCGCGGCCTCGGCGGCCTCTTCCTAAAAAAGAATGTTGTTGGTTTTGGTTCATATAGGCTGGTGGTGGTCCAAAAGGTGTGTTCCAACCATATCCAAAATGTGGATGTATTTGGGGATACATGGGTGGGAAGAGTGAGTTGGGTCCTGGTGGTCCTTGGTTCCATGGTTGTTGCCATCCTATTGTGCCACCTCTGCCCTGTTGTCGTCTGCGGTGGCTACTGGTGCTGGAGCTGCTGCTCCCTGATGAGACATCATCAGATGATGCACCTGATGTGTCCGCTCTATTCGGTGGTTGGTAATTGGCTTCCGTATACGGATAAGTTTTGGCATAGGAAAAACGTTTAAGAACTTTCTGAAGTTTGTTGATCTTGTTTTGGGTGAGGCCTTCTTTGTATTCGTTTATTTCTTTGTTAGTTTCGTCGAGCCGTTTTTTGTAAGAGGAGAGCGTGGCTTTGAAATGGCTTTCCGTGGCTTGTATGAGAAAGGCATCTGAGAGGCGTTTGGAAGTTTGGATGATAAGGATTATCCAGTCCCGTGTGCACCGCCATGCTATTAGGGCCCAGCCTTTTCGGAAGGTAGCATCCTCTAAGAAGATGCGTGGGGCAGTGTAATTATTCTTCCTTTACCAAGCGCCGCTCCCCTTGTTTTTAATTACCGCATCTAGAGATAGCCTTGCGCCACACATTACGTCTATTGCCGGCTTTCTCACTCTAGCCTCCACTGGGCCAGGCTCCACATTCTTTAGTTCCCGCACCTAATTTCACGGTGAGCTAAAATAACTACCAGTCAACCCTTGGTTGCCCCTAGGTAAGCACGTGTAAATTGAACAGCCTTGCATAACTTTTAGCCCATATGTAAACCAGCTGCTGCACCGCCACAGCATGCAGCATGCACACTGTATGTTTTCATTGCATCCTCAGGTACCAGCACATGCCAGACCCACTGAGCAATCCACAGCACAAAAAGATTGCATTTTATAATTGCTGAATGACTGCTGAATATCCATCTGTGATATATATATATATATATATGTTCTGTGCTGTCTCTTACTTTCCCAACAGGTTTTTTCGTTCTGGTGTCCGTAAGTACGTAGACACCCAGTCCACACACCTTAGCGCATGTGTTGCTACTCTCCTTTCACTTTTCACGTGGCACTTCACACTTTGCCACTCACCACTTTCACCGGTCCTGAAGAAAGCCCCACCCATATATCACCGCGGGCTGAAACATGTAGACCCATCACATAAGACAACTACTAGATAACTAATTTCTGTTTTTAGTTGCACCACTAAGTATTTTTTAATCACATCCTGAGCCGCCAGTAATAAAATTAGAAAGGCAAGGATTCTCAGAGATATTTTTAACCCACATCACATCACACTCTTGCACCACACCAGCTCCGCTGTAATCAGGCATCGTAGCACAAACAGGGGGCATTCGGCCACCCGGTTGGGACCCCAATGATGAAGCATGACACCAACCAGGTTGGTGTGTGAGGGGTCTTTTAACTAACCCAGTGGGTCCCCAAACACTGCCTAACAGTGACTGTACCTCACATACTTGGGTTCGTCCTTCATTGGTGACTATTTATTAAACACTGAGTTTAAGTATGAATGAGCGAAATCTAGACAAGCACAATGTGTGTATGACTCATGAAAATTCTTTCACTCTAATCTGTTGCTCTACAATCAGCGGCAACCACTTTCAAACAACGAGAAAGAGCTACAGCTACTGAATCTAATGTAGCAGAGAAGTAAGCAACATGCCTCATTACTTTTCCATGTTTCTGAGTTAACGTGGATGTCGCACACCTGCTCGTCTCATGACAACATGCAAAGAGCTCCTTTCCATATTCACGCATTCCAATGGCGGGTGCACTACAGAGGTTTTGCCTTTGTTCCCGTAAGGTCTTTATGCAATATGCAATTATCATAAACAGGCACCGGATTCTTGAAATCACTGTGAGTGAGCCTTGTTAAAGGCCTAGCAATTAGGGAAAAGTTTGGAATCCGCTGATAACAATAGCCAACTAGCCTCAAGAACATCCTCACTTCCCTTTGGGTAGTTAGTGGATTCAATTTCAGGATGGCAGAAATGTGTTCTTTGGAGACCTTCCTGGCCCTCTTCTCAATATTTTAACCAAGATAAATCACTCATTTTTTACAGTACTGCATCTTTGTAGGTAAAACCTTATGGCCATGTCTGGCAAGATCATTAATGAGTGCAGCTGTATCTAACTTACACTCTTCCTTGGTCTTTGATGCCACAAGTATGGCATTAATGTATTGCACTAATACTGAGTTATAGGGTGGTTAAAAACTTTCCAAATCTTTCTCTAGAAGCTGGGTAATAATCAAGGGACTTTCTGTATAACTTTGTGGAATTCATCACCAAACGAGAACTTTATTTTGGAACCGAAATACAAAAAAGTTTTGACTATCCTCATGAAGAGGAATGGAAAAGTTTGCTTGGCATAAATAAGTGACTGTATAGTCAGTCAGTCAGTATTTCTTTATTCGATGAATAAAACATCATAAAAGCACATAAATACACAGTTAAAATACAATTAAATCATGTCAAGATCCTGACTGTTACAACACATTTAAAAGAGTAAGAAACTCGTCAATACATTTCATTTACAATAATAAAATCGAATATATAATATCATAATACAAAACTATAATAAAAGACAAATATGCTTGATATGTGGCAAGAGCATACTATCCACTTTCCGATTAGTCTATTACCAATAGTATCAAATCTAGCCCGAAGGGCTATATTGTTGAAAGCCCTCTATCCTATTGGGTAAGTTGGGACTTAAGTCTCCTTATTCATATCAACCAGGCTCTTCTAATGAATTTGGCTACACCACATACCATCAAAGAGGAAGACGTATCAGTACAAAGGACCCGCAGCGCCATTACATGGCATCTGAGGCCCAATTGTTTACATAAGGGTTTTAACCAAATCCTCCTCGGCACCCTGTATGCTGGACAAGCAAACATAAGGTGTGCTACAGATTCTAAAGGTGCTGCACAGCACGGACAAGCCTTAGAAGAGACACATAGGTTGTTCCACCCAGAAGTGAATGCATTTACTGGGAGGATCCCAAACCTAACTTTTAGATACAATGATCTATCCAAAGGTTTCTCAATAAAATCAAGAAGTGGTTCGAATAACCTAGACCATTTGAACTCTAGGAATCGCTCAGTAAGAACACCCCCTGTACCTCTACTAGAGGTCTCCCGCTGCACCCAATCCCAATACAGCTTCTTAATAACTAATTTGGGTGGAGGGGTTTGACTCCTCCATAGATCACTCAAACCCAAAAAGCCAACCATCTGTCTCAAGTTACACAGCCACTTAATCCTATTACCTCTATCGAGTAGGATAAGATCATCTAGAGCGGCTGCATAGTTTTGGAGCTCTTCAGTTCTTCTCAATCGCACCCAGAAAAGTAGAGGGCGAAGACGCACTAATTCTTTAAGGGGGCGCCTGCCCATATCTAGACGTAAAGGGATTAATGGGGTGGAGACTGGTAATGCTACAAGATCCCTCAGGAACTTGTTTTCTGATGTAGTTATCTCCGGGATGTTCTCAAACCCCCATAATTCAGAGCCATAGAGTGCAGATGGCAAAACCTGTCCTTCATAAATTGCGAGGATAGGTGCCACTGGTTTGCTCATAGACGCCCTATGTTCTCGCAAAACCGCCCCAGCTACTCTTTTAAAGTTTAATAGCATTTTAGCCAGATGGTCTTTCCAGGTCATCCGGCTATTCACCCTAACCCCCAAATAATCAAAACTATCCATCATCTCCAAGAGTTCACCATTTAACATGAGGGAGTTCTTAAATCTTTTGGGTGGTGCAAGGGCCATTAGCTTAGTTTTGGAGGTATTAATTGTGAGACCCCTGTCCTTACAGAATTCACTAAAGCGATTCAAAAGCTTTTGGAGCCCTGCTGGGGTTTTCGAGATCAAGATGGCATCATCCGCGAAGAGAAGAGTAGGGGTTTTTTCCCCGGCCAGGGATGGTGCGTCCGCCGGCTCTTCCCTCAGATAATCCACCACACCATTCACGAATAGGGAAAATAGAGTCGGCGCCATAACACATCCCTGGCGAACTCCTCTCCTCACGGGCACCCTCTCCGTCAGTTGTCCCTGAGTGCCCCATCTGATCCTCGCATAATTACCCTCGTGGAGTCTCACAATGAAATCCAACAATGGAACCGGGAAACCCATCTTCTCCAGGATTTCCCACAAGCTTGCTCGAGGGACCAGGTCGAACGCCATCCTAAGGTCTATGAAAGCCAGATAGAGGCTACCGCGATTAATTGTCACCGACTTCCAATAGATCGCAAGGAGGCGGAAGACCTGGTCCATCGTGCCCACTTTTTTCCGGAACCCGGCCTGGAAATGGGAGAGCACCTGTTCCTCCTCCATCCATGCACCCACCCTCAAGATGATGACCCTGCCAACCACTTTCTGGATCACATCAATCAGACTGATCGGTCTGTAGTTAGCAGGGTCATCTCTATCACCTTTTTTGTATACTGTGATCACCTCAGCACCCCTCCACGAATCTGGGATGGGGTGCCCCCTGGAAATTAAATTCATTATCAATGCAATGACTGAAGCCCAGGTTGTGGGATCTTCCAAAAGGAGATCCCCAGGTATGCCATCTTGACCGGCGGCCTTCCTCGGGGTCAGGTGTTTTATAGCCAGTTCTACTTCCGAAGTCAAGAACGGTTCCGCGGGCGCCGTGATGGAAGAAGCCCGTCTGACTGGATCAGAAGGGGAGGCTCTGATTGCCTCTAATCCACCATATATATTTGAAAAATGGGAATACCATTGTTGGCTGGTAATATGATTCACAAGTACCGGTTGGTTACCTTGTCTAGCCTTATTGATCAGATCCCAAAACAATGAGGCATTTTTCTTTTCGGAGGCACTTTTGAGATCCTGCCAATACTGTTCTTCCCAGTCTTTTTTTGCTCGTATTTGTTCTTTTGCATACTCCTTCCTTGCAACTCTAATTAGGGGTTGATTCTTTTTACGCAGGGCTACAGTTAACTCACGTCTTTTAGCCCGGCACTTTACAGAGTACCAGGGGTTACTAGGTTTGGGGGTTATTTTTTTCGAGCTCGGAATTAAAAAATAGTTGCCCACTTCCTCGATAGCCTTTTTATAAATCTGAGGAAGAAGCGACTCATGAGTATCCCCTGTTTCTCGGTCTAATCCCGTCAATTCACAAGTCAGGTCTTCAATATGAGCCCTGATATTAACCAGTTTCTCTGGGTCGGAGCTAATCTTCTCCCATTTCAGCCTCCGATTTCCATTATATGGGACCACCTCATTTGTTCGCCTCGGTAGGGGTTGCTTAATACTACCTTTTAGTTTGCTCCACCCTAACTTCAGACTCAGTGGGTTATGATCACTGTCCTGCGAGGGAACCACCTCCATATCCACTAAGTCACACCACATGGTGATGTCCAGTAAAATGTAATCAATTCGGGACGGGCCATTAAGTCTATTAAACGTCATGGCCCCCTCCCGATCAGAGGATGATCTACCATTCAATGCTCTTAATTTGAAATCAACAGTGAGAGCGTTAATCTGCAGAGCCTTAGTTGTCCATTTCCTAATTGGAGGTATTGACAAGATAGGGATAGACCAATTTGCATCCTCCTCCGCTATGCCCAGAAGGTCATCCCTGCTTAGGGGTTCAAATGTACAATTGAAATCCCCACCCACAAGGAATTTAGATGATGGGGGGCAGTTACCTAAGGCCTGCTCTAAGAGCATAAAGGTTTTTGACGTTTTATCTCCCTGGATCCCTCTATCATAAACATTAAATAGTTCCACTCAGCTGTCTTTTGTCTGGCCTACAATTGTTAGATGTTGGATATCCTCACTTTCCAGATCATGAGCAGAAACCTTCCAATTTAATTCTACTTTTATCCATACATGTAATCCCCCGGCTGGCCTGCCCTTACCACCGCTGTGAGCGGGTAGCCAATAGGTTACATATCCCGATTTAAAAACGGGGGATAAACTCCATGTTTCCTGGAACATGCATACGTCATATTTTTCAATAAAGTTGTGCCATTCTGGGAGGGCCAACTTATTCCTCAGGCCTGCTATGTTCCAAGAAACTAAATGAATGATCTTTTTATTATTAGAGGGCAGGGTGATGGGAACTTCTTTGCTGCCCCCCACTTCTCGTGGTTCCAGGGCATTGGGAATTTGGAAATACTCTGTAGGGATTAGGGAACAACCCCCTCCGTCCATACGGACCGAAGGTGCACAATCCAGACCTGAGGGATCCGCAGGGGCCATAATCCCATTAGGCAGTTCTTTAGCCTTACCATGTGTCACCCGCCCTTTTCCCACTAGCCTGGAAGCACTAGAGCTATCCCCCCATTCCTTCCCGATCCTTAAACATCAATCACAATCATCCATACCCGAGAACACATCGAACCTGTTCATTGTCTCCAGGGGTGTAAAAGGCCTTAAGTACTCCTTTCGCTGGTTATTATACCTAGGGAATCTAGGGGGGATCACATTCCAACCATGGGGATCAGATAACATATTCCTGCCATAGGGTATTGTCGGGATACTTAATGTTGCTTTACCCTTATTCGTATGGTGGGATGGAGGGAAAACCAGAGATCTCGGGTAAAAATAAGTTAAAGCTCGAGGGCTAATACAACTGTCACTCACTCACTCCCGGGGGCCAATTTATTATGTAGTCAACCACACCCAGGTCTCTAAAATTGATCAGGACTATATCTCCCTCAACATCTTTACGTCTACCACCTATCCAGGGAAGGCGCCTGACGTGTAATATCTCCCCATTAAGATTATTGTTTATTGGTCTATATGTACTTAGCCAATGTACAATTTTATTTTTCAGCTGGAAAAAAACTTCTCTCTTATTATCCGCTAGCTCGGGAACCCCCGTTAAAACCACCACCAGAGGCACCGCTTCAGGGGGTAAATCTACTTGTGGCCCGTGATTCCCCATCCTACCATAATGGCTAGAACTTCCCTGCTCCTGCCTCGTAGACTCCTTAGCAGCTATAGCGTTCCCTTCCACTGGCTCAGTAATAGACTTACTGATTGGATGTTTCCCTATCATAGGGGGCCCCTGTCTATGTGTATCTGGCAACGGCTGGTTTAAGTTCTGTAAGGGATTTATTCCAGCTTGGGGGAGTTCCTTAGGAGCATAGGAGGGGGGGGTCCTAGCGTAAGTAATGTTCCTATGTGCTTGGACCCCTTCCAGACTGGTCATTTTACTCAGGGTGGACTCTATACCCTCCAACCTCTGCTCCAATTTCTTCAAACTATTGGTGATAGGTAAAATAAGGGTGCTAAACAGCTCTCCCAATTTGGTACACAGTGATGTAGATGAAGTATCCGACTCAGCTAGAACCTCGGAGGTCAGGTGGATTTCCGAGTCGGTCACGGCCAAATCAGAGTCCGCAAAAGGGAGGAATGGACTCAGATTTGGTTTATTGGCTGGACCAACCGGCAGCTTTGTAACAGCACTATTTGTAGCTGTAGTATGGCGCCCAAAATCATAATGGTTGAGTTTTGTTGAATTAGCCTTGCCCAGCCGCTCCTTACGTCTTATTTTCCTTGGGGGCGGGCCATAAAATTTACCCTTATCCAATTTCTTATGCTTTTTCACTAATAATTTACCACGAGTAAACAACTGTTTTTTTGGTACCATAGGGCTAATTATAGCATTAGAGAGGGCTGTATCACTAATATCATATACTTCGGGGGCACAATTTACAGGAGAACAATCACGTAATAGCAAGGGCACACTGTCCTGAGAGAAAGTAGCATCACTAACCCTACTATTACCAACAGCGCCCAAGGGTTCCTCAATAATACTGACTTCTACAGCCCTACGCTTCATATTTTCAACGGAGTGACGGCGCTCAGTCCTACGCTCATCCAAAGAAAGGTCCCTCTTTTCCTCCCTGGCGACCTTCCTGAAATACATATCCAGTGGGCCATGAGGCAAACCCCCCGGCTTTTCCCCACTCACTTTGTCAGGGCTCTGGGCCATAGGTACGATAATATCCCTCAATAAGGTAGACAGCGTATCGTTTACAGGGCGAACATAACCGAGCCCTGCCCGGCCTCAATCGGTCTCTGAGGGCCACAGAGGGCCCGCCCTTTGCCCGGGCTTAGCCCGGCGTCCGCCCGCGCGCGTCCCGCGACGCGGAGGAAGCACCGGACTCTTATGCGCCTCCGGGCGCGTAGGTGTCGTGGACAGCCGCCGGGGCACCTGGGAGGTGTAGTTTGCGCCGTTTCCGAGCCGCGGGATCAGATGGCGGCAGCGGCGACCCTGCACCCAGCGCGGAACACCAACCGGACCCACAGCAAAGGAGAAAGGACAGCAACAACAGTCCCGTTCAGGTGGCAAGCCGCTCTGGCGATTTTCACGCTTTCCTTGGGAGATATGCTTTCCCAAACTCACCAAACCAATGTCAGTTAGGGGTAGTTCACAGGACTCTGTCTAGAGAAGAAGAGCCCCCAGCTGAAAAGAGAGGAATCCTTTCTGGGGTGCTAGCGTTCTGCACCAAGACAGGCAAGCGAGTCAAACTAATCCCTCATTTCAATGTCAGGCTACAAGAGTATTCCGTGGAGGGAATAGGGCATTTGTTCCTCAGCTCAATCGTGGTCCTCGATCTGGCAGGCCAAAAAAAAAAAAAGAAATAAACAGAACGGACTGTCCTTGTCCGATATCAGTTCGTTTTATATTGCCTTCCAAAGTCCAAAGTGTGCATACCGGTACTCACGCGGCTTGAGCACTTGTTCTAGGGCTATTAGGGGCACAAATGGAGTCTTTTCCCTAAAAGTAAAGAGTAGCGCGACTCCGCGCGTCCAGAATTCCACTGCGCTACTTGGCGCGACCAAAGAAAGAAGTGACTGTATACCATTCTGTATCTGAAGCAATCTTGAACAACATTATAACAGGATTTAGTACTACCGGACAACATGTGACTATAATTTGATTAATCTTTCTTAAATACTGCACTTACCTCCATTTAGCACTTTGTGTTTTAATGCATATTCTAAAAGAGTTGCAAGGACTACCAAACACCTACTGTTGAATTCCCTGTTTTATGATTTATTTCATGATGGGTTTCATTTCTTCTTCACTAACTTGTGACAATTTGCATTGCTGAATTCTGGGATAAACAGTGTTCAGATTGACTAGTATTTTGACTGGATCTACACTTTTTATTAATCCTATTACTTTTCCTCTGAAACCCCATACTTCTTCCTTCACTGAATCTCTTAAATCAAGAGGCAGGTCATCTTTCGTAATGACTGGGAACCTTCAAAGTTGACCTTTTCCTTTCTCTGCTTTGTGTCAAAACAGTCACTAAAGTATTTGGCATATTTCAAAATCTCATCAATGCTTTTATCTTGCCAGCATATTACATTCTGCTGAATATGAGAATTAAGCTTCGGACGCAAATCCAAAATGAAAGCCGATAAGAATCCACTAACCCCTTCTTCGACTCCACTCTATTTACTATAAATCTGCATAAATTTATCATAATGACACCACAACGAGAATTGACCAGTGTGTCTTAAACCGGTGAACCATTGCATCTCTCCCTGTATGAGTTGGGCCATGAAAATGCCTAGCTATTGCAGACAACAGTGTCTAGCAAAAACAAGTATCCCATCTATTGACACCCAAATCTCCTCCTGATTCTTCAAATCCCATACTATGACCCACTATTGCCGTTCACTTTCTGGACCTCTTTCCTGCAAACTCTAGATCTTTTCCCAAGCATCAGCACCAGTACACAAAATGCTTGTGGCAGCATCATTTTTAGAATAATTGGAATTGTCATTATTCCCTCTACGAGAGCACAGTATCTGGCCATCTCATCTGCATGGTGGTTGCCAGCAGTCACAAATCTTATTCACTTTTGTGTGCTGCACAGCTTACAGCCACTATTTCAGAGGATAGCTGTAAAGCCTCTAAAAGGCCCAAAGCAATACTGTAATTTCGAATAGAGGACACAGTGAAGGTCATGAATCCCCTCTGGAACCACAACTGTCCAAAATCCCAGACCACTGCTAACCCATAATGGCCATTAGTGTAGATGGTGACTCTCAAATTGTTACAGATGCAATAGGCTCATTTCAGTCACCTGTGTGGAGGTTACGTTGCTTCCACTACACTTCTCAAGGTGAAGATAGCATAGGCTACTTTCAAAAATTCTCATCCATCTTTTAAATAAGAGCTATCCACAAACAACAGGCAATTGGGCTCTTCGAGAAGAATGTCTTGAATGTCAGGTCTTGGTCATGTACACAATCCTATAACATCAAGGCAGTCATTATCTACCCTATCATCATTTTAATCAGTAACAGGCAAAGATGACACTGTGGCAAGTTTGAGACAGTTGCTGTACCGTACAGTAGGGTTCTCTGTGGCAAGTATCATCTGCTCATAGTTTGTAAACCTGCTGTTTGTCATGTGTTGTGTTGCATGTGAGAGCAATATCCCAAAAGTATGGGGAACCATAACCGTAACTAAAAATGATGGAAAAATAAGCAATAGTACCTTTAGAATTTTGGTGGGTCTGTGTAAAAATAGACAGGATGCACCCTTCCATTGTATAACATATACTTCTTGTCATAGTATGGCCTTTCTAGAGCAGGGGACTGGCAGAGACTTTCTCTCAGCTCAAGGAAAGCACTTATGCATGCGTTGTCCCAAGGTAGAGGATCAGACACATCTTTGTGTGTAAGTCTCTGCAGAGGCTTTGCCATGAGGGAAAAGTTGGAAATCCATTGACGATAGTAGCCCACCATTCCCAAAAGCATTCTGAATTCTCTATGCATTGTGAGAGGGTTCAATCCCAGAATGGTAGAGATTCTCAAAATGGTAGAAAACTTCCTAGCTTCTTTCTCAATATGATGCCCCAGATACAGAACTTCCTTCTGGCAATACTGCAATTTGGCGGGGGACACTTCATGTACATTCTCTGCCAAACGGTTCAGCATAGCAATAGTGTATTGTCTGCATGCACATAGGGTTGTGTACATCACCAGTAGGTCATCAATATATTACGCCAGAACTGAATTACATGGCAACTGCAAGGTCTCCAGATTCTTTTTTAGTATCTGATTGAAGGGGCTTTCTGTATATGCCTGTGGACCTAGGCACCAAGCCAGAACTTTATTTTGGCATCAGAACGCAAAGAGAACCTGGCTCTCCTCATGTAAAGGAATGGAAAAGAATGCTTGGTGCAGGTCAATCACCGTGTATGACTCAGCATAACCGGGAATTTAGAAAAGTATCACAGCAGGTTTCGGTACCATGGTACGATAGGGGACAACCATATTATTTACCTTTCTCAGGTCCTGAACAATTTCCACTCCTTATTTGGATTCTGCAAATCCATTATAGGTGATTTGCAGGAACTTCCCAGTATCTCTGATTCAATAACGGGTGTAATTCCAGCCACCGCCTCTGGTTTGAGGATTCTCTGTATTTTGCTTGGCTGTTTTTTTCACAAGTTCAAAATCTTTGATAGACCCATGTCTTTGCTTGTAAAATCGCAGGCTTCCTCCGTCATGGAGTCCTGTAGATCTGGGAGTAAGTTCTGCCTTGTCATAACCAGAAACATTCCAATGGCTGACTTTAGTGTGCTCAGTTTAAAGTCTACATCCTCGTTGTGTGCCTGAATTTCGACACCATCTGGTGTACAGTAGATCACACAATTGAGCTTGCAGAGTAAATCCCTGCCGAATAGATTGACTGGACTTGAATAACACATTACAGACTGATGGATCTCTTCAAGGAAATCTATGTTCACAGGGACTCTAGCTTAAACAGGATTCACAAGCTGCTTATTAGAAATGCTCATAACTTGGACTTGTTTTCCCAAGAGCTGTAGAATTGGGATCTCTACAGTTAATACAGTCATCCGATAGCACCAGTGTCATTCAAAACAACACAGAGTCATTCTCCACTCCAATGGGCTACTCTTGTCTACCTGGAAAACTGCACAAGCACACAATCTGCCTCCTCTCTCAGGCATCGTCTTGATGATTGATCAGATCCTTGGTCTCCATAATTATAGAAGACATGGAAATGTTGAGACTGCCAGCACAGGTGAAAGGAGTTTGCTGAACCGTGGTGTACAGGTTTGCCTTGAACCTCAGGCCATTCATATTTTGCTGTATTTACCAGGCTTGGGGTGTATGAGCATTTTGAGGTCTTTGAATTTGCATATTTTGCATCAGCATCGCATTCATGCTTGACATCTGAAAATCAATTTTCATTCGATAAGGATTCAACCTACATTTCCACTTCCATTGGCCCACCTTGTTACAATAATGACACATTCTAGACTTTTTCCACATAGCTATGTCTATCCCGCAATGCAGGTCAACTGTCATTCCTCAATCATGGCCCTGTGGGTCGTCATTAACATTCTGTATCATCTGACTACCTTCATGATATCCAGCACCAACACAAGGACTATAACCTTAATCTACCATATACAGGCCACTCTGAAATCCTCTCTGTGCAAACTTCGTTTGGGCCCACGTGAATTTCTCTTTGAACTTCCTCTGTCTTGTTTCCAAATCATCACTGCAATACCTCTGTGTACCGCAGAATTTCATCCAGAGGCTTTGACCGCCAACAAATCACATTCTGCTGAATATGCGAGCTAATTTCCAGACGTAAATCAAGAATAAACTGAGACACAAAATTACTAAGAGTTCCGCTCTCTGTATTTTTGCTGCTGCTATGCTGTCTGAACTGCTTTAGCCATTCGTAGTAAGCATGCACAGACTCTTTAGATTCATAGGTAGTTCTTGATATTTTCAACTGTCTATTTCTTTCTGCAAAACTGTAGTTTTCACAAAGTTAATCACCTGATTATACTTATCCATGAGGACAGGAGAAGGAGCATTCGTCTGAGCAACACATGGCAGTTCATCTGTTGGCCATTGCACTGATACATTACATGTGGCCCACAAATTACTAGCACTGACAATATCAAAGAAAGTATTCAAAACTTCCCAAAGTACCTTTGAAATTTTCACAAACCATTCAACCTGTGTGTATCAAAGGTCAGGATTTTCTCTCAGTTTTGGAAATTGATATGTAAATGTCAAAAGATCCCCACACCTCCAAGCCACAGGTTCATATCCTCTCCCATGCACCTCTCCAGGGCCGGACTGGGAACCAAAACCGGCCCTGGCAAAGTGCTCGTCCCCCCCTCCCCCCGGGGGTTGGGGGTGCGGCTTAGCTCTTTTCCAGGGACGGTTTTTGGCCGATTTTGTTACAGGGCCGATTTTGCAGCTATGATCCCCGTGCAGCCCGCCGGGGATTGCCCGGTGCCCGCTACGGCCAGTCTGGCCCTGCACCTCTCTCAATGGGCAAGTTGGCTTTTTAACCCTGAAAAGCTTTACTGGGATTAGTTTGAAGATGTGTTGTCTGTCAAATTTTGTAAGTTTGTCTAATTGAAAAGGGTATTTCAACCTGTTGGTAGTCTCACCCCTGAAGGCAGGAGAAAGAGTAAACTGGGGTCTGAACTCCGTTTGCCTTCCAGGTATTGTGCACACTGATGGGAAGTGTGAGGAACTACCTCCTCTAGTCGGGAAACTACTATACTCTATACTTGTATTGTGACAGTTACAATACTACTCATCAAGGCCCCATGCTTTCAATGGGATAAGCATCGACTTCACAGCATTGCTCCTATACATTAGGTTGGACAATACCAACATTTATGAACAGGGTTATTATGGCCCGAGCAATGGGTTTTTATGTACATGTGGTGTGCTTTGCATCAGACTGAACTAGCGCTTTACAGTAAAGCAATAGTTGAACTTCTTCGGAGGGATATCACATTTTAACTGGGATATTATGAACACTTCTAGGCATGACTGGCATACGTTTAATGGGCAGCGCCTGCAGTTTGTGGCAGCACTGATATACCTTCTGTGGGTCTGCTTCAGCTCTTCCCAAGGAATCACAAGTTTTAGTATGACTGCTTCAAAGTGTCTAATCGTGGCTGCTATAGTTATAGTGGGGCATCACCACCACCTCATTAATATTGCTGTAACCTGAAAAAGGCAGTAATTTCACTTTTGCAACTGGATGCCATAAAAGTGCTGGGCACTGACAGAACTCCTCATCATGGCTACTGTACTGACAGTATTAGTACTTCTCAGCAGAGATGATAGTTTCCTAATAGAACAGTACCAGAACCTCTTAGGAGAACTATTATTCTTTTAATTCATCATTAAGAGAACTTCTAAGTAGGATTGTGACATTTCTAATAGTGAAATACCTAAAGCTGTTTGTAATTTCATCTTAGGGACCAATATTTCAACGCGCCACTGGGGTAGTCTTGCACTGCTATTAAAATTGTAGAAACGTCTTTGTAAAATAAAAACTACATGGACCAGAATGCAGAAAACAATGATTAAAGGGGGGTAGCTGCCTGGAATGAGGGATATCCGGATTTCTGAGACATTTGGAAGCCACAGTACTGAACTCATTCAAGCACAGCAGATGTGTCATGATGCGATATCCAAAGGGTCATATGTGACTACGTTCATCTTGTCCCTTTATTTCTTTGCATTTGGTCTGCCATTTCAAATGAAGGGAGTGCTAGTATCAAAATACAAAGGGGCAGATTTACAAGCCCCTTGAGCCACTTTTGCGTCATTTTTAACATGGGAAAAATGACGCAAAAGTGGCACGAGGGGCTTGTAAATCTGCCCCAAAGAATGTAAAAGGGACAGTCTCCAAAGAAATACTTAATTAGTTCTCTCTCAGAAGAGGGCAATACATTTCAAGTCCTAGATCTCAGACAGAGCAAATGTCTCTGCTAGCAAAGTGTCAAAGCAAATCTTCGTGGAGTCTAAGCAAAAATGTCTCAAGGTCGCAGGTCAAACGTTTTAAGTCTGGCTCATTTCCGAACTGCATGCCCACTTATAATAATTTTGGTTCAGAAGGCACACGCATTTCATAACATGATTTTAGGTAGAGGCAATGTTCCAATTACAAAAGCCAGTGGAACTATTCGTTTCTATGACATCACTGCTCCTTTGATGGAAAGCATAGGGTCCACTCGTTTCTAAATGAGACTGGGGGGCTGAGGGTTTGGCAGACAGGGTACTCTTGCCACAAAGCACCCTGGATGACTGGAAATCATAGACTGAAAGTGCACAAATTGAATTCAAAACATTTATGTTATACATAGCTGTAAAGAGAACTGGAATGAATGAATGAAAGTTGATTTCTCTGCCTTTAAAAAACATGTTTAGCAAATGTGAAAAATAACAGGTAAATTACCTTTAATTAAACACGTGTTATATATACACAGTCTTGTGCAAGCCTTTTTGTCCAGGTTAAAGATGGTAAAAATTAAACGTAGTCACTGTTATAGTGGGTCTTTTGAGACCAGCCAGAATGGTTCTAAGGATCTATGGGCAGCATGTGCGAAGCATTTTTGCAGTTGGAAATCGTGCTGTTTCCAACCACTAAATTGCTTTTACATATGCACAAATACAAATGGCGGTTTAGTAACACATTACTGAACCTCAATTTGTGTTTGTGATTCGATATTTGGAAGGGGTGTGTTTAGGACATCCCTTCTAAATACCGAATCTGAATAGGATGTATGAATGTTTTGCGACTGAAATCTGGTCACAAAATTGTCATATTTTCTGACTCCTTGAAGGAGCTGGTAATTCATTTGTAGCCTCTTGAAAATGGAAAAAAATATTTTTTAAGAGCAGGCAGTGGTCCCACGGACCATTAACTATTATTTAAACAAGTATTTGCAATGTAATAGGTTGAGCATTTTTTAGACCTAGAGCTATTGGCGGTGTGAATGACAATGTCTTTTACCTCTGTGTTTTGGTTTGGAGTGTAGCGGATGTATGAACATAGACACAGCTGCCGCACTGCTTAGAGGACTTAGAATGAGGATTTACAGACAGCACCAAAGATGCAGCTGCAGCACTGCCTAGAGAACTTAGAATGAGGAATTACAGATGAGACCAGAGCAGCAGCTAGCAGCATTGTCTATAGGACTTAGAATAAGGAATCACCACTGGGACCAGAGAAGCAGCTGCAGCACGGTCTAGAGGACTAAGAATGAGGAATTACCGATTATGTTAGAAGTGGTAAGGGCAACCTCCTCTGTCGATGACATCACAAACAGTATGTGCAGCATCCCCTCTGGAGGACATCAAAACGAGTATACGAAGGTTCTCCCCTCAATGACAACACTCAGAGTATGTGTTGCTTCTCCTTTTGGCTTCAATCACAAGCCGCATGCGCAGCTTCCCTCCTCGCTGATGTCACAAGTAGTGTATGCTACTTCCCCTCTAAATGACATCACAAATAGTATGCTCAGCATTCCCTCTCAATGACAACTCAAGAGGTATGTGCAACTTCCCTCAATAACATCAGAAGCGGTAGGTGCAAATTCCTCTGTCGATTACATCACAAACTGTATGTGCAGCATTCCCTCTCATTGAGAATGTTATGCACAAATTGCCCTCTTGATGACAAACTCAACAAGCTGTGTCGTCATATTACATGTGAGTCACATTTAAAACCGTTTGGGTGGTTTATAAGTGAATCTATAGCACTGCATTGAGAAGTCCTTATTTGAAGTGGGGTTTTTTTTGTATAACTGGTTGGCTCAATGTATATATCTGTAAATGCTTTCATATGAAATAATGAAGAAAAAAAGAGAGCTTTAGTGAAATAAGATATAACAGAGGCACGTGAAACCATGACATATTAAATACCCAAAACCCTCAATCATTGGCAAAGCCAATAGGTTTCGGCAATGCGTGAGCTATTAGTGTTGTCAATGTGAATGCCTTTTGGCCATTAGTATGAAAATAAGTGGACTGACTGTCTGCATGTCCCCCCTAAAAGGTGATATATTTTTCATATGCTCATGGTATTTCGTTAAGTGTTAACTATTTTCATGAATGTATAATATTCCGCTGCATTTAATGTCAAGGTACACAGTGTGAGAAAGTATGTGGTTAAGGAGTGGTGTAGTTTCCATAGTAAACCAAAATAAGTTGAAAGCCCTGAGTGCAATGCAAGTTTGTATACTTGGGGGGCAGGAGAAAGGGCCTGTGGAACATATGATAAATATCCAGCACACAATTTGTATTTACTTTGGAAACAAAGGGAAGCCCAGTGAAAAACAATGTCTCTGAGTACTACAAGGAATCAGATGCAGTTTTCATTTGAATTAAATTAAGCACTCTTCCGGATAACCTGGACTTAAATTAGAAACAAATCAGATTTGATGCGCCGCATTTTTTTCTATATTATCTAGCTTGGGTTCATTTAGTCCTTTTATCAGTAATAGATTACAGTGATGTATGAGTAGGGATAACGAAGAGAGGATTTTGTCGCAACCTATCTCCTTATATAGCAACCAATTTAGTTGATTACATACCCTCATATGAGAAATTATTACAAATTTAGCTCCAAGTGTTCAAACATTTTTAAATCAGAAAGGGCAGTATGTGCAGACAAAGTTATTCCAGATAGAAACTAATTTTTTTTTTAAAAAATCACTGAGTTACATTGCATCTTGGGGTGAATACATGATGGAGGATTGCGAATAACAGGTTTGGATGTATGTTTTTAGGTCGAGCCTGGGCAGCGCATGCGCTGCATGCACGATCTCTGTGAGACATGCTGTATCTAGTACATGGGTTTGAAGAACCTCTCATGTTTTCTGTTTGCTCCTGTTAATGCCCTTTTGAATGGCTGCTTTGCATTGATGAATGCGGTTAATTTGTCCTACCTTTTGCTAATCCGGACCCTCCCTGGAGACTGCCCCTCTTACAAGTATTCTTCCTTGTTTTTTTAGGTTTGTTTGTGGCACTATTTTCTTTTTGATCAACAGGGCACCCGCCACCTTTCATATGTGAGCATGCTGGGTGCGACCTCCACAGCTCTTGTCACCGCAGGAGGATGTTTCTGCTCTTCATCCTCCTAGCTGTGTTTCTCCCCCTGGATCCCAGCAGCCTCCTGCCACACCGCAGCTCTCTGCCCACATGTGTTGTTTAAGTTTCTTGCAGTTTCTTCTGTCTAGCCGGTAAGGCACAATTTTTTTAGAATAGCCTGTTTTTAGGTCTGTGTCAGTAAATACCTCTCACAACCATAGAAGGCTCCGCTACTTTTCATTCTTGCACACCACAGAGCACAAACTCTTTCACGTCTGAGACCAGAGCAGAGACTGCAGCAGGTGTAGATTTACAGCCCAGCCCCCTCCTCACTCACCTGCCAAGGAGAACCATGCAACAACAAAAAAAAACGGCCCATGTGTTTCTTCTTTTTACTGAAATGCCATGAGGACTGAGCCAGTTCCAGCTGAGCCATATTCAATTTTGAATTGTTGGCCAACCAAGAACATGACTCTCTCAAAGATTCACTTCCTCCAATCCTTACACATAACTTTGTTCCTAAGTTCCCTCTTCCACTAACAAAGCCAAGCTGAAGCTGCTACATTGACAAATGGTGAGTGGGGCTGGATGTGTGTTGCTAGTGCCAGAGAGATCTGTAACTCAATCTCCAGAAGAATGCATGTTGTCTTTTGAAATAGCAAAGAGTGGTGCTGACCTCCAGCACACTGGATGGCAATCTGATCCATAGCTCTAGCAGGAGTCGATGTGGCTCATATTCAAAGTCCTGAATTCATCCACCTCAACACCATTACTTATAAAGACAACAAGCATTCAACTCCACATAATTCAACACCAAACCACACAATTAATTACCACGCAATTCCACAACACACAAATGAACACCACATAATTCCACTGCACACACTATTTCAACAGCTCATAATTCTGCACCACACAATTCAACTCTACATCATTCCACTACATTCCACATATTTACAATCCATCAAATTCAACTCCACACATTTCCACTCTGCTCCATGCCACATAATTCCACTTCACATAATACCACTCCATGCAACATATTTCCGTTACACTCCATGCAACACAATTCAACTCCAAATAATTCCACTACACTTACTTATACTCCAAACTACATACTTACACTTCTCACCACATATTTACACTCCACATATATCCACCTAGCCCCAAAACACATACTTACACTCAACAAAATTAAACTCTGCAAAATGAGCCATATTTACACTCCACATAATTTCCCACCATGCAACACAATTCCACACAATGCCATGCCACACAATTCCATACCACACAACATAATTACACTCCACACCACATAATTATAGTCCACATAAATCTACTCCATGCCACAGAAAACACCACATAAATAGACTCCACACCATTGCTCATAATTACACACTATATATTTTTACTCTGTGACACAATTCCACACAACATGATTCAACTTCACACAGTTCCATTTCACCACAGAAAATTCCACTCCACAACACATAATTCCACTACACACCACATACACCCAATTCACTCCACACAATTCCCCATCATGCCACATATTTCTGCACTTCTTCACATAATTCAACACAACACACAACACCACTACACATATGTCCGCTACACTTAATACCACATAATTACTATCCATACAATGCCATTGCACACAGACACACACACTCATCCAGCGTTTCTTAAATTGGTTCACTTTAGGTCATTCAAAGACAACAAGCATTCAACTCCACATAATTCATCACAACGCCACACAATTACATTCTGCACAATTCCACAATACACAAATGCACACCATATAATTCCACTGCACAAACTATTTCAAAATCTCATAATTCTGCACCACACAATTCAAGTCTACATCATTCTACTACATTCCACACAATCCATCAAATTCAACTCCCAAAAATTCCACTCTGCTCCATGCTACATAATTTCAATTCACATAATACCACTCCATGCAACATAACTCCATTTCACTCCATGCAACACAATTCAACTCCAAATAATTTCACTACAGATATTTAAACTCAAAACTACATATTACACTTCATGCCATGTTTACATTCATACACATATATCCACTCAGCTCCAAAACACATATCAACAAAATTCAACTCTGCAACGTGACCCATATTTACACACCACATAATCATACACCATGTAACACATTTCCACACAATGCCACACCACACAGTTCAACATGAGACAATTCCATACCACACAACATAATGACGCTCCACTCCAAACCACATAATTACACTCAACATAAAACTAATCCATGCCACATAACACACCACATAAATACACTCCACACTATGGCCCATAATTCCACAATACATATTTTCACTCAGAGCCACACAATTCCACACAACATAATTTAACGTCACTCAATTCCATTCCACAGCAGAAAATTCCACTCCACAACACACAATTCCACAACACACCACATACATCCATTCCACACCACACAATTCCACATCATGCAACATATTTCAGCACCATAACACATAATTCAACAAAATACATATCACGCCACAACACACCATACCACTGCACATACGTCCACTACACTTAATACCACATAATTACTATCCACATAATTCAATTGCACCTAAAAATGAAAGTGCAAAGTTAAAAGTTTTCTTTTTAAATGCATCTCATTTTTATTTTAAGGAAAACAGGCTGATTTTTCTTTAAATGATAGCTTTATTAAAAAGTAATCACAGACATGTTGGTCTGCTGACCTCGGCGGGCCACCATCCCTGTGATGGCTGTGATTCCTAATGGGTTGCAAATTCCAGCCTACCTCATTAATAAAAATCAGGTAGGTCTATTTGCGATGCACTATCGCTAATGAAACTCAGAAGAGTTTCATACATTATGAATACCAATTTCCTAACTGCAATTTGTAGTAAATCACAATTAGGGGTACATCTGGCTCCTATTTTCTGTGCTCTGAGTGGTGGTCTTCTGAGTTGTGTCAGTTGACTTCTGGCTGACTGGGGATGATTACACTCAAGTTATGGACTCAAATAAATTATCTTTCTGAGCAACCAGAAAGTGTGGAGAGTGCCCTTCACTATGGATTTTGGGGACAAGTTCTCAGCCAGACTTTCCACAACTACATGATGTAGCCATTGAATGAGACATGGGCAGATCTTCAAAAAGTATACAGGCTGGCAGGTGAAATCCTGCAGTGTTACTCCGTTTTATCAACAGTACTGCTCGGGGTAAAGAGCTTACCTTCCTGAGAATCATTTACCAAGGAAAATAAGGTATTGTTTAATTTAATCTTATTGGCAGCTGAGGTCCGCGCAGGTAACAGTGGTGGGGCGGTGGGGCTGCATGGGGGGATTTCGAGGGACAATACTGAGGGGAAATTAAATAAATAATTAATTTTTATCTCGTTATTCTACATTTTCTGGTGCTGTTTATATTTTATTATAAGCCCATTTCTAGTGTGTTTATGTCCTTTATTTTATGCCATGGCATCACACAATGCATTTGTAACACAACCAATAATTCTTAGATAGTCTGACCGATACACTAGCCAGCTTTTTGGTGAAAAAACCTACATCACCATTCTAAGAGATTTAAATCTGCATTTCGAGGACCAGAATCTCCCCAGTGTCAGGAGGCTGTTACTAGATCTTGAGGGACTACAAATATCTCAGCTGATAACGTCTGCCACACACATTAAGGGTCACATACTTGATACAGTAAACTCAAACGACCCTAATTTCTCAGTCTCCACACCAATACCAGCCCCCTGGTTAGACCACTTTCTTATCCAGTTTGCTTTTGGCAATAGGGAAGCTGGAAGCTGGAAAGAAAAAGCACCTACATTCGGGAGGTACGAAGAAAAGAAACTGGTCTAAGATGAAAACAGACACATGAGGGGATCTCCTAACTTCACTGGCCACTAAGATACAGGACAAGGCTGATGAAGCTTCAGCTGGGAAAGCAGGATTTAACTATCATTGAATAAACTGGCCCCTAAAACATCTACTAAACCAAAACCCATGCCCAAAAAAGCACCACTCACTCAACACTCACTTAAAACTCAACTAGTATCTCTAAAGAAAAACTTCAAAAAAATCGAAAGGGAATGGAAGAAGACTTATGACTTACAACTTAAAGCCAAGTATAAGTCAGCTATTAGACTGTACCACAATAGTATCAAATAGGCACAGGCAAAATTCTTTGAGCTAAGGATCAAACAGGCTCAGAATTCCTTGAAGGAACTCTTCTCGGTGGTCAAAGCTCTAACCTCCCTAACACACGACAACCCCACTGCTGAGGTTACGGAGGAACGATATAATGAGCAAGCCACTTACTTCCTCATAAAAGTTACGGACATTTATAGCTCCTTCATGACCGGGAGAGAGACATCTATAAGTCAGAAAAGAGATCAGGCACAAACCCCCCACACCCATTCTCAGTAGCTTCCCAAAAGTCAATTCAGAGGATGTGAGATTACTGTTGGATAAGGTGAAATCAGGCTCACCTTTAGACCTGCTCCACCTCATGTGCTTAAAAAGGTCACAGAGGTTCTGCTCCCGACACTGGCGAAAATCACGAATCGAATCTCTCTAGAGTCGGGCGAAGTACAAAGTGCATGGAAACATGCAATAATCAGACCACTGCTAAAAAGCCAAACTTAGACCCAACCCAACTAGGGAACTATTGCCCCATTTCACTATTGCCATTTATCGATAAGTTGGTAGAGAAACATGTAAATGGAGTGCTGACAGAGTTTCTGGAAACAAACCAATGCACAGCATAGCACAGAATCAGCACTTCTGGCAGTGGTAGAGGAACTTAAAATGACGTTAGACCAAGGAAGGTCAGCCGTTATACTACTTCTTGACCTCGGTGCAGCAATTGATACTGTGGACCACCTCACTCTAAGAAACAGACTGTTGGACCTTGGCATCCATGACAAAGCCCTGGAGTAGCTGTCATCCTTCCTGGAGGGCAGAACCTTTCAAGTTATGTAAGCCAACCTTTTTTCTAAGATGATGCCATTGACTTGTGGGGTACCTCAGGGCTCCTCGCTCAGTTCCAAGCTGTTTAATGTTTACATGGGACCACTAGCACAGATAGCTCAAGAGTGTGATGTCTCCATGATTTCATATGCAGATGACACCCAGTTGGTGGTCTCCCTAGATCCCAGATCCAACGGTGACTCTGACAGCTTAGCACCCTGCATGGAAAGGGTTGTGGAATGGATGACAAACAGCTGTCTGAAGCTGAACGGGGACAAAACGGAGATGATGGTCCTCGGAAATAATGCGGTTCCCAGGCCTCTGATCAGCTGGCCTAACAGCCTGGGTAGCCCACCAACTCCGAATGTGACCATTAAGATTCTTGGCTTCTGGCTCAATAAGGATCTAACAATGGCGATCCAAGCCAAAAAATTGGCAGGTACATGTTTTGGATTGCCCAGAATGCTCCACAAAGTTTTGGAGCGTATCCCCGTACAGCATAGAAAAACAGTAGTCCATTTCCTGGTCACATCACGTTTGGGCTATGGAAATTCACAATTCCTAAGGGCACCAAAATATGTCATCAAAAGACTCCAAGTGGTCCAGAATGAGACAGCAAGACAGCTCTGTAAGGTCCCAGTACGCGAACCAGTTGGAAAGCATTTAAAAGCTCTTCACTGCAAGTTTTTTCTTCTTTATATTATACTATATATGTTAAATAACTAGATTTTTATGGGTCTACTATGATGTATTATACTTTTATGAATGCATATCCCTTTAATCTCTCAATAAAGAATTACGACACAAAAAAAAGCTCTTCCCTGGCTCCCAATTGAGGCCAGAATCAAGTTCAAGGCACTCTGTCTGACACACAGAGCCTTACACAACAAGGGCCCTAGTAAAATCAAAGACCTGTTGACCCCCAATGTCCCAAACAGAAGCCTCAGATCCTGCTCTGAATAGCTATTAAAAAGAATTAGGAGAGCCAGATGGGGAGGTAGATCCTTCACCCATCTGGCACCCAAGCTGTGGAACTCTCTTCAACGCTCATCTAGATTTCTGGAAAAGGAAGTATCCTTCCGGAAATCGATTAAAACCTGGCTGTTTCATCAGTATCATTAATGCTCTGCCAACTTCCGTCTGGTATCGGTCTCTTACCGCTGGGAAGCGTTTGGGCAGCTATGCGCTCTATAAATCTCACTAATAATAATCATAATAATAATAATAATAATAATAATAATAATAATAATAATTTTCACACAATATGGTCCACCTCTCTTTGAGTGGGAGGGCTAGATAGAAATTTTTGAAACCTACAAAGCTTTAGGTGGACAGAATTTTCACCCCCATCCCCAAGGAATATAGCATTACTCTTCAGAACACTAGGCAAATAAGGTCAGCATGTCTTCAAGTATTTGCCAGTGGGGCTAGCTCTGGATGGTCAACTGATTCAAGATGAATACACAGAAGCAAAAAAAGACTTGAAACCAGATTTGCAAAGGAAGGTCAATTTAGTGATGGCCAGGTAAAAATTCTAAACAACCACAGAATGAGAACAAGATGAGTTTGTAGCTAGACTGAGAGATTTATCTGTGAAGTGCCAATTTGGACAAATGGCTGAAGAATTCATCCATGACCAACTTATTGTCAAACGTAAAAATAAGAAAACACAGGAACATTTGTGGGCACCAAAAATTCCCACTCAGAAATGCAATTGACATCGCCAAAATTGTTGATCAGTCAGAATTTTATATGATAGAAATGGAGAATACAATTTGAACTGTGATGTTTCTGTTGTGGTCAGGAATGATACAACCTGTTTTGATGTAGGTGCAGTGATAAAATGAAGTGACCTGTCAGAAATAGACAGAATTGTTGGTCTTGTCACAGATGTGGTTGTACTTATTATGGATCAGAGTTTAAAACGTAAATTGCTAAGAAAGGGAAATAAGCGGTAAAGTGTTTAGCTTAGCAGGGCCAATCGATCCTTGGGAGGGTGCAACAATGCGGTTAGATTTGCACGTTATCATACATTTAAGGGCTCCTAATCAGGTAATGGTCTATGTTACTATTTCATATATTTTGAAGGAAACTAAGGATGTTTTTAGAGAAAATTTGGGGTGCTTGAAAGAGTACTTCACAAAGTTATCCTGAAGCCGGATTCTGTACCTGAACAGCTTAAAATGAGACAAATTGTCATTGTAGGTCGAACTGAGGATAAGAAATTGTTGGATGAAATGATAAGTGGGGAAGTAATTGAACCACCTCAAACCTTCAGCTGGATTTCTCCTGTGGTCATTATGAAGAAAGATGATGACCATCTGAAATGTTGTGTTGATCTCAAATCACTTAAAAGGACATAGTAGTAGGCACTTTACCTAATATCAACAAATTAATAGTGTTGTTGAGAGGGGGAAGTATTTTTTCAAAACCCGATCTGAAAAATGCTTTTCATCAGTTCAAGTTTTATGAAGATCCAAAACCATTTACAGCATTTATTACCATGGAGGGTACATGTCAATTCACACATATGCCGTTTGGCTTGTCCTCTACAGCTAATGTCTTTCAGAGGATGATGGCAAAGTGTTCAAGAGTGTACACAACAACTTGTATTTTCTAGATGATATTTTATTCTTTGGAGAAAGTATCGAACAACACAATATGGTAATTGGAGAGGCTCTGCATAGGCTGTCAGACCTGACCTCAAACTTAGGTAGGATAAGTGGAAATTCTTGGTTGAGCAAGTGGAGTATTTAGGTTATATGATATCAGCAGAAGGGGTTGGTTCTAAAGCATATTTGTTGCGTACTATCAAATTACCATTCACACTCAAAGACAAAGACCAGTTATAATCCTTCATGGGACCATGGGCATAGCTTGGTCAGTAAGATTAGGGAGGGGGGAGGGGGTTGAGCGCAAGATTTCAACAATCACACTGGCATATATTGTCAAAATACATCATATGACAAGCCGGGTGAGGGGGAGGGGCTAAAGGGGTAGTGGAAAGGGAGAAAAAATACAGATTGGTAGGGGTTCTGAGTGAGAGAAAACACAATATTTTGTTAACTAACCAATATTTTTAGGACTTTCAAAACAGAGGGGTCGATTCCGATCCGGGTCGGGCAGCTCTCTGAGAGCTGTCCGTAGCCTTACCGTGCGACCGACACGTACCCGTAGCCGGTCCGTCCTGTAGATGAAGTATGATGCGCATAACTGCCAAAAACACGACCGAAACGTAGGCTGTGATTCAAGCTTCATTCTCCTTCCGAGCCGTAACCCTGAACGCCGAACCGAGTCTCCCGGAAGCAGTATCCATAGCAGTTTCCGCCCTGACAAGTACGATGCGTACTTCCTATGCGCCGGAAGGGTCACCACGTACGGCACGTCACAGCATCCGGAAAACAAGCATATCAGCTACAATTCGCGCCACAACTCAATCCACGGCTACGAGACGGACCAGCTTGCAACGGGTATGAGACGGAGCAGCAACAAGCAGCGTGTACGACACGAACACATCATGAATCCCATCACGCAGGTCATACCAGTACTCTATATCTATGACCGGATCAGGAACCGACGCCGACGGCGCAGGCGGTAAGTCAGACACCTACCACACAAACAAACGACACGTACCCCCAAACTGTCACACACACACAGGGGATCCATATCCTGGCCACTAACAACAGGCCACCATAGGGGTTGCATGGCCAGCACCACTACCACCCCCACCCATAGGGCTCATGTTGACCATCACCCCTGCCACCCCCACTCATAGGGCTTATGTTGCCCATCACCCCTGCCACCCCCACTCACAGGGGGCCTGTTGGCCAGCACTACTGCCACCCCCACCCCTAGGGGACCTGTTGCCCATCACTACTGCCACCCCCACCCCCAGGGCTTATGTTGCCCATCACCCCTGCCACCCCCACTCATAGGGCTTATGTTGCCCATCACCCCTGCCACCCCCACTCATAGGGCTTATGTTTCCCATCATCCCTGCCACCCCCGCTCATAGGGCTTATGTTGCACATCACCCCTGCCACCCCCACTCATATGGCTTATGTTGCCCATCACCCCTGCCACCCCCACTCATAGGGCTTATGTTGCCCATCACCCCTGCCACCCCCACTCATAGGGGACCTGTTGCCCAGCAATACTGCCACCCCCACCCCTAGGGCTAATGTTGCCCATCACCCCTGCCACCCCCACTCATAGGGGACCTGTTGCCCAGCACTACTGACACCCCCACCCCTAGGGCTTATGTTGCCCATCACCCCTGCCACCCCCACTCATTGGGCTTATGTTGCCCATCACCCCTGCCACCCCCACTCATAAGGCTTATGTTGCCCATCACCCCTGCTACCTCTCTCATAGGGGACCTGTTGCCCAGCACTACTGCCCGCAACAGTGATTATGACTTTGAACATACAATGTAACTAACAGCACATGTGTGACCAACAAATGAGTGTGGCCTACACAAAGCAAGCATCACAATAGCACTGTGTCAAGGTAAAACTAACACCCCCTCACTGTGTAGGACAAATGTTAAGTGTGGGGTCCAAACTGCAGCAGATGTTGAGCATTGTGGTGATGGGATCTAAACCCCCTCTCATCACAGTGACCAAAAGGTAAGTGTCATCATGGTCAAAGCTGCAAATAACAAACAGCATGTATGATCCCTGCTCCCAACACATTAAACAGTTCTGGGCAAACTAGTAGTTGTGTCCCATACCCACAGAGATGTGGTGAGGCTAACAGTGCTGTGAAAACAAAACATACTCGTGGCCATGTGCAGACAAGCACCAAACATGGGGGCTGACAAAGCATACAGTATACAATGACACAAGAGCAGAGGTGACCATCACAAAGCATACACACATCTTGAAAATAGACACAGCAATCAAAACAACCTGTGTAGACTGTAGGTGTCAGCTCACAAACTCCTATTCCATGGCCGCAATGGCACCTAACAACCAGAATGAATGTGCACAATGTTGTGATATGACTCACAGGGGCTGCAGGTAAAATCACAGAAACAGCCTCCAGACAATGGCCCACAACAGCAATAACAATGCATTGATGCAGATGCACAAACACAAACAGGCAACCTCACACTGCACATCTGACACAACATGTGTGTGTGTGTCTCTCAGTATCCCCAGGCAAATACACAACACATGACGGGGGCTGAACCACAGTGACCCAGATGTGGACACAGTGCCATACAAAAGTAAACCATCATTGGGACCCCCTTAGTGGGCAATCAGGCATTGTGAGATGAGAGGGAGCACAACAGACACATGTGACACAAGCTGGAATGAACAGCAACTGGTCACAACAGCCTGGGTACGTGAGTCTCCCCTAAGTCATCTGCACATACTCAACACATATGTACAGCAAGTTGCACAGAGGACCCAGTTGCTCCTATACCAATGATGCTCACACCTGTAGGTCCAGTGGAGATGCGCCCAAAGTCAGGGAAATAGACAAATTGGACAAAGGGAAGCACATCATATGTGCATGGGTGCAAGCCACAGATGTGACCATGCAAATGAAATGTTCACAGAGATGTCCACAAATTGTTAATCATGACACACCCAGTTAGCTGCAAAGGATGACATGGATACCCACCAGAATAGGATACATATCTCATGGACCATATGGAGTAACTCACATCAACACCTCAGTATTCAACATTGGAAACCAAGCATTACAGGTGCAAGGGCATGCCAAACATCATCAACCTAATGGACAGCTAAATCAAGTTCACAAGGATAAAGAAAAAAGCTTTATTCAGCAGATGAAAATGTAAACATCCGTTCAAACAAAATGCCAATGGCCAGTCCATCATCAAATTACATTAGTGAACTTGAGTGACAACTGTCACACGTTGCTTGCCTGCACTGCTTAGGACAGGGGACATCCCCTTGGAGGGGCATACATGGCGGCAGGCTTGGCACCGCAGGGACAGGATCAGGGCACAGCAGAAGGAGGCCGTGAAGAGGTGGTGGATGCAGGAGAGTCACTTGCAACTGCAGTGGAGCTGACTGAAGTGGTGGGTGCAGTCACAACTGTGGGGCACAAGTCAGATGGGGTGGGTGCCAGCACAACTGCAGTGGGCAGGTCAGATGGAGTGGATTGGGTCGCCACTGCAGTGCCCAAGTCAGACGGGGTGGTTGTGGACTCCACTGCAGTGCCTAAATCCATGGGAGCGGAATGGGGTACAGGTGAGGTCGGCAGGACAGAGGGGGGATACGGTCCCCACATCAGTGGCACTAACCGTCTGACCGGGTGTGGAGGAGCAAGTGGTAGGGGGGAAGGCCTCCGCATTTTGGGGACGGTGTATCTGTGAGTGGGGGAACCCGGGGCAGGGAGTGGCGGGGGGACCTCTGGAGTGGTGGCCTGGGGGATGGAGGATGGAGACTTTGCCTTGGAGCTGCATGGCGGCGGTGGGGTCTTGCTCTTCCGGCTCCGGGGGGACTTGCTTGTGGGGGTCTCAGTCTGACTGTGCCTAGGGGAGGGTCTCCGGGTGTAAGGGGCACTCCCCTCTGAATGTGGGGACTTCCTCTTCCCCTTGTAATCTGGATCTGCTGGGTCAGTGGGGAAGAGGCCATGGTCACAGAGGAAGGAGATGGGGTTGCAGGTGAGGCAAGAGAAGGGGGCTGGGAGGGAGAGGTTTTGGAGGACTGCGGAGTGGTTGTGGATGACTGTGACTGTGTGTGTGTCTGCAAACCAGCCCCTGTGAGTGTGGCATCACAAACGCCCTTGTTTTGGGTGTTTGTGTGCTGCCCGTGTCTGTGGCTTTGTGAGAATGTGCTTGGGATAGGCAGGCTTCTAGGAATTGTGGGTGGTGCAGGGGTAGGAGGGGTGCGGGACTGTTGGAGGAGGGACACTGCTGCCATCAGGGAGGAGGCCACGGACTGATTGGCTTCTGTAGGGCAGACATGCCCGATGAAATGCCCTCCATGAACGACACCAGTTGCGTCAACAGAGTGGTGTGTGCATGGAGGACACTCAGCATTGATGTCTGCCCTACATGGATCTGTCTAAGTAAGTCCACAGACTCCTCACTCAGGGCAACAGGGGACACAGGGGCATGGGGTGCGGTGCCTAGCACAAAGGAGACATGCTCCCGAACATGGGAGCCTCCACGGACCTCTGGGATGGGAGCTGATGGGAGGGTGGTGATAGTGGTGGTGGGGGCGGTGGCGGGGACAGCCTCACTAGCTGGGGTTTGGTGGCTGCTGACACCCGCCTCCACAAGGGAGTCATCCTAAGAGCTGCTGTGGCCCTCAGCTGGGGGGATGGTGCTGACGACTCCTCGGTGTGGCTCCACTCGCCCTCCGTGCCACTGGGTCCCCCCGACTCCTCTCCTTCTGTCCCTGTCAGGCTCTGTGGCTCCTCCTGGTTCGTGGAGCTGTCCCCTCCTGTGGCCGTGGATGTATCTGGATAGGAATAGGAAGAAAGAGAACAACATCAGTCACCTGCGCTGACTGCACACACCACAGTGAGTACATCACATTACAGGGCAAGCCCTGGCATCATCAGCTGAACACTGCTCAAAGTGCCAATACTGTTTAGAATAAGCCAATTGTCATTCTCAACATCAACCATGGCAAACATATCCCCCCATGACTTGCACCCATATGTCTGTTGTATGTTGGATGCTAATACCCCAATGTCCCGACATGCACCACCCACACATCAGTTGGACATGCAAGTGAACATGTAGGAGTATGTCACTATACACACAGCACATCTCTTGCCACTGACTCAGTACAGGTGTTCGGATGAAGGGATGGGAAGAGACTCATTTCACATGCTTGTGATGCATGCCAGCAACACACACTATGATGTTCTCATGTCCTGATAGTCA
This sequence comes from Triturus cristatus, assembly GCF_964204655.1. Lineage (NCBI taxonomy): Eukaryota > Metazoa > Chordata > Amphibia > Caudata > Salamandridae > Triturus > Triturus cristatus. Next base: position 348,590,715 of record NC_140586.1, on the reverse strand, counting down.
ATGCCACAATCGGGTGCATGGTGCACACTTGAACACAATGCAGGATCACTCATAGCAAATTAAATGCCATGTCACTGGCATGCCTGGAAAGTCAGTCAACACTGTCTCCTGTCACAGGGGCAGGGCATCCAGACAACAACAGTATGCACTGTGTCACAATCCTAGCTCAGGGGTAAAGCAAACTCTGCAGCTGACAAGTGCACTTGCCCATCCCCTGCAAACAACATATCCAGGACCCAGAAGACCCCACATCATGCAAATCAGACATATGAGTCTCTGCAAACACAACTCCATGTACATTAGCAATCACAGTCTTCCGTGCATGTAACCCAGCTGCCTGAAGTACACAGTTGCATACACCATTGTGCGCTGTCAGATGATCACACACCTATATGTCACACAGGTCTTGTCTCACACAGTCACATCTCATATGTCCTGCTGACCCTCAAAATCATGGATACCCCAGTTGTACGTAACAGGGAGCCACACCATATTGACACAGAGGCAGACACCTGAAGGCACATATCACTAAGCACAACCTGTAAGTTGATACACAGGAGTGGGATTACAGAGTGTTTCTAAATGCCCTTGAGGAGGCATGACTTCCCAGGTCTACGTGAAACAGTGTTTGGCCCTGGACAGTAGTTAGGTGGCTAAGCAAGTGTGACATACTTGATATACATACTCCTGAGGCCCACAAATTGGATTCCCCTGCTGCATGGTTTTGTTTGAAATACCCCAGCCACATGTGGCAAGTCAGACCAGTAATTGGAACACATTTCAAGGGCACGCAGAGATCACATGTCAGATAACAGGCATTGGGCAAACAATTGAACCACCCATGAAATACACAACAGAGTCACGAGGACAGATGCTGTCCGTTAGCTGAAGCATAGCTGACTGCAGAGACACAGTGCCCTAGTGACACAAGCAACAGACAGTAGGGGCCACACCTGTGGAACAGATGAGGAGGGTGCATCACACAATTGAGGGACCTGAGTATTGGACTACACGACCTACGTAATGTGGAAGTGAGACCAGGCCAAAAGACTGCAATTCTCATGTCAGACATAGTACACAGATTAGGCATGGACTTACCCCCTTCTTGCTGCTGTCTGGCCTTCAGCTGCATATCCAGGTCCGAGAAGACCACTGCCAGGATCCGGAGCATGTGGGGGGTCAGGGTCCGGTGTCCGCCCCTCCTGCGTGGAGGTGACAGCTTCAGCTGGACTCTAGCTATCCTCCGGGTCCAGCCTTGAATGTCCTGCTACCTCTTCTGGCAGTTGCGGATCCGGCGCTTGTAGACCCCCACCGAACGAACTGCCCGGGCGATGGTCAGCCATATCTCCTGCTTCTGGTGGGCATCAACCTGTGAGGATGACAAAGTTAAAAGTACATTAACACACATGCCCCATATTTGTGATGCACACATTTGGATATACATGTCATCATCACAAAGGGAAATGAGTTACACAGGTAGTGCAACCATGGGGAAGGACAAATCACCTGCATGTCTGACATGTTAACAATGCATGGGAAGCTTAAGCTTACACTAATGCACTTTAGCAGCAGAACACTTGTTCATTACATGTCCCTACACACTTTGGGGGATGAAAGTAGTCAGTGAGAATGCTTGCCACTGGTGTACACACTGCTAGTACTGCTAGTCAGCCAACATGCACAATTAGGAAGGCAGTGGACTGCACACTCACCTGCTCCCCTGGTTTCCCATACAGCTTGCTGTACTGTGTAAGGAGCCCGTCCAGCAGGGCCTGGTTCTCCTCCTCAGTGAAGGCTGGGGCCCTCTCCAGAGTATGTGCCATAGCAGGAGCCAGAGGATGCAGAGACAGCAGCAGTGGTAGCAGGGATGTGGTCCAGGAGCATGTAGTGCAGGCAAGTGAGCTCCCTGGGGGCCAGCCAGCCTTATATCTGTGCTGCAGAGGCAGAATCTGTGCCATGTGTCCCAAGTGATAGGTCCAACATGGTTGCATTCTATGAATCTGGTCAATCCATGGAAATGTACGACTCGTACACGCCTTCCGCATCGTTCAAATCTTCACCTTCATGACACACTAGTAATTGCAACATTGTTGTAGGCATCCAACTGAATTTCCAGCGCACAACTCGTACAAGTTTTGAGAAGGCATCCGTCTCCATGACAGTCCAGAGCCAATGGGTGCGCCCGGCTCGGTCAACTGACAGTACAACGCGTATTTTGGAATTACACCCGTCTCCATACTATTCAATGGCCAAGGCATACGCCTGTCTCGGACCATGCCTGCCCGACGCGTATGCATGATAGTCACCCGCGTCAGGGCTCATTGCAGTCAATGGCAAAGCATACACACAGCACGTTCATGAACCGTGCAATGCATACGCATTGTCACCCGCATCGAAGCTTATTGCAGTCAATGGCAAAGAGTAAGCACGGCTCGGTCATGAACCGTGCAATGCGTACGCATTGTCACCCGCGTCGGAGCTCATTGCAGTCAATGGCAAAGCATACGCACGGCTCGGTCATGAACCGTGCAATGCGTATACATTGTCACCCGCGTCGGACCTCATTGCAGTCAATGGCAAAGCGTACGCATGGCTCGGTCATGAACCGTGCAATGCGTACGCATTGTCACCCGCGTCGGACCTCATTGGTGTGACTATTCGACGGATTCAACACACAATTACTTGCCAGGAACACCTGTGCACACCTACCACACTACAGCATTGCCCACACAGTGTCCCATGGCATGTAAGGCTGCATTCCCTGTGTGTTCGGGGGGCACATTTGGTTTGTTGGGTGGCACTTTTGTTCAGCCACTCCCAGGCTGTGCACATGTACATGGGAGCAGAATCCTTTGTGTGTCGTGCACATTACCACTGTGATGTGCAAATGTACAGTAATGGGCATGAGTCACGGACACAGTTTCATGTTGGATCTGTTTAGGGCATGTCACATACACCCTGAGTCCTGGGGGTGATGGCATGTACGTCACAGTGAGGCATGTAGCCACAATTCTGATGTGCACCCACAGTCTGTGTGCATGTTGTGTCTCAGATGTGTCTGATCAAATGTGCCCAATGGGAGACAGTCTCCACATCCATGTGGTATATGCATCTACCTTGATGGTGTGTGTGTGTGTCTAAGAGATGTACATGTAGGGCCTGCAGGGACAACAGTGGCCACTACCTGTGGGACTCACGCTTGCCTTGTGGTGTGTATGTGATACGCCATGTCCATGGCATTGTTGAAGTGGCTATACAGGGACCCGGGGTATCTGCATGGTAAAGATCTGTGATGCCTGGGAGACATCAGGCCTCACTTGTCACTGTGGTGTGTGTTTGTAATGTCACAGCAGTACATAGGTCGGGTGACACAGCCAGATGATTGGCCACTGCACTACATGGGACTCATGAGGACATGTGCAATTGAGATGTGAGGTGATGGTCATGTAGGTGACATATGTGTCCATGCCCAACAGCACACACCTCAGTACATTGTGTAATGTCATGATCTATCATGTGATATTGAGCCTGGTCATGGCCACATGGGTGGATGAACCGACAATCTTCCTTTGTTCATCTCTATTCTGCAGGGCACCAGCTGTCCATCGACCGTTCCCAGACCTTGCAACCATGCACGAACGCGACTGCATCCGACGGTATCGCTTCACCCGGGCCACTGATTGAGGAGTTGGCAAAGCAGTTGGGGCCACATCTGCTACCTGGCCGGACATACCCTACAGCACTGACCCCAGAGGTGAAGGTGATGGCAGCTCTGCACTTCTTTGCTACTGGTACCTTCCAGTACACTGTGGCTACTGCTGGTGGTATGTCGCAAACTATGTTTAGTCTTGGAGGGGATGTTGCATTTCCTAGACCTCTACATCAAGTTCCCGAGCCCAGCTGAATTCCCTGAAATAAAGGATGCCTTTTATACACTGGGGAGGATGCCGAACGTCATCGGATCTATTGATGGGACACATGTGGCCCTGATACTACCACAGGCACATGAGCAGGCATACCGGAACAGGAAACATTTCCACTCCATCAATGCTCTGGTGGTATGTCTTGCAGACATGTGTATCACACATGTGTGTGCACGGTTCCCTGGTTCTGCGCAAGATGCCTACATAATGAGGAGTAGTCGCATTGCAACGCTGATGTTACAGATTCCAGCTCAGCATGCCTGGCTTGTCGGTGTGTACTGACTGTTTATCATTGTGTATGTTTGTCAATGTTGTATTTCGTACTCCTTCAAAACTCAGCTACTTGTTCATTTTTGTGTGTGTAGGTGACTCTGGATACCCCAATATGCCGTGGTTGTTGACACCCCTCAGGAACCCTGTGACACCAGCCGAGATGCGCTACAATGAGGCACATGGTCGGAGCAGGAGGGTGATTGAGCGGACATTCGGCCTCCTGAAAAGCCGCTTTCGCTGCCTGGACAAGACCGGAGGGGCCCTCCCATATGAAGCTGCAAAGGTGTGCAAAATAATCCTTGTATGCTGCATGCTACACAATATGGCAGTGCGGAAGAAGGTGCCTCTCATCCAGGATGACGATGACGATGACCAACCTCCGGCACCTGTGGAGGATCCCGGCCTGGGCCAAGATGCCATTGATGATGAGGATGAGGGTGACGTCCGCTCACAGCTCATCAACAACTTCTTCACCTGAATGTGAGTTTCCAGGGTTATGTCAATGTATGGAGTTAGCCTGGAATGTGTTGTGGCTGCTCTGTTGCTGTCTGAGTGGGTCTGTGTGCCACTTGACTGGATGCGTGCAGTGATGTGTCCATTTAGGGGGTGTGTACTCCACAATAGGGTAGTACTGCTAACTTGTTTTTGTGTAGGTTTATTGTGACATGTTTGGAGCATGTGTATTGCATTTCTGTCCTGTTTTGCTGTGCTTTTGACTGTGTCTTGTGTCTGTCCTTCACAGGGTAATTTGCCTGTTGTTTGTTCAACACTGACCTCTAACACCCAGAATCCGACACCAGTGTGGGAGTAATAAATTGCCATCAAGTGATGTGCCACACACCCCTGGACTACAATTCTCAGACACTCTGTGACCGTGTGTCCACCGTAACGTAGAATTGCCTTGCAACTTTTGTGGAATAAACATGTTGCTGATGTGTAATGAACCTGTGCTATGCTTTGTTAGATGCGTGGTCTGTCTTCCCACATCTGAGTGACATTTGCTTACCTCACCTGTGGACTTGTTACCACTGACTGTGGATAGGTGTTGTGGTTGTGCATACTATGTGTTTCAGGTCACCATCATTGTGTGTGTTGAGTAACATGGCCATGGTGAGTATGTGTTGTGTTGCCATAGTGGTGTGTCTCCCTCACATGTGTCACGTCACCATGACTCACCTGACGTTGGTCACATTGTTGCAGTATTTGGCATGCACTGTGTTGTGTAGCAGATCAACATCTCCATGACACATGACAATTTGGAATCACAACAGAGGCAAGTATGGTGTACAGGTGAGTTTATTTTCGAACATGTGTGAGAAAAGTGCACAGGATGGTGGGTGCTGTACATTGGTTTTGGAATCCAAAGTTCACATTAGAGTTGGAAGTGCTGGTAGATGAAATGTCCAGAGTGAAGTCCACAGTCATCTGCTACATTGGCCCAACATGAACCCTCCATGTCATGTGGGCGAGTTGTGTGCGAATGGACAAGGTGAACGGGTTGCGCACAAAGACAATTGTCCAGAACAGGTTTAGAGGCCCTGGGGGATGTGCTGGGACATCTGCCTCTCACATGTCCTTCTTCGGACGACCCCTCTTCTTCCTGGGGGAAATCCTCAGGTGCAGGCCTCTGTGGTGCAGGGGACTCTCCGCCAGAGTCCTCCTCCCTCCCTGTGGCGCTGGCAGATGGTGTTGCAACAGATGTTGTGGCCACACAGGGAGGTGTGGACAGGTTTGTGTTGATCTGGTGGAGGCATTGGAGTATGTCACAATGCACCGCAGTAAGGGCAACCCACTTGGCCTCCATGCGGGCATAGTGGGCAGCCTGCTCCTGTTGCATGTCCTTGAGGATCACCACTACCTGGCCAAATCCTCCGGGGCCGTCCTAGTATGCATCTATGATGCGTGCCAGTTGGGGGTCATTATGCAGTCCAGACCCTCTGCAAGGCGCGCCCTCTGCCTCCCACCCCTCCCAGCACCCCTATCCACACGGGCAGGACCTGCGGCGGGACGCACAGGTGACACTGGGACCCCTTGGGTGGTGTTGCTGGTGGTGTTTGCTGTAGCTTCCGGGGGGTCCTGTGTCCCTGTGCTGTGGGTGTTCAGTGGCCTTGGTCTGTCCGTGTTGGAGGGGGTGCCCTGCCGGTGTGCAGATGCTGGAGGCGTGTGTACAGGGGGTGCGTATGTTTTTTTATTAATTATATTTTTATTAGCAATTCCAATAAATACAGATGAGCAAATCGATCGTTCAATAAATATAGCAGCAATGTAAACACATTAATACACACTCTATGATGACAATAAAAATACATAGCGGAAAAATACAAAGCAGTATGAAGGGAACAGTTCGAGTTGGGAAAAATTCATAGACTACTTAATATTGCCGAACTCCATTCGCCCAAGCTGTAATCGGTGCCCAGATTTTTTCTCCCAAAATTCTAGACCGCAATGCTCTAGTAGCAAATATGGCTTTCTCTTGATTATACACCCCCAAAAATCTGGCTAACCACATCTGAAAGCTGGGCGGATGCGGATCTTTCCATTGTGCTGCTAGTATGATTCTAAAAACAGCCGTCCCTATAAAAAGACATGCCTCTTCTTCACGACTAAAACCTAGGGTATTATCATATCCGAGAATATAAAGTGTGCTAGAAAACACCATCTTATGACCTAATACCTCCTCCCAGAATCTTAATACCATATTTTTAATTGGTATTAGTGCAAGGCAGTCCGAGAACATGTGAGGGAGGGTAGCCGGTCCTAATCCGCATCTTGGGCAGGAGTCGTCTGTTCTTTTTCCCCATAAAAACAGCTTGGCAGGGGTAAAATACAGATTAAAAATTGTCTTGTATAATTGTGCCTTCAGATTTGAGGATAGGAATAGTTGAGATATTAAAACCAGACTCATGTCAATATCGATATCGGGGTTACGTAATTTTTCGACCCATGAGGCTTCAACACTATCTAGATCGCTTGGAAGCTTCTCCTGGAGAGTATTATATATAGTTCCTATCCGAATAGAATCTCTAGCAATGACATCCATAAATGGTATAGTTTCAATTGAAATCGTATTGGACCCTAAAATATAATTAATTTGAATAAACTTAAAGTAATCATTATTCGAAATTCCAAAAGTGCTTTGTAAATTTAAAAATCTATGGCCTGTCCCAGCCCCCAAGAAGTCACCGACTGTATGTATCCCTGCTCTATCCCATTTTTTTGCAGTTACATCATTAACATGTGATGGTAGTATCGAGGATTGCCAAAGAGGTGTGTATCTATTAAGTTTCGGGATTTCCATCAGCTTAGCGGCCTGCTTCCAAACCTTCCATGCACTAATAATGATCCTCAGCTTGTTTTTTTTATAATATCTTACTTCGGTTTGTCTTAAAAGAAGTCCATGAGCTTCTTTCCCCAATGCTATTTCATAGATAGAGGGAATCACAGTATCTTGATTATCTACATTCATCACAAGGAGGGGTGCCATTTGTTGAAGAAGGGCTGCCCAATGGTATAGCCTCAGATTCGGAGCAGCCAGCCCTCCTCTATTTTGAGGAAGAGATAGATACTTCATTGACCTCCTGATTTTCCCATACTGCCATATAAAACTAGACATTTGGGACTCAAGCACTTTCATGATTTTTTCCTCTAAAAACAGGGGAATAGCCTGAAATAAATACAGTATTTTAGGGAGAGTATTCATTTTTAAATAGTTACATCTACCAATAATGGATAGATGTAAGTTATTTACCCTTAGAAGATCTTTAGTAATACTCTTAATTAGAGGATCATAATTCAGGTTGTTAATGTTTTCTATTTTTGCAGTGATGCACACTCCTAGATAGGTCGCATTTATTGCAGTCCGGAGGTCAGTAAATATAATATTTTCCGTACAGAGAATAACCGTCTTGTCTCTATTTAGAGAATATCCTGAATATTGTCCAAATTAACGTGTAATTCTTTCAATTTCGACTATAGCCTCAGCGGGGTCTGATGTTAAAACTGCCACATCATCGGCGTATGCAAGAATTTTAGTCTCGTATTCCCCAACGATAACTGGCTTTATTTTCTGGCTGTATAATAGTCTGATGATCAGGGGGTTTATATATAGCGCAAACAATATCGGGGAGCAAGGACACCCCTGTCTGGTACCTCTTGAAATATTAATAGGTCTCGATTCACATCCCATCATTTGTAACTTGGCCCTGGGTTGTTGATACATGGCCTTAATGGAATTAATAAGTCCCGGCCCAAGATTACATTTTTCTAAAACTCCCCACAGAAATCTCCAAGACACACAATCAAACGCTTTTTCAGCATCGAGGAGGATCATTGACATCGGGTCCCCCGTTTTTGACATAACATCAAACAAAGTAATAGCCCTGCGGGTATGATCTGTTGTACCTTTGCCCGGGACAAATCCATGTTGCCACGGGGATACCAGATGTTCAATAACCCTCCCGAGTCGATTAGCCATAATTTTTACATATAATTTAGAGTCCGAATTAATCAGGGAGATCGGCCTGTACGATGCTGGCTTGCCTTTCTTTGGGAAGACGATTATGTTAGTATCTCTCCAGGATTCAGGGGGGTTCCCGCTTGATTGTATACCGATAAACAGGTCAACTAAATATGGTAAAATTTGAGTACCTAAAACTTTATAAAGTTCGAGAGGGATCTTGTCGGGACCAGCTGCTTTCCCTGAAGCTAAGCCTGATAGAGCTAATTGAAGCTCTGCAATGTCAATTTCTCTATCCAGATCCTCCCTAGTGTCATTATCAATTATTTTGAATCCTTCCGTATCTGTCATAAATTCCCTAATAAAAGTTTCTATTTCATCTGAGTTATCAGATTTATCCACAACATCTGAACCCTCTGGGATATCGTTTTGATATAGCTTTTGGTAATACTGTTGGAAAATTTCAACGATATCCTCAGAGTTCGTATATTCCTGGCTGTTAGCTTTAATTGTAGTTCTAGTGTTATATGTGGATTTCTGTCTAGTACGCATCGCCAATTGCTTCCCCACTCTATCTCCATTCTCATATAGCTTAGCTCGATGTGCTTGAAACGTCTCTGCAGCTTTCTGATTCAGCCAGCTGTTAAGTTCTGTTTTGAGAACAAGTATACGACACATACTGGGCCCCGCCTCCCCACCATTTGAAATTAACGACGTATGTTTCTCTTCAGCTGTTATAAGTTCCTGCATCAGTACTTGCTGTTCACTATTTTGTTTTTTCCGATGCCTTGCCACATAGCTAATCGTTTCGCCTCTGAGGGCAGCTTTAAAACAGTCCCATACCATTCCCCTCGGTGCACTATAGCGATTCATATCAAAAAATTGTTGTGTCCAGTTTTTAATATATATAATGTAGTCCTGATTAGATAATAATTTCCTATCGAATGTCCAGGTAGTGCGAGGTCTAGTGAAATTATATAGTTGAAGCGACAGAGTCAAGGGATTGTGGTCGGATAGTAGTTTCGGAAGTTTAGTGATCTCAGCATGATCAGCCAGGTCCGTTGTTGTTAGTATATAATCTATTCTTACGTATTCATTGTGGGGATGCGAGAAATAGGTATACCCAGGATCTGAATGTTTTTTTTTTACCCATATGTCCACTAAGCAATGGATATCCATAAGTTGACAAATTGCTTTATATACTTTCGGTTTTCTTCCCACATACCCTAAACAGTTTAAACTTTTATCTGGTAATCTCATAGATATATTAAAATCTCCACAAAAAACCATCGATTTAGGCCAGAACACAAGTTCTGATTCAAGATCTTTAAATATTTGAGGGTCATCTAGGTTCGAGCCATTAACTGAGCAGATAGTTACGCCGGAGGTTAGTTCTATAATTGCCCATCTCCCAAGGGCATCCGCTTTTTTGCGCGATGTTATTTGAATAGATGATTTTACTAGTATAGTTACAGCCCGAGTGTTAGATGTTTGTGTTGTACTAACAGCGATATCATATCCTCCAAATTTAAGCAGATCTTTTTTTTCCCAGGGTAGATGCGTCTCCTGTAAACAAACTATGTCGAAAGATTCTTGCTTAATTATTTGTCCTAGTCGATTTCTTTTATTTCTGTCGTACAGCCCCGCCACATTCCAAGAACAAATTGTTAGTCTACCCATTTTGAGATATTAATTAATCTCCCAGAGCTTATCATCTTAGATATACCAAATGAGTAAAAGAGCCTATATGTACGTCTTACATTGCTCATCAAAAAATGAACCAGAACCATCCTCATAGTTATCTGTTTTGCCACTGTTTTCGAATTATTTATTGGAATTGCTTTTTTCCCCATGCGTATGTTGATGCTACTGGTGCTGCATAATGACTCACACCGGAGGGGCCAGGTTGGTCGTCGTCATCCGAAGAGGACAGAGACAGAGTCAAACCAGAGAGCTCAGTGTCCACCAGAGTCTGGGCCTGGGAATCCTCTTCATTTGGTGCTGGGTCTCCAGCACCACCTGTGTTTGGAAGAGACACACAATGTGAATTATGTTTCTACAGGCATCAATGTTCACAAACATGACATTTTCTACTGCACGAACAGATGCCTGCCTGTACACTGCTTTTTTCCAGCTTGTCACGGACAGAGTTTGATATTGTTGTTGCCCATTTCCCAGCAGGGCCTTGTGCTCCCCACAACAGAGCTCAGTGTCAGACATCTTGTCAGTCCCTTCCCACTCCCTGTGAGGTGAGCATGGTTCAGTGTATGCTTGCTGGGCCATGTGGGTGGGTGTAGATTGTCTGTGACTGCGACTCCCATCATGCTCTTGCCTACTCCCCCTTCCCAGCCTGCCCATACTTCCTCCCTCTTGACTCTGCTTTCCTGTGAGGGGGTGTGACAGCAATGGCAAGATGGCTGATTGTGAAGTCCTGGTGTTTGTTGTTGCCCATTTCCCAGCAGGGCCTAGTGCTCCCCACAACAGAGCCCAGTGTCAGACATCTTGTCAGTCCCTTCCCACTTGCTGTGAGGCGAGCATGGTTCAGTGTATGCTTGCTGGGTCATGTGGGTGGATGTAGATTGTCTGTGACTGCGACTCCTGTCATGCTCTTGCCTACTCCCCCCTTCCCAGCATGCCCATACTTCCTTCCTCTTGACTCTGCTTTCCTGTGAGGGGGTGTGACAGCAATGGCAAGATGGCTGACTGTGAAATCCTGGTGTTTGTTTGGCTACAAGTCCAAAGAGAGCCCCTGTGCTTCACAGAGCAGCACCCAGTACGGGGCATCTTTTGATGATATTTCACTGAGATGTGGGTCAATGCATTCTACCCAGTGAGTTGTGTGGAGTTTGTGTTGAGGGGGGGTCTCCACATGCTGGTAAGTATGGTCAGAGCTGTCAGTCCTCCTTCCCACCCGGCCAGACTTCCCATCATGAAACAGGCTTCCATTGGAGGGCGTGCAAGTTGTCTTTCAGGATGTCAGTCAGTGGTGTCCTGCTTCTGATTTGCGCACATGCCCTACCAGGGCCTTGTGCTCCCCACAGCAGGACCCAGTGTCAGCCATCTTGTCAGTCATTTTCCACTCCCTGTGATGTGGGCATGTTTCAGAGAGGTGTTGATGGGCCAATCAGGAGGGGGAGCATTATCTGTGACTACAGAACCCATCATGTTTTTGGATACACTCACTTCACCTGCATCCCCACTATTCCTTCCTGTCAGTCAGCTGCAGTGTGAGGTAGTGTGTTTGTGGTGCAAACTGTCTGGCAGTGTCGATTTAGCTTTGTGCCACTGCCTTGCTCTATTTGTTTGTAGGCTGGTGCATGTCATGACACAGTTCCAAGTCACTATGAGATGGCAGGTATTGTGTTTATCTGATTGGCATACACATCTTGGGATGATTATCTATTGGTTACTGTGGCTTTGCTTGCGGTGCATGGTTTCACTGTCCCCTTGCCACACAATCTTGGGTATGTTGTTTGTGTACTCACCAGGCTCTGGTAAGTCTGCTAGCCCATGGACGCTCTCTGGTGGTAGGATATCCCGCACCTTCTCCTCCCAGGTCCTGAAGTATACTGGTTTGGCAGGAAGGCCACTGCTGGTGAACTGACTCAGGGCATGATCTTTTTCGCTGAGTTTCTTGACCCTCCTGCGCACGTCATACCACCTGTTCTGGATATCGTCCTTTGTACGCCTTGCTGGTGCTTGAGCGTTCACCTTGTCCACAATGCTCGCCCACATCTTTGTTTTCTGTGACATGGAGGTCCTTTGGACCAATGTACCAAACAAATGTGGCTCTACTCTGATGATCTCATCTACCAGCACTTCTAACTCACTATCTGTGAACTTTGGATTCTTCTTTGGGGGCATGGTGATGGGTGGTGGTGGTGAGAGATGTGTGTGTCAGGGTGCAAGTGAGGGTGTGTTGGTGTTGGGTTTGCTGACTGTATGTGTGTGTGCTTTTGGTGAGGTGCTAATGGTGTGTGAGTTATGTGATGGGTGAGTTGTAAGTGTGTCTGTGGTTGCTGTGTAATGGTATTTGCTGCTGGATGTGTCTCCTGTTTGCAAGGGATCATGGTAGTGATTGTAGTCCTTTATATAGTTGGAGTTGTGTGTGTGTCTTTGTCCCAGGTTTTTTTTATTTGATATTTATTGGCTTTGTCATTTCTTGTTTGGTCCATTTTTTGTCTTTTTTCCTTTGGGTTTTGTAGGCATGAAGGAGACGTTCATCTGACGGAAACGGACGTTGATGTTGTCTCGTGCGGGCTTATCTGCCTCGTTCACGCTGCCTATCTTCTGTGTTTCATACGCGTCGGTCACGGAGGTCTCTATTACTTGTGGGCCCGGTTTTCTGTGCGTGTCAGTCGTGCGGCTTGTTCTCCATGTGAGTCGGTTTGGTTTTACACGCATTGCATCGTACTGCGTGGGTCAGACATCATGGGTACGTGTCGGTCGGGTTCATTCCGGGTTCGTGTCGGGCAGTGAAAATCGCATCGGTTTTGAGGCCGGATCACTATTTTCCCTACGGCTCGGTCGTACGGCTTGTATTCCGTACGTGTCGGTTGTAATTCACACGCGTTGCATCGTACTGCACGGGTCATACGGCGCCGGTCCGTGTTGGTCGGTCTCCGGTCCGGGTCCATGCCGGTCGGTACGTTTTGCGGCCGGAATCGGCCCCAGAGAGGGAGAGAGTGTGTGTGCTATTTTGTCTGTGTGTATTAAAATATTATAAGTGAAATCCAACAGACACCTCACCATACCCGACTGAAAGCAGCACCTGTACCCAAATATTTACCAGAAAATATATTTATTAGGAAGGTGTAGCACCCCAAACACCCCACCGAATCTGTGCCCCTGCATGGGACTTATAGAATATTATTTTAATATGTGTCTCAGGGTTTTTTTGAGGAAGAGTTGTAATTTTGTGTGAGCAATAGTAGTGCTTCAAGTTGACAAAGGATTACATTTAAGCTGACAGTATTCTAGTACCTTTTGATACAAGGTTGAAATCTATTCTTACTGTCAAAGGCAGTGCCACTGGGATAGGGGCAGTTCTCTACCGAACTCATGGAAGAAAGGACATAACTGTGGTGTTTGCCTGAAGTACTCTGAAAATCTCAAAATGAAATTACTCCGTCACCAAAAGGAAGGCTTTGAAGGATGTGTGGGGTGTAGAGTATTTTTATACTTTTATGTGGGCTACACAATTCCTCATATGAAAAGATCATAAAACTTTCAATAAAATATTTCTTCCCAGAGGTGCTGTTAAAGGTTCAGCAGGGCTGGCTTGATTAGCAGCCAGGCTACAAGAATAGCTCTATACGCTAGAACATAATCAGTGTTGGAAACGTTTGCAGGCAGATTGTCTATCTTGTCTGTCTGTTGACTGGCATATGGTAGATGTTCCAGCTGTAATTGCCAAGGAGGGTGATGGAGCAGTGGCTTCAGTTCAGGATGTGGTAGCATGGGGTGCAGGTGCCATTACAGTTGAGGAATGGAACAAGAAATTAACTCATATTCTACATTAAAATAGGTAAAGCAACTTCTCCTTCTTGGTAATAGGAGAGAGAGTACTGTTTCATCCTCCGTTAGGCAGTTTGTATTGATTTTAGATGAAATGTGGGAAAGAATTATTGATGAGGGATGAGTGTGTTGGTTTACGTTCCAAATTGATTGGTCTGGTTCATGAAGGGCATTTGGGGCAGACGCTGACCAAGAAGCACCTCAAATCTGAGTTGTGGTGGCCAGGGATGGATGATCAAGTTACTTCTTGAGTGAATCTCTGCAGAAGTTGCAAAGAGCGGGAAAGGAGGCTGAAAGTTGGGCTCAATCTTGTGTGAACCATTTTAGTGATTCGGTCAAGTGGTGGAATGCAATGTCATGGGTTTTACTGGACCTATGAGTAAACTTGGAGCAGAGTTGTGGGTTGTGTTGGTTGAGATGGATGTTCATTCCAAATGGTTAATTGTGAAATTTCTTGAGAAAGGTAAGCACCAGAGCTACTAATCATAATTTAAGGTTGATCTTTGCAGAAGAAGCCTGTAATTATTACCGATAATAGGACTCAACTCCCTTTGTGCAAAATGCAGCTTTTCCTTCAGTTGTGTGGTGTTCAGCACATCAGTACTTCATTTTACATCCAGCAAGTCAATGTAGAGAGTAGTGTAGAGAGGGCAAAGAGTTTGGTCAAGCGTATTAATCAATTTCTCAATGACTGATCAGTCAACAATGTAATGTGAGATGTCATCAGTGTCATCACTGATGTCATTTACCATGTAATGAGTGATGTCATATGTAAGGTCATAAGCAGTGTATGGCGGGGTGCAAGTTATAGTAAACTCACCAAACTATAACTGCTGAACTTCAGTGCTTTTTGTTTGTTAAACATTAGTATTTAACTAATTTTAACACATAAGTAAAACGTTACTGTAAACTTGTGTTTATTCAGTGAACTTGTAGTGTTTGTTATGTAAGCTAAAATTATTTTACCATACTTAACTATGATTTCACTTTAACCTTTGGTTGTCTCATTAAATTTCTTGTCTTTTTAATGCTAGGGAAGATCGTACTACCATACTTATCTATAACGTCTATTTAACCTTTGTTTATTCAGTGAATTTCTAGGGCTTTTTGAACATATTCAGTCAACTCCTCCACTGCGCACAGTCTTTTGTAATTTGTAACTAGGGGTTGGCACAGGCCCAACCTGTGCTGGTGTCCAACCTACCACAGTCTACCTTGCGTGGTCAACCTGATGCCCCTGCCCCTTCTGCTTGCCCTCAGTTCTCCATTTGCATGCCCCTGCCCCCACCTCCTGCCCTCCTTATTCAGCTTGCTGCCTTTGCCCCCTCCCCACTGCACTCCATTCTCCGTGGCCATGCTTCTGCCCCCTCTCGCCTGTCATCCATGGTCTATTGTGTCCATGGCAGCCTGCCCTTAGTGGTCTGTTTGCTACCCCTGGCCCCTATCTTCACACTGTCCTATATTGTTTGTGGCCTTGAAGTAATTCTACACACTACACATGTGGACAGTTTTCTATTTACCTTATTGGGATTACCCACTTCAGTTCTTCACTCTGACTACAATTTTAAGTGACGAGGTTGCCAGGTTTACGTTTGCCACAGCAAGATATTTTCTTTCAGGCCCAATGAACTACACTCAGTACTTTAGTAGGATACACAACATATGTTCCTGAGATGGGCACATTAAATAACATAAGATGTGTATTTGTAAAGCGCACATTTACCCAGAAGGGTAACCTTAGAGCCATACTTACAACACCTCTAAGTGAGGCACCCTTACATTCTACATTATTTAAAAATCTCCAATGCATTTAAATCTTCAGTTAAGTTTTGTAAATACACATCCACACTTTACTACTTAGAATCTGTCTATAGCACTGTAATACCAATATTTAATCTAATCACATGTTTAGATATCCACTTGTGGATAATCCACTGTGAACACAAGGTTTGGCCATTATCACAGATTTTTGTGATCAGGCTTTGGCTTTAAGCCTCAATCTAATTTCAAACATACCTCTACAACCCACATTAGGTGCACTCAGCATTTATGTTGTTTAACAAGGAGCAATCTATTCTTGCACCCCAAGCTTTAGTGATTTGTAAATGGTGCTCAAAGTTCAGAATCATGCAACCTTCCAGGGCTATGGTATTTCCATGCAATGGACGCACACATGTACACTCAACATTCTTATACATATGACTATAATATTACCCATGATGTCATCAATGATGTAATTTGAGGTGATGTCATCTATGATGTCATTTTACATTTCATGAGTGATGTAATATGTGAGGTCATGAGCAGCGTGTGGAGGAGGTGCAAGTTATAGTTAGTTAACCCCTTCCATGCTCATGACGGAACGGTTCCGTCATGAGCATCGGTTGAGCTGTGCTCATGACGGAACCGTTCCGTCATGGCCCCGCCCGCGCTCGAACCCTTCAGCACCGCGGGGTAATCCGCGCAGCGCTGAAGGGGTTAAGTTAAATAACTGGTGATTTGTTTTGATTTTAAACAATATTGTTTATAATATTAGAAGGCCTAACTATAACATCACTTTAATCTTTGTTTTTTTCCATGAATTTCTAGGGTTTTCTTTTAATGTAAGCTAAAAGCGTAAGACCTTGTGTAACTATAATGTCACTTTATCCTTTAGTTAAATCTATATATATTTACATTCACTGAAAAAAGCAAAGGTTAAAATGATGTTAGAGTTAAATGGAATGTAACCACTAAAATGTACTAGTTATAGTCAACTGAAGTACCTTGTTTAAAAAGTTACATTACACCTAATTATACCATCATTATAACCTTTTTTTTTTTACTATGAATTACTGATGTTTTTTAATGTAAAGTAAGAGATTATTGTCAGAACTACCTATAATGTCACTTTAACATTTGTTTTTTTTCAGGGATCTGTGTTTTTTTACGTAATGTAACAGTATAAAGATGTCATTTTACGCAACTGGGTTTCACAAAAAAGTCAGAACACCAGAATATAAAAAGGCTGGCTTATTGGTATTAACAGAGAATCAGCACATCAACCTATTTCAAGCATTTAGCTATTTGGCTTCATCAAAAAGTAATCACAATATTTTTTCAATAGCCATATTCTAAAGTAATCTTTTCTAAATAAACACATGGCAATTCATGATAATTATTATTTCAAAAAATATTTAAAATACAAAATGTTTATTCCAAACAACTTTAAATGTGTGCATGAGTCTTTTTTAACACTCTTCAGACCACAAAATGCAGCCATTGAACCAGTCACAAAAGGTCCCTGCAATCCAGCTGGAAAGCATATACCTCCAGCTCAGACTGCTTAATAAATAAGGCTCCCTGTTTTCCATTTTTACAGATTTTTACATATAAAGACAGACAAAAAACAATGTGTTTTCTGTCTGCATTTATTTTGAAAAGTAGATAAATGCAGGAAATTGTGCTGCTTTTAAGTGACTCTCCGTGCTGTCTTTCATGAAATACAGCAGAACAGCTGAGCAGATGGACAGCATGCGAAATTAAAAAACAGGATGACATTTCTTTAAATAATGGATGTGCCAATATACATTTGTGGTATAATGCTGGCATTTACCAGTGGATGTCTTGTTATGTAATATTTGGCAGCTTAAATAGCTAAAACACCACAGACATCAAAGTATAAGTGTGCATCTATCAATTAAATAAATATGGAAATGTACAGTTTTATACCTTCATTTACATGCAAAACACAAGATAAATATGGATAAATACAGATAAAATGGCCCAAAAATAAATATGGCTACAGACGGAAATGTTTAAAAAAGAAAAAACACAAAACTGGGAGCCCTTTTCATAAATAATGGCAAGCTGTCCTGGGGCCATGCAGTTATTGATCAAGGAGACTTACAGTGTTTTCTTTTAAATTTCCTCTGTGCTGATGTGCTCCCTGCAGCCCCCCACAATACTTTTGTAACATGTTGGTGGAACTTCTGGTCAGATTGGGGCACCACAAAACAGGAAAAGGTATGTATATTAACCACTGAAGGACATTATGGGGTGCTCTTGGCCGGAGCAGTGAATAATAAATGAGCTGCTCCTGACAATCATTATATTTATTTTTGTTACATTATTTGTTGGGTGTCCCAGTCCTGTGTATGTATATTTGGGGCCTGTGGGGGAGCCCCGAGACCCCCGCATGCCCTGACAGCTCCCCAGCCAGCACTCATCCAACCGGGAGCAGGCAACAACAAAAGTACTCCTGTCCAGATGAGGAAACTGTATCAAACGGGAAACCAGTCCTGGGTTTCTTGTGTTCCGGTTCAAGGAGGACCTGGCTTTTCAGTTAAGGCTGGACTTTTTCCATTGGAGCAGGATCAAGACTGATTTGCACATTGCTGGGTCCAATCTGAGGTAGCATGATGTGCAAAATTACGATGGATTGGGATACGGCTCAGAGTAATTACCAGTGGCTGGGATTAATTCAAGCATTCCATCCAACACTTTTTGTATGCTTTAGTGTGTCACTCTAAGTGGGACAGGTATGATCAGACATGGGTCCCATTCACACTGTGGCACTGGAACCAACACTATACCCGGCTGAGGAAACCATAAAAAGGGCAAAGCGAGTCCTGGGTTTCTTGTGTTCCGGTTCAGGGAGGACCTGGCATGTCAGTTCATACTGGACTGTTTCTATTGGGGCAGGATTAAGATTGATTTGCACATAGCTGGGTCTCATCTGAGGTAGCATGATTTGCAAAATTATGATGGATTGGAATGGGACCTAGAGTAATTACCAGTGGCTGAGATCATTCAAGCATTCCATCCATCATTCTTTGTATACTTTAGCATTTTTGCTCCCACCATAGGCAGGAGCTATATTAACTCTGGGCCCAGGGGGATGGGCTCCTCAGGGTCCCTACTGGCTCAGGAAGGGGGCCCAGAAGCACCCCATCCTCAAAATATTTCAAATAAATCAAGCACAGACCACCACCGATGCCCTGGTCCACTCCGTCTTTTTTAAATTCAAAACTATGGGAATCTGGCCTTTTGTGTAATCGCGGCACCCTTAAAAAATATTATGTTTTTAACCCAGAGTCCCTCTGGACCCCTTCCCACTAGGTCTGGTAGGTCACTGTATCTATACCGTGAGCCCTACATTTTAAAATATTTTTTAAAGCCACTCAACTTGAGCCTCAAAGTCCTAACATGTATGCCACAACATCATTGTTGATGCTATGGCAGCCAATCAGGGGCCACATGTACACAATTCAGAAATTGTGATTTCCAAATTGTGATTCTTACTGAATAGCAATTTGGAAATCAAAATTCCTAATGTACTGTAGAATATATTTACAAATAGCAGTTCTAGTTGGGTTGCAAATCAACCTATATCCTTAATATTAATATGGAAGGTCGCAACTTGTGATCCACTAGGCATTGCTGCCATCACAGGGATGGTGGCCTGCTGGGGTCAGCTGACCATGTATGTGATTGCTTTTAAACAAAGGAATAATAAAAAGGCTGCCTGTTTTCCTCATAGGAAAACAGGATGCGTTTAAATAAAAAGGAAAGAAAACTTTTATGTTTCAATTTTTTAGTATAGGCAGTGGTCCTTGGGACCACCGCCTGCTCTTAAAAAAATATTCTTTTTACATTCTCAAATGGGAAGGGGTCCCTTGAGGACCCCTTCCCATTTACCAATGGATTACCACCTCCTTCTAAGTCTCATTAAATATTAACATTTTGTAATCAGAAGAATATTTATACATATAATTGTGAATCAGATTTTGGAAGGGAACCCCTAAACACGTCCCTCCCAAATACCAATTTGGCTAGTCAAATAACAATTAGATAACAGTTTACTGATTTGCAATTTGCCTTTTGTACATTACAAAATGCTTTTTTGCGGCCACCAAATCACAAAAAGAACACTTTCTGGTCAAAGATCTACTTTCTGTCAAACTTTGTGTAATTCCCTTCATTTGTTTTAGTTGTAGCTTTATCTAAAGATCACATGAGAAAATGCATGGAGAAATGCATTTTGTACTCCCCTTTTTCGGACCCCGCTTGGCAGACCAGCCCATAACTTTGTAGTAAGGAGCTAATGTGGATGATGCTATTTATGAAAAGTTCAGTGAAGATTATTCAAACGGTGCCAAAGTTATTAGCAAACCAAAAATAAATTTGCTACGACTGCCACTCACTCAAAATGTCCATACGATAACTACAGCAAGACAACTCGACCAAATAGTGTGCTGTTTCTTGGCTGATTGGTGACCTCACTTTCATGTATCCAGTATTATTTCTGTTCAAGAAATCCACCCTCACTCCAAGTAGTAGTTGCGAAAGAGTTTAGATTGACCGTAAATTAGAAAATTATTTTCCAGTTCAAGGAGCACCTGGCCTAGCAGTTTGGGATGGACTGCTCCTAATGGAACAGGGTTAAGAATGTTTTCCATATGGCTGGGTCCAAATTGATGTGACTTGGTGGGCAAAAGAAAGATGGGTTACAATGCTACACCGAGCGATTGCCAGTGGGTATACTTACTGCGAGCATTCCTCCAGTCACCTTTTGTTCGTTTAATGGTTGCTGTAATGTCAGGGAAATCAACAAAAAAACCTGCCTCTCAAAACCATAAAACAGGCACACATACAGTCAAAAACTAACCCACTTACTGACCCGTTAGACCAACCCTTCTGGCGAGGGGCAGATTACCCTATCAGCCAGTTCAACCCTGCCGACCAGACACATTGTAGCAACCCTCTGTGTACGTAAGAGCTGTCACCTGCACTCAGCGGCACATGCAGGGCTGTGACAGGGCACATACCTCACTGCAGTGCACAGTACAGGAGGGTGATTCCTAGGAGATCTATTTGGAGCAGACGCTCTAGTTTTATGAAGACCCAGGGAGATGATGGTGCTTTGAGAAGTGCTGGCAGCACAGGTGAGGATGGCTTTTAACCCTACTGCAGAGGTTGCACCGGTAGAGCCAAATTGCCCAGCACCTACAACATGATACATAATGACTGACAGTGAAAGCACACGGCTTATCTGGTCCTCGACCAGGTTGGTGGCCTTTCCAAGATGACATTATTTTTCTATGTTAAATTTCTGTGCAAAAAGAGCACTTTGAATTCCTGAGGGTGGTACTGATCACAGCCTGACAAGGTGGGGCAATCAGGAAAAGTTTCATAGGACCTGCGGACCAGCACCTTCTGGAGACACTCATGGAGTATCAGTCTTCTTAAATAAGTGCCGGCACTAATTAACCACTGCTGTCTAACGAGTTATAGTTGAACAATGCAAAAGTACTATATCTCCTTGAACATAAAGTGTAGAGCTTCTTCTGCCTTGAACTACCATTCCATCAATTTCAAGATTAAGGTCAGTCATCATGCCTTAAAGTGCACGCCATACTCTTGGAGGTCTTACATATGATTGCATACTAGGATATTTTTTACATCCAAAATAACACCACAGTCACATTGCAAAGAAAGCAGAGTATTATATTGTGTGGTTGTGAGACCTCACAGGGTAATTAACTCACTAAACCTTCTTGGGTCTAGTCAGGCTGTTATACCTGCTGCTCAGCCAGTGTGTCTGTGATGAGAGAATGTTGATGAGTAGAATGTTGATGTGTGTGAGTCAGTTGGTGGATGGGCTAAGCAGCAGGAAGGCTGCTCATGGTGAGGCTCTACACTGTAACATCAATCTTGAATAAACTTACATGGAAACTACTTGAACCAGATCTACATTTATTCACTACATTTTGGTGACGATTTTGAAAGAACCTGCGTATTACACCTGGATGATGGAAACATTTTCTACATAAATTTGAAGCCTGAAGAAACTTCAAGGTAAAGGAACTTCTTTTAAAAATAATTGCAGTGTATTTAAAGCAAACTGGCACCCTTGAGCCCCACCAGTGACCTTGAGATCGGTCGCCCCCAACCCAAGTGTGCCAGTCCCTGCTTAGCTTTCTATCTACATTTTGGTAAAGTGCCTTCACGTCTGGGACTTCTCTCAACTTGTGTGGTGAAGTGTGTCTGGAGAGCTTCAACTGTGATGAAGAGCAACTGTTTCCTCTCTCCGTGTGGGTAGAGCTACAAGTTCTCAGTGAAGAGCTTCAAGTAGGGTGAGAGAAAACCTGCTGTTTCTGTGTGTCAGCGTGACATATAGAGGAGCAACTATCAAGCGCTATGGAGGAGTGTCAGAGCATTTGGCTTCCCCGTGGCTGACCCGGTGAGAAACATGGGGGAGGTGTCCCCGGCGTTGTGGTGAGGAGTTCTCTCTCCGTGTGCCAAGGGCAACTTGAGACGGGCTACAGGCGGAACCCGCCTACTTTATTTCTTCGGAGAACACTGTGTTTTTCTGTACTGCCTATTTTTACAGTAGTTCTGTACTCTATGTTTAAAGATCAAACGCTGCGTGCTTGTTTGAAAATGTTGGGCTCGAGCTGTTCTAATAGCACCCGATCTTACCTTCTGCCTTCGTGTCATGCTGCCTCTCTTGGAATCTTCTATGACGTTTTGAAATAATGCACGTGTCTCCTTTAGTGCGCTCGAGCCCACCTACATCTTCTCGTGGATCGTTGTTGCTTTTCTGGGCTGTTCCTGATGCCTGCTTGCAAAGACGTGCCGTGAGCCATCCGGCTCAGCGTTACGTATGTGCCGCCATTTTCTCGTTCCCTCATTTATGGCAGGATGCAGTTTTCCCTCATTTACAAGTCTTCCTTACATGTCTTCGGTGTCAACGCTTGGGGAGATGCGGTGGAGAGCCACAAAACCTGCAGCGTTGTCCAGTCTTGCAGTGCACTGCTTTCCGGTGCTGATGAAGTGTCGTGTTGTTGGGTCGTAACTGTACACCCTGTTCAAATGGTTAGCTGGTGAGGTGTTTGGTTTTCACTAAAGACATTTTGGAGACTTGCTTGCAATTCATTTTTACCAGCGTTTGAGGGCTTTCGATTTTATTAACGCATGGTGCAGAGAAATTCCAGTCAGCTATTGGGCTGTGTGAGAGACTAACTTAAGACAGAGTTAAGACAGACTTAAGACAGACATAAGACAAAATCCTAACTTTACTAGTACTAAATGCCTTCTGTGAATACCAAACGTAGTAAGTTTAGGATTTTGTCTTAAGTTAGTTCTGTGAATCGGGCCCTCGGAGAGGCTGCAAGACTGAATATCAACCGTATCACTGAGTCCACTGAGTCAGGTATTTGTAAGAATTACTTTTTTTCTTCCTATTTTTTTCTTCTTCTTTTTATTATTATTATTATTATTATTACCATTTCCCAGGGCCTCCTACATGGAGAGGGATGTTTAGGTTTTACATGCTCACACTTATGCCACAATAAAATTCCAATAAGTGTAGTAACTCTTATTGCAATAGGTATCATAATTACAAGTTCAGCAGTAAACAACACACCTCTATAATTTTCCCCAGGTGAATGACAGGACTTGCAGATTTTGGTGCTGGGAGTACCAACATCTGCATGTTTTGTCCCATTTTCAGGCAAGATTCGCAATGTTGTACTATTTATTTCTCTCAATAAATACTGATCCCTGCAGAGCCTGAATATTTCACAGACATACTGAAAGAACATCACTCCAATTCATCCACCAAAAATCCACTGTCCCGCTCATCAAGTGTCCACCTGAGTAAATAAGTCATCAGCACAACGGGTGGGACAGTGATCGGCTTCCATCTGTAAATCATTTTTTGTTCTAAAATCAGATGGCTGAGGGTCTTTGTCACTCTCTTTACCATGCATTCTTCCTTCTACGTTTCCTTCCTCCTCTGGTCTGTCTTCCTGTTTCCTTGGTCTCTCTCTTAATCACATAGGCATCACTTTTACATCACCAGTGTCAATGTTGACTTTGTTCAAAGGGCGCCCACTCATTATTTCCAAATTTCAGTTGGCATTTTTCTACTTGTAACTTTTGTCCATAATCCTGCATTATGTATTTGTAGAAAAGGCAGTTCTCAGTCATTTTTCAACTCTCAATCAATCAATCAGGGAATTGTAAGCGCGCTACTCACCCGTGAGGATCTCAAGGCGCTGGGGAGTGGGGGTTAGAGGGGTGTCAGCAGTGCTGTTTAGCCGAAGAGCCAGGTCTTGAGAGTCTTCCTGAAGGTGTTCAGGTAGGGGGCACATCTGATGTCTGCCGGGAGCTTGTTCCAGGTCTTGGCCGAAATGTAGGAGAAGGATCTTCTACCTGCTTTGCCTCTGTGGATGCGTGGGGTTTCGGCGAGTACGAGGTTGGCTGATCGGAGTTTTCTTTTGGGTACGTGGAGGGTGACTCTGTCGTTGAGGTATTTGGGCCCTGTGTTGTGTAGACATTTGTAGGCATGGGTGAGGATTTTGAAAGTGACTCTTTTCTCAACGGGAAGCCTGTGGAGCTTCGGTAGGTGTTGGCTGGCGGTGGTGTTCTGTATCTTGTGGAGTTTGCAGAGTAGGGACTTGTTTATGCCGGCGTAGAGTGTGTTTCCACAGTCCAGCCTGCTGGTGATGAGTGTGTGGGTGACTGTCTTCTTTGACTCGGGGGATCCATTTCAACATCTTACAGAGAATGCGGAGGGTGTTGAAGCAGCTGTAGGCGACGGCATTCCCCTGTAGGTTCCTGGAGAGGGATGAGTTGAGTACGATGCCGAGGTTTCTGGCATGGTCCGTGGGGGGTCGGTGGGCTGCCGAGGTAGGTGGGCCACCGGGTGTTGTCCAATGCTGAAGGGGTGGTTCCGAGGATGAGGACTTCTGTCTTCTTGGCGTTGAGCTTTAGGCAGCTGTTGGTCATCCAGACTGTGACGTCCTGCATTCCTTTCTGGAAGTTGAGTCTGGCGGTGGTGGGGTCCTTGGTGAGGGAGAGGATGAGCTTGGTGTCGTCGGTGTAGGATACAATGTTGAGGCCGTGTTGTCGGACAATGGTGGCGAGGGGGGCCATGTAGATGTTTAAGAGGGTTGGGCTGAGTGATGACCCCTGTGGGACTCGGCAGGTTATTTCAGTGGGATCGGAGAGGAAGGGTGGCAGTCTAATCCTTTGGCTTTTGCCAGTGAGGAATGATCGGATCTAGTCTAGGGCGGTTCCTTGTATGCCGGCGACGTGTATCCTGGGAATGAGTGTGCGATGGGAGACGGTTGTCTTCGATGAATCTCGTCAGTTCCACGTTGACTGTTTTATCTGCAACTTTGGTAGCAAAGGGGAGAAGCGAGATGGGCCAGTAGTTCTTGAGGCCTGTGGATCAGCTGAGGGCTTCTTGAGCAGGGGCCTGACATCTGTGCGTTTCCAGTCATCTGGAAAGGTGCCTGTTTCAAAGGTGGTGTTAATGGTGCGTTGTTGTTGTTCGGGTGTGATGGCAGTGGTAGCTCTGTGGTAGATGTGTGGTGGGAAGGGGTTGGGGGGGCCTGTATGTTGGTCCTGTATGTTTTTGACCTGTTGGTATGAAGAAGACTGTATGTGATACCAGTCAGCATGATCAATGTCATGGACTCTGCCTGACGCTGTGCTTTAGTACAGCCCATTCTAATGCCCGTTTTAAAGAATTTTCTAAAAGAAATTTCAGATCTTCCAAACAAGAAATTTTTTCCAGATTAGAAATACTTAACAAATAGATAAAATGCAAAATACCAAGGAAAGCAGTAATAGCCCCACGAGACCGCACAAGCTCGGACAAATCAGATAGGCTGCTTTGTAGTAAACGGTGGGCACATTTTCAAATGCAGAGCAGTGTTGGGGCCAACATTGCAAATAATTTGTTATATGATCCTCAGTACATGTTGGATAGCATTTTCTTTGTAGGAAGAAGAAGAATATGATAGGCTTATGAATATATTTATCCCTGATGAAGTCCTCTTAAAGGGACTAAACACGTTGGCTGGGATGGAAACCATGTGCGAAGAACAAAAAGGTCTTGTGGATTCAACATTATGGCTCCTGTGTATTAATGGGCTGAATGAAGAAACATCAGTCCTAATGGACTGACTTTCATTGCTTCAATACTAGTTAGGATAAACTACTAACTATCTATGTGATATTTTATAGCACTCCCTATGTTGGTTAGAATTGTTGTAATATAGATAAAATAGAGCGGCCATGTTCTGATTGATTGGAATTCATCTCCTAGCCTGGCATTCCCTGAATAGAACACAAATGTCCAGCAGAGATAAGCAAGTGGGATCCATGCCAGCTTTCCAGTGTATCAAAACGTGTACAAATGTGATAAATGTAAATAAAATGAATCAGAATGGAGCATGTATATATAGTCAGTGGTGACCCTCAAAATCTGGTATGGAACTAGACCTCTAGCACAAACATTGGGCCGCTCTGTAAAACTGCTTTGGAGCAGTAGTGGGCTTCTGCTGCTTATGTCTACCATTCCTCCATTCCCTTCGCCTACAAATTGACAAGCTACAGGAGAAGATCAGCAACCTGAACAGTGAGGTGAGTCTTGGTAAATTTGTTTGGCTTGTGCGATCTGGGGCAGACCTCTGTGTGATTTTCATGGGTTTTGTACCTTCACTTACTTCCATTGATCAAGTACGGCAACTAAGCCATGAGCTTACTCCTCTCAAACATCTCATATGTGAATAAAGGGAATCTGGGCAGTGTGACTTAGATCTCCCTGGGTTGGAGGAAGGGGATTTCTCAAAAGACGATAGGGCTCTGTTTTCTGCTTCTAATTTCTGCTGGTTAGAGGGAATGTGGGCATTGTGCTGAGGGTCTGTATGTGTGCATTATCTGCAGAAGTACAAGGTATACACACTCTCCCCTAATGCCTAAATTGTTACCCAATGGAGCTCTGACAAAGTGTGGGGATTCTTTCCTAAATGGATGCCGTCTTTGCTAATGGGCAGTGGCAATGTACGAAGAGTCTCTGATTAATATTCTGTATTTTTTATTGTGGAGAAAGGTCCAACAATTTTACCCTACCATACCTTACCTGAATAAGGAATAGGGGTATCAAAGAACACTATAACATCTCCTACATGTTAATGCTTGTTAAAAGGGCATGAAAAACACTTCCTAACATTAAACTTTGCAATGATAGGAAATATGGCCAGCCCCTTGACCCATTATTTCTGACTTGTTGTGCTTGGCTTATTTGAACGTTCAAGATGTACCCAAACTTCTGGTAGCCAGCACCTCTTGATAACCTGGACATGAATTAAAATATGAAACATTTCACTCATTAGGACCTATATTTTACACCTGGAGTAGCTGCAATATTTAGCACAGTTTATGCCTAATCAAAAAGGTTGTAATGGTGCTTTCAAATTGAACAGCATGAGCCTTTCCCGAATATTTTTGGGGACATATTCATGGTGAGGGAATACATCAGCATACCTGCCCAACTACACACTTCAGTTGGGGGTTTACTTTCCTAGAGGGGCTTTTTAAGATGAGTTGTGGTCTGGAAAGAGTCTTGATAAGGATAAGGGCTGCCCAGATGAGATATGGTGAGGGCCATGGCATTGCCCAGATGGGTCAGAGCCTTAGCAGGACCCATTTTAGCCACTGAGCTGGCCACTTGTCATCTTGAGTTGTTTGGCTCGTATGGGACTACTGTATGCAAGTGTGTTTGTATATTTCTGTGTGTAGGTGTGTGTGTGTGGTGTGCATGTGTGTGTTTATGCACATGAGTGTGAAGCAAATCCAACAATGTTTAATCATACTTCAATGGATGCGTGTGTGTGTGAGAGCACACAAGCATCTGTTTGAGACTGAGTGTGTGCGCACACACGCACATGTGTGTTTTTGTGAATGAGTGTTAGTTTGATGAGTGTTCACTGGCTCATGCTCCCAATGCTGCAAAGTGACCGAGTTCCCGGGAAACACCAATAATGTTACCTGTTAAATAGAACAGTGCCTGGGCCATCAGTCGAGGGCACTGATTCCCACACGCAGAAGGAAATATGTTGCGATACAATAAAGTCAGCAACCGACATATCACATGGGTCCCATGGACTATCAAGAGCTACAATGGAAGAGGATTCCTGTGGCTCACCAAGGGCACTATCTGGTATATTAGATATTGATCGCTGTACATTAAGGGCAAGGTTTGGCATATTCCTTGAGGTACTTGAGCGCTTTTGAGGCATTTGATGGAATAAAAAAAAATGTTCGATTTTTTTTGCAGATTCAACTTTATACCAGAAATCATATATTATGCCATCAGATTTATCAATGCCCTTATGGCATCAACCTGAACGCCGTGGATCTTAAAAACACAACAACATTAATAGCAAACTCTATTAGGGCATGTAGCTATGCAGCATTACATTTTCATGCAGACCAATGATGTGCATTTGAAGGAATATAGAGTATACCTGAGATATAAGGTTGCAGTTGCTGGTATATGAGTGGGGGTCCAGGGACCAATCAAGAGCATTGGCTGGCATGTGGAGGGAATACCAGGGGCACTGAATGGTATCAACAGACATATGGGAGTACAGTTGTTATCTCTTGACATTGATTGGCATATGGGGTATATCTCGGGCACTTCATAGCAACCACTGTCATATGACGGGGCAGATGAGCAAGTGATGGAAATGCCTGGTATTCAATAATGACAATCCTAAACAAAATGGCAATGCCTGGCATGTCAGTCCCCATTCCTCCGCATTATCTATAATGTAGGGAGCATCCGTAACACGAAAGGAAGAGGGAAATAATGAATATCTCACTGCATAAAGACTTAAAAATGTTTAAGTGGATTTTGCAATTGCAGTGTTTTGAAACAAATCTTGAAATTGATGCGATAGTGGAAGGCAGAAGAATGCAAAAGAAAAGTTTGAAAAGTTACGAGACACAACATAGATTACGTTATTAGTATCTAATGTACAGTGCCATTGACCACCAGAAGGAAGTCTGTATGCAATAAGAAGTTCCTCTGGAACCTCACCTTCCTAGAAGGCACCTTTTGGCAACACCTACCCTGCTTTGCAAAATACATAGGGGTTGAAAGTGGCCAAAAAAGGGATAGAGAGCTAAGAGAAAGTTCTGCACCAAACATGACCTGAAATGACAAAACAGATATTCGAAAGGAAGCATCAACGGGATAAACCAGTATTAATTCATAAGGCACCATGATCATTAATGCTCACCCCCTCTCTAGGGGGCAGATTTACAAGCCCCTTGCGCCACTGGTGCGTCACTTTTTGTGACGCACTGGCAGCACATTTTTCTGCCCCATATATTTACAAGGACAGGAAATGCCACCCTGCATGACTTTTCCTGTCCTTGTAAATATGGCCCCTTTACACGCAGCACTTTGCGTGAAAAGGGGCGTTCCATGGGTGTTGCTGTGGGTGTTCACACGCAACACCCATGGAACCTGACACATTTTCAGATTTACGAGAAATAGCAAATCTGGAAATGCGTCCGAATGCTACGCCCCGAAGGGGAGGCGCAATCAGGGGAGAGGATGTAGCCTGAGGGCTAGAGCGGTCGACCTTGAAGCTGGGGAATCGGCAACGACGCTCAACATCCTGCGATTCTGGGCAAATCACTTAATCTCCCCGTGCCTAACAAAAATGAATGTGTCCTTGTGTAACGAAACTGGTGCTCATGTAAAGCACTCTGATACGCGATGTCTCGGGTCTAGTTTGCGCTATATAAAACTCTAAAAAAAAAAAAAACATTGGCATATCCAATAGGTCTCGCTTTTGGGACCTTATAAGTATTTAGTTATGCAGCACAATATCCTTGGTGCAACATCAACTGTTGCATGGATAAACACTTATAAGGTCCCAAAGGAAAGACCTATTGGCTATGCCAATGCTTGTTTGTGGCACTATGGACAAGCAGTTTAGGCTTATCAAAGGGTAGTGTTAGGCATTTGTTGAACACAGGAGTATTAATATGATTATTTACTTACACTTAAAAGAATGATGCTAGGGGCATATTTACAACGAGGAGAAAAATAAATTATCGCCACTTTAGCGGCCGTTTTCAGCCGAAAAGCGGCGATAATTTTATCGCTATATTAGCAAGGCCACGCTAACGCGTGAAACCTTGGTTTAGTGTGGGGATGTCTAATGCCCAGCTTTGCATCTCTAATGAGATGCAAAGTGGGAGTTCCTGACCTGACATAATAGGAGAAATGTCGCTAAGCGACATTTCTCCTATCATCAAGCCCCACGCTATGAAGCATAGCGTCAGAAAAAGTAGCGATAACACCTGTTATTGCTACTTTCCTAACACCTGCTTCAGGACTGACTTCGCCATGATATCCTATGGAAGGTGGATATCATGGCTAAGTTTGTGAGTCCCTATCAACTAGCTAACGTGAGATTATCGCTGGGTTTCCAGCGATAATCTCACGTTAGCCAGTTAGCGCTAGGATTTTTGATCGCTGATGAGATAAGCGTTGCTAATAGCACGCTATCTCAGCGATAAAAATCGGCGCTAGCCGGCGATAATTATCCGAGCGCTAAGTGCGCTCAGCGATAATTATCGCCGGTTGTTGGTGATATGCCCCATAGAAAGATGAAATCACCGCTGGTGGGAAGCCTTCCTGCACATAAACAACCCTCCCCGTGACGCAGGCATCCTTGTACTAAGGTGCAAGGGTGCCTGTGTCGACGCATGGCAGCAGTTTGTGCGCCAGGGCAGGGAGAAGCACAGAGATGCAACATATTTGTGTAAATATGTTGCATCCCTATGCTTCGAAACGAAAGCAGCGTGGCGCAGCAAAATGACTTGCTGTACCTCGCTGTGTTAGTTTATTGTAAATCTGCTCCTAGGTGTTTTGTACTGTTTGATGTGAGCCTTAAAAGTAGTCAAATAGAACTTTTCAATCGAATAGTTGGGATGGCTGCAGCCTCTCTTTTCACACCTTCCTGATAACCAAAGCTTTATTCAGCTTTTAATGCAAAAAAAGTAGGTTTATTTTTTTTTATTAATTTGAGCAAGCTTTTGAGATAAACTAGTTGTAGTCTTTGGAGGAGCCAAGTTGTTTATGAAAAACAGACAGGAAATTATATACAGTGATACCAAAACAATGGGAAAAGGCAAAGATACAAGTGTTGCAACTGACCATGCAAATTACACCAGTATTTTTGAAACCAGTAAAGAATATTAATGACCGACCTAAGAACTAATAGGTCACTTCTTAAAATATCGGATCATACTGGGTTACAATCTGACCTACCTTATTAAAATTAATAAGGTAGTTCTCAAATTGCTATTCGCTACGATCGGAGGAAATTCAGAGATGGTGGTCTGTTGGGGTCAACAGACCACCATATATGTGACCACTGTTAAATGAATCAAGCTTTTAAAAATTACACCTGATTTCCTTGAAGGAAACAGGGCTGTGTTTTAAGAAAAGTTTTTTTTGTTTGTTTGTTTGAGACCACTGCCTATTACCCAACAAATGTTTTATTTAATTCACATAGCTGAGGGGGTTCCATTGGGAACCCTTCTCTTTTGAGAACTGGTTACAGCCTACTTTGAGGTCTAGGTAACTTATCCATGTTTTGCGTGCGGACATTGAAACACAACATACGTATTTGTTTTTTGTCAGGGACGACTAAAACCCTTCAAAATACGGAGGGCCTCATTTATGAAAAGTGACGCATCACTGCGAGAAAACAGCGATGCGTCACTTTTCATTGCGCTCTCATGCGACACCAATGATGCATCATATTTCCAGTATGATGCATCATGTCGCAAGGAGTTACTGATACATCAGTATTACTGACGTATCTGTAGGCACAAAAATTACGCATTGCTGGAGTGTGTAACAAAAGTGACGCAACTCCAGCAATGGGTCACTACACATCGGCAAGTCCCATGTGAAATGTGCCTGCATAAGTCTTACGCCTGCCATGAGGCAGGCGTAAGATATTGATGCATTTGTTTTCTAGATGTGGCGCACTGAAATCATATAGATTTCACTGCATCACTTCTACGACCCTTTCTTGCGTCAGAACGCCCCCCCCCTGCATACATTATACCTGGCGCAGGTATAATGTGATGCAGGGGTTTACAAAGTGATGCATCTAGGTAGATGCATCACTTTGTAAATATGGTGCAACAAGGTTCACTTTTTACGCCGCTGGTGCGTCACAAAAAGTGACGCACCGGCGGCGCAAAATTGACGCAAGGGCTCATAAATAAGCCCCTGAATCGGTATCCATTTGCAATACATTTCAGGGCTTTTCCATGACCTAAAATGAGATCATTAAATAGAAAAAAGCATTTTTACAGTCACAAACGTTAAATCAGAGCATTTGCAGCCATGAAAATGCTTAGGGGCAGATTTATGAAAGTGTTGCGTTGCTGTTGCATCACACAAGGTAATGCAAAGGCAACACAACACTAAAGTCAGATTTACAAGCCATGCAAAGCCACCTTGCATGGCCCTATGATGTTTGGTAAATATGGAGTAACTCAAGGCAGTACAAGTCACTACCTTGCATTACTCTGCTCCAGGGAAACAGACTCCACTCTCCTAAGGCACAGCCGGGAGATAGGCTCTAGACATTGTTTTTAGCAAATTGTTTTGTGTTTTTTTAAATTGTCCTGCCGCCTAGCTTCACTTGTGCACAGCTGCACCACAACCAAATTCCCGCGTAGCGGATTAAACGCTGCCGCGGCCCCTGCTAATTGACAGTGACGATACTGACGGGGACTCCCTGAGGCCACGCCCACTACGGTCGGCCACACCCACCCCTCCCACGACTCACATCCCCTATAAACATGTGCAATCACCGGACGCGCAGCGGACGAGCGCAGCGGGCGCGACGTCTGCGCGCCGAAGGCGCGCCTAAGGCAAGCCCGTCTGCGCCCGTCCGCGCCGGTACCGTGCCTAGTGCCAGAAACCCTGCCCGTTTTTCCTACCCTCAATACTCTAAATCCGACCTATATAAACTTGATCAATGCCCCTGCGACCAACCGACTAAAATGGATCCCAGAAACATCTATAGTCCCTTTACATGTCCCTCTTGTGGCACCCAAATACCAGCCTTCCCACTGAGCCTCACACATAACCCACCAAAACTTCCCCCTACCAAAACCTCGCAGCCTGGTGGGAGCAACCCTCTACTAGCTACCCCCTTTACCTCTAACAACAGGTCCCAGATTATGCCCCACAAAAATAGGTCGCTTAAATGCATACTTCTTAATGTAAGATCTATGCCCAAACATAAACATGAGATTGAAGCCTTACTCAATGACAACAGCATTGACCTCATGTTCTTAACGGAAACCTGGGCCTCTTCGACCTCCGGACCTGACTGGAACACCGCCACACCCTTAGGCTACTCGGTTGAATCCCTGAATCGTACAGGAACTACCGGAGGAGGTATAGCGATAATCCACCGATCGCACCTCAAAATAACCTCCTGCCCCCAACTTGAACTCGAAGCAGAAGCAATGACCTTTAAGATCAAAGAAAACAATCATTTGATTTTTGAGGGACTGCTGGTGTACCGCCCTCCCGGACCCAGGATTCCCTTCACCAAAGCCCTACTCACTTTCTTAGAAACTACCTTTGATGCAGCCTTCTATACCATCTTGGGCGACTTCAACTTTCATCTAGAGCTAATGAACGACTCAGACTCCGCCACCCTCATTGATAACTTTCTCAGCTTCGACATGAAACAACTGATTAACAAACCTACACACACAGCAGGGCATACCCTTGATGGGATCTTTTCCAACTGCCACTCCATCAAAATCTTATCCATTACTCCCATACCCTGGTCAGATCACAACGCCATCTACTTTAATTTACAAATAAAAAACTCTGCAATTCAGCGCAGAAGCTACTTACCCCCCGAAACCTCCCGCCCCTGGAAAAAACTCGAATCCAAACAACTCGCCGAGACTCTGGAAAATACCTCTCCCGAATTCGACCACGGAAGCAGTGAAGACTGGGCTTCCAACTTTAATCAATGGATTATTGATGCAATGAACGAACTGGCCCCACTTGAATTAAAGAAACCCAGAAAACGGCTAGTTACCGCTCAATGGTACACGGGTGAGGTAAAAACTGCTAAGATTAAGTGCCGACGCGCTGAACGTAGCTGGCGCTCTGATTATAGCCGTGAGAAAAAACTTGAATACTTAAATACCTTACAGGAGTACAAATCCATAATAGTTCAGGCAAAGGCCGCTTACTTCACAGGAAAAATCCAGAAATCGGCCAATTCCTCCAGGGAACTTTTTAAAACTGTGGCCCACCTAACAAAAACCCCGCGAGACACAGTATTTAACCCTGATCAGAGTTTCGTCGATGAAATGGCCACCTTCTTCCAAGAAAAGGTACAATCAGTATATGATGACCTTAGCACCATGGTATCCACCATACCTCCTAACATAGAAGGACATACCGACATAACTCCCCCCTGCTTTCCCAGCTTCCCTGCACTTGAAAAACAACAAGTACATGATTTACTAATCCAGATCAAATCCGGCTCTCCTTTGGATCCATGCCCCCCCTATGTGCTTCATCAAATTCCCGAGACCATCGCAAACACCCTGACTCCCCTGCTCAATAAAATCATCTCCCAAGGAGAATTTCCAAAAAACTGGAAAATGGCCTGCATTAGACCTATCCTCAAGAAAGAATCCCTTGATCCTTTTGAACCCAAACACTACCGGCCTATTTCCTGCCTGCCCCTACCTTCAAAAATCTTGGAAAAAGCTATAAATCAGGAAATAATGTGTCATGTGGAGGAAAAAAAGCTACTTGATCCGTCTCAACACGGCTTCAGACC
The DNA here is from genome assembly GCF_964204655.1 of Triturus cristatus. Taxonomy (NCBI): domain Eukaryota; kingdom Metazoa; phylum Chordata; class Amphibia; order Caudata; family Salamandridae; genus Triturus; species Triturus cristatus. Next base: position 348,555,841 of record NC_140586.1, on the reverse strand, counting down.
CCTACACTCCACAGAATCAGCCCTCATTATGGCCACTGAAAAAATTCGCAAAACCATGGATGAAGGTGGGCGATCGGCCCTGATACTTTTAGACCTCACAGCGGCCTTCGACACTGTGAATCACGCCGTCCTATGAAAAAGACTCACGTCCCTCGGCTTCACCGGTTCCGCACTGGCCCTTATTCCCTCCTTCCTAACCAATCGTACTAATCAACTGGTCTGGAATGGATTGCAATCCGCTGAATTCTCTCTTCCGGGCGGAGTCCCCCAAGGCTCAGCACTGTCTCCAACCCTTTTTAACCTTTACGTCACTCCCCTAGCTGCCCTGATCAGATCCCACGGCCTACAACTGGTGTCTTACGCCGACGACACACAAATTATAGTGTCCATCTCCCAATCTATCGACGCCACTGCAGAAAGATTCAGGAACTGCCTCTCTCAGGTTAAGAACTGGATGTGAAACAACTTCCTAAGACTGAATACGGATAAAACCGAAGTCATCGAGTTCGGCCATAAAACTTCCATCTGGAACGACCTATGGTGGCCCCCCGAAGCAGGAACTTGCCCTCTTCCCGTAGACAAGGTCAGAAACTTTGGCTTCTTATTTGACAAAGAACTCTCCTGCAAAGCCCAGGTGAACCAGGTGACCTCAGCCTGCTTTCATAACATCAAGCTGATCAGGAAAGTTCTTCCCTACATCCCAGACACCCTTAGGAAAACGGTAATGGGAGCCCTGGTCTTATCCCGTATTGACTACTGTAACTCTCTCTATTTGGGAGCAGGAGAAAAACAGCTGTCTAAACTTCAGGCAATCCAAAACGCGGCAGCCAGAGCCCTACTAAACATTCCCAGACGCCACCCCACATCCAAGGCTATTCGAGAGCTACATTGGCTCCCAGTCAGGCGCCGCATCCATTTCAAAGCTCTCTGCCTGGTCCACAGATCTCTCCACGGCAAGGGACCCGACGACTTCAATAATCTACTGCCCCGATACATCCCCCCGCGCGTACTGAGGTCATCCACCCTTGACCTCGTCTGTCAACCCAGAATAAATAAAGCCCGGTGGGGGGGAAAGTCCTTCTCATACCAAGCGGCAAAAATCTGGAACTCGCTACCCCCAGCTCTTCGTGCCCAAAAATCTAAAACGCCCTTCAGAAAAGATCTAAAAACCTGGCTCTTTGTCTAGATCACCCTGCTCCTCTGCCTCTCTCTTTTCTGGATCTGTTAGCGTCAAGACGCCGCGGCATTCGTGCGCTCTACAAATACTTCAGTCAGTCAGTCAGTCAGTCAGTCAGTCAGGGAGGCATTCCATGGAAAACAACCTTTACATCGCGGTGATTACACCGCGATGCCATTACAACGCGGTTGTTACAACGACCGCGTTGTTAGCACGCAATGCCATTACTACGCAAGTCATTACATCGACTTGCAGTAGATGGCGCGATAACATTAGGAATAGTATAGTTTACTATTCCAACACCTTCCCTACTGTTGCGTAGGCTGGAGTTGGAATAGTAAATTATATATTTCTAATGTCAGCGTGCCATCTACTACAAGTCGATGTAATGACTTGCGTAGTAATGGCATTGCGTAGTAACAATGAGGTTGTTGTAACAACCGCGTTGTTATGTCACACGGTGTTTTGACTCGCGTAGTAACAAGTCCTATTCCATTCCATGGGTGGAGCGTGGGTGGTCCCACTCATCCACCCATGGATTTTAGCTCATTTCCAGATTTACCATGAGTGGTAGGCCTGGGAATGAGTAAAAATGCCTTCCCAGGGGAGGCGTATCAAGGAGAAATATAGTTCTCCTTGTTTTTTACTCTTTCTGTGTGCTGCATTCTGGAGCACACATAGAAAGAGGAAAAGGCCTCAGAGGATTGTTTTTGTAGGAAGGTGTTCCTATCTGCACAAACACACGCCTGCCTACAATGCTGGCGGCCTTGCACCATGACGCAAGGGTGGCTGTGTTGGCACTAGGCAGCTAAAAGTGCACATGTGCAAGGAGAGGACAGGAATGCACTACTATTCACCCACCAATCCAGCAATAAAAAATAAAGAACTCTGACAGCTCAAACTACACCCCGCCACCTCAGATCCCAATCCGACCAACATACACACTATGGGCCACATGTAGGTGGCCAAATAGTGATCGGTAACGCTGAAATTAGCAGAATTCCAGCGTTACCGATCGCTATTTGGCTGCGAGCAATGTAGGTGAGTTTAAATCTACTAGCAAAATAAGGAATCGCAAAATTGCGATTCCTTATTTTGCTCTTGCATTTAAGGAATCGGGAATTGCGAATCCTTAAATGCAATGTAAGTAGCACACAAGTAAGTGCACTTTCACCTTAAGGAATCGCTAATTAGCGATTTCCTTTAAAAAAGCACTTTTTTGCTTTCTTAAAGTGCCATGTGGCACACATTCATGCCCTTAGGGCATGTATGTGCGCCACATGTGCACACATGCACATTTCAGGGGTGCAACAGGGTGTCCTTTTGATACCCTGGCACCCTTGAAATAGTGCCCGCTATTTGCCATTCTTTAATACCGAATCGCTAATAGTGAATATCTTCCCATTCATTCCTATGGGCCTCCTAGCCCATAGGAATGAATGGGTAGGTATTCCTTATTAGCTAATCTCAATTTGGGATTCGTTATTTAGGAATGTTAAGGAATCGCTAATATTTTAGCGATTCCTACCTACATTCAATTTTGCGAGTCCTTAATAGCGAATCGGTAAAATTCGCTATTAAGGACTAGGTATTTTGGTTTTACCTATATTGGGCCCTATGACTCTAGAGTGCCCTTACCTGCACACTCGAAAGCGAAACACCCGAGCTTTCCCACTAAATCAAATTCCCTCATCCAAGCTCAATGAGTGACTAACTCGCATGGAAGACCAACTAGACAAAGTAATCCAGGGCCTCAACAGTATCTTAATGAACCCAAATATTTATCCAAATCCTTCCCACCACCCTTACACCCATCCTACATGCAGCAACAGACTACTCAGAGGAAGAACCAAAACACAAGTACAAAGCTGGACTATAATACCTCTCAACACCAGAGCTCAGAGGCCTAAAACAACAACCCCCCATGATGTCTCTGAGGGAGACGGCACAGCTAGCCAAATCTTTCAATCTGGAACGTCTTAGAATCACCACCTCATCTAAGATCCAGGTAATCACAGGCATAGGCCTAGAAACCCCACACCAATGAGAATGGCCTGGCCTCCAGCACACCGCATCAACATCCCCCTCACTTCCTCCCCAAAAGATACTAAGCACTGTAAGAAACCAACTGTTTGTTTATCAACTGCAGATCTGAAATCAAGCATGCAACAGGCATATTTCTAGCTGATATTTGAGTGATAATTCATGTTGCAAAAATAACTTTTATTACTTATTATATGTGATGGTGCGACAGTCATTTTATTATGTCAATGGTGACACATTGTCAGTCATATTATAGAAGGAGTAAGATATATAAGTGCAAGGAACTGGAAGGTAGAAGTTAAAGGAAATGTTTTTACTATGAAAACAAATAGGAAGCTGCGTCATATTTCGAACCTAGAATATATGAAATTGGCTTTTAAGTCATATTTTGGGAAATTGTGCATAACATGAATATTTGACCTCTTTTCTTAAATTTTTCTTGGTGAGATCACCAAAAACTATTGTAACGGTTCAGACTACAGCCTTGGACCACTAAGTACTGAAGCAGTTCTTGACTGTTGCATCAGAAATGCCTGTTAAACCCAGGGTATGTAAGCAGTATTTTGGAAATGGCCTGCTTTTAATACTGGTTTTATAAGTGTAATTTCTGCCTCAGCATTTAGGCACCACCAGTCTGAAAGTTCACCAGCATCACTGACTAATTTACAGCAAGGCAGCTGTGTTAGATTATTTTAGGTTAGCTCACAGATGTAGCAACCTATAGAGAAGACATACCTCTTATAGAAGTTTAAATTAATCCACCCTCCATTGTGTTACCTTCCCACAGCATTTATCCTCTGCTAGTCATAATTTAATTGGTGGTCTTTAAAGGTCTATTGCTCAAGCGTCTACGTCTATACAATGCACATGATGTATTAGTCAGGTCTGTGGCCGAACAAGTCCACCTTCTTTGAATAGATAATTTATGTACTTTACATCTTCCGGGAAAGACACGTTTTGCAGACAGCTGTGTGTCATTCAGGTCATGTTTGCAGAGCACGTTATTTTAGATGGTGCCAATTGCAATTATGTACATTATGACTCCAGATTGTACATATTGCAAATTCAAGGCTCCCTCAACACAGACTCTACTCTACACAGTCGCCATGATACACGACAGCCATGCACGTTGAAGACCCTAGATGTGAAGGGACTGGGGAATCTACATAGCTACTCTGAAGACAAAGGATAGACAACACACATCTAACCATTTAACCATACAATATTCAACATCAAGGTGATATCATGACCAGAATTCCAGGAAAATCAACACATGCACTGCAAGCAATAAGATTCTTACTCGAGGACTTATACACATTGCATGGTTTTGACTGAGACCAACCCCGCTACCTACGTTTCTCCCATCACCTGCCTAAAAACAGCATCACTTACATTCACACATTGTGACATAACCAATGGAACATACAGTTTTTTTAAACTACTATGCTTTTCTAAAAAAGGTGACATTTGGCCGCATTTACCGATCTTACACTCTCCTTCATGCTGAAACATTTACACCCACTGGAACAGGGTATGCATGGAATATTAACAAGGCATTAGATTCACATCAGGTTAGAAGCCATGCGTCAGATAAGCCTCTATGCACATGTATGGGCTCCAGGTCTCTTACCATCTCTGGATAAAGCCAGACCAGAAGGGAGCACAGCAGTGTAGGCAACCCATACCCAGAGTTTGCAAATGTGCTTGCTAGCAAGGGGATGTTCCATACTACACCAGGGCAGAGGAGTACTACAAAATAAGGTGGTGTTATTTCATCCCTGAGCCTTCCGTTCAGAGGAGCCAGCAGGCCGACAAATATTGGTCTCTTTGATGGCTCACACTTACTTCTTTACTCCTCAGTTAACAAAATATGTTGTGTGAAGGATAACTTTACATTTTGACCTTTCACCTGCTAGATGTTTTTAGGTCAAGCCTGTGCAGCGCATGCGCTGCTCTGCGAGGCATTCTGTATTCAGGTATGGACGAGGCATGCTGTATTCAGGTATGGACTTGAAGCTCCGCCCACTCTCTGCCCATATTTTTCATCGGCTTGTGTCACATTCCTTTGTAAATGTTGGTTTCTAATTTTTTGATAGGCTTATTAGTCCCTCCTTAGTACCTCCCTGTCTTCTGTTATTACCTCCCATTAGGACTGGCCCTTTTACATGTGACCTAACTCAAGAGCTTTCATTTGAAGTTTGGAGAAATTTTACTTAATTAACAAACAGGACTCGTGGGAGCCCAATAATGGCAGCCCCGTCTATGTATTAGCAGCACCATGCTCGCTTTCACTGTGGCTGCCCCTCCTCCCAGCACTCATGGGACGCCGGCAATGGCGGCCGCGTCTATATAATAGTAGCATGTCATTGGCGCTTTGACTGTGTGTAGGAAAGTAGGATCTGCTTCTATGGTTACCGCCACTTTTTGGCTGGTCCTTAGCTGTATTTGACTAGTCTGACTGGGTTCCTGCTAATCAGGACCCCAGTCTATCTGCTTTCTCCCTAAATTCTTGTGTTCAGTACTTAGGTACATCCCATATTGGATACTGGGGTACCCTTATACGTCCCTAGTATATGGTACTAAAGTACCCAGGGCAAAGGTACCCCTGAGGTCCTCCATGGGCTGAAGCATGCATTATGCCACCCATGGGTGACCATGCAAAATGGAACTACAGGCCAGCCATTGCTGCCTGTGTAAGTTGGTGCTAGCACCACTTACTAAAGATATAGGTTTCCTATATATAGGGTCACTGCACTTAAAACCTGTAAGTCACCCCTCTAGCAGGCCTTTGCAATCCTGAAGGCAGGGTGCTTGGTTCTAAGTGAGAGGGTGCCCCTGCATGAGCAGGACACCCCTACTGCCTACGGAGTCCATTCTACTGGGTTGTAAGTGAAGCAGCCATATACCATGTAGAGGGGCACCACGTAATTACACGATGACTATCTCGAAAAGGGCTGCAACAAATCCTATCATGTTTGGTATCAAACATGTTGGCATCATTCCCCCACACAGTAAACAGTGTGTAGGAGGTATGATTCCAAGCACTGGAAGAGCCCTCCATTAGGCTCTCAGTGTGCCCGGTGCCAACCTTCTAGACCCGGCCAGCACAAAATAGTTTCTGCCAACCAGAGACACATTTCTGCCCTCCTGCTGCTGAGCTAAGCTCTAGCAGGGGAAGGCAGAACAATACGCATCCTGTCACAGGGAGGTGTGACCACCTCCCAGACCGAATTTAGTGTGTTGGGACCGGGTGGGTGCCCTTGCCAGTGCCACTAAGTGGCCATTGGCTCCCGCTCTGGCACGTAACTCGACAAAGGACATGGGAGTAACCTCTCCCCTGTCCAGACCCTCCCCTTGGAGGGTCCCCTGAATCATCCCAACCCTTTTCCTAGGGTACTCAAGGGCTTACCTGGGTGTAGGTCCCTAGATTCGTAGTGGGATAAGATTCAGATCTCATACCACTTCTTCTTCTACCATCTGGGCACTCTTGACTACACTGGACTTCGTTTGGGCTCGACTTCGTCTCCCTTCCAGTCTGCTACACCATCTGTGCCTGAGCACCATACAGGAACTTCCAACGCCTGTGGGCATCAAAGACGCCTGAAGGAATCTCCCTTGCAGTGAAGGAGTCACTCCCCTGCATTCGCAAACAACGTAACTAAGTCGACCAGTCTGCTGATCCTGAGCTCCTCCGGACTCTGTAAGGTTCTGCAACACAGGTGATGTTTTTCCACAGCTCCAGAGGCCTGCCCTGCCATCTCACCAAGTTTGAGGCCAGTATCCCTCATATCCCTCATGGGGGTTGCAATAACCGAACCCCTATGCACCTCGTCAACTTGCAGTTGTAAGGGCTTGTTGGCTCATTTCCAAGAAGATCTTCGGGCTCCAAGTAGCGTCCACCTCGAGCATCTCCAGAGACCAGAATCTTCAGCCACACCGCACTGTTGTGCATCGTGGCCTGCATCTTTTGGTGCGCTGCTTGAGGTCCTCTCGCAACTCCAGTGCCTCCGGCCTGTGGGTCCATTTGAGGATCACACTTGTTTCTTTTAGGCTCCCCTGATTGCTTGGACCTGCCCTGACTCCCCTGCTTTTGGTGAGTCCCCTGGACCTTGCTGGTCCCGACTTTGCTCCTTCTTCAATTCCTGCATTGGTTGCATTTGCCAAGGCTTGTTGGTGCTCCCGTCGGACACCGACCCCTCAGCACTCAACATCCTTTGTGGGACAGCTCGTGCATGGTTTCTGGTGCTCCTCAGCGCGGCCTGGTCCTCACAGCTGCAGAGTCATGGTCATCATCATCCATCCTGCAACACCCGACATCGGAGGACATTTGTCTTCCAAGTCTCCTGGTCACTGCTGAGAGACATAGACTCTGCGCCCCTCTGCTTGCAAGTACCTCTCATCTTGATTCCACCTTCGGATTCCACCGGACATTTTCTCCTCTTCCAGAAGTGGCACTTTCCTGAAGTCCTCCATTGGGTTTGACTGCGGTTTCTGACACCACTTCACACGTATGCACCCGGCGTCCCTGGTGTATGTAACGTGGGCACTAGGGTATCCATGGGTGGGGTGGCTCTCCAACCTTCTGTCTTCCATAGGGTTTCTTCAGGGTTCACTGGGAAGGGTCCCAAATAATTAAAAATCCAACCGCGACATACCCGTAGAGTTGTACAGAGCACGCGGTCATGTTTCCACACTGCACATGCTCTCCGTGGGGTCCCTCTCTACTCACCTTGGGTCCTCAGCAATTCGACGTCTTCTCGACATAGTCTTCATTCCGAGTAATGGTTCTTATACCACTTTCTTAGGATATGGTTTGGTCCCCCCTGGGGCCCACTGTGTCTTACGTGCTATTTACTGTGTTTCTTTGCTAAAGTATTTTTGTGCATTGTGCATATCTCCAGGTAGGAGATATTTCTATGTGTTAGAGACTGTTATATAATAAATATATGTTTTTATAAATACTTTGTCTGGTTCTTTTTCACTTCATGTATACTATAAGATTGCATTCTGGTAAAACAAGGTGCTTTACACACCTTCTGGACTAAACCTGAAGGCTGCTCTCCACAGCTACCACTTAGAGAGCTTCTAAGGTCATCTAAGACCACTTAAATCACCATAAGGGTTGTCTGGACTGGTGCAAGGTGCCCACTTACATTAGTGGACATCATATACCAGGCCAGCGTCTCGCATTGGTGGCAGCGGTGGGATTCAAGCCTGCATTGTTTTACCAGATAAATCGTTGCATTTATGACTTGAAATACCATCACTAAGACTAGGCACATATAATACAAACTTAGAATAAGTACGTTCTTCTGAACGTAGGGTTGGGAAATTAAGGTTCTAGCACACCCTTTCTCCAACCTCAGAGAGTTTAGTTCCCACTAAGTTACGTAGGTGACACACCCCACCACACTTTGTATGTCTTCCAAAGGAGATGCCAGTGGCTCTCTGGCTGCTAGATAAAGTGACCTTTCACTCCAAGAATTGAAAGCACTGTGTGCCTCTAGAAAGTTGAAGACAGGGAAAGGAGCCAACACTCAATGCCTCCTAGAGGTGTTACTGTTAGATGACCTTCCTGAAAACCAGTGGGTCTGATGAACAGGACAGACTGGGGTGACTGGAAAATGAGTATAGGCCAGGAGGGGAACCCCTCTTTGAACTTGAATCCAACCCTTACCAGGTGGAGCCTGATGACTCCCCCCTGGACAACTCAGATCTACCAGAGGATACTGCAGGTGGCCTTGAGGAGGCCCGCTTTGTTCCACCTGGGAGAGTGCAGGGTAGACCAAGGAGGTCTAGATCCTCCTCAGCTTCTTGAACTTGAGAAACCTAGGCTTAGCCTCATGCAAGAGCAATTGGCCCTTGCAAAAGAGCCCCTAGAAGACCAGAGAGCTAGGGAAAAATTGGGACTAGAGTCCCATGATGGCAGCAACAGTGTTTCTAGAGTTAAAGAACATTCTTTTGAACACAGGAACCTGAACAAAATTGTCCCTCCCTACCATTGTGGGGTTGACATCCACAAATGGATGACTGCCTTAGAATGGGCCTGTAAAGTTCAGAAGGTCTCTTAAGAGCAGTGGGTGGCTGTCCTGTGGCTCACCTTTGTTGACAAAGGTAGAGATAAGCTCCTCACTGTTAGATAATCACTGTTAGATAAGAGGATGCTGATAATTACTGAGTTTTAAAAAGTGCTCTCATTGATGGGTTTGGCTTAACCACTGAGCAATACAGGTTCAGAGACACCCAGACAGCACAGACCCAGGACTGGGTAGATTTTTTGGATAGTGCCATTAAGGCTCTGGAAGGTTGGTTACTTGGCAGCAATGTGCATGACTATCAAGGATTGGATAATTTTATTATGAGGGAGCAGATCCTTAATAATTGTCAGAACCAGCTTTTGCATCAGTACCTGGTGGACTCAGATCTGAAGAAGGCAAATAGTGGGTCAGAACTAGGGTTAAGCAGAAAAATCAGAGCTACGGTGGTGACCAGAAGAAACAAGATTCTTCTGAAACTCACGATAAGGATGGGGACAAGGGCAAAGATAAAAAAGAGTCTTCCCAAGTTCCCCAAAGCCTGCACCTGGGGGTCGGGAGTCACAAACATCCAAGCAAGGCAAAAAGAAACCTTGGTGTTACTTTTGTAATGTGAAACCCATTGAACAAAGGATGCTGATTGTCCAAAAGCCAAGGAGAATACTCCTACCACCACTGCCCCTAAGGCAACTGTGACCCTAGCACAGGTAAAAGTGGTGGTACAAGAAACAGGGGATTAGTGGGGTTACCCTTGGGTTCGGAGATGTGTTCTGACTTAGTCTGGACTCCAGTTCAACTGTGTTGGTCTGTGATGGTGGCATAGATCATGCCACCATACTGGTAAGCCCCACTAACTTGGGTAAGTACAGGCAGCAGCCTTTGATAAATGGAAAGGTGGCCATGGCCTACAGGGACACAGGTGCCAGTGTTACAATGGTGACATATAATCTTGTGTCTCCTGACCAGATCATACTTGGACAAATGTACCAAGTGACCAATGCTAACAATATCAGGACTGACCATTCCTTGGCAGTTGTTAATCTCAGCTTGAGAGGGGTAACTATACCTAAAAATGTTGTGGTATATTTAGACCTACCTGTAGATTGTTTGTTGGGCAATGATTTGGAAATTTCAGCCTGGGTTAAAGTAGAGTTAAAGACTCACCCAGAAATGTTGCGCCTCACTGCAAGTGTGTTTGCTGTGACCAGGTCACAAGCAAAGCAGCTTTCCACTGAACAGCCCCTGGATCCTGGAACAATAGACCAGGTGCCTTCCAAGAAAAGGAGCAGGAAGGGTAAGGCTGTGCCTTCCCTCAGACTCAAAGTGAGGAGCAGTCACTTGAAGGAGATGATGTTAGCCTCTGTGAAGTTACTACCCCAGGTGAACTTTAGCCTGATCAGGTTGCGTTCTTGGGGACAGGGGCCCCTTCCAGAGCAGATTTGAGTTTGGAGCAGCACACCTGCCCCTCTCTTGAACCCCTCAGACAGCAAGCTGCTGCTGAGGCCTCAGGGAATATCAGTGGGTCCCATAGGATCTATTGAGATGAAGGGCTTCTTTATTCAGAGGGTAGAGACCCCAAGCCTGGTGCAACCAAGAGGTTGGTTATACCCCAGAAATTTAGAAGGTTCCTACTCACCCTAGAACATGATATTACTCTGGCAAGACACTTAAGACAAAGTAAGAATTGGGACAGGCTTGTCCCTCACTTTCACTGGCTCCATATGTCTGAGGACACTGAGGAGTTGTGTCGCTCCTGTGCCACTTCACAAGCCAGTAATAAGTCAGGTGGTACTACAAAGGCCCCCTTAATTCCACTTCCAGTGGTTGGGGATCTCTTTGAGAGGGTTGGGATTGGTATCATTGGTCCCATGAACCCCCCAACAGCATCTGGACACAGTTATATTCTAGTGGTGGTGACCATGCCACAGAAGCTATTCCCCTTAGGACCACTACAGCTCTTGTGGTGGCAAGAGCCCTCTCAGGAATTTTTTTCAGAGTGGGCTTCCCTAAGGAGGTCTTAACTGACAGAGGTATAAACTTCATGTCAAGTTATATATCTGCAATATGGAAAGAGTGGGGAGTGAATTACAAATTCACCACACCCTACCATCCTCAATACAATGGGTTAGTTGAAAGATTCAACAAAACCCTAAAGGGTATGATCACGGGACTCCCAGAAAAGCTTAGTGGCCGTACTATGTTCTGGACGAAAACCAGATTGTGAGGGATCAAGTAGGTCATTTTCCTGAACAAACTGAGCTAGTTGTTTATTCATGATTTTCCTCACTATCTTAGCTGGAAAGGGTAGCCTAGCAATAGGTCGATAATTGCAAGGATAAGATGCATCCAGGCCTGGTTCTTTTAATCAAATTGTGGACCGATGCGTCCTTCTAAATTACAGGAAAGGTTCCTGAGGTAAACATAGTCTTAAAAATTTCCAAAAGAATAGGACTGACCTCTTTATCTATTTTTTTTTTTTTTTTTAAGTTTCAAAAACCTTTATTGCAACTTTCAGCAACCATACAACCATTCGCCTACAACCTTTCCGGCCGGCTCCAGGAGACACTGTATTAAGAGTTCAAACCTTGTGTACACAGCCAATTAGCCGACAACCCGGGGGTCCGGCGGCACTGGTATACATACCCCGCTGAGCATAAATGGTTCGGAAAACAGTTCAGCATCAAGGGATAACATGAGGGAGCAACTAGGAAGCCCACCTGAGTCAAATACCATCCACACATCCCAGCCAGGGGGGCATAGCCCGGCCACGTAGCCTGTTTAGGGTCATCCAAGCACTAATCACTCTGCGCAAGCAAGCAATTTTCCCCGCCACTTATATCCCCATTCTTCTTGTCTCCCACACGTCCACGCTACAGTAAGCCCCCCCAAATCGGATACACCAACCATCCGCCCGACATTCCCCGGCACCTAACCGTCCCCCTCAGCGGAGCTAGTCTGGGCTGCTAGATATGCTTTAAACGGATCCCAGATGTCTTTGGCCCTGCTCTTCAAAAGTTGCGTTTCGGCATATATCACATTCTGATCCTGGCAGTACAGAACATCATCCAGCCACTCCTTGAACTTAGGTGCACGACCCCTGCCCCACCTACATGCAACCCGCCGTTTCGCGAGTAGCAACACAATATTTACAAATTTACGGTGTGCTTTAGGCACTGATGCCGTAAACCCCAGCAACATCACAAGCGGGTCAAGCTTAACCACATCTCCCACCATGGCCTTAATTGCAGCATGGACTTGTAACCAATAGTCAGCTACCCCCGTACACAACCAAGCCAGATGAAGAAAATCAGCTCCCTCCGACCGGCACCTCTCACAGCGATCAGAGTCCGACAAACGAAATCGAAGCTTCCTAACTGGAGTGTAATACCATCGCTGTAGAAACTTATAATGGATAATACGCAATCTGCAGCTGGAGGATATCTGGGAGGTAAGCTCACAGCAATATGCCCACTGCGCCTCCGTAATGTCCCTACCCGAACTCAACAGTCCAGCCATGAAGCGCTTTGCCGCCGACGTCTCCACCACCCCCGCGAATACTGCAATATAACTGTGAAACCAAGTGCCGGCCGTCCGTAGACGCGAGCAAAATCTGCAACGGATTCACCACCTCAGGTTCCTCCGGATAGTGCGGTATTACCAGTCGCATCCCCTGCCGCAGCCGGAGATAATAAAAGACCTCCAGTGGATTAGGCTGATATCCCGCAAAGAATTGTTCCTTCGTCTTGAACCGACCATTCTCAAAGAGATCCCCCCAACAGCTGACCTTGATCTTAGCGCATAACACCCGAAACCCGCCTTCCTGCAACAGAGAGAGGCCCGGATGATAAACCAACGGCAGCCGCGGGGCATATAGTAGACTGGCCGATAGCCTGCGCATTAAGCGCTGCCAAGCATCAATCGTGCATGTCACGGTGGTGAGCGGTGTTTCGATCGCAGTGACGGGACCATGGATGAGGCCCTGTAGCGGCAGCGGCCGCGCCAGCCAGTCCTCAACCGCCAGTTGCGGCATGTAGGGTGTAGGGGCAAACCAATGATATGCAAAGTGCGCCTACGCGCTCATATAGTATACCTGAAAGTCGGGCACGTCAAATCCCCCTTTGCTGTATGGCAGAGTAATAGTCGACCAGGCCAGTCTGGGCTGCTTACCAGCCCAGAACAATCGCAGCATCTCAGAGCGCAGCGTTCGGAAGAAGAAGGCACCTGGGTAATATGGAATGTTTTGGAAAAAATAGAGAAAGCGAGGCAGCACTACCATTTTTATCAATGAGGCCCTGCCGGCCATCGTCAACGGCAACGAGATCCAGCGCGACACATCGTCTGCCAGCTTATCTATGGCCATACCATAATTCAGACGTAAAGTCTCCTCCCGGTTCGTCGAGACTCGAACCCCCAGGTATCGGAGATCAGAGTCACACCACTCCAACGGGTAATCTAGTGCGTAGCGCCCGACCGCCGCCGTCAGGGGGAAAAATTGCGATTTCCTCCAGTTGATGTGGATCCCAGACAATCCCCCAAACACCACAAATTCGCGGAGCAGCGAATTCAGGTTATTCTGCGGATCCACCACATAGAGCATTATGTCATCCGCATATAAAGACACATCTATCTGCCGTTGACAACATCGGAAGGCACTTTGCTTGTGGAGTTGGCGGATACGACATGCCAGAGGTTCAATTGCTATGGCGAACAACAGCGGGGATAGCGGGCACCCTTGTCTGGTACCCCTAGTTAACAGTATCGGCTTCAACAGCTCCCCATTGATCAATACTCGAGCCGCAGGGCCGGTATAAAGCAATTTTATCCAAGCGACAAAGATTTTGGGAAAACCCATCCGGTACAGTATAGCGAACAAGTAATTCCACTCAACTGAGTCGAACGCCTTAGTGGCGTCCAGGAAGATTGCCGCGACAGGCAGTTCCGGCGCGATCGTTTGAATCAATGAGAAAAGCGTACGCAGATTACTAGCGGTAGATCTACCCGGGACAAACCCTGCCTGGTCTGGGAGGGCAATTTTAGTCATCAATAGTGAGAGCCGCGTGGCGAGCACCTTCGCCAAAATCTTGGCATCGCAATTGATCAGGGAGAGCGGTCTATAGGAATCACAGTCCTCCGCAGCCTTATTCGGTTTCAACAGGGAGGTAATCACCACCTCTCTCATCGAACCCGGCAAAACGCCTGCTTCTAGAGAGTCCTCATACACCTCCCGTAATACCGGAGCCATTATGTCAATATTGCTTTTATAAAATTCCGCTGGCAAGCCATCCAGACCAGGTGCCTTACCATTACCTAAGGACATAATCGCTTCCCGTATCTCATCCAGCTCAAACGGGGCCCCCAGCAATTCCCTGTGTTCGTCACTCAGCCAGCATAACGCCACGTCGTCTAAGAAGTTCCCAAACCGGACATCACCCACGTTGCGGGCAGTGTACAGTCCTTCGTAATGCTCAGTAAACCGTCGTAAGATCCCCGGTGTGTCACGATGTAGAGCTCCGTCCTACGTGCGTATCTCTAAGATGTGTGAGGCGCCCCGTGACTGCCTGGTGATGCCCGCTAATGCCCGCCCAGGTCTCTCCCCTTCACAATAACGTTGGGCCTGCCAATGTTTCTCCCTGAAGCGGGCCTCTCTCTCCGCCTCTCGCTCATATTGCGACAGCGTCTCCCTGAATTCCTTGTGGAGTGGACCCATCGGCTCTCGGGCCATGGAAGTCTCCAGCTTCTTAAGTTCAGCCTCTAGCCTGGTGAGCGTGCCTCATAGGGCCCGTAATACTCCAAAGCTCTTAGATATGCAAAAGCCACGGACCGTAACCTTAAATGCCTCCCAGATGGTCTCAACACTAGCCACAGACCCTTTATTGCGTGGAAAAAAGTCAGCAATCTCCTCCCCCAATTCTGCCTGGAACAATGGATCCAACAGTGCCGTGGGTTGCAAGCGCCACCGCGACGCTGCACCGCCGTATCCCGGGATGGCCACCTGCACCAGCACTGGACAATGGTCCGAGTAGGACCGTGGCAAATGGGTCACCCTGCCCAGGTCCACCGCCAGTCCCCGGGATAGTAGGCAGTAGTCAAGTCTAGCCCAAGTGTTGGCATACACCGTGAAATGCGTCCCCTCCCGAACCCCAGCATGCGCAAACCTCCAACTGTCTATTAGTTCGCCCTCCCTCATTATACCCTCCACCGCTTCTCCTGCTTTTCTGTTATATTGGGGGCTACCATCCGATCTATCGAGCCCCGGCATCAATGTGACATTGAAATCTCCACCCCATATGAGATGCATGGACCCTACATTCAGTATCTCGCCCCACAGTTTGGTGTAAAACTCAGGTGTGTCCACATTAGGCCCATAGCAGTTGACAATAGTAACAGTATCAGCACCCAATCTGCCCCACACCATTACAAATCTACCCTCCTCGTCCACACGTTCACCCAACCGTACAAACGGCACTGTTTTTTTAACCAGAATCGCCGTACCTCTGGCATATCCAGAGTATGAGGAGAAACAGCGCACAGCCGCCCATCTACTCGCAAAGGTATAATTGGCCCGGGGGCTGAGATGTGTCTCCTGCAGCAGGGCAATCTGCACCTGATGTTGATCCAAATAGGCCACCACCCTCCGACATTTCCTCGCATCATTCAGCCCTCGGACATTCCAGGACAAAACCGTTACTCTAGAGATACGACCCCGTTCAGCCATCTCCAGCCAGCCACCCATGACTCAACACGCAGCCTCCTCCCAGCCTCAACGGTCTCCCAGAGGAGCGGCCACCCCAGCCATACCCCCGGCTACATACATCCACTGCGGCCGCAAAAACCCCCGCAGCATCAGCTCCGTACCCTGCAATCTCTCGTCTACTCCCCAGCCGACCCACTCCGTACATTTTGGTTGCATTCCTCTCAATCTGCGAACCCCAATCATACACACATCCACAACTACCCGTGTACCCACCCCCCTCCCACTGAAGCAAACCCCAACCTGCCAGCAGCGTTCCCGCCCCATCCCTCCCATACACATCCCAACAACTAGGACTAAAACAGCCCTCAACCCCATAAACGTATGCTAGGGTAATTCCCATCGGGTAACATCTCTAGGCAGCACCACTATGACCCCCTCCATGCAAGCCCGCCCGAACCACAACACGTGTAGCCCAGCCCGGCAACCAGGAGGGGGGTGTCCGGCGCTATAATCTACGGCAACCTGAGGAGTACCGTCCACCTCCAATGATGTCCATAAGCCAATTGCAACAATACAGTCCTGCTGCGCAGGCCAGGAGGAATCCCATGCCAGAGGGGCCCTGGCAACAATCGTCCAGCAGGATACCCCCCCACCCCCACCACCCCCACCCGGAGTCCAGGGCAATGTCCATCTGAAATAAGGTCCAATCACAGCCCATAAGCCCCCCTCTGAACTCACCCAGGAGTCGAGATACAGAGACAGTACCGCTCACTCACGGGTCCACATCATCCAGCCGCTCTTGACTAGGGGCCAGATCATCGTCCGCTCCCACCTCCAGCCGCCTATTCCGTTTGTGCTGCTTGAGAAAGTCCTCCACCTGCTGTGGATTGGTGAAGAATTTCTGCCTCCCCTGGTACGTGACCCGCAATCGAGCAGGGTAGAGCAGTGCGTAGTCTATTTGCAAGTTGCGCAATTTAGTCTTAACTGCAAGGAATTTCCGACGCTCCTCCTGGACAAGCGGGGTGAAGTCCGGATACAATGTGAAGGAGTTGCCCTCATACGACAGCGATCTCGTACTGCGTGCCGCTCGCAGGGCCGCATCGCGGTCCCGGTAATTCAGCAGCCGGGCTATGATCGGCCGAGGCGTTGCCCCCGGCTTCGGTCTGGGACCCAGTGCTCGATGCGCCCGCTCCACGATAAATTGTGTAGAAAAAACCTCCGAGCCGATCGCCGCCGCCAACATCTTCTCAACATACTCCTCCATTTTGCCCACATTGGTAGTTTCCGGAATACCCACGATGCGTACATTATTCTGCCTACTCCTCGCTTCCAAATCTTCATTCTTAGCGGCAATGACACGTAGGAGATTGTCCATTCTAGATAACTGCGACGAGTGTTGGGTCACCACATCCTCTGAGTCCGATATGTGCTGCTCCGCTTCTTTCAAGCGACCCTCGTGCGCATCTAACTTGTGCACTACCGCATCCATGCGCGACGAAAGGCGATCCACCTTGTCCGCGATTGTCGCGAACCCTTGGCGCACCTCACACAGCACTGCCTGTATACTCGTTGCCGCATCCGCAGCACCCCCCGATGCTTCAGCCGCCCCATCCGGAGGGCTCGACTGCTCCCCAGGCGGTATCGCTTTCTTATGAGCCGCAAACGACAGCTTGGGTTGTCTAGTGTCCGTCTTGCCCATCTCTATGCCAGGGCAGAGCTCTCCAACACCACCAGTGCGGGCCCCACACCTTCTCCCTACGATCCCGTGCGGCTATTTCATGCAACGCTCCAAATGTCCAGGGGGGATCCCCGTGCTCGTCGCTCAGCGCTGGCAGGCACTATCGCACCCAGGCCACGAGTGATGCGCCCTCGCTACTGCACCAGTGTCACTGCTGCCACTCAAGTCATACGCGGCCAAACTACATCTCCATGCGGGTAAAGGGGCTCAAGCCGGGCCCAAACTGCAAACCTCAGGCCCGGGGGGGGTCAGCACACCAACTCCGATGAGATCGCTCCCGGCGCGGTCCGCGCCAACCGCCCGCCGCACCCCACCAGGCCTACCGCGAAGCTGGCACTGCCTCCGCTGCGCTCAGCCCACCGGGGGGGGGGGGGGGGGGGAGGGAAGAGATCGACGCCTCCGCTGCCGCTGTAATCACCAATGGTCGTGCCCCAAGGGCCCGCACCTTCACCAGCCGGTGCGATAGCGGCCTCGGGCACGCAGGCCCCGCAATCACTTCGGGGGGCGGGGGGGGAAGAGGAGCAGCCCCCATGCACTCTCACCCGTCGCCGTGGCCGTCCAAACTGCTCCTCTCAGCCAGCCAGATCACCCCAAGCCCAGTGGGACCTCCCGGATCGTCTCGGCCGTCCGCGGCCTTGCACCTCGTCACCAGCCCCGGCCTCGCCTTCCGGCTCGATCCGGAACTTCAGCATGGCAGCCTCCAGCGTCGCACCCGCCGCAACTTGCAGTCGGTCTCACGTCGGTCTCCCAGCAGCCAGAGCCCTCTACGCCGGACCAGTCACTCTCGACATCTATCTGGACCTGCGACTACGAGGACGGCTCCCAGGTGTGCGCCCAAAAGGATAAATTAACGGATTAATAGCGCCGGACTGCGGGAGCCCTACAAGAAGGCGTCCATTCGCTAGTGCGCCACCTAGCGTCCCCCTGACCTCTTTATCTATACCTCTTAAAACTGCAGGGGGGCAAGGATCCAAGGGGGATCCAGATTTGACTTCCGTGATGAGAGTTTCCACTTGCTTTTCACAGTTTCATCCACCTGTCATCTCATGTGTTAAGGAGACAGTGAACTTAGGCACTTCATGCAGTTAGACAGAGTTTCCTTAGACTCTGAACTCAGTGTGCAGCAAAGAATCCTCGTGTTCTAGACCGTGCTGTTTTTTCCATGGTTGCAGTCACCTAGAAGGATGCTCTGTAATTTATCAGTGCGGATGGACGTTGATTAGGCTGCATGGTTTTGAATCTGAAGGAAGCTGCCAAACTTGGATTTCTTCTCCTTTGTGTATATTGTTGGCACCATGTGTTGAAAGAAAAAGGTGTAACCAAGTCTTATAAAGTGCCCTTTCCAAAAAGATGGTCTGTCCAGCGATCGGTTCCTGAGATCCACAAATCAAGATGAATTTGAGTCTTTTCCTTTGATGGCAGTTTCTGTTTCAATTAAATATAAAGGAGCCATTTACGAGTGAAGTATTTGTTGCAATGCATCCTCTCCCATATTCATTATATTTCATAACCTGATTTTTGCTCTTTGTGATCAGAATTCCATTTGGATCTTGTTCTGGAAAGAATTTGCATGGCTAATGTTGCAAAGTGGAATATTATGTGAATTGGCTGGGAAGCCTTACCATGCTATATTTTCACATTACACATTCGATGATCTTTGGGTTCAACAACAATAATCCTTAGCTAAATCCTGGTAATGTGACAAAGAGCAGTCAGGCATTACTGGAGGAACATGTGTTAAGTATTTGTACCGTTATGGCGCATAAGTAATAGAGACAACTCAAAAGAAATCTGACACCAATTTATAAAATTAGAGTGTATTTTTATATAAATATAGACACAAAAACAAAAGCTTTCAAAAATAGATGCACTTTAAGTTTTTTTTGTTGTTTTTTTTTGTAGAGGATTATATAGCGCAAACTCGACCCGAATAGGGTATCAGAACACTTTACATAGCACCAGTTACGTTACATGAGGACACACATTCTTGTTTGTTGTCAAACTGGTCCCATTGAAATGAAATGGTGAAAATACAGGTGACACTCGGTCACTTGCAGGGTGAGATCAAATGAACCCTCTTGTGGATAAGGTCATGCAGGTCCCTAGATCAAGTTCCAACAGTTGTTACTTTGTTGCCTTGCCCAGGGAGTCTGGGAGCAGAGGTGACTTGGCTGTCGTTGGTACTGAACGTGATCCAAGGGAGCTGTCAAACTTGGAGCATTTGACAAAACCACACTTCTTGATGGAGTTCCACTCTACCCATGGACAATAGAATCCTTTGGGGTCCTAGGGCCTGGGTTCAACAGCTTGATTTCTTCTACCTTGCTCGACGGCTCCGGGTGCAGAGGTAGGTGGCAGCTGTCAATCACCGTGGCAGCTTGCGCCAAAGATGCTTTACCACACACCCGAGGACTCCACCTTCAGGATGCAGGGACACAGCAGTGGGGTCATTGCCGATGTCGGTCGCTATCACTGTGAGGTGCTCTCAGGCTGGAGATGTTGTCCAAGGGGTCACTCACCCAACTGGCGATCGCCAGGCGTTGGCAGCGGCAGATGTAGTCCACAGTTACTTTGACGGCTGGAGGGCGACAGGAGTAGAGTAGCAGATTGAAACTTGGCGAAATCTTAGCAACTACACCGGGCTTTCAGGACACCACTTCTCTTTGAGCTCACTCTCAACAGACCCAGCAGGTTGCTATTCTTCTCATTCAGCCCGTCGATTTTCCTGCAAAATGCAGGGGCCCGGTCTCACCAATCCTTCATAGTCTGCTTCGGTTTCTGGCATCCACTGGAATCCCTCTTGCTGGGAGCAATGAGGTTTTGCCACGGACACATGTCAAACACATGGTTCCAGTATATGGTCTCTTCAGGGTACTTTAGTGTCCTGTCTTTGCACTGCGGCAGAGTCCAAGGTTCTAGTGTCAGTGACAACATCTTCTTTGTGCCTCTTCTTGGATTCATAGTCAGAACTTAGGCTCTGGTGTCAGGGCAGCCCCTTAAATCCTGGTTTAGGGTATGTTAAGGGCATGAGGGACAGTGACCAATGGGCTAGTGGTCCCTGCGGCTACCTCTCCCTGGGGGTGACAACATCCTTTGGGTGTACATCAGAGTCCTCTAATTTAGAGTACTTCAAAATGGCAGACCACTCCTAGCCCACCATAAATATGTGGTTAGCCTTTTGGAGGTGTACGCCTCCTGACTACCTAGTAATTTTCCCACCTTCCTGCAAACAGATCTGCTTCAAAGGCGGGAAGGGCTTTGTCCTCAAGTGGGGGACAAGCACATTTGCACATCAAGGGAGGTGAAATCTTTGAGGCTCACCGCCTTGATTGAAATCACACTAGCCATCCTCGGAGGGAGGAGGTGTGACTTCAGGTGTGACCTCCTTCCTGCCCAGGCCTTTGTCTCCATCCTGGGGAAGTGCTAGCGCATCCTAGCTGGAGGGCAGATTCTTTCTGTGGCAGCAAATGGCTCGAGCGAGCCCCCAAGGCACTGGGTCACTGTATCTTTGGGGAGCACCCCTTGAGGATGGCACCGCTGTGCAGATCAACTCACCCTCGGCATGAGAATCGTGTTCGGGTGATAAAGCACAGTGGTTGACACCAAACACAACACAATTTGGTCACTCCATAATGGAGCTGGCTAGCTCTAGTTTTCTCGTTAGCCAACCCATGTTATTCTCTGGACCGCCCATCACTTACAGTAAAACCTTGCTTTACAGGGTTACTGTAGGGATATATAGGTATAAACATATATATCCACACCTTTAACATAATGAACTATTCCTCCTGGGCATTAAGGGACAACCTTAAGAGGGACTTACTTACATTAAAGCAGTGGTGTGGCTCTGCAGCACATGGTGTGTGCAGAGTCACTCCTGAGCACTCTTGCGCAGACAGGCTCCTCGTGTAGGGCCTACTGCAGACATACTTGTACTTGGGTCACATAGGGTGGCACAATATAGTGCTGCAACCCTGGTGACCCCTTTACTACCCTTGCCCTGGGTACCACTGGTACCATATACTAGGTACTTATAAGGGGGCAAAGGACCTAACCAATTGGGTGTGTCAATTCACATCAACTTTAGGGGAAAGAGCACGGTATTAGGACCTGGTTAGCACGTCCCAGTGGACTATCAGAGTCAAAAATCATCATGCAGCAGTTCGAAACGGGGGCAAAAAGTGGGGGGGCACCTGCAAAAAAGCCCAGTTTGCTACAGCTAATTTCTGCTTCCTGATGTCAGGGAGAATGTGGGGCCTGGCTTATCTTCTTTTGAATAATCTTCATCTTCAATCAAGAGCTACACGATTGGAGAGGAGGTTTTGCACTTGCTGTTAACCTTTCCTCCTGTCTGGGATGCTCTTAAAGAGATGCTTTGACAACTTTTACCTGTACTTTTACGTTTAGGGTGGCACCGTGGCTACTAGGAGGAGCTGCTTTTTCTTTGGACAATGAAGAAGGAACCTTGACAGACTTTCATAGCATATTTTTTGAGAAAATACCTTGAGGTGGATCAAATGAATGCCTCCAAATTTCGGGAGATGTAACATTTCTTATGGTCAGATTGGAATGTTGAAACTAGACAGTTCTATCTAAATATTTGAGTACCTGAACTGTCTATTTTCTGGAAAGTTGGAATTTGTAAACATATCACTACAGATACTGCATTGCATTTGTAATGTAAGCCAGCTATGTACCTAGACCTTGATGTATGTTTTGTGTCTGATCACTTATCCTGGGCAGACAACTACGCTACGCTCGTGTAGATTGCGTAGTTTGTGCTACTTCGCGCTGCGCTAATTGCACGTAGCACAGTGCAAAAACGCGTAGCGTAGTTGGGATTTTTTGCTCGCTCACGGTCCTCAACGTAAAGTTGGTGACCGCGAGCGTGCAAAATGACAACCCGGTGATTCTTTTTCCTCGTTCGCAATCAGCAACATCAATTTGCCAATCGCGAGCGTGGAAAATAAACCTCCCGGCGAGATTCTCAACACGGGGAGGTCAGGTTTCTCATTGCGAGTGGTGGCGTATGCTCTCGACCGCTCGATGAGAAACTACCAGTCCGCGTTGAGAAAGATGCCGCTCGAGTAAAAATCTACTCGTGCAGCTCGCACTGTGCAAGATGCCGTTTTCAATGATTGCACAGTGCGGACAAGCATCCGGGACTGTGCAATCATCGCGAACAGTGCACTACGCAGTTCGTGTAGTGCTACGCGTATGTCACGTAGTGCGAAGTGCACTTTGCGTAGCTATGCATAGCGCTACTACGCGAACTACGCCCAGGGTTATCACATGTTTGATTGAACCATCACAGAGAAGCTGAAATTCCTATTTTGCAAGATAGGTCCACAAGATATTTTGTAGTCCAGGATCATCTCAATGGATTGGGTATAATTTCATTTATGCCTGTAAATTGTTTTAAACAAATTTGACAGAGGTTTTTGTGAAAGCTGAAAAGTGCCAGCAATAAATAAATACATATAAAATAATAAGTGAAAACAAAAAATAGATGTCTCTTTTCTATTACTCAGATAGCTCAGCTACAACATTAGAGAAGCTATCTGGCTTTCAAACAGGGGCGCTATGGCAGAGGAGCATCACCCCACTGCTTAGACGCAGCATGAAGAAGAAAAATAAAATGACAATAAAACTCTTTTATTGTCATTTTATTTTTGACTTATAATCTGCGAGTCTAGTGTGGGGTGGGGCCATGTCGTGTCAGCAGCAGGGGGGATGTGGTGGTATGCTATGAAATTGCGCATATCGGTTTGGCCACGGCCGACCAAACCAACATGCACACTTAGATATCTCCAGGCTTTTCCCTTGGAGGTATACCCAGTGCTCAGGGCACAGGCTCCCACTCCCTGCTGCAGCGTGAGTCTGGCCCGCTTCACCCAGTCCCAGCGCTGCTCTCATGCTGGGAGTAATAGCATGAGTACAGCGCTAGGATTGCTGGGAGGGTATTTTTTTTGTTCTTTCTGCGCTGCCACCAAGGTCGGATAGGCGCAGCACCCGCTGCTTTCAAACTCATTTTACTCAACAACGTGACAATCTGGATTGCAATTCATAAAGGCTGGTGTGCTCACTTTTCTAAGACAGTGTTGGGCTTGGCACTCTCTGCAGGGTCATCCCCAAACGTTTTGTCTTCACCTTCTTGTTTTCTCAATCCGTTTTTGTTGGCCTTTAGGAATCTGTGCACTTTTCCTCTTCTAACCAGTGCTAAAGTGCTTGTGCTCTCTCCTAGAATTATGAAGCTCCTAGCGTAGTGGATCAGGGACAACCCTGTCTTAAGGGTAAACTCTTTGGTGGGGAGGAACAACTCATTAGTCTTTATGCCAGCAATGTACTAATTGCTTTAGAACAGCCCTCTAGCTCCCTCCCCACCTTTTTTTGGTGAGCTTGAAGACTTTGGGCTGGCGGTGGGATTTCAGATAAATGTAAATAAATCTCAAGCTCTGGATCACCAGCCACCCAATTGTCTCTCTCAACCAAATAGCCACTACAGTGGGTGGCCACTTCTGTCCCTTATCTGTGTATACAACTGGCACCTTCAAGGCCACTGCCTGCCTCAACTACAAACTCCAACTCCAACAGATAGAAATACACTTGCCACGTGGAGTTCAAATCACCTTTCTTGGCTGGGACAGATGGCGGTGCTAAAAATGTCAGTGTCACCTAAGATTCTTTTCCTGTTTCAGGAACCGCAGTGGAACCTCCCGCGGGCATGCAGTACGATATCCACAACTTTGTCTGGGCTAATGGCTGATCTTGCACGAGGGAGGCACTGTGTTATAAACACCCGGGAGAAGGAGGCCTTGGTGTACCATGCCTTTTACAATACTATCAAACAGCACAGCTCCATTTCATTACATGGCGCACTGGGGCTCTGACCTAACATCTACTTTCTAAAGGTGGCTTCATCACCTCTGGTATATACTGGGGATGTCACTGACCATGTCATGAGTGATATAATATATGAGGTCATAAACAGTGCACTGTGAGGGCGTAAGTTATAGTTAGCTCAGGTAACTACAAATACGAATTTCACTGGTTTGGTACGAGGGAAATCTGAGCCTAACTATAACGTCCCTGTAACCTTTGTTTTTTTTCAGAGAATTTCTAAGGTTTTTCAAAATCTATTTCCTAACTATACCTTCCCTGTAACCTTTGTGAATTTCTATGATTTTCTAACTAGTAGTTGTGTTTGCAGAGTAGTGGAGTAAGGGGGTGGGGACTCCGACCAGCTCTCATTGAATCCTGCTGTAAGGGACTTACTGGAGGTAACAGGAGGGCTTCTTGGCCTCCAAGTTCCCTCAGCATCCAAGAGTACTTCACCCCAACAAGTTTTGCACCAGGAGGTGCATTTACAGAGTGGTGGAGAAAGGGGGCGTGCCCTCCAAAGTCCTCACAGCAATTATGCTCTGTGGAACTTAGTAAGGGTAGTTGGCCCCCAAGGGCCCTCTGGAGCAAAGGGGATTTCATCGCCCAATCAGCAGTGCACCAGGAGGCATATTTACAAAGTGGTGGAGAAAGGGGGCATGACCTCTGACAACCTCTCAGTAATCTCGCTGTGTGGGACTTACTGGAGGTAACAAGAGGGGTAATTGGCCCCCAAGGACCCTCAGCAGCCATGGGGACTTAATCCCCCCACCAGCAATGCACCAGGAAGTGTGTTTGCAAAGTGGTAGAGAAGGAAGAGGTGGCCTGCAAAAGATTTTCTCAGCAATCCCACAGTGTGGGACTTAAGGAGGCAGGAGAGGTAGTTGGCCCCGAAGGACCCTCTGGAGCTAAGGGGACTTCATACCCCAACCAGCAGTGCACCAAGAAGAGCATTTGCAGAGTGGTGAAGAAAGGGGGCATGGCCAATGAAAACCTCTCAGAAATCCTGCTGTGTGGGACTTACTGGAGGTAACAGGAGGGCTTGTTGGCCCCAAGGACCTTCTTCACCCAAGGGAACTTCATCCTCCCACCAGCAGTGCGCCAGGAGGCACGTTTGCAGAGTGGTGGAGAAAGGGGGCGGGGCATCAGGTGGCTTTCTGGTCGGTTCCTTTCTTTTTTTGCATTTTGCAGGGGAAGGGGCCGCATTGCCCTCCTTCCCTGGGACGGTCTTGCCCCGGGGACTCCATCCCCAGTGACCAGCCCATTTTTCAATGTGGTAGCAGGCCATACGGCCCCCTTCCCTGGGCCGATTTCGACCCTGGGGACCCCATCCCCCAGGGCCCAGCCTTTTTTTAATTGTTTTTTTTAAATACTTTAAAGGGAGGTGGGGTTCAGTGGCCCCCCTCCCAGGCCAATTTAGGCTCTGGAGACCCAAATAAGGTAGATATTGACATGCCACAGGGTCAACTGAACTAAACTAAGTTTGTGCCCCTAGATACAATAACCATGGAGGAAGTCAGTGCAGCCCTAAAGAGTAATGCCCCTTACAAAGCCCGGGCCTGCTGGGGTTCCAGTGGACACCTTTAAATCATATACATCCCTATGGGTAACAAATACTAACTCAAATCTTAACAGGGTGAATGGCCACCTGCAGAGCATACATGCTGATGCACCTAGAGTGGGTACCCGCGCCACTCCGATTTTATTAAATGCAGATGATGCAGTGCTTTTATCTAGGACAGCAAATGGTCTCCAGCAATTGATAAACTATGTGTAGTCTTTATGGAGTGTAGAGACTTAAAGCTCAACCTAACCAAAACCTTCACCATGGTTTGTGGTAATAGATCAAAAAGCGGGAAAATACATTACATCCAGGGTAAAAAACATTGGAAGAAGTAAAGGGCATACTATTTTCACCGGGTGCATAATGGGCATCCTTTTTAAAAACTGCTAAATTAAAATTCACAGGGGCCACTGATGCTGTGCACAACATTGCCAAAAAGATATGTAGCAAAGCCCTAAGTGTAATTACAAAATTATATAAAAGTAAATGACTTCCATTTGTATTATACAGATCCCCAGTTTAGGGCTGGACAAACTGTGAGGTCTTACAGTCACAGGAAAATATATTTTTACACAGGCTTCTGGCTGTGCCAAACTCGACCCCTGCCTATATTGTCCATATAGAACTTGACATTGGAAGGGACTGCCTGGGTCTTGACCGAGAAAAGATACCATGGCTCCAGCATGTAAATGCATTACTACAAGAATTGGGGGAAAGTCTAACTGTTTTAGACCGACATAGTATTTTGCAGTTCAGCAAAAAAGGAAATAAGAACTACTTACATATGGAGAAGAGAGGTTAACAGTCAGGTCCTGGAAAGAACCAAGCCCACAATGGATAGATACTGTATGACCTTATCCTCGCAGGGGATCCAAGGATACCTGGTTCACGTGGCCAATATTCAGGATAGGATCTTGCTAACAAGACGATATATAGAGATACTTCACTAACTAGTGGCATTCCCCAAAACAGACTCTTGGTCTACAATTCACTTTATGTTATTTTATAAATAGAAGATATCAGATCCTATACATTAAGCTGTCTCTTTTTTATTATTATCAGGAGGCTTTAAACTTCCTAAGAAATCTGTCTAACACTAAAACAAGTCGCACAGTTCTTGCCTATCTAAAGCCGGCCGCTCGAAGATGTTAATCACTGTCACATCTGGATTGCCTATGATATGAAATCAGTTGTACTGGATATACAGATGTCAAATGACTGTCTTATGAATTGTTTGTACTGGATATGCAGCTGACAAATGATTGTCTTATGATATGTTTTCTGGATAGAACTATAAAAAAAAAATCTAACGATCTGTATATCTTGAGTACTGTGAATTGTCTAATGCTTAGGTGACTTTTTCTCTTTTGCCTTATAGTGCCCTGATAACACAATTAATAGTCAGCTTTTTAATGTGATTGTGTTCTTATTTGGGGGCGATATTTCAATATGTACATAAGGATTTTGTGATAATATTGTAATATTTACTTTTCTCCTTTTTTTCTATTAGTTTGTACTTAAAGGCTGTGATATCTGTTTATATTTGATCTGTTTTTAAAGTGAATATTTATACTGTAATACCATGCACTGTCTTACAGGTTTTTTTGTGTTAGAAACCTATGTATACGGTTTTATGTGATTTTAAAATTGTTTTCTTTTGCTTTTATGAATTTGAACCCAAATCTTAATATAGATTTTGAAAGAAAGAAAGAGTGTACTACCCTGTATTTTTAATTTGTTATGTAAATTTCACTCATTTCCCCTGTAAGTACTGATATATTTTGTAGATAGTGGCGTAATTCTCTGTAAAACTGTTTACAACATATATAGAAAAATCTAAATTGATTTCACTACCTATCACTTTAGTAAAGTGGTAATGGGCAGGGAACTGCAATAAAACCTACTACTTACCTATATCTAAGGCCATAAAACCAAAATGCTGCCAAAGTATCCTTCAAACTATATGGCTGCCTTTTAAGTTTTGTAAAGACAGCTATTAGCCAATGATATGCTGCCTTGTCATCGCTATGTACCATGGTATCCTGTGAAGTTACTGTGGTACACCACAGCACAATATATAAGTATTTTAACACTTACACTTTTACAACAATTAAAATATTTACACCTTTGTTCAAATATTTCCACTCCATAAATTCCTACCACATTACAGCTACATCTGTTCACACAATTTTACACTGCGTCTGTTATAGCTACACTCTATGCCACTCCACTGTATACCAGATCTCTGTACGCTATTCCACTGTATGCCACTCAGTTCCACAATAATCCACTGTACGCTATTACATTCTACAACACTCCACTCTAATCTTCACCACTCCACTTTATGCTTTTCCACTGTATGCCACTCCAAGACCACTCTAGGATACCACACTCCACTCTACGATACTCCACTGTATGCTATGTCACTCTACACCACTCCACTGTATGCCACTGGAGTCTACACCACTCCACTGTACCCCACTCCACTACACTCCACACCTCTTCACTATATGCTATTCCATTCTACGCAACTACACTCTTTGCCACTATATTCTATGCTGTTCCACACTACGCCACTCCACTTTATAACA
Organism: Triturus cristatus; assembly: GCF_964204655.1. NCBI lineage: Eukaryota > Metazoa > Chordata > Amphibia > Caudata > Salamandridae > Triturus > Triturus cristatus. Next base: position 348,527,120 of record NC_140586.1, on the reverse strand, counting down.
CTCCACTCTACTCTACACCACTCCATGCAATTCCACTCTATGCCATGCCACTGTGCGCCACTTCACTCTACACCACTCCACTATATGCCACTCTATTCTCTGTCACTTTACTGTATGCTATTCCACTCTACACCACTTCACTCTATGTCACTCCACTGTATAACCCTTCACTTTTTGCTACTCCGCTCTGCGCTATTTAATTGTACTTAACTCTATTCTACTACACTCTATGCTATTCCACTCTATTCTACTCCACTCTATGCCAATCCAGTCTACGCCACTTCACAGTACACTATTCCACTGTACAGCACTCCACTGTACGCAACTCCACTGTACGCCATTCCACTCTATTCCAATCCACTCTATGCTACTCCACTCTATGTAATTATAGCCTACCCCACACCACTGTATGACACTCCAGTCTACGCCACTCCACTGTAGGCCCCTCCACTCAACCCCACTCCAGTCTACCCTATTCCACTTTACGCAACTCCACTCTATGCTATTCCACTTTATGCCACTCCACTCTACACCACTCCAGTTTACCCCACTCCACTATATGCTATTCCACTGTACGCCACTCTACAACAATCCACTGGGCGCTATTACACTCTACGCCACTCCATTCTATGAAACTCCAGTCTACGCCAATCCATTGTACGCCCCTCTAGTCTATTCCACTCCACTCTACACTGTTCCACTGTAAGCCCTCCACTATACGCCACTCCACTGTATGCTACTCCACTGTACGCTCTTCCAGTGTACACCAGTCCATTCTATGACACTCCACTCTATACTATTCCACTGTATGCCACTCCACTCTATGGGTAATCCACTCACATCATTACACTCATGCTGTTCCACTTCATGCCAATCCACTGTACACCACTCCACCTTATGCCACTCCACTCTACAAAACTCCAGTCTTCTCCACTCTACGCAACTACACTCAACGCTATTCCACTGTACACAACTCCACTCTACGCAACTCCACTGTATGCCACTCCACTCTATGGCAGTCCACTGTACGCCACTACACTCTACACTATTCCACTATATGCCAATCCACTCCACACCACTCCAGCCTATGCCACTTCACTTGACACTATTACACTGTAAGTCACTACACTATTTTCCACTCCCCTCTACCCCACTCCAGTCTACGCCATTCCCTGGTGCGCCACTTCAATCTAAGCTATTCCACTGTATGCAACTGTACTCAATGTCATACCACTCTACGCTATTCCACACTATGCCAGTACACTGTACACCACTCCAGTTTACACCACTCCACTGTACGCTATTCCACTGTACTCAACTCCACTGTATGCCACTCAAATCTACCTCACTCCTCTCTATGCCACTTCACTCTGCACCTATTCACGATATGCCACTCCATTCTAAGACACTCCAGTCCACTCCAGGCTACTACACTTTAAACCACTTCATTCTACGATGCTCCAGTATACAACACTCCACTGTATTACCCTAAAATCTATACCACTCCACTGTATGCTATGCCACTGTACGCAACTCAACTCTATGCCACTAGACTCTATGCTATTCTACTCTATGGCACTCCACTCTACACCACTCCAGTGTACACCACTTCACTGTGCTCTATTCCAGTGTATGCCACTCTGCTCTATGCCACTCCACAGTATGCCACTCCACTATACACCACTTAACTGTATGCCACTCCACTGTACCGTATTACACTCTACTCCACTCTACACCATTCCACTGTATGCCACTCCATTCTACAACATTCAACTCTATGATATTCCACTCTATGTCACTCCACTCTCTGCCACTCCACTATGTGCCACTACAGTCAATGATATTCCACTCTACACCACTCCAGTGTATGCTATTCTACTGTATGCCACTCCACCTTATGGCAATTCACTCTATTCCATTACACTCTATGTTATTACACTCTACGCCACTCCACCCTACCCCACTCCACTCTGGGCCACTCCACGCTATGCTATTACACTGAATGGCACTATACTCTACCTCACTCCACTGTACCCCACTGGGCTCTACCTCACTCCAGTCTACACCACTCAACTGTGCTACACACTGTGGTATTCATGTATATTGTTTTACTCTTCCTGTTTCATTCTTATGCATCACTGTTTGCACAGTGTTTATGTTTGAAGTGTATCTTCTGTTCTAAACTTTAATAGCAACCCTTGACTGCGGGTGCTCATCCAGTTCTAGAGTGTTTGGGGTCAGTCAGTTGGCTGCCGATCTCGACTGGATGAGAGCTCTCTGTCATGAGTCTAAAGTAATAACCTTCAAAAGGATCTGATCTTAATCCTGTATCCGTAATTGGCTTTACCCCATATCACATTTGCCGCTAAAACTCTCAAGGTAGCTATATACTCTTCAACAGACTCATCACAAGACTGTTTGCACATCGCAAAATTATTCAAGTAAAACACTAGATTCGTCATAGTACTGTTTCTCATCCTTTCTCTGCCTTCAAGATAAGGATTCCAAGGGGTAATGAATAACAAATAAAGAAGCAATTGCCCCCTCAGTATTCTGTGGAAGGATAGAACACTGAGGGCCGATGTGCACATGGGCAGGATAAACACATGGATAGGGAGCAAACCTTTGAATCAAGAGCAGATAACAAAGCCATCCAATTATGAGCAAAGGGCTGACCCCTAGTCCACACTCTTAGTATACTCTAAGCATATTTTATTACAATTGCATTGTAATTGCACCTATATAGCCCTTACTACTCCTGACGGGGTGTTGAAGTGCTTAAATCAGGCAGCACGCAGCTGTGGAACCCAAAGTTGGTGATTAATCCAGTGATTATTGGTTGGTGTTGGTATTGGGATTAGTCTTGTGCTCTGAAGGAGGCCATTTCAACTATTTAGTCAATCAATGTTATGTGTTGGAAATAGTCGGTCGGCCTAGAATTCTTCTTTATTTCCTGAGCTCAGACAAATGTAAGGCCCACATTTACATGGGAGTTGACAATAGGCAACACAACAAAAAAGTGTTTATTTATTTACAGTGATAAAGGACTGGTTGTATGTTATAAATTGTGTTGTGTCTTGCAGTGGTCAGCATAACTTTTAGTTAAGTAAATATGGGCCTTAATCTTTTGCACCTGTTGCTTAAAAAGGGCAAACAGGAAGCTAAAGAGGGAGGGGTTAGTCCAACCACTGAGGCGATAGGAAGTACTAAGGGGGGTGGATACCGGCATGCTGCTACATCTATGACCCAACATGGTGAATGACTGGAAGCCCTACATCGAGAATGCAATTGGTCAGGGTGGTCTTTGAGGCCAAGAAGAGGTCGGGTGACAGTATAATGGTCAGAGCAGGAAACTACTGGAGTAAGCAGGATGGAAAGCAGAGGACCCTGCTGTTTATTTAATTTCTTTTATAACGCTACTCATTTCACTGAAGGGTGTTAAATTGCAGTTTTGCACATGAGACTGATTATCTGTTTTTATATATTTTCCATTCAACAGAGCTGTGTGTTTTTAATGGTGAACTGTTTTTGACTGCCCTTTGCACTAATCGCTTGTTAATTCCTGCCAATACCGGGGGTCCGCACTAGGCACAGTGGGGCCACCATTTTGGGGGAAGTACAGTTAGCGGGCTAGTGTTTTCAGCCCCTCACTGTATAACTTGAGAGGCTGGCGCGACCGCGCATTAGTACGTCCTCCTAAGGCTTGAGCCGGGAGAGATATCGTTCAAAAATTGCTGTTTTGCATATGAGACTGATTATATGTTCTTATGTGTTTTCTATTCAACAGAGCTTATTTTTAAAAACTGTGTGTTTTTAATGGCTAACTGTTTTTGACTGCCCTTTGCACTAATCACTTGTTAATTCCTACCAATACCGGGGGTCCGCATTAGGCACAGCCGGGCCGCCATTTTGGGGGGAAGTACGGTCAGCGGGCTAGTGTTTTTAGCCCCTCACTCTATAACTTAAGAGGCTGGTGCGACCGTGCAGCAGGCGCGCCGCTGGCTCGCCGAAGGCGGGCCTATGGCAAGCCTGTCTACGCCTGTCCGCGCTCGGCCCGCGCTCAACGCCAGAACCCCTGCTCTTCGAGGTGCAGGTAAGCTTAGAATTATACACTACTCCAGTAAGCTGCTGCGGAGTTTAAATGTCATGGATAAGGCGAGTGGGTGCCTTTGTCTCACCCATAATATAATGCCCCCTTCTGGCCCAGTGACCTGCCCCAATTGTAAAACTGTATTACCAGAACTGTTATACGGGTCCATTGAACATCGAAAACAGGAAAAGATAGCAAAAATCGATCAAGCTAAACCTGTTCTAAAGTGTATACTACTGAATGCAAGATCTTTGGTGAAACACAGTGTTGAGTGTGCAGCACTAATTGAGGATGGGGAAGCAAAGGTGGCATTTATCACCGAGACATGGACAGATGATGATTTAGGGCTAGATTTAGTAAAAGCAACACCCCCTGGCTATCTTTGTCATTCCATAAACAGGCTGATCAGGAAAAGGGGTGGACTAGCTGTAATTTATCATAACTCAATAAACGCGGCCTTTAACACAGCCTCTAATGCAGCTTGCGAGGCATTGGACTTTAGTCTTACTTATGCCTCACACTACACTTTTAAGGGCATCTTATTATATAGACCTACGGGTCCTAGGAACTCCTTTGGAACATCATTGGGAAATCTGCTGGAAGTTGGGATGTGCGCTAACTCCTTCACTATTTTGTCACTATTTTGAGAGATTTCAACTTCCATCTTGAGGCGCACAAGGACCCAGATACGGCGAGCCTGATAGACCTGCTGAACAGTGCCGAGTTCATGCAATTAGTAATCTGGCCCACACATGTGGCAGGTCACACGTTGGATGGTATTTTCTCTAATCATCCATACCTTTCATTTACGTGCCTGTTGCCCCTAGTGTTGTCAGACCATATGGCAGTACTATTTGAGTGGGCCGTTGCAGATCATCACGCTGCTTGTAGTCTCCCTAAGAGATAAAGGGAATCCAGAGCGTGGAATAAAGTGGAAGGTTCTGAGTTAGCAGAATTACTCACTGCTACAGCACACCAAATGCCCCTAGATGTGGAGGAGGCCACCACGCTATATATTAACTGGCTGGAGGCAGCCTGTAACAAACTAGCTCCAAAGAAAATCCTGTTCCTAAATAGGGTTCAACCCTCCGCTCCATGGTACATGCAGGAACTCAAAGACCAGAAAGTGTGTTGTAAATGACTGGAGCGGAATTGGAGGAAAGAGTATAAAGATTCAGAGAAAAGTATTTATAAACAAAGCCTCATGGTTTATAAACAACTACTTTTCACGACAAAGCAAGAGTTCTTTGCTAATCTAATTAATTTAGCTAAACATTCCTCCAAAGAGCTTTTCAAAACAGTAAGTTGTTTGGCTTACCCTTGCCCAGCTAATATTATAATGAGCCAGGATCTATGTGATGAAATTGCCAGGTTTTTCTTGAAAAAAGTTGAGGTCATTTTCTCAACGTTCAAAGGACCAACAAATAATGGGGCAGTCGACCCGACAGAGGATCAAAAGCCAGTTTCCGACCTACAGCCTAGTTTTGCCAAATTTGCACCACTATCTGTTATGGACACTCTTAACCTTCTTATGTCCACTAAATCAGGATCCCCTTAAAATCCGTGTCCTGTTGCAATGCTGAAACTGGCCCCGGAACCTATTGCCCTGACACTCACCTCTTTATTCAATGCAATGTTTTTAGATGGGTACTTCCCCAAATCCTGGAAACGACTTCAATTTTACCACTTCTTAAAAAGCCTAGTCTGGACCCCAAGGATCCAAACAATTTCCGACCCATCTCACGGCTCCCATTTCCAGCCAAATTAGTGGAGAAAAGAATGAATGCACAACTGGGTACTTATCTGCGAGAAGCTCAAGCTCTGGATCCCACCCAATATGGTTTCGGAGAGGGGCACAGCATGGAGTCCATGCTACTAAAATCCACTGAAGACATCAGGAGTGCCCTAGATCGGGGAGGTAAGGCGGCCATGATTATGCTGGACCTCTCAGCGGCCTTTAATAAGGTCCATCACGATTTGTTGATGGACCGGTTGCAGGATTGCAAAGTCCAGGGTAAAGCTTGGAAACTTTTGAAGTCCTTCCTCTCGGACAGACTGCAGACTGTCTCATTGGGTGAATTTTGCTCTACACCGTGTGTAGTCTCCCAGAGGGATCATCTATGAGTCCTACACTACATATCCTCCTTGGCCCCCCTTATTGACTCCTTTGGCTTTTGCCTCACATCTTACGCTGACGACACACAAATTGTGGTGTCGCTGCTACCTGGGCAATAGACAAACAATTCCATGATTGTATGGAAGCGGTGGGAAGGTGGATGTCTCGTAATTGTCTTAAACTCAACTCAAATAAAATGGAGGTTATCTTATTTGGGAATGAGTCCACATTTTGGACCCCAAGCTGGTGGCCTGATTCTATGGGTTCTCTCCCGACACCCACCAGGAAAGTAAAAACCTGGGAGGTTGTATAGATGACAGACTCAACTTTGGGGACCAAGTCAATGCAGTCGCCTTGGCCACGTCATACGTCCTTAGAACATTCAAGAAAATTCTGCCTTTTTTGCCAAAGGACAGTCAGCGCATGGTGATTACATCACTAACTATGTCAAGGCTAGACTACTGCAACAGCCTATATCTGAACATCCAGGAGCGTTTTCTACATAAACTTCAACTTCATCTGAGAAGTATCACTGATTTACTTAAATTCAGGAAGGCCTTAAAAACGTGGCTTTTTGTTTGATTGATAATCCCGGTCCCAAAATTTGCTTCTTCGGATGATTGTAGCTAGCGCCAGGACACCCTAGGGTGCGCTTTACAAATATCTCTAACAATAACAATAACAATAACATCACACACATATTACACAGAGACAACGAATTATACAAATGTAAATTAAGGTATAGGAAATATTACATAAGATAATTAGGGCTATAAGGAGTAGGAGTCATATGTCCATCCATAATGTTAGGTATTATTTGTTAAGAGTGTTTGGTATGGAAAAATAACATGGCAGATTTACGTCATTATCATGCAACGCAGCACAGTAACCAAAGATGCTGCTCTGAGCTGCGTTGTGTGGAAGGGAGAGAGCACACCAGCACAATATCTACTAAGACATGGTACTGTTGCTCTCTCCTCAGCGCTCGTACGCTTTAAGCTGCTGCTGTATACCAACTGTCACACCCTTGCACCATAGCGCAAGGGTTTGGAGTGATATCAAGCATAGGTTTTGTACTGGAAAAGTAACCTTCTTGTACAAAATACTATGCTTTACTTTAACACTTGCCCCACTTTGTACATGTGCTGTATAGAGCAGCACACATAGAAAGTTAGAAAAAATTGAGAAAAATAAAACTTGTCGCAAATGTAATAATGCATGCCTCTAGAAGTCATATATTTTTAGTGCAAATCCATTTTAACCAATGTAAGCAGATAGTGATTAGCGTCAAAATCATTGGAAAGCTGCATGAGAACACCCGTGTACCACCCATGGTATGTCCCTCTTAATGCAATGTACCACTACTTTGCATCACTTTAGGGTTACTTTAAAATCAAATCAGGTTTGGCTCTGGAAAGTAAATCCCAAAAGAACTCTTTGTGTCAGGTTTGCGTCACTTTTGTCATGAACACTTGGCGCAAATAATTTTTGAATCTGCCTAATAAATCTGCCCTCATAAACAATAGCACGGTGGATGGGAAAGGCAATATCAATATTGGTTTATTATTACCAAAAAGGAACCTTTTTAGCAACCTTAGAATGCCAAATGTTTAAGAAAAAAAAGATAGGGTTCTAATCCTTTGCCTTGCAGTTTGCAAGCAGCTCTTTAGTGTCGGTTCATAGCTCACTGTACTATATTAGAAGTATTGTGACTTATCAACTGCAAGTAACACAAACAAAAGCAGTAATCCACAGAGCCATCTTCATACAATACAAATCTGTAATCTGCACGTTAGCTTTGTTCCGCATTGTGCTTTGCATCAGGGGCATTAATCCTCTATGCTACTTTATGATGAGAGAAGATAAACCTGTGACTAGACAGATCATACATCTCCCAATTTAGTGCATTACTACAATAGGTATCTAGATATTATTATTATACCTTGAAAATAGACTGGCACACAAAGATCCCTGCATATTTATTTTTTCGCCTCAGCCTGTCACTCAATTGGCATCTCCCTGAGTGTGGCACTAGGTGCAGGGGCACTGATCTCATTGCCCTAAAGCTGGCACTGATAGAAAGACCTGCTGTTTGCCCCCTGAGGACTTTCCTTGAATAATGAAAATTTCCAAATAGAGAGGCTTGGGACATTCTGCTTTACAATAGGCTCTGGTGGTCAAAGAAAAATAATAGACATCTTTGCCTCACTTATGATAATGAAGGTGGAGATCTACAAAGAACTGGAAAGTTGGAATGAAAAAGCTCTGCATTAGTCACTAATTGGCTGATTTATATGTTGGCAGGGAGTGAACTCCATTGCAACAGCATCAGATTTCCCTCCCTGCCAACACAGTGGTTTGCCCTCCGATTTGTATACGGGTGAACCATAGGTTTGGCTATGATGGTGACTACTCTGTGAACGTTGTAGCGAAACTTCTCAGGTGGTACGATGGAGTAAAGGCTGCCGGAGAATTGGCTACATGTCCATTCGCCCAATTAGGATGGGCGGGCAAGTAGTCATTTTTACTGCTCATGACCATCAGGCAAACCCTGGTGGGGATGTATGACGTTACAACGCATGCTTTTACACCGCATGCCGTTACAACGCATTTTTTACACCGCAAGATCTGTTACAACGCCAGCCTTTACAACGCATGCTTTTACAACGACGTACACTAGATGGAGTGCTGACATTAGAAATGTATAATTTACTATTCTAACTCCAGTCTACGTTGCAGTAGGGAAGGTGTTTGGATAGTAAAACTACACTATTTCTAATGTTAGCACGCCATCTAGTGCATTTCGTTGTAATAGCATGCGTTGTAATGGCATGCGTTGTAACAGATTTCGCGTTGTAATAGTTTCGTTGTAATGGTAGTGCGGTGTAAAAGTTGCGTTGTAAAGGTTGTTCACCCCCTGGTGGTAGTGGAAAATAAAAAACAAACAATCCCCCCTCCCCCACCCACCCCCACTGCCCTGGGAGATCACTCCAATGGTGAGGGGCATTATCTTTTTTATTTTCAAAGAGAAAATCCTGCTTCGGGAACATTCCATTTCATGGGGAGCGTTGAACATGATGGAATCAGCCCACCATAATTGCTATGCTCGTGGAAATATGCCTCTATTCTCCATGAGCTCCTTTCAAGGGGAGGACATTTTTTTAACTGTGCATGGTTAGGGGGAATCCTCAGTTTACAACAAAGGGGAATTACAGTGTATATTAAAATCTGTTTGAAGGCATTCACTCATAAAAAAATGTAAATTCAAGAACTATCAGAGAATAAGCATGCCACATGCAAACTAAAAAATAAATGGAAATTGACAACCCTCCAGAGGACTTAACTGACATCAAAACTCTGCTCCGCCTGCAGATCCCTCTTTACCTTAACTAAAACCACATCTTACTTGATAACTATAAAAGAATCAACTATCAGAAGCAAAAAACTCTTTAAAGTCACCAGGCATTTTCTCAGTCCAGTAACAGACTTGTTATTCCCTCCATTAGGCAACAAATGCAACATCATAAAATCACTTCTTTAGCTCAAGTCCACTAAATTAGATCCCAAAGTAGCAACAAAACACAGGCATCCATGGTACTACTATCACCGCTCATCATTTCACTCCCAAGTGGTGGTGTTAATTCCCTTTAGGGCCCACTTAGTTCTACCTTATTGTAGTCCAACTGCACGTTGTAGACCGCTTTGCTTTGCACATGTTACACAGCACGTTTGTTTTTGTGCCACGATATTATTTTAGAAATATGCTGCACATGTTTTTATTATTCAGTTCACCTTTCTGGGACTCAGTCTGAATATTTCATGCAAGCTGGAACAACACCGTACCCTGTTTTTTTCTGTGATTGGTTAGCAACAGAGCTTGGCATTTAGACACAACAAAAAGTAACAGCTGCTGTTTTCAAGTGAGGAACCTCTTATAATATACACCAAGAATTGCCTTTTGAAAACAGAGAGGAGGATTCTTGGAGAGGGGAAAGGTCCCAGGAAGGACACGCTATTTTTGTGCAACCTGAGATGCAGACCACCTAACTACAAACGCCAGGTATAGGGGCCGGTTCTAATGCTAGAGACCTCTGATATATTGTTGTGCTCATGTAGTGAGGATATGCTTAGGCAGGGCTTTTCATGGTATACAGTTACCTCGTAACGCTGATTACTCTGCTCATTTGCATATGGTTTCTAATTGCAGCACATTTGCTTCATAATACAGCACAATACTTTCAATAAATATTGTAAACATTCCTTGTGTCTTTCTTTTGTTTATTATTGGCATGCATGAGTGAGAAAATGAAAGGTGACAATCTGTTTTCACGGTTCCCCTGGGGACTAGAGAGTTGTGTTCTGGGATACCAATTTACCTCTTACTCTGGGAAGGTTAGGAGGGCAGGTAAGGCACTATGAGCTAGTTGGATTTCGGCCCATAGGTACTCATGTGACATGGTAACTCAGTCCCTACATTCTGATGTCCTATGCTCCCAGGCATAATGATTCTGTTTCAAAACAGAGTCCCTGCAACAACGGGTTACCTTCACATTCCTCTGATATGTGGAAGCCTCCAACTTCCTGAACTCTCTCAAGTCCACTCCGTATGAGAATGATAGTCCACCTTCATTCACTGTCAAGTTCTCCAAGGGCATGTCCTTGCACCTTTACTCAGCAGACCCACCCAAGTATATTTCCCAGGTGCTCTCAAAACAGTAAATACTCCCCCATTGAAGAAACCAACCCTAGACCCAGTGGAACTCAACAACTTCTCCCCATATACCCACCCTTCATAGGAATGATCATAGAAAAGAATACTCCATCCAGGTGCAGAAGCTAGAACAATCTTCAACAAATTTACCAGTAAGGTTTCACACTACAATGCAGCATGACGATGGTTACTCTTAAAATAATCCTCGGTGTACTCCTCTACAGTGATAGAAAGTATTTCTCTGTACTGATTCTGGAAACACAAAGAGGTTTTACCTGCTAACTTACCAACTGCGACCAATCCGTGCAGATGACTGCAAAAAGTCTGAAACTTCAATCTCATGTGCATTGATCTTGTTGGGGTCAAACCTGTACTTAGATACACTGAGGGACTTAATTAACACATTTCTGAATATTGAAAATTGGAAGAGCAACATCTGCGGTATCTTCTCCCGAGTGCCAGTTATTTGCAGACAGGGGGATGTATGATAAGCTGCGTTGAGTTAATAGGAGCAGGGAAAGAGATAGGACACGGTCAGTTCAGTTGGCAGGTTGACCGTACATGAGAGTATAACAAAGGAATTGACATGACCTGCACATTATAAGCAATAGGTGATGTGAGGCTATTTAGAAGAGGTTGAGGTCTCTGGGGTTGGCTGTGAATACAGACACCAGCTCTGCGGCGAGTCAGGCTGTTCATGGTGCAGCCGCCAGAGTCTAGCAGTCAACAATGCTCATGCAGAGAGTTTGCTATATGAAAAGCACGCCCTACTGTTAGATTATGCCACATGGTGGTGACAAGAAGAGATGCCAATATCCTGGTACGTGAGATCAATGCATGTGAAAACATTCCGCAGAGCTTCGGCACTGCTCTTCATGCATCATCACAAACTGAATATAACTCATGTTTTTTGGCCTCCTACTTGATATGCCCTAGAGAGCTGTCAGTTGCTGTCTCCATAGAGGTCAGGGCCCTGCCAACTCATTTGTTTGGGAAATTCCATTGTGTCTCTTTCTGAAGAGAGTTTCTGGCAGCCGTGCCTGCTTACCTGTCGAGCAGGTTCTGAGCGAAGCTTCTGTTTCCGCACGAGATGCACTGTAAACTTGTTCCTCACCTATTCTGGCCAAGGCCCCACTCACCGAGCTGGCTCTCTGATTGGGAGGGTGTCATATGCACAGAGTTTAAGGGCATATCAGCAACAACCGGCGATAATGATCGCTCAGCGCTCTTAGCGTGAGGATAATTATCGACGGGTAATGTGGATTTTTATCGCTGAGTTAGCATGCTATTAGCAACGCTTATCTCCTCAGCGATAAAAATCCTAGCGCTAACTGCCTAAAGTGAGATTATCGCTGGAAACCGAGCGATAATCTCACGTAGTGTGGCATTAGCTTGCTGATAGGGACTCACAAATTTAGCCATGATATCCACCTTCCATAGGATATCATGACTAAGTCAGTCCTGATGCAGGCGTAAGGAAAGTAGCGATAACAGATGTTATCGCTACTTTTCCTGCCGCTATGCTTCATAGCGTGGGGCTTGATGATAGGAGAAATGTCGCTTAGCGACATTTCTCCTGTCATGTTAGGTCAGGAACGCCCACTTTGCATCTCATTAGAGATGCAAAGCTGGCAGTTAGGAATCCCCATGCTAAAGCAAGGTTTCACGCGTTAGCGTGGCCTTGCTAATTAGGCGATAAAATTATCGCCACTTTTCGGCCGAAAACGGCCGCAAAAGCGGCGATAATTTGTTATCGCCAGCTTGTAAATATGCCCCTTAATTTGTAAAAAAAAAATGCCAGGGCTCTAGTCAGGAAGCCTCTGCAGCTTGGATCACCCATTCTGTTCTGCTCATCGTTAAATTATACAAACAGCGCCACCATGTGTCAGCTGTCATAAGTGCCAGTGTCGACAATTAAGTGCCGGTGCTGACAATTAAGTGCTGGTGCCAGTGACAGAAAACACTGGCTCAAATTAAGCAATGAGTGCAATCCGCAAGCCTCAGAGGGTAAGGAGATATGGTTATGCTTACATTATTGTTCACATGTCCGGATGCAGACTAAGGGGACATACTTCTTCCAGCCCACGGCCGTTTAGCTGTGCAAAGTGTTTGCTGAAGTAAATGTACATGTAAATTAAAACTGCGTGTACTACCAGATACCTGCACCTGTCTTTGCTTTCACTGCGAGTTCTTTCCAGCCATGTAAGAAGAAACGTGTGCAAATATTGTTTACTGATTTTAACTACTATCGTGAACATGCTACCACATGTTAGACCCAAGGTGGTTTGTGGCAACTTAAACGAATAAAGACATATATTCTGCATCACATTCTGTGGCATTAATATTTAATTTGACATTGTACCACCAAAGGTATCCCAGTGCTGTAAAAATACATGCGCCGGCCTCTTTCCCGAATGGCCGGTCATGCATGCTGGTGAGATGTTGGGTTTTGGTAAATCCGAGGTGTAGGTATGCTGTGGTATTTCATCTTTCACTCCGAGGGAGCCCCGAGAAATAGGGAATTAACGCAAGAATTGTGTTTTCCTACCTTACTCGAACAGCAATGCCTCGTTTTCCGCCAATTTGCCACATATATATTACCCTGTCCTTCGTACCTCTCAGAGTAAAATAATAACCACATATTTTGCAACAAAGAGTAAACAAGCCGAACTGAGAACATGCCTTGGAATACAACCTGTGCCTCTTTTACACAAAGCACCTCAGTCGTGTTCCAAAACCTTTTTTCTGTTTGATGTTTACTCAGTTTCCACGTTTCGGGCCTTTGAAAGCACTTCTCCATTGAGAAACATCCGCGCGTAAGAGTAGAGAACATTCTATTCACCATGTACTGATCTCAGTCGGAAGCATGTTTGGATTCAAAACTTTGGACCTTAAAAACAGGTATGACTTGTTTGGTATTCCTTAGTGCCCTCTTGATATAATATCAGTAACTCATGTGAATAAATATTTGGATCTATGACTATAGAAAAGAAAGAAATACTTTTCATGGCAGTGGCAAAAGAACCATTATTTCTGTCAAGTTTGAATAACTTTGATGTCTTTGGGGTTTGTTTCCTACCACATATAAAAGCCATTACCGCCATCTGCCCTTTGGGAGTATTTAAAGTACCCTAGCGACATTGTCACCTCTTAAATTGCCTTAATACATCAGTCCAAAGCCTAAAGGTGACTAGTTAGGATGCATTGGCCGTGCAGGTGGAGGATGACGCGGCAACTGTAGCATATTGGTTAACCCACAACCAATCCAAAGAACATCGAAAATTGAAAAACAACGGCAGGAAATAGCTGAAATGCATGTCTAACGGTGGTATTCCTTCTCTTCCCGATGAATTCCTCCTAGGCCATTTCCAATCTATCTGTGCATTTCTCTTGTTCCTGGTGTCTACTGAGAGCATGTCTCCTGTCCTTGGTAATTTTCTCCTGTTTTTTTTTTTTTTAAATTATGTGTTTCTCCGATCCCTGACGCACTCGTTTCTCCAATCCCTGATGCAATCCTTTGGCCCCAGTGCATTCCCTTGTATTGAGCCTCTAGGCATTAGGTGGAGCAGTATCCCTGTGGACAAGGGGGTGGAATACCTCCCCGCCCAATGACAAGCTTTATGGTGTGTGGGAACGCAACCAGTAAAACCAAATGTGTTTCTATGCACATTTTTCTCCTGGTGAAAACCGGTAGAACATTCTTGTGGAAATGTCCCGGGAATCGTGGAAACAATCAGTCAAAGTACTTGTAAAGCGCACTACTTACCCGTGAGGGTCTCAAGGCACTGAGGGGGGGGGAGGGGTGTGCCGCTATTGCTCGAAGAGCCAGGTCTTGAGGAGTCTTCTGAAGGTGAGTAGGTCTTGGGTCTGCCGTAGGTGGGTCGGGAGGGTGTTCCAGGTCTTGGCGGCGAGGTAGGTGAAAGATCCACAATGTGGAATTGGATTCGGTAGTTTTTGGTCATGCATGCTTCCCCTGGTTCTAGGGGTGGTGAGCACGACTGATGCCCAGTAATTGGGGTGGAGATGCTGGTTAGAATCTTTAAGCTGACCAGAGTTTTCCCCTCTAATCACCAGCATCTTATAATGATGCCACTAAAGTGCATTTCTGCAGACCCTGGTGAATTCCCACAGGACACGGTGCATTCTATTTATTCTGCTTTTCTCCTGCAATTACTAAATGACTACCTGAGCTGGAGCCGTCATACTGTTTCTTGCTTATGTAGGATTTTATTGAGGGTTACTTGGTGCAACCGCTGAGCCACTAGAATTCTTCCTTTCCTCGTGCACTCTTGTCCCTGATGTATCCTTCCTGCCTCTGGTACATTAGTCTTGATCCTGGTTGATTCTTTCAGCCTCTTCAGACTTCTGCCTCTTCAGCGTGCATTCTGCCTCTTTCTGGTGCATTTCTATTGAACCTGGTATTCCCTGCAGTCTCTCTGGTGCATTCCTGGTGTACGAAGTTACATTACCGTGGTCCTTGGTGTGTTCCTGCCCCTGCTTTATTCTCTTCCAGGTGCATTGATCTGGTCTCTGCTCGGTTTCCCCTTTACCCAGAGGTACATGACAACATTTTACAACAGGAAAATTGGTGGATTAAAAAAAGTGGGGAATGTATTTTCCCGATTGACTTCTATTGAAGCAGATCATTTGATACGGGAGACCGATACATAAAACCTTTTTTTTGCTTAAAAAGTCTGAATTCGCTCGTCTGAAACGGGTCTATTGGCATGTATTTATTCCTGTCTTTGGTGCACTTTTTATCAACCCATTTTGGTGCATTCTTCACGTTTCTTTATTCATTCGTGCATTGCCCCTTATTCAGGACACTTGCTCTGGCTCTTCCCGTATCCCGTTTACTTCCTTCTGTACTAGCTGCATTCATCGTTAATCCAGCAGTCTATGCGCGCACATGGTCTATTTCTCCTGACCCTTGAACTCGGAAGCAGGCTCCTTCAGCTCGGCAGCCATTGGCCGGTAACCATGAAGTACGAAGTAGAAAATCCCAAACTCTAGCGCTTTCTTACTATGCAAAGGTCACGCATTTAGAAAGTAAGACACTTTTAGACATTCTCAAGATTTCTGGGAATGCTATCTTCCTGTCTCTTTTCGCAGCATTCCAGTCTATGAACTTTACACACAGATTCACACGGATCCTCTCGTGTTTTTGCACTCATTCAAACTGACGGCGGCATTCCGGCAAAGTGTTGCTTCAGATCAGTCTGTACAGCCTGGGCTTCAGCAGCCCCTCACAATCGAGTAATATCTGCTAGCCTGTCCCAGGTAGATTTTGCTATGCTACATTTTGGCTTGTTATGCTATCATTGTGCAAAGAGCTTTTTATATATTGTGCAGCGGCCACTTTGTAGTTATTGTAAATGTGTGGGGCACTAGGCCCCCATGCATAAAGAGTCACGACACAGACACACTTATCTGGTGGGTAGAAATGGCCAGGGCACGTGCGCCCGGGCCCCTTTTATTGTCAGGGTCACATGTCCTGTGACGCCTGTGCTGAATGGGTGTGGGGTTCGGTGTAAGCCAGCCCTCGGGGAGTGGCTGGTGACAGAACAACTAGAACAGTGACCAGCAGGTCACTACATCCCTCCAAAACTTTATTCAACATGCATTTACAATGCAATAGGTCTTGCAACTGCGAATTTTAGAGCTATTGACATTGTAAATGGCAATGCCTTTAAAAACATTAAAAGCTTTAGCGGTCCGTGGAGGGAGTTCCGTGGGGCGGTGAGGCGGGGCGGGGGAGGGGCAGCGTGGGGAAATGTAAACACCGGAATATGGATGAACGGAGGTAAGTACACATTTAAATAAATAAAACAAATTTCGTTGCGCGCGCTGCATCGCATTTTGCGATGCAGCGCGCGCAAAGGAATTTGTTTTATTTATTTAAATGTGTACTTACCTCCGTTCATCCATACTCCGGTGTTTACATTTCCCCACCCTGCCCCTCCCCCGCCCCGCCTCACCGCCCCACGGAACTCCCTCCACGGACCGCTACTGATTAAAAGCCATTGTTATTTACAATACCAAAAGCAGCACCTATTGCATTGCATAGCGCGCATCCGTTACTTACATCCTGCAATGTAACCATTGTCTCTGTGCCATGAGTCCTCAAAGAACACTATCACCACTATAATATTCAATCCTGAGAAAATGGAAAAGATCGATATGGCTTCCAGTTCCACATGTTCCACTGCTCCAATGAAATCACTTCTGTATTAAAAACCTTAAAAATGCCCATGTTACAGCAATCCGGTGTGCAGTTTACCATCTATGTTCAGTGTACTGGTGACATCGTGTATGCATCTTTCATATTAACATTAGTTGCAAGACAAATCAGATTTCTACAGCAATCTAAGATTTTTGAGATCATGATTAAATTACGGTATTAAGAGTGACAACGTATAAACAGCCTGACACAACAGAGTAATGTCTATCAAAACCATAGTTTTGCACATTTAATAGGTAAAAGTGTAATTTGCCTTCGAAGTTACTAAGAGCAATTCGATAATATTGTTCTAGTAAATTAATTTTAATGGATTTGGAGGCTAGATATGTGGATAGATTGACAGACAGACAGACAGACGGACGGACAGACAGACAGACAGACAGACAGGCAGACAGGCAGGCAGATAGATAGATAGATAGATAGATAGATAGATAGATAGATAGATAGATAGATAGATAGATAGATAGATAGATAGATAGATAGATAGATAGATAGATAGATAGATAGATAGATAGATAGATAATGAAACAAATATAGATAATGTATCAAGTTTAATAATTTTGCATAGCCATGTTGGTTAAACCATCGCCTCACAGCATTCCAGGTGGCCATAAAAGCACCAGGCAGTTCTCCAGATGATAAGGTGGGCTGCAAAGGGTTAACAGAGAGGATGCCAGTGCAGAGACTTAGGAAGCTGATGGGAGCGGCCAGAGACACCTTGAAGTGCAACAGCTGTGCCTGGCCTTTGAGGATAGGGTCAAGACGCGAATATGAGATAGGCAAACGTTGGCTTAAACTTCTTCCCTTTGATTGCCCTTGGACATCTGCCTCGTCCCCTGTCAAGAATGTCTGACAACTGTAAGCTTGGAAACAGCGCTGCTCAGACAGCCCGATATCTGCGCCCACAAATACTTTAAGATAACTCGCCTGCGATGTGTGGGTAGCGATGCATGGTTATACTAACCAATGCTTTGAGCTCAATGTTCCACAAAGCAGCCACAAAGTGCACAGAGATGTGAGCTGTGGCCTATTCCCCTCCTACACTAACTGGCTTTTATCATTAGGGGGCAATTGAATTTCAAGTTTAACAGAGAGCGCACAGACAAAGGAAGACTGCTAACCTGAGATCGTGGGAGAGCCTGGGAAATCTGAGCGATTCAGGCGGATGTGTGTTTTCCTGCGATATAGGTTAAACACGGGCTTCCGTGCACTTATCCCTCTGAGAATTTCCCATTTCAGCCTTGTCAAGAGAGTTGGTCCGTTAAAGCTATTCAACGCAGTGTGAATGTCCCCAAGACTGCACCTCATGCCCTAAGCGACATATAACAGATGCAATGTGGCCCATTGAGACGCTAGTGAACCCACTCATCACCTACCATCTTACATCGACACATGTTCTCAAAAGTTTGACATGTTCTTCAGGTCCAACATATCTAGAAACATCGATTACCATACAATTTCAAAGACTCGCCTACCACGCGGTTCAAGCAGACAGATATTTAACCACATAAATGTGGTGGCAGTTATAAATATAACTTTTCTACGATTTGGAAACCTTTTTTTAATTATTCCACTTTAATTCTTCATCTATGGTTACAAAACATATTTTTTTTACATTAACTTAGGCGCGTGCTTATATTTGCATCGCGCTTTAACATTCACTTTAAGTGAAAACAGATGGCCCCTTACTAAAGATAAGAAATAGCTTCACGACAGCCGTGAAGCAGATGAGCCTGTCCGGATGGGCCGTCTGAAAAGGAGAAAGGGCGTCGACTACAAAACCCCATTTCCAATGGCAGGCCACCGTTTAGCATAAACAGTGATGCCAGCCAATGAAAATGAGGGGCGGGGCTTTGAGCCCCCTTCTCAAATCTCCTCTCTAACTATATGTCTCACCGAGCGTGCAGCGCATGCGCTGCAACTCTAGGTGAGACCTAAAAATGGAACAACACAGGCCAACCTGAGGGAGAGAATAAAACAATAAATAGGAACTTCCACTGAGTCTGTTTAGCTGTTTGCAGATCCAAAACGATGGTACGACTGCAGATAGGATCACCAGTTCTGCTTAGCACAGTTCAGTGTTGCCCTGCGGGTCCGGTCCTCCTTGGACTCAAGATGTGGAAGTAGACATCAAAGTCTCTCTCTGTCCAGTTCTCTGTGACGGTGCAGGTGTAGTGATAGTGAATCACTCATCAGTCCTGGTGTTGTGGCATCCTCACAAATGTAGAATTGCTTCTCTCTACAGACTGGCGGTGTAGTTGCAAACATCCCTCTCACCAGGATGCCCCTCTTGAGGGTGTTCCCCTCTCACAGGATGTACCAGAGGCCCTCTTCACCTGGCTTCCACGGGACAGGGTGTACTTTCGCTGTGTCGCTCTAATGCCACCCTCTAGGTATGTGGAGGAAGCGCTACGAGTCCCACCTTCAAGTCCCTAGCTACACCTGAAGGGTAGTTGTTTCTTAATAGGATTACTCCTGTCACCTAACACAAGATCTTCGTCTTCCTGGGACCTGCGGAGGAGCGGCTGTAGACTCATCTCTCACTGGCGTCCCTGAGGCCTTTGCCCCTGGGTCTCTACGGTCTGGTGTGGAGTGGTCGGATTCTCTTCTTCAGGAAGTCCGAACAGTCTTACCGTCCAGTCTTCTGTGCGACCCCAAAGGTGGATGTCACAAATGGTCCAGCCTGCTCGCCTCTGCAGTCACCATGTTTGCTCGGTGTTCCGAAGACTCATGGATAGCTAGTTTCTCCAAGTGTCACGGATGTTCTCCAGGTACTGTGCTCCATGCCAGATGTTCTTGCACTCTGTCACCTTTGCCTTCTGGTGTGCGAGTTGTCAGGTCCCACACACCTCTCTTCTTCTTTCTTCTTCTTGAAATTTCTTGCGGTGGCGTCATGCCACACAATTTCCTCCTTCTTGTTCTTTCACTTTGTGATACGGCTTAGTCCCATCAGGTCTTGCACTTCTTCTCTGACCAGGCCTCTCCATTTGATGTGCACTTCGCACGGGTCTTCCTGGTCCTGTCCTACCCCCAGGACAATGCACTCTCTTCCTTCGGTGACTAGAACTGTTATTGAGACTTTCTTACTTTCACTCCTTCTTGTACTTTTCTATCTTGACTTCTGGTCAATCTTGTCCGACCTCTCGCTCATCTTCTCTGTTACCTTCTGGCAGGTCATCTTCTCCATGACCTTCTGGCAGGTCATCTTCTTCATGACACTCTGGCAGGTCGTCTTCTCAGACCTATGGCAGGTCGTCTTCTCAGACGTCTGGCAGGCCGTCTTCTCAGACCTCTGCAGGTCCTCTTCATGGACCTTTTGCAGGTCGTCCCCGCTGACTTGTCACTCTCTGGCTTCAGCCCGTACCGTCCGTATCTGGGGTACATCTTCGGTGCAACTTCTCTCCTTGTGCTCTTTCTTCATCTGATAGTACTCCTGCGCCGGCGGGTTGCGCACTTACTTCTTCCACTTGCGGTGGCGTCCTTTCGCCACTGGGCGCGCATGCCATGCACTTTCCTCAGTCCTTCAGGGACTTGCTGCTTTCTCTCCTGGTGGCACAACCTCCTGTGTCCTTGATACCGCAGTGACCACCTGTGGTCACCAGGCATCACTGCACTCTCCGTCACAGGCCCTGGCAGCCTTTCTGCTTAGGGTTCTTTCAGTGCTCACTTGCTGACTGAGATTCTGTCTGTTCAGCTTCGATGGCACTAACCGGTTTTGAGGTTGTCTATCAGTCCAGTTTGTTATTTTTTTTTTCTCAACCCTCTCCTGTTTCCATTAACTTTGGGCCTCAGCAGCTTTCCTCATAGTATCCACTTCAGGGTTCCCTTGCTGAACTGGAGGATACTTCTCTCTCTCTCGGCAACATCTGTGTACCCCAGGCAATCTTTTCTGTGTCCCAGTTTTGTTGCACTTTATTTGTTTAGTGGGTGCGGTACTGCTAAATGGCCACTGGGTGGCGCTGCATATTTAATTTCAAAGCCTCAGCAGCTTCCAAACGCTGCAGGCCTCGTACACTCTCTCTTTCGGGCCGAGTGCCAGGTCCATCTCCACCAGGCTGTTCAGCGTGGAACGCCAGCACCTCCACACACCTCTTCCTCGCCGGCCGCATCTGCATCACTGGCCATGCACCAGGCTCATTCAGTTCTGCCCCCAGAATCCCGACGGTCTCGTGCTCACCAGTCTAATGGGCGGGGCACCTTCTCCGACAGCCTCCGCCCGAATTCACTCTGCGGGGCACATGCCAGGCAGCAGAACTTGCTCTCCTCAGTAAGTTCTACTATATATATATATATATATATATATATATATATATATATATATATATATATATATATATATATATATATATATTACCTACTGGCGGTCGCCAGTAGGTAGTTATAGTTAGGACCACGTTTCCATAGGAAATCCGCAACATCCTATTTTGAATAACTTTGGCGCCGGTTGACGAATCCTCGTGAATTTTTCAAAATAGGTGGGGCGCTACGCTCCGCTCCTACCCTGACAGTCTTGGGGGGATTCGTCAAGCGGGGGCTGAGATAAAAGGGGGGTCCCAAAACGCGTTTTTCCCATGCATTTTTCCATAGGACCTTTAGACACAGCTACAGCCCGAACGGCTGAACAGAATTACTAGAAATTTGGCAGAGAGGTAGTCCTCAGGTCAAGGAAGTGCCTTTTGTAGGTTTGGTGTAAATCTGTTCAGTAGATTCTGAGAAAATAGCCTTTAAATCAATATATATATCTGAGCCAGCTTACGGTGCGCTTACGGTGCGCTTACCGTACGCGTACGGTGACGTGCGCGTGCGCGATTCTGATTGGCTGTTAGATCTTAGTAAACATTCGAATCGGTCGAAACCAGGAAGCGGCGGCCGCCATTTTCTCTCTCGCACTCAGAGTGTGGATTACAAAACAAAGGGCAAAAACATGTAAAGGAGCTGTTTAGCCAGCTCCAAAGCACCTAGCCATGTAGAGGGAGTCCCCAAAGATACCCCAAGGCCAAAAACGCAATTTTAATTTTTTCGTTAATTTCGCCGATTACGCTTACCGTACGGTAAAAAATTATAGAAAAAAAAAATTATCCACACCCTCCCCACCCCGTGTGGAAATTGTGCCCGTAGGGCACCATTTGTGCATGGCTTATCTATACGTAAAAAAAAAAAAAATTTAACCTTTCACAACGAAGCGCATCATATGTCCTCCATGTGCGCACGGTGCGCGAAGCGCATCGTGCGTACATGGCCCATCTAGCGTAACGTGGGCACGCGGTGCGCGTAGCGCACCGCGTGCCCACCGTGCGTGCACGGCACTAACTGCGTAAAGTGGGCGCGCGGTGCGCGAAGCGCACCGCGTGCTCACTGTGCGCGCACGGTGCCTTGAAGCGCACCGTGCGCGCACGGAACGAACTGCGTTAAGTGGGCGCGCACGCCACGAATGGCGTAAAGTAACTTAGCATTTAAAAAACCGTACAAATTCACTGAAAAAACCATAGGTTTCACACACGTTATAGTTAGGAATTAGCATTTAAAAAACCTTGCAAATTCACTGAAAAAACCATAGGTTTCACACATGTTATAGTTAGCGGAAATTTTACTGATAAAAAACCAATGAAATTCCCCCGTTATAGTTAGTGCAGGAAACTATAACTCACGCGACCGCAATCTTCTGCTGATGACATATGTCGTAGTAGGAGTGTTCTCTCCCCCTCAACCACCACCGCCGGGCTCAGCCCGCTCGTCGCTAATGTAAATGTATGGGGCCCTAGGCCCCCATGCATAAAGAGTCACGACAAAGACACACTTATCTGGTGGGTAGAACTGGCCCAGGGCCCATGCATCACATGTCCTGTGACGCCAGTGCTGGATGGATGTGGGGTGGTGTAAGCAAGCCCTTGGGGAGTGGCTGGTGACAGAACAACTAGAACAGTGACCAGCAGACCACTACAGTTATGAGTCAGCCGCAATTTCGATTTAATTGTTATATTTGGCTAACGTTAGACCCCTTGCATTGATTTGCATTATAATAGGCAGTAGACAAGCTTAGTCAGCTAAAATTCAGCATGCTCAGTTTCGTGAAGTTCCATATAAGGCAAATAAAGTGAATGGGGGAGGTGGACGGTGTGAAAAAAGTGCTTTCCCATTTTAGTTCCCCTAGAAAGTTTGCTCTCTTATAAAGCTGAAACCACTGAATAGATTGACGCCAAACTTAGCGTGGAAGTAGTTCTTTACTCAGAAAGCATGCTTCATTTGTTTGATGTAAATCAGTGGTTTTGGGATATGAGCATTTAAAAACATTTTTGACTGGACTTTATAGCATCAACAATTTTGTATATCTCTGTGGTTTTAAGTCATGATGTCGTGACTCCTGTCAATTACATTTTTTTATTTTTTGGCCATCTTGTAACTCCTGAGCCCTACATTGACTCACAAGTTTTGCACTGAGGAAATATATGTCACAGTCATAAAGCGGGCTGACCCAAAGGGCTTTGCAGGGGGGCACCGAGAGGGTTGAAAAATGCACCTAAAGTTTGGTGACCAACCATCCGTAAATTTCATGGACCGTCCGTAATTTGGACCTCTTGTCCGTTGTCCGTGAGGATCCCTTTTACGGACGCCTTTTGTCTGTAATTTTGAGCATTTGGGAACAAGCGCTGTTCCCCTGCATGAAGACTCAGCTCCCTGATGGGGCCGCCTCGCACTCCTCCTGGGAGCACAAGAGCAGCCCCACCCTGCCCACTGTCATTCTGTATAAGGCTGATGATTGCCACATACAGAATGACAATGGGCCAGTCTGGGTCCTTAAAGCATGTGATGGCCTCCTCCTGCCTCCGTCTAGGGCAGGGCTTTCTGTCACATGGAAGAAATGTACAAAAACTCCAATGCTGCTAGGTGAGAATTCAGTTAAAAACAAGCATTTGCAATACAATCGGTCTCTCCTTTAGGACCTTAATTACTGTTTACCGATGCAGCACATTACTGCAATGTTAACACTCACCACTACCATCATTCCAGACGGATTCTTCTCATCACTCCTAAGAAACATAGAATCCTAACAAAACCAGGTGTGAGAACAATTGAGAGCTCCTTTAGGCATACATGAAAGTAGACCCACATAGCCCCAACATCAGACTACAAGTGTCCTCTGCAATACAGGTTGTTTTGTGTTCAGAAAGTTACAGCCAGTAACTGTATGCACACAAACAACTTAATAGAATATTTAGCTTCCCTCTCCTGTAGACTCCACAGTGGTGGCAGGGCCCCTTCCGTAGGGGTTCTGCAAATCGCCCAGCACTCCCCTGGCTGCCGAGAATCCACTCATTCAAAGGAGCGCGTGGTGGTGGCACGCGTCACTGCTGCATTTTAGCAGCACTGCACGGGGCTGGCCAAAAATGATGCCCTGGCCGTCATTCGTAGCGTTTTGCACGCTGCAAGATTGATGGCCCTGGGAACCACATACATGCATAGCTGCCAAGGTTTCAGACGGCTTATGTGTGACATTTTCAAATTTCAGTGTAATTATGAGTGACATTCAACAGCTATGAGTGACATTTTCTCGCAAGCAAAATTAAGCAATGAAGATGAGGGAAATATATAAATATGAGAAATGACACCAATTTGAGCAATGTGAAACTCTAATAAGAGCTTAAAACTGTTGTAAAGCACCAGAAATGGAAGGGCAGTAACCTGGTGAAAAGTAGTAACTCACAGCTAATCCTCACCAAATACAGTTTTGCGAATATGTGGTTCATGTTCTTTCTCTCCTTCTTCCCTTTTGTCCTCTTTCTTGCTTTTTCCCTTCTTCCCACTGTCTCGTTTTCCCATTCCCCTCCCTTGTACTCTTTTTCTTCCTCACCCCCTCACTCCTACCCCCTCTCTGCAATCTGGACCTAAAAGCGCTATGAAGCATGCAGCACAGTACACTTTCTAGTGCTTTTTTCAAATCAGTCAGTTATCCAACCCTCCTCCCCCGTTAGCCATCCCCCTCTTGGTTGCTAAATTTAAAAGCTGTCCCAGAAGGTAGAGCTTTTGGCTTTGCGAATACTTGCTATATCTACTCTTCCTCTGCATAATCTGAGCTACACACACCCCTACCCAACAACTGCTCAGTCACTGCAGCGTGAAGCTGCGTTTGCATAAACTCAATTTTCCCTGGACAAAATTATATTATGTGCGACGTCACCGCGTCTTTTCTCTCGGGGAGAAACACATGAAGGCCAGCTACATTAATAGACAAAAAGAGATGAAACCAGTTAGGCATTCGATTAAAAGCTGCATTCTAATTATATTCAGCATAGAATGTTGTGGAATATAAAATACTATTTTATGAAATAGGAAATTATCCTGACATACTTCCTTCCTAATGACCAAGTGTCAGCTCCACATATGCAAAGCTGTACTATCAAGTGTTATATGTGCTGACTTGTCCCTGGGTTCGGCGTGCTCTGATGAAATAAAGAGGCTTGCAGGGTGTTTAAAAAGTCCACGCTGTGATGAGCTTTCCTGTGTGCTGCAAGCTCCTCTTGCTGGACAATCTGTGATAACACTTCTCCCCTGCATCTCCCTGCTCCTCTCTTGACAGTGTGTGCGAGCGGGAAAGAAAGGTCTTTTGTACAGCTAGGGGGCGCCCACTGCAACACCCACTGCCCACCCCTTTCACGTTAACCATTGCGTGAAAAGGGGCCATATTTACAAGGCAGCGTTAAGCCACATTTAGTGGCTTAACACTGCCTTGTAAATAAGGGGAAGCCCCTATCGCCACCACAACGTCGGAAAAAGTGACGTTGTGGTGGCGATAGGGGCTTGTACATATGCTCCTTAGTTTGGTGTGCATGCAAATCCTGCACTGTCGATCCCTGGTAAATTGCAGCTGCTACTGCTGAAACAAGGCCAATGGAGGGACCAATGGGTGAGGCAGACTGGCCTCAAGGGCAGGGCCGGCTTTAGCACTGGCAGCACCCTGTGCAACAATGTTTGTTGGTGCCCCCCAATGACCACCTCCGCCACGGATTCCCTCACTACCACCCTTTAACAATGCCCCTCAAGTCTCCTTAACCACACTCTCTCTCACATTCATTTAGTTTGATTTAAAGCGCCACTGATACCAGTGTAGGGTGTCAGAGCACTTTACATTAAACACATTACTTAGAGACAATCATTTATACTTGTGTAAATCACTGTATAGAAAATGTTACATAAGACTAAAGACTGCAAGGTGTAGGAGTCACATGACAACCATACTAGTAGGCCGTATAGTTTAATAGTGATTGGTCTGGAAAAACACAAACTCAGAATTTAAAACATAATACCATGGTTGGGGGTATTCTTTAATAACCAGAGTTGATTTCTATCCAAATAAACCCTTTTTCTGCAACATTAGGATAATCAGAGACTGGGGGGTGGGGGGAAACATAACGCTCTAATTTATACCTTGCAGTTTGCATGCAGCTCTTAGATGACAGTTAATAGCTCACTGTTCAATGTTAGGATTTTAACTTATAAACTACAAGTAACAAAAGGATCTCTCTGACAAAAGCAGTAACCCACAAACCTATTTACATTGCGTGCACGTTGTGATCTGAATGTTACATGTCCTTTCCAGCAGGCACATTAAGCTTCTAAGCTACCTTTCCACGAGTCAAAATTTCCACTGGACAAAACTCTGACCTCTCTCTAGAAGAACATTAATCACTGGAGTTGTCATGGCATTTTTATTGTTGCTAAAAATGTCTGGAGGCCAGGAAGGAGGCAGCAAGTGCATTTAAAACCATAATATACTTGCAAACATGATGGCCCCACCCGAAGTCAGCGCCCGGAGTGATCGCACCGCCCTAGAGATGCCATGCTCAAAAGTCCTGTGACCTCAGTGACAGGATCACTGTTGCTCTAGGATGTGCTACTTCGTAGGCCTGCTGACAAGACTGAAGGTGAACTTCAGTATGGATTGTGGTGGACAGGCCTTCAAGGTTAACCCACACTTGCCACTGTTAGGGTCCACCTGCTGGGGCTAAGACACCTGGGCATCTAAAGTCTTGCGGGCCTTCTAAGGTCTAGCATGGGAATGAGCTCTCTCAGGAGTGATCTGGTGGACTGGTCATGAAGGCTGAACCTGGTTCCCCAGTTCCAAATTCGGCAGCTTTGACCATAGTGCCACATCCTCCACCCCCACACCGAACACCATACTGCCCCACTGAGAGAAACTCGCACTGCCTTCAACTACAACCCAATTGTGCCCCGGTATAAACACCTGGAAGCCACTCAATTCAAATTACGCACTAGACAAGAGCAATATGCTTCCTAAAAAGATAGTAACAATATCCTGGAAAAAGCAAACACTCAATGGAATGCAAAATTAAGTAAAGCATGTGAAATGTAAGCAGGAACAACATGTTTACCTTAATGCTTTTATATACTCATTCTTCATAAATCAATTAGTGATTTTGTCTGAAAAGTTAAGGACGTGACTACATGGCCAGGAAGGGACCTGTTTTAATGCCCATTGCTTCTATCCTTACAGAGCGTGAGCAGTACGGTTTAAAAAGACCACATCCATGAACACATTAACCAGGAACTGTAGCACCCCCAGGAATGGTGCACTTCCCACCTGGGGAAAACAATGTTGTTCAAAGAAAGACGAGAATACGAAAGTAGCGCTTCACTGGCAAACTGGAAAGTGGCGCTAATGTGTTTAGGTGTGAAGAAGAAAAACAATCTGGCCACTTTGCGACAGCTTCGACTTGCTTAATTTATTTATTTTTCAGATTTTTAACCTTTTATTTCTCTCCATCCAGAGGCTGCACTTTGGAATAGAAAAATTTCTGAAAAAGATTAACTTTCCAGCAAAAGTGTTTTTCTTTTTTGGATCCATTTCACAGGGGAAACAAGCATTTACAATGCAACGGTCTCGGCATTGGTAAAGTTAGAGCTATTGGCATTGCTCATGACATTATTTTTGTTTATGTTTTTTTTTTTTAAACGTTTAAAGAAACGGCATTGTCATGAGCAATGCCAATAGCTCTAACTTTAACAATGCCGAGACCGTTGCATTGTAGCATTAAAGTGTACTCTGCCATGGGGGTTGGGACCTCGCCGGTGGGGGCAGAGAGCTGCTGCACTTCCCTGTGGCCACAGTAAGCACCGAATTTCCCTAAAGGGTACATCTGACAAATAACATTTCAATACATTTAGCAAAAACAAACAGCGTGGAGCCGTCTGTACAGTGCCAGCCGGAGGCACCAAACATTTATAGACCGAGCTCGAGGGAGGGTGGTGCTATTTAGGGTGCGGGGGAGACGCCGCCACTTCAGGGAAGCAGGACGTGACACATCCTCCAATATTGTATCAAGTGACACCGCGTGGAACGTGTGTTTGTTGAGTCACCGCGCGCAGGGGCAGCCAAGGCTGATGCAAATCCGCCATATCCGGGGAGGCGCTGAATGGACGGACTGTTCTTGTGACTGCGGTCACGTGACGGCTTAGCTCAGCGCCTTGATGAATTTCTAAGTGCTGAGCTGATACAGTGAACTTCCTTTCCAGCGGCGCTACGTGACTCGCTGAGTAAATGAGTGGGCTTTCCCTGAATTAGCGCCGGATGCCGGTAAAGCGCTGCAAGAAAGTGATGACTGCAAGGCACGTGCTTCCCCCGATAGCAGTAGCGCCCCGCCCCTGAGAACTCTCTCGATCTGTCACACAGACATCTAGTTCTCGCTAGGGTACGTGTTGGACAATCTGAGGGGCTTCATACAAGCAAGTGGGTCTAAGAGACCAGTAGGGCTGGGAAGAAGTCGGGCACATGAAAGGTAATCTAGACATTTCCAAATACGCAGGTTCCCTCTGAAGGGACCGTTGGGCTGGGGCGCTGTCAGTCACATCAGGAAATGAGAGCAGTTCTCTACAAATTGGTGCCACTAGTGTTGTGGGCACAGGCAGTCAGCCACTTGTCAGCCCATTGGACTCAGGCGACAGGCCGGCGCGTCCGATGAAACGATAGTTTTGAGTACAGTTTACCACATATCAGGTGGTTTCGGCATTTCTCGCAAGGACGGGGCGTCGAGACACTGCACAGCAGGACGGTGACTGAGATAACGGCGGGAAGGAGTCAGTCAGGACGGGAGTTTTGAAACGATAGCAGTGTTGGCTTACATTATACACTTTCCATAGCCCTAACAACTTCCCCATTTTGTGGGTAGTACACACATCTCCAAATGTCCCTAAAGGCCAGTAGGTCTTTGCATGAAAATGCAGCACAAGGGAGTTTTATGTTAGTAGCCAGCGCTGTTTAACAACATGCATTACGCCACGGTACAGCAAAACGCTGGTGGAGTTTCCTATAGCCATTAACATGTCCAAGCTGGAGTAGCTCCCTTTAAGTCGGCACTATACCGTAATACTCATGAAAAACCAGAGCAAGCTAAAGAAAAGGCAGGAGAAGGGCCGCTGCTACCCCAGGTCACACGAGCAGCGCCCGCGGCTGCCCACGCACTTGCCGCTCAGTCGGACAAGTGTCTCTGCACAGGCTCACACGCTTGTCTTCCCTAAAAACGGACTGCCAGGACACTTACGGCCAGCGGGTGCCGGCGCGTGATCATCCACTTCCTGTCGCTGGGGTAAGCGCTACATACGGAAATGCCTCCGCTATCCCACAGCCCCATGTTTGCAAGCAATGGACTCACCGCAAGCCGTCCAAGATCCTCGTCAGCAAACCTACTAAAACCCATTGTTTAGATGTAACACAAAGGGAGGGGAATCAGTAGCCGTTCTTGGGGTAAAAGCATGGAATACACTCCCCCGTCATCTCCGCCTCATTCACTCTGCTAGAGAAAATCCTTGAAAACCTGGATTTTTGGAGCCGCTGACTCGCTCTGCTTTCACTTATCCAATTAATCCATATTTGTGACGCGATACATACGTCGGATATTTAAAAACAGTTCCCACACATGTGCTGACATTAGGCTCCATGGTGTTCATCCGGGCAGATCTCACAACAAGCACACCACTGCCTTTCTCCGAGGCAGAGCAGAAATGCCTCGGAGAAACGCAGCGTCGTTTTCGGATTCGGGGGCGTGTTTTGCTGTTATCTCCTCCAGCCATTGGCTGGAGGAGATAATTAGACTTTCTGCAAAAAACACGCCCCCCGATCCGAAAAGGACGGGGCCTGATCGGAGTGACGGGACCTCTTCTCCAATGGCTGGCCAGCATTGAAGAGGCCAGCCAATGGAGAACAGGGGAGAAGAGGGGCGGGTTCAAGCCCCTCTTCTCCTAAACATTAAATCTCTCGACTTCCGGTTCTGCCTTCGGCAGACCGGATGGTCCCGAGACCTAAAAATAAACGAGCAGAGGAGAGAGGGTGAGAACCTGGTTTTCAGTAAGTGAGGAGGAGCGAGACAGAAAGAGAGGGAATAAGAGGCAGCTGACAGTGGCAAAGCAGAAGTGGACACTGTCCTCGTCTTCTCTGGGCATGAAGGAAAAGCCAGAGTCCTTTTCCTTTTCTGCTCACCCGCCCCCGCACGCCGAGCCTTATCTGTAGGCTATTTCAACCGTCCTGGGACACATATTTTAAACAAAGAAGTAGGGGTACGGATTCGATTGAATTTAAGAAGTAGGGGCAAGCCGTGCCCTGCCGATTCCGCCCACTTCGATCACTGGTTGGAGCAGGCAGATAATGTGGCAGAACAAGCATGTGGCAAGCGCTGGAAGTGTCAATTGTAACGGAACAAGCAAGCTGCAGATAATGTGGCAGAACAAGCATGTGGCAAGCGTTGGAAGTGTCAATTGTAATGGGACAAGCAAGCTGAAGCTGACACTAACTACGAAGCCTGTGATTGTGCTGCCTCTGCCCCTAGGTCTAGCTCCACTCTCTTCCTGGCTCCGTCCCCTCCTCAACCTGCAGCAGCTCGATCTGTCGGAGTAACGATTCCTTCTCCGCCATCTTCTAGGTCTTACCCCCAACTCAAACCACAGGGTCCCCAGAGCTCGCCATGGCAGAGCAGTGCCATAGAGAATGGATTGTACCGAGCGTCAATAGACAGGACCGGTCATGGAAATAGACAAGGGACACCAGGACAGAGTTTGCTGTTGTTGTCATAGCCGTAAAGGTAGGACAACGAAATGGCTGACGTTTCACGGGCACAATAGAAGGAGAGGACTACGATGTTAGCATTAACCAAATAGAGGATTTCACACCTTCTGTTTTGCTAAGAGCCTAGTACACCCAATTGCCTTACCTTCAATGATATAATAAGCATTTGCAATGCAAGAGGACTCGTGTTTACACGAGACCTAATGCATTGCAGACGGAGTGCGGGTGGGCGGGCTTGATTAAAGCATGAAAAACCAGAGTGGGAGGGGCAGGAGAGAAGGCACGTACAGCGGGAGAGGGTGGCACGGGTGTAAAGTAGTGCTCAGGAAACACCAGTAAAGGGGCCAATAGCCGTGGAAGGAGACATGGCTGTGATAAGGCGGGACTAGCAGCCTCCAAACCAATCAGCAGGCAGCATTTAGAAACAACAAAGCCACAAGCCAATGAAAAAGTGGGCGGGTGAGTGGGCGGGGCTTCCCTCACTAATAGTGTATACTGCATGTCTCGCAAAGCTTGCAGCGCATGCGCTGCACCGCTAGGCGAGACCTAAAAAGAAACTGTTGAAAGAAGTTAAAAAGAAGGGGCTGGAGTTCTTTCACAGTCTCATTTTAGAACTGATGCATTTTCAATATTATATTCAACAAAGCCATGGTTGCTGCTTCTTCATTTTATGCAACTAACAACCATTGATAAAGCCAATAGTTCTGGCTTGTTGCAGGTGTAACGTTACTTGTTGTGTTATATATCTGGCACAATGACAGAAGATGTAAAATACCAGGCGGGCGGTACACTATGCTAAGCACAGATTTTTAGAGTAGGTGTTTTAAGCCACACCCTTAATTACATCGAACAACCTCTTTGGAGAGACCCCCCCGTTTTTTCATCTCACTTAAAGCCCCGGAAACAACACTGTGTCACAGTTCCTCACGTCCTGGCTCTGTGCATTATGCATGGCTCATGACTTCCACTTTTTCAGATTGCCTATGTGCAGGGGCATTGTGAACCCTACCGCCACCCACCCCTTGCTTTAGGAACTACAGCAAGGGTGAAGTTCTTGATGGGACTCCTCTGTCTCCAACTCTGCAGACAAAGGATCCGCTCATAATTAATATGAAAAGGTGGGCAAGTGAGTAAGTGAAGGGATGGGTGGATGGATTAGTGAAATGGTGAATGGATGAATGAACAGTTGAATGGATGGATAATGAGAGAGGATGGATGGATGGATGAGTGAGTGGAAGGATGGATGGATGGATGAGAGAAAAGGTAAATAGATGGATGTATGGGTGGAAGGGTAGATGGATGGGTAAAAGGGTAGCTGGATGCATGAAAGGATGGATGAGTGGGTGGATGGATGAGTGAAATGATGGATTGAGGAATTGATAAGTGAAAGGGTGGATGTAAGGATCGATGAGTGAGTGAAAGGGAGGGTAGATGGACAAAAGGTGGGATAGATGAGTGAAGGAGTGAAAGGGTAGATGGATGAGAGAAAGGATGGATGAGTGATAGGGTCAATGGATGGATGGATTCATGAGTGGATGAATAGATGGATGGGTGGGTGGGTGAAAGGAAGGAAGGATGGCTGAGTTAAAGGGTCGATGGAGGGAGAAAGGGAGGATGGATGGATGACAGAAAGGGTGCATGGGTGGAAGGATGAGTGACTGGGTGGATGGATGAGTAAGTGAAAGGATGGCTGGATGAGTGGAAGGGTTAAAATGACTGGATGGATGAGTGAATGGATGGATGGGTGGACGAGTGGATGGATAAGTGTACAGATGGATAGAGTGAAAGGGTGGATGGATGGATAATTGATGGATGAGTGAAAGGGTGGATGGAGGGATGGATGAGTGAAATGATGGATGAAAGGATACATGATGGTTAGGTTTGCAAATGGTTGAATGTGTTTGGATATGGGTGGGCTTACTTATATACTATTGCACAACTTCCTCTGATGTGTCTGTAAAACTTTTGTCCTGAATTTTGACCTCCTGTCCTGAATTTTTGTTCTGAATTTTGACCCTTTGTCCTAAATTTTTACACTCACCATCCTTGATTTGCACCAACTCCAGTTGGCCACCCTAACCTAAAGACCCCAAAAGATAGATTTGTAGAGCAAGAATTGAGATGTCCCGGAAAATCGGGATTCAGAAGCATCCATTTTAAGTAGAGGTAAAAGCCACCATTTTTCTGCTGAAAACAATTAAATTGCGTGTTCACATTAAAAATAAAAATATGAGGAAAATATCGGCCTCTGCCAAAACAAGTAGAAGACAATCACAGCCAAAAGCTGTGAGTAACGGGTGTTGAGTGCCCACAGCAGGTCGCACACCGTGGGGTTGGTTGGCCACCCACAGTAGGTTGCAGGCTGGCTGGAGAAGTGGTGCACCGGTGATGGGTGGCAGCCCATGGCAAGAAGGTCTAGAGCCTGGCCATGGTCCAGGCTCTATTGTCAACCCCTGTTGCACACGAGCGCAGGACAGGAGATGCCTGCCCGTGCATGGTTCAGCACAGAGCATGTTTGCAGGCTAGGCCCTGCAGCCAGACTCCATTGCACATGACCAAAGGATAAGCGTTGCTGAAGTTGGCAGCTGGCGGTGGGTAGGATGCTGGGCCTGGATGGAGGTCTAGCCCTGAGCCCAAACCCAGTGCGCCTGTGTGAAGGGGTTGGCCCCCAGGGCCGGACTGGCTACCAGGCGTTTTGGCATGCTGCCGAGCTGGGGGCTGATTTCTTTGATGGGGACCTGCGTGTGCTGAACGAAATTTGTTTTGCTTTGTTTATTTTGAAGCACACGCAGGTCTCCATCAACGAAATTAGCCCCCACCGCACTGACATCAGCCCCCAGCTCGGCAGCATGCCAAAACACCCAGTAGCCAGTCCGGACCTGTTGGCCCCCCCATGGCACGTGAGTCGCAGGGCCAAACAAAGGCTGTGAGCAGCAAGGATCAGAAATTAAGCACATAATTTAAAAAATGAAATTCAATGAAACCAAATGCAGTTAAAATGTGAGTTATTGTTATGTCTCAAGTGTGTAAAGTCACTGAAATATACCAGTTGTGGTCATCATCTCATGCAACACAACATAACTCATGAATGCTTCCACCTAAAAATGAGAGCTGGAGTGGTGTCCCCTACTATCGCTAAATATTAGAGTTTTTGTCTCCAGTGAATGACAGAGTCTGAGGTGGTGATTATCTACATTATAAATTGTGTTCTTTTTCTGGTAAATTAGTGCCATTCTACAGGCCTTGATGAGTGTATGCATGCCATTTTGTATGTATTAAAAATAAGGCTCCCTGTTTTCTGTTTTTACTGATTTTTACTGATAAATACAGCCAGAAAACATTCATTTTCTTGTCTGTATTTATTTTGAAATATGGATAAAAACGGGAATTGGTTGCTTTTTTAGTCATTCTAAATACTGTCTGCCATGACTGCCAGGCCAATAGATGTGTGAATTGATAGGTAAGAGGGTTAAAAAAGAAAGGGATTTTAGTAAACAGGCTTTAACAGCAGTAGATATGCACAAGGTTGATACTGAAATTTGAATATTTTCATATAAGTGCACTGATTTATCTTCTGCGGGTGTTCACAGCACAGTAACCTGGCAAACATTGAAGCATGAGCGCATATTTATCGGTTAAATACATGTGCAAATATACTAATTTAAGCTTAGTTCTTCCTCAAACCCCAAAATAAATATAGATAAATACAGATAAAATTAGCAAAAATAAATATGGATTAATACAGACGGAAATGGCAAAAAAATAAATACCATACAACCAAGTGCCCTAATTAAAAATATTGTCTCCATATACTTATACTGGTAAGTGCAAAAGTATCGAATATCGTTTCACACTAATATCATTAAAAAAACACACAAAATATCGTTTTTTAAGCTATATAGTTTAAAATAGTGAATCTTAAATATTTTAATATATAACATTAATATAATGTATATTAAATAAATGTAAATAATACTTAATATTATATATAAACTGATACTTATATAAAACACATGTATGTGTGTCTGAATTTTTAAATATATAACATAACACTAAGGGAAAACTTTTTTGTGGATATTAAATTGACAGTCCAGCCGTGAAGGCAGCACTACTGAATGAAGGAGCAGGTCTGTGTGACTTTATATTTTGTCGCAATTTGTTTGGGACATATCCAGCAAACCCGGTAATGTTAAATTGG
Organism: Triturus cristatus; assembly: GCF_964204655.1. Taxonomy (NCBI): domain Eukaryota; kingdom Metazoa; phylum Chordata; class Amphibia; order Caudata; family Salamandridae; genus Triturus; species Triturus cristatus. The sequence continues at coordinate 348,491,693 of NC_140586.1, read as the reverse complement.
ATTTTCACACTGACGGCTGATGAACTGTGTTTTAATTTTATGCTTGTGCAGGACTAGCTTTACCAACATGAACTTGTTGTGAACTCACTTCAGAGGCCCACTTCAGGGTAGAACTGGTACTTAACCAGGTTAACAGGTGCCTGCAATTATGCTGCTGGACTGCCATGCACTTGGCCTGTGAGCAAGGACTGGGGAAATCCGAAACACTTTAGGCCTCTTGAAAAAAAAATTGTTGTATAATTTGAACCTGTTTGTGAGTGCGCCTTCACCTGAGGGCAACCTTTCTTGTGGGGTTATGTGTATATATATATATATATATATATATATATATATATATATATATATATATATATATATATATATATATATATTACCTACTGGCGGTCGCCAGTAGGTAGTTATAGTTAGGACCCCTGTTCCATAGGAAATCTGCAACATTCTATTTTGAATAACTTTGGCGCCGGTCGACGAATCCTCGCGAATTTCTCAAAATAGGTGGGGCGCTACGCTCCGCTCCTACCCTGAAAGTCTCGGGAGGATTCGTCAAGCGGGGGCTGAGATAAAAGGGGGGTCCCAAAACGCGTTTTTCCCATGCATTTTTCCATAGGACCTTTAGACAGGGCTACAGCCCGAACGGCTGAACAGAATTACTTGAAATTTGGCAGAGAGGTAGTCCTCAGGTCAAGGAAGTGCCTTTTGTAGGTTTGGTGTAAATCTGTTCAGTAGATTCTGATAAAATAGCCTTTAAATCAATATATATATCTGAGCCAGCTTACGGTACGCTTACCGTAAGCTTACCGTACGCGTACGGTGGCGTGCGCGAGCGCGATTCTGATTGGCTCTTAGATCTTAGTAAACATTCGAATCGGCCGAAACCAGGAAGCGGCGGCCGCCATTTTCTCTCTCGCACTGAGAGTTAGGTTGTTAAATAAAACCAATACACATGTAAAGGAGCTGTTTTGACAGCTCACACACACATAGCCATGATGAGGGAGTCCCCCAAGACCCCCCAAGGCCAAAAAAGCCATTTTTATTTTTTCGCTAATTTCGCCGATTACGCTTACCGTACGCGTACGGTAAAAAATGTTAAAAAAAAACACTATCCACACTCTCCCCACCCCCTGTGCTTTTGCTGGCCGCATGCCACCAAATGTGCAGGTCTTATCAGTGGTGTGAAAAACCACAATATTTTTAACAAAAATAATCAAAGAAAAAATTATCCACACTCTCTCCACCCCGTGTGCAAATGGTGCCCGAAGGGCACCATTTGTGCATGGCTTATAAGCACCGTAAGCACAGTAAGCACTGCGTGCTTACTGTGCGCGCACGGTGCGCGAAGCGCACCGTGCGCGCACAGAACGAACTGCGTTAAGTTGGCGCGCACGCCACGAATGGCGTAAAGTAACTTAGCATTTAAAAAAACGTACAAATTCACTGAAAAAACCATAGGTTTCACACACGTTATAGTTAGGAATTAGCATTTAAAAAACCTTGCAAATTCACTGAAAAAACCATAGGTTTCACACATGTTATAGTTAGCGGAAATTTTACTGATAAAAAACCAGTGAAATTCCCCCGTTATAGTTAGTGCAGGCAACTATAACTCACGCGACCGCAATCTTCTGCTGATGACATATGTGTCTTTATGAAAAAAAAATATTTGTAATATATGTATAGCTAAAAATGTATGGAAGAAGACATGGGCAAATAAGTGTCTAAATACAGTATTAGCATCAGCAGAGGATTGCGGTCGCGTTAGTTATAGTTGCCTGCACTAACTATAACGGGGGAATTTCACTGGTTTTTTATCAGTAAAATTTCCGCTAACTATAACATGTGTGAAACCTATGGTTTTTTCAGTGAATATATATATATATATATACATATAGAAATATATATATATATATATAATTCACTTAAAAAACCATAGGTTTCACACATGTTATAGTTAGCTGGGCATTTCACTCGTGAAAAACCATTGAAATTTCCACGTTATAGTTAGTGCAGGCAACTATAACTCACACGACCGCAATCCTCTGCTGATGACGTCAGATATTACATCACTGATGACATATGTGTTTTTCTGAAAAAAAAATATTTGTAATATATGTATAGCTAAAAATTAATGGAAGAAGACATGGGTAAATAAGTGTCTAAATACAGTATTAGCATCAACAGAGGATTGCGGTCGCGTGAGTTATAGTTGCCTGCACTAACTATAACGTGGAAATTTCAATAGTTTTTCACGAGTGAAATGCCCAGCTAACTATAACATGTGTGAAACCTATGGTTTTTTAAGTGAATTTGCAAGGTTTTTTAAATGCTAATTCCTAACTATAACGTGTGTGAAACCTATGGTTTGTTCAGTGAATTTGTACGTTTTTTAAAATGCTAATTTATGTTTGTTTTTTTTTTTTTTTTTAAAGTCTTTTCACCGTGCGCGTACCGTGCGCGCACGGTGCTCTTCGCGCACCGTGCGCGCACTGCTCTTCGCGCAACGTGAGCGCGCTGTGGGTGATAGAGATCAGGGTGTGTACAATATTCCCACTACCACGGATAAAGTAATCTCACAGTTACACACACATGCATACATCATACGCTAGGGCCCATTTCACTAACATACGCTCAAATACTCTACCAGCAATAAACCTGTGGAAGGAAAACACTCCTAAACACCCTGCATCTATACCGAGGTCGATAAGACCTGGTTTTTGTGACTGTCCCTAAGCATAACCTATACAATATATACAACAATAATCAATAATGCAAACCCAATAATTGACAAGAAAGAATATCCAACACCATGTTTTAAATTATATTGCTTTATCTAAAATTAGTCAAAGGAAATCAATCGGAGTAAATCATTTCTCATAGTTACCTATTCTAGCTAAATGTCAGAACGGGTCAGGACAAGTCTCTCGGTAAATGTCTCTCAAGACGAAGTCCCTTTAGCATCAATCCTCAGCAACGCAGATTCGGTACGCAGCAAAGGCAAAATGGCAAGTGGCAAATGGCCTCTCTAGGCTAACATCTCTTATAGTTTCTAAACAATAGAAAGATACATTGGGAACATAGAAAAAACTATAATGTCCGCCGGACTTGCTGAGCAGAGCGAGAAGGAAAGGATGTAACATCGCTACATTTGAGAATCTCCGCTCAGGAAAAATACACATAACGAAAACTACGGAACAGGAACCAAGAAAATAAAACATGTATCACAATAATCCTGCTTCTCCTCGGCCATCGAGCCACAGTTCAGAGCTTCTCTCTAAGGCTCCTTTGTTTCCCAAGGCTGCCAAGGACACTTTCACTTCTCTTGGAGACTTCCCAAAAACTGCTGCTGTCCTCATGGAAAGTTTTTCAACAAGGACCATGGTCAGTTAGCTTCAGGACCATTTCCAGCAGGGGTCTCCCTCGTCACAGTTTTCATATTATAAATCACTGCCAGGCTCACAATTCGGCCATCTTTTCTTAGGCCAACATAGGCCTCAATAGACCATCTTAATTAAAAGAGACAAAAACAACGTTACTACAGCATAGTGATTAAACAGTGTTAACCCCACTAATACCCTTATGTGTATGCATTTATCTAGCACTTGCAACATAGAAAAGCATTAATTCAGAAAGCGTTTTGTGCTCAAAAATAAACAGCACATAGCAACGTTTAAACATGAAAACACGCACGTTATTTTTTAAACAGCATATTTATGCACACCCACATGTAACTCTCTCTTCTCTTGTTAGGACAAACGGATTGATTAATATAAACGCACTTGCACAAGACAAATAATTAATTATTAATTATTAATAAATCAGTACAACGAATAGACATGCCAGAGCTTCAAAAAGCCCCAGAATTTTCAAACTGAAAACTCTGCTCCAGCAATCCCCCCTTTGGTGATTTTATCACCAAATAAACCCCCCAAAAAAATAGTGAAAATTTAGTCCCATTTTCGGAGAAATTGGAAATGTCTTTTCCCCTTTACACAACACTAAACACCAGTCACTCTTTCATCATCCCTTTTTGTCTCTAAATAAACACTCTCCCTCAATTCTTCTAGTTCAATTTCTTGAGGTTCTCTCTTCAACCTCTTGTTTTTCTTTTCTTTATTCAATTTCTTCCTCCCTCCCCTGTTTTTACAACACACACACACCAATCTTATTATTAATAAAGCAACAATTATACAAGTTAAGGGAAACAAAATTCTACCTATAATAGTACTACCTATCTTTGCAATAAAATCCTTAACAGCTATCATTTTATTAGCTATTTTAGTCCATAAACTCTCAGCTTCAAGTGGTACTAATTCTTCATGCAAATCAGTAATATTTTTGATATAGACCTTCAGGTCTTTGCTTTCGTCTGGAATGTAAGTGCAACAATGTTGAACTTTCAGCATTCCACAGACTCCACCCTCCTTGGCCAATAGAATATCAAGGGCAAGTCGATTTTGCATAGACATGGCACGTACGGCACTTAATTCCGTATTCACCAAAAGAAACCCTCCAGCGGTATTTGTCGATAAGCGATCAACCACTGTGGACAGTTTCCGAATACCATAAGCATTCAAAGAAATTCCCACTGCTGGAATCAAAACCCCAAAAATATCACCCACTATTTCAGACCAAGTTTCTCTCTTAAAACGCATTAGTAAATTAATATGTTCCACATCTGTTACTTTATCTATATGAAAAATCTTTGGAAAAACTAGGCCCACACGTGCCATACCAATGGTCAGGCAACTTGTAATAAGCCTTATTCCCACAAACATAATATACTCCTGGAAAAATTGTATCTTCTCCACCTCTGAAACCCCAACCTGTTGCAATGAAGTATGTATCATGGCACTCACTAGTCCCGACAAAATATGTATCATATTGGGATTTCCTTCTTGTAATACAAAGTTTACCCTTCTGTGGTGCATCTAGAGCTAAAGTTGGACTAGCCCCATTCTTCAACTCTTTTCCCATCTCAATGTCCCAAATTGTCTCACTCACTTCATATTTTCCTGCTTTCTCATGCATGTTCAATCTCCTTTCTTCTACCATATCCAGGAAAGCTTTCTCCTCTCCTTTCAAACTGCAAGTTAAATTATTCTTAAAAATGTAATCTAATGTTAATCCCTTTTCTTCAATAAAAATCTCACCAAAAGTATTAGCTTCTTTAGCTGGATTCAGCTCTTTGTTCATTGGTAAATGCCCAAAAATACTATCTCTGTTAGACATCTTATAATCTACTTTCCCTAACAAATAAAAAACACTACTTAAAATACTACAGGAAATACCATATGTAGCTGGTAAATGATGATAAGTAACACCCTCTGAAACGGATGCAGGTAATTGCATACAGACGTAGCAATCCCTTACTTCCATTGTCTTCACATATTCATACAACAATTTCGAAAAAACATTACTAGAAAAGTTATTAATTGACCTATCTTTGTGTATGTAAGTATTACTAATTCTAATTGGAACTACTTTTTGTGAATTCTTCTCTACATTTGTCACATTCTCTGTATGCATCTCAAACTCTACTTTAAAAGTCACTAATAAAACTAAAACACCCCATAGAAGCATTAATAATCCAGTACAGCAGCAGCACATCCTACACCACCTCTTAAAGAAGGCACATCTATTTCTATTATCCTCTATGTTAGCCATTTTAGTTTAGCCTCTACTACTCCACTACTGTTTGAACTTTTCAATTCTTTTTCAGCAATTCTTCAGCTTTCAGTTTATCCAAATGATCTCTTTGTTCACTTAATCCAAGTGAATCCTTCTTTTACTCAGTTTGGATACTTGTCATTCTTCACTTCAATTTCTTCAACATCAAATTGTATTAGATCTCCAACATCAAAATCTTCAGTACTCGACTCTTCTCCAATGTCAGTCAAGAGTACTTTCAGAATTTCACCAGTATCTTCCTCAACCACTTCTCTCAAGATCTCTTCCGGATTATCTCGAGTCACTGCTTCTTCTTTTCCTCCTTCAGACAGTGCCACATAAGACCATTCCGGTGATCTGTACTTTTGGTTGGGTTTTCTTACTCTTTTTATTTCCACTGGTTCATTTGACTCCTTTGATTCTTCTCCTTCAGCTTTTGAACTTTGACTCGAAACCTCATTCACTTGTTCAGCTTTCGATGTATTTGCTCTTATTATTTTGTATCTCAGCCTCTTAACTCTGTTGTTAGGCCAACGGTCTCCTCTTAACACCTTTTTCGGCTTTATTTCTTTATTACTTCTTTCTCCGATTCAAGTTCTCTTTCTCAGAACTCGACCCTCTGTTTGTTCATCTTCATCATCTGTTTCAAGTGCCTCTTGTTTCCGTTTTCCAGCAGCTTTCTTCTTTCCCACAGATTTTTTCACCACTGTTTGAGACTTCCCTACTCCTGTCCCTCCTCGGGTCTCCGACACGCAATCTTCTTGCTGTCTACTTGTCCCTTCACCTGGCTCATCAAGAATGTTCCCTACACCTCCTCGGGGGTCTTCCGCAATCTGTCCCTCTCTATCTTCTTCTGACCCTACTTCTTCAAGTATAATCTCAAGTGGTTCTTCAATCTCCTCCTCTTCTGATTCAGGAGTAGTTTCTGTGTGATTTCTCTTTTCTTTTCTTTTTCCTTCACTGCTGTTTGAAACTTCAGGCTCTTTTACAGAATTCGATCTCTTTTCTGATACTCGCAGTGGTTCATTCGAAGCTCTTCCTACTTCTTTCCCCACTGATTCTGTATCTTCATCATCGCTGGAATCTGACTCTTCAAAATACTCTTTACCAGTCCCTTCTTTCGGGTTTGGAACTCTCAGAGTATGACTTGCATGTACCCAGTGCTTCACTCCAGCACACTTTACTGCAGTCGTCGTAGTCAGAATAACTTGTCTTGGCCTTCCCCACCTTGGAATAAAGCAATTTCTTCTTCAGTGAACTTTTATCCTCACCCAGTCTCCTGGACTCAGATCATGGGCTTGCTTCTTCTCAAGTGTGGTAGCTTCTTCTCCAACCTGGTGAAACACAGAATGAACTGCGTCAGCCAGGCCTTTACAGTAATCCAAAATCATGTCATCAGTTATTGTCACCAATTTATTGACAGGCACGAATGCATGGCGCATAGCACGTCCCATGATTATCTCGTGCGGACTCAAACCAGTAGTTCTATCTGGAGTAGATCTCATAGTCATCAGAACTAGAGGCAAAACATCTGGCCATTTCATGCCAGTGGCTAAGCACATTTTTCCAATCCTATTCTTGATTGTGCCATTAATCTGCTCAACCACACCAGAAGCCTCTGGTCGGTATGCACAATGTAGCTTCTGCTGTATTTTCAATGCTTCACAAATCAAAGCCATGAGCTCATTTTGAAAATGTCCACCTCTATCAGACTCAACTGTTACTGGAAACCCGTACCTAGGAATCAACTCCCTTAACAGTAACTTTGCCACTGTTAATCCATCATTTCTTCTAGTCGGGTAAGCTTCCACCCACCTTGAAAACAAACAGACTACCACTAGAACATACCTCAGTCTGTTTACTTGGGGCATCTCAATGAAATCAATCTGCATTCTTGTAAAAGGACCTCCTTCTCTGCCTATTGTTCCCAGACTCACCACTGTCTTTTTCCCAGTGTTAAATTGCTGACAAACTAAACACCTCTGACAGATGCTTTCTGCAATTGTCCTGAACTTTGCATTGTACCAGGTCTGCTTGAACGACCTAACCATCGCATCCCTCCCCAAATGTCCCTGGCCATGATACATGCTTGCCATTGACGACAAGATGGAGTTGGGCATCACTGGTCTGCCATCTCTGTAGACCCAAACATGGTCTGTTTCTCTTGGAGCACATCCTGCCTTAATCCAATCTTTTTTCTCTTCCTCTCCTGCCTCATCTTGCAACTGTTTTACTTCATCCCAGGTCTCTAAGACATTAGTAAACATCACAGAGAGTAAAGACATTTCCCCTTCTCTGTCCCTGTTGATGGACTGATTTGTTTTTGCACAATATTGCGCAACATCGTTAGCATAACGGTTTCCGACCGTTATAAAATCCTCCCCTAGTCCATGGGCAGCACATTTTACAACTGCTAACTCCTTAGGCAGCTGTATCGCCTCAAGCAATTTACCAATCATTTCAGCATTCTTTATTGGAGTTCCACTCGATGTCAAGAAACCTCTTTGTAGCCAAAGTTGGCCAAAATCATGCACCACTCCAAATCCATACTGACTATCAGTCAATACAGTCGTCCTCAAATCTTTCCCAATTTCGCAAGCTTTTGTCAATGCTATCAATTCAGCAACTTGCGCAGATTTCACCCCTTTCAATGGTGATGCTTCCATGACCTCTGAAACTTTGCATACCGCATATGCTGCACATAGCACACCATCATCATTTCTCAGGCATGATCCATCCACAAACAACACATGATCACTCTCATTCAAGGGTAGATCCCTTATGTCTGGTCTTGGTTTTGTACAGTACTCAAGCACATCCAAACAATCATGATCATCTTCCATCTTCACAATAATGCTACCATTTCCTTAATCTGTCCTGTTCTACCAGTAGCATTCAAATTTTCAATGTCCTTCTCTGTAAAATCCATCCTATAAGTTCTTTGTAAAGCTTTCACTTTATCAATGTCAACTCCCTGTTCATTTGCTATTGCTCTTAGCCTGTCATGTGTATTCCTTGCTCTCCAGGTAACACTTTTACACATAAACATTAGTTCACCATCATGATGACTCTTCAGAATCTCTGTTGGAACTGTTCCTGTGACAAGCTCTTCTAGTTCTACACGTAACTTAGCTACATCAATTACTTGTGAATCTTTATCTTTTTTCTGTAGAACCTTCATCCAATCATTCAAATCATCAACTGTTATTTCCGCAGTTTTTCTCACTGGAACCACTCTCTTTTGCGGTTCTAAAATTGGCATCCCTGAACAACTAGCTTCACTAGCATCCAATATTTCACTACATGTGTCATGTCTTGATTGTCTCAGGTCATTTCTTTCTGCTCTTTTGCCTGAATCTCCTGAAGGACCAACTGAATTTGTCAGATTATTCCCAACATATGGAATCACCAGTCCATTCTCACCTGTCCTCTGTTTGTCAAACACAGGCATAACTGGACCTATTGTTACAGGCACCGTAACAGCTTCTAAATTCTTCGTTAACTCCCTAATCTTCTCAGTCAACTCTGTTGTAGTTCTGGCTAATTGTCTGGCATTCTCATCAAGGTAATGATCATTCCTTACCTCAGGTGTCTCATTTTCTGTCTCACTAACACAAACTGTATCTCTTATCGGAGAAACAACTGGTGTACTTTTGTCCGGTTCTGGTCTATATGGAGGTGGTCTCTTGTAAATCATGTCATTCAAGACCTCATCCTCATACTCATTAACTCCATATTTTCTTATTTCTGACTCAGGAACCCTTTCTGCTCCTCCTTCAACTGTTCTCATCGGATATAATCCCTCTGACATACTAACATCTCGCCACCTTTTCATTCGATCATGATGAGTCTCACGATCATGTCTCCTCCCAAACATATACCTATAGTACCCTCCATATCTTTGTTTCTCTCTCTCATGTACTTCCTCTTCCCATTCCACTAAAGCCTCAAACTGTGTAGGTCTCGGTTTCGGGTCAAGACATAGCATCTTTTCCCGTAAATTTCTCAACACGGCCAGATTAAATGAACCATGTTCCGGAAATGCTAGAACACCATCTTCTTTAGTATACCTAACCCAATTCTCCAACCATATACAGGTATGAAACCCATGTCTTGCAGCCATGAAGGATGCAGGTGTTTTCGGTGGAGGTAACAACTCGCCCTCTCTTGTTTTAACGTCTTTATCCTTGCTAAACCACTTTTTAACTTTACCAAAAAATGTTTTCTTCTTTTTCTCTTCTTGGTAATACATTTTAGCGTTTACAAAGAACTCTCTACTCTTTCCGTATTATAAATATACAATACGAATTTTCAACCAATTGCAGCGCGACTCACACTAACGCACCAATCCTGGAACGTCTACGTCACTAAATAGCTCTTCCAATCCTTGCGCGGCTCACACTAACGCACCAATCCTAGCGCGAGCACTATTCTGATCTACCATCCAATCAGAGCGCGGTCTTTCTGACGTCAACAGTCGCTGCAGTTTTGTCTCCTGTCTTCTGTCACTCGTCTACCCCTCCTTTACAAAATCTTTTCAGTGGACTTCGTGTCAAAATTTCTACAAAATCTATTAGTTACAACATAAAAACATCTCCATTATCTGCTTCGCTAACCACAGAATAGTAAAAGAGAGTCTAATTCATAAGAAACCTTTCATTGACACAGTAGCACTTCTACTACTCTGCCTTACTAACATACATTCATTAACTGTTTCCTCTAGGACTTGTCCAAAGAGTCTTACAATCAACTAAATGTACAAACATTCACGCACATTCATACAAAGGAAATATAGTACATACACGCAGAATCCTGCTTCCCGAGAACAGACAATCTGCTCCACTACAGAATTATAACATACATCAACTAAGCAAACTTTCTCTGCCCAGTTCTTCAAATAAGCTCAGAGAATACCTATTACTCCTCCCGCAATAAGCTTTAACGGAAATCCTTACAGATCCCTGGGACTTAAGACCAGAGTTTCACAGATAACCTTCACTATCATACACACTCCTTATATACCAGAAATATCTAGTAGTAACATACGACGATGTCACTGATTCCGAACCCAGACAATGTGACGCGCAACTCCAATTGTCACACGTTATTCCTTACAATTCCGTCTTTCCCGAGAGCAGCATTTACTTCCCTCTGCCCTACTACGGAACTGCTACAGCTTCCAAGTTCCAGAAGCACTACATATAACTTAACATTACGACTCCAACATATAGTATTAGTACATATACCAACATGAACCAATAGTCAATAATCAATAAAAACAATCTTATCAGATCAAGACAATCATCAAAAACCATCAAACTCTGCTACCAGGAAATTGATAGAGATGAGGGTGTGTACAATATTCCCACTACCACAGATAAAGTAATCTCACAGTTACACACACATGCATACATCATACGCTAGGGCCCATTTCACTAACATACGCTCAATTACTCTACCAGCAATAAACCTGTGGAAGGAAAACACTCCTAAACACCCTGCATCTATACCGAGGTCGATAAGACCTGGTTTTTGTGACTGTCCCTAAGCATAACCTATACAATATATACAACAATAATCAATAATGAAAACCCAATAATTGACAAGAAAGAATATCCAACACCATGTTTTAAATTATATTGCTTTATCTAAAATTAGTCAAAGGAAATCAATCGGAGTAAATCATTTCTCATAGTTACCTATTCTAGCTAAATGTCAGAACGGGTCAGGACAAGTCTCTCGGTAAATGTCTCTCAAGACGAAGTCCCTTTAGCATCAATCCTCAGCAACGCAGATTCGGTACGCAGCAAAGGCAAAATGGCAAGTGGCAAATGGCCTCTCTAGGCTAACATCTCTTATAGTTTCTAAACAATAGAAAGATACATTGGGAACATAGAAAAAACTATAATGTCCGCCGGACTTGCTGAGCAGAGCGAGAAGGAAAGGATGTAACATCGCTACATTTGAGAATCTCCGCTCAGGAAAAATACACATAACGAAAACTACGGAACAGGAACCAAGAAAATAAAACATGTATCACAATAATCCTGCTTCTCCTCGGCCATCGAGCCACAGTTCAGAGCTTCTCTCTAAGGCTCCTTTGTTTCCCAAGGCTGCCAAGGACACTTTCACTTCTCTTGGAGACTTCCCAAAAACTGCTGCTGTCCTCATGGAAAGTTTTTCAACAAGGACCATGGTCAGTTAGCTTCAGGACCATTTCCAGCAGGGGTCTCCCTCGTCACAGTTTTCATATTATAAATCACAGCCAGGCTCACAATTCGGCCATCTTTTCTTAGGCCAACATAGGCCTCAATAGACCATCTTAATTAAAAGAGACAAAAACAACGTTACTACAGCATAGTGATTAAACAGTGTTAACCCCACTAATACCCTTATGTGTATGCATTTATCTAGCACTTGCAACATAGAAAAGCATTAATTCAGAAAGCGTTTTGTGCTCAAAAATAAACAGCACATAGCAACGTTTAAACATGAAAACACGCATGTTATTTTTTAAACAGCATATTTATGCACACCCACATGTAACTCTCTCTTCTCTTGTTAGGACAAACGGATTGATTAATATAAACGCACTTGCACAAGACAAATAATTAATTATTAATTATTAATAAATCAGTACAACGAATAGACATGCCAGAGCTTCAAAAAGCCCCAGGATTTTCAAACTGAAAACTCTGCTCCAGCATGGGCGCGCGGTGCTCTTCACGCACCGCGCGCCCACGTTAAGTAGTTCGCTGAATTTTTCCGTTTCTACCGTGCGCGTACGCTACGCGCACTCCACGATTTTTCGTAAAAAAATTAAAATACATTTTTGCCCTTGGGGGTCCTTCTGGGACACCAAACTAGGGGGTCAGGAACTGTCCAGCCTGCTCCCTTTTCACGTTATCCACCTTTGTTTTTCACCCCCTCAGACTGCGAGAGACAAAATGGCGGCCGACACTTGGATTCGAATGTTTACTAAGATCTAACAACCAATCAGAATTGCGCTCGCGCACGGCAGCGTGCGCGTACGGTAAGCTTACGGTACGCGCTCGTGGCGCGCCTATAGATATATATATATTGATTTAAATGCTATTTTCTCAGGAAATACTCAACAGATTTACACCAGACCTGCAAAAGGCACATCCCTGACCTGAGGACTACCTCTCTGCCAAATTTCAAGTAATTCTGTTCAGCCGTTCGGGCTGCAGCTTGGACTAAAGGTCCTATGGAAAAATGCATGGGGAAAACGCGTTTTGGGACCCCCGCTTTTTCTCAGCCCCCGCTTGACGAATCCCCCCGAGACTTTCAGGGAAGGAGCGGAGCGGAGCGCCCCACCTATTTCAGTGCACCACCCTCCAGTGAGCAAATTCAATGTAACATTACCAGGTTTCTAATAAAATACTATTTAACAATTTACATGATTCTTAAACAATTTCATAACTGATTGTCAATGGAGATAATTTGTTGTTTATTTATTACTTAACTAACCTCCCACACTAAACCCCTTCAAAACTAGTAGCCCACAATTAAAATATAACAAAAATAAATAAGTATAACACAATTTACATAGTTGATCAATTAACTGATCAATTAATAGTTATTTGGTAATTAATTATTACTTAATTAACATCCCACCCAATACCCCTACCAACCTAGCAACCTGCAACTAAAACCTAACTAAAAGAAATCAGTATTACCTAACGTACATAAATAATTATTAATTAAACAATTAATAATAAAGAAATAAATAATTGTCAATTAATACTTAACTTCCCGCCCTATATCCCTAAAAACTCAACATCCCACACCTAAAATATAGTTTTGGTATTGCATAATTTACATAATTATTAATCAATTTAATAATGAATAGTAAATTAATAATCAATTGTTGGTTAACTTTAACTTAAATATCTTCCCACCCTAAAGCCCCAACAAACCCTGCAGTCCACACATAAAAGATTTTTTTTTTTAATAATTATTACACGATTTACATAATTATTAATCAAGTAAATTATTAATGAATAAATAATTAAATGGCAATTAAGTATTACTTAAGTTCCCACCCTATACCCCTACAAACATAGCAACCTGCTACCACACTATAGCTTACCGTTAACAATTAAATAAAAAATAAAAAATCACTTAAAATGTCAAACAATATTTAAAAATATTATTAACAGCAATGCAAACAAAACCACTTAAATTAATATATGTACTAAAACACATTTAGAAAATTAAAAAATTATATTTTTTATACGACTTAATTATTGAAAACAATATTAACCACAACGATATTACTAACCTGGAAAAAAATGATATTCTTGACAATGATATTTCTGCATCACAACATTTTTGTATCACAAAAATCTTTCCCGATATTTCTGTCTCCTGATATTTACAACTCGAAATTTTGCCCAGATACCCTCAATTGGTATTCTCGTCATTTCCTTAGCTACCAACACTAACCACTAAGAATCAGAGCAAACAACCGTCCAACAGAACACCCGATTAGACAGCTTAGACAGAATACCTCTCATACATCCAACACAAGCCAGGTACGCTACACAACCATCAATCACGTGGCCCCCAAAGGCACTTTGGAGGATTGGCGGATGCTTACAAATAGTTTATTCACTGACAGTCACTCGGTGTAGCATTCCAACCTATCATCACCTTTGAATATACACATAGTACACAGAACAGATGTGCCATAGTTATCTGTAACAACAGCACCTCTCTTGTCATTGTCCCATACATAAGCATGCTACAGAACAAATTAGACAGAACCTCTAAAATACACTTGGCCCAGTCCAGATATGCAGTATAGTCAGTTATCACAATGCCCAATAGAAGTTACCACCATGAAATGTTCACACAAATTTACAACAGAACACATTAGGAGATTCGCACTCAGCATTACAGACTCATACAAGTTTATCAGAAATCGGGTCACATACCAATTGAAACGTATTATTTCAGTCTGTTAGCTAAAGTGCGTGTCAGCCAACTTCGATGATGCATTCATAAATTTTGAAGCCCTCCATCCTCACCACTCAGAAACCAGTCGCCCACATTTAAATGAATAAGAAGCAACCTGTGAGAAAAGTGGTGCATTGTATGGTGGTGGGTGTGATTCCTCATTTTGTAATACACTAACAATACCAACTTGGGTCCAGTCAAGCTCGTTTGTTAAACCTTAGCTCAGCCCTGGGTAGCTGTGGCTTCTGGTAGCAAACAAAGGAAAAAGTGTAAAGCGTTTAGAAGCACCAAAATCAACAAAATAAGAAAGTGACACAACATGAAAGAAATCCGACACCAGTTTATGAAAATAGATCTTATTTTCATGAATTTTTAGACACCAAAATTAACAAAATTAATTGGAGGGTACCGGGGATATAGATTCATAGGTAAATTGAAAATCACTACAAAATTCCAACAAGAATTGGTAATTGCAAAGTTTCAAAACATTATAAAACTTTTAAAGAGTTGTGTTCGACTTCTCCGGCCTGCTTTGGCAACAACCTCCAGCAGGGGGGAGGTAAAGTGGGCTAGAAAGGAATTGCAGAAAAGTTGCCTTGTCACCATAGCAGTCACAAGTACAGTTCCAGGCTCTATGGGCAAACTACCATAGACTTTACTAGAGTGGTCCTGATGCAAGGGTATAGGGTGCTAAAGATGCCGTAAGATGTTGTGGATGTGATGCAGTCGAAGTGGGTCTTCCTGGGGCTACTCCTTGGTCCAAAATCCAGGTGAGTTGTCATTGAACTGCTGATCTCCAGTCACAAGGAAAACAGCAGTTCCCTTTGGTGAAGGCTAGTGTCTATCTTGGGTGACCATATGAGACGTACAGCAGACAAGGGTGCAACTTTTGGGCTTTGGGAGTTGGTCATCCGTTCTGCATGTCAGAGGCAATCAGACAATTCGGTCTACTCACTGGCCAAAATGGGCTCCTTCAGCTTTTGTGGCCCCTGTGCTGTAACAGGAAGTCAACCAACTGACTCTTGTAGTTCACCTATTCTATCTGGGGCTTTGGAATGAATTTTCCACGACCCAGGCACCACAGACACAGTCCTCTCTTTGCTAGTTCAAGGATCAGCAGGTGCAGTCCAGGGGTTGGTGCAGCCTATTATGCCAGGAACAGCAGGGCAGTCCATCTTTGGTCCCCTATCCAATCCAGATGTGATCTGAGGTCTCGGAACCAGGGGTGCCAAATTTATGTCCAGAAGGTGCCCTTGGGGGCTACAATGTTTGCTACCCAATGGGCTCCTAGGACCCTCCTGGTGACAATTTACTGCAACATGTGATATCTAGCTAACCCAGAGTGAACTATTCTGCCAACTCCCAAGATGTCAGAACTCCTCTCCTGGTTTGCAGAGCTTTGTAGCCTATCCCAAAGGTGTGGCTACACACCCATACGAGAAATAGTTGGTAACTGGTTTCTCCTCTCTGTCGTTGATGCCAACCCATCTATCTCAACAATAGTGTGTGTCCAGTATTTACCCTTTACAGGCGGCTTCCCCTTTGAAGCTCACCTTTGGGGCTCACACCCTATGACTTCTTGCCAGGGAAAGGCAACACCTCTTCCAACAACAGGCCTCTATTGTTCCCTCTTCTAAGAGTTGTTCACACTTCTCCCTAGGAGGGCAGGAGGGTGTCTTGTGGCCAGCCTCGAGGAATGGCCACTGGAAAACTTGCGCAACATAGTGGCAGCTTTCAGAAATTTGCATGTACTCAAAATACATTAAATTAGACTTGGGCATCAAGTCTGGCTTATTGTGATGATTATCTTGATACCTTGAAGTGACAACTTTAGTAGTCTCATTCAGAAGTTAGCACAGTTAAGCACAGTGGTCAGCATGTAACCATGAACTCTCCTATAGGGCAACTATCTTCTCGGCAGTAGAAACAACAGTCTGGGGGTTTTGCTGTTAGGACATATAAAAATACATGTCCTACTTTTTAATATACAGCACCCTGCCTTAGGACTCGGGCCTGCTTTAGGAGTGACTTATATAGTTCAAAAAGGGAGGTCTGGGCTTTGCCATTAGTTTAAATGGCAAAGTAAAGTTAGCAGTTTAAGCCTTCTCTTCCAGCATGCAGTGGCACAATAAATGCTGCAGCCCTAGTGGGACACTTGAATTTACAGGCAGTGGGTACCTCTTGCACCATATACTAGGGACTTATAAGTAAGCAAAGTTATACCAATGAAGTACCAGCCAACCAAACATGTACTTTTAAGAGTCAAGGCCCTGGTACTGAGCTCTGGTTAGCAGGCCTCAGTTCACTCTCAGAGTCAAAAAACCAGCAGCATCAGTCCAGAACTTTGGGGTGATCATACAAAGACAGACATTTCCTTTCATAACCACTGCAAACAAATAAATGTATCAAACATTTAACATACTATAAACTAACTCTTTAGATCATGATATTTTATTTGCAGCAACGGTGCGAGGATTGTCATAACTCTAAGCAAAATATAATTTTGCCATTGGAGTTCTTTCTGTCACATAATAAAAGGCCAGTGTCAGACTTCTTCATGTTATGTGGCACCAAGCTTCTTGCTTAGTTGTCCAGTTTTTAATTTGATCTCACACAGGCTTTATTTGAACATCCTAATCTAGCATTGCAGAACCAAAAAGCCCTTTCAAATTGTTGAATGCATCAAAGATTCTCACTTTATACATGTCTGCATGTAGCTTGACCCTACCATCACCAAAAAAACAGGTGATGTGATGTGTCGGCCTGAACTATCACCATCGAAACTGAGGAACTGGTTTGAGACATGGGCAAATCACTTAATCTCCCCATGCCTAACAAAAGATAAAGATGAATCTAACCTTATTGAATTTTAGTCTGGTTCTCATGTCAAGCGCTTCAATGCCTTTGGGCTGAGTTTGCGTTGTTTAAACCTGCAAAAACATATTTACAATCCTGCCTTATTAAAGACCTTGTTATACCTCATGACGTAGAAGTACCCAATTATCTTTATGGAGAGTACTTTCTCCTGTTTCTTTAGCAGCGCTTTTACAAATTGCTTGGTATGTGGAAACATATAATGTTGATGATGAAACTGTATTTACCTTATAATATTGTTGGCAACTTCAATCAATCTATCAGGATTAGTAAAGCGCGACAAATCACCACTGAGGGTCTCGAGGTGCTTGGGTTGCTAGCTGCTTTGTGTTGATCTGTTCATCAGAACAGCCAGGTGTAGTAAATTATTTGTCAGCTATTCTCCACTGTACTGCTCTGTTAGAATGTTGCATGACATCATAGAATGCCTGAGTGCCTCTCTGGGTGAGATTGTCAGTTGGTCTACTCAGGCTGAGCTGTAAGGAGCTTGCTCCTGGTGGGGCTATCTTTGTATCATCTATCTTCTCCTACCATCCTGACCACCTATGCTGGAACCAAGCTTCTAATAAAGAAGTAACCAACATGTACAGATGGACCCTGTAGCTTCCTTTACAACATTTTTGGCGATGATCTTAAGAACAGACGCGTGCTCTAAGGAGTAAGGACTAAGGAACCAAGGAACTGAATCACAAGGGATTAAAGACTTTGATCATTTTCAAGATGTCAATTGGAATTCAGAGGTAACGTCCTGGCCAGCCCCACCAGTGTCCTGTACCATCTGGACAGCCTGCAGCCTGGGCGTTTGTATTCATATCACTGTGGAGCCAGGAGTGGAGTTCAGGAAGGAACAGTCTCTCTGGCAACAAGCCTGCGGTGTTCCCTTGCTTTATTTCAGCCCCAGCCTATCTGCAAGTGTCGTGTCTTGTCTGCACTCTCAGGAAATTGCCATCAAAGTCTCATTGTGAGAGCAGTGATGTATTTAAAAAAGGGAGAGAGACTTCTTGTGTCATTTTGAGCATCTTGCACTGAACAATCTTTATTCATCTGGTGAGGAAATCGGCTGTTACTCTGTTTGGCTGGTGTGACGGAGAGCTACATGCATCTCAAGCCATTGGATCTGTGACAAGACCTCCAGTGCCTGGGTGCCTCTGTGGAGAGATCAGCAAGCTGGGATTGTTTGGAGCAGCGGAAAGCTGCATACTGTGCAAGCCATCTGATCGGTGACTGCGTTTTGCTCCTGTTTCGCTGTGGGTCTCGTGTGGTGTAAAGCGGAGCGTTTTGGATTAATTGACATTCGTGGGGCTGCGTGTGTTCCCTAATTGGCTTTGCTGTAGTGGTGCCATTTCTGGGGTGAGACTGTTGGCTGTTTAGCCGTTCGCCATGCTGTACGCATTTTTTGAATGTTTGTATACTCGCCGCGAGCACCGGCATGCGCGCACTTACCTCCGTCACAAACCCCTGAAGTTCTTCCGACATTCCCGCATCTGCTCAGCTGCTCCTGGACGCTCTCCAGTGCATACGTGCCGTGAGCCACCCTGCGCGGCGTCAAAAACGTGCCGCCATCTTGTGCTTGGTAATAGCACATACAGGGTCTCTTGGTATTCTTTGATGATGTTTTCATTGCCAACCACGTTTTTGCTTGAGCGGTTGGAACTTCTTTGTTCAGAATCGCCATGAATTACGACATTTCGACAACGGACACGGTTACGTTTTGGTGTGCGGTGTAAGGTTTCGAGGACAACAAAATTACCCGATCGACCTCACAATATGACTCGTGCTCAACGGGCAGGGTGTCACAGAAAGGGGAGGACATTCCGCAATTAACGATGAGGTAATGGAACTTACGATCAAGCGTGTGATGGAGCTTTGTACGTAGTGGCACTTAATTTCAATGGCGGAATTCAGTAAAAAAGACATAAAGGGACTCAAGTGCTCTACATTGTATGCTGGTAGCTGCGGGAGGCCTTGTGTGGAATTCTCGGGTGAAAAACCGTTCACCGCAGCATAACGATTTCTCCCTGGTTATAATGTCTTTAACATTTCCTCTTTAGAAGTTCTTGTATTGGTGTGTAAGTTGTGGGGGGAACTCATTACTTCAATTTCATACATAGAGTGTACCCATTTCGTTGGGGAGGTTGTGGGTGTAGTCAATGTTTTTAATTTGTAGTCTTTGTACATAGGGTGTACCCATTTTGTTGGGGAGGTTGTGGGTGTAGTCAATGTCTTTAATTTTGTAGTCTCTGCATATAGAGTGTACCCATTTCGTTGGGGAGGTTGTGGGTGTAGTCAATGCCTTTAGTTTATTAGTCTTCATATATAGAGTGTACCCATTTCTTTGGGGAGGTTGTGGGGTAGTCAATGCCTTTAATTTCATAGTCTCTGTACATAGAGTGTACCCATTTCTTTGGGGAGGTTGTGGGGGTAGGCAATACCTCTAGTTTAGTTTTCAGTTTTCAAGGTTGTTACCCTGTGGTGTACCCTAATTAGGGGAGATTGTGTTATTTTCCAGAGCTTTTACTCTGTGGTGTACTCTATTTAGGGGAGGTGTTGTTGTTTTCCAGGGTGTCTACCCTGTGGTGTACCCTATCTAGGGGAATGCGTGTTGTTTTGTAAAGTGTTTAACTTGTAGTGTACCCATCTCTTTGGGGAGGTTGTGGGGGGTAATCAATGCCTCTATTCTTAGTTTTCAGTTTTCTTGGGTGCGTGTACCCTATGGTGTACCCTATCTAGGGGAGGTTGTTTTGTTTTCATGGGTTAGTACCCTGTCGTGTTCCTTGGTGAAGTTTTTGGTTGGTTCCTAATGTTATCTTGGGTCTTCCTTTCATGTGGACACCATGCTCCGGTCGAAGTCTACCTGTGTGGAATTCGTGGCCAAGGGTTTCACGCTTGTACAACTTTGAGTGGGAAGTTTTTTCGTTAGTGTTTAGACCTCTTTAAGTGTCAGCATGCCTTCTACCAAGGGACCTCGTGTTTCTTTTCAGAGTGTTTCCTCTCTGGAGTATATTTGTTGTTGTGGTGGCACTCTTCTTGTTATCTAGAGTGTATTTAGCCACTATTGTATCTCTTTGTTGGGGATGTTGTTTTCTCCCAAGGGTCTGTGTTTTACACCCACTTTTGTTTAACAGGGTGTCTACCCTGTGGTGTACCCGAGTATGGGGAGGTTGTGTGGGTGACCGCCCTTCTTTGTTGCAGTGTTTTTATCTAAGCTGCTGTGTTTTCCCTAAGGGAGGGGGATGGGGCGTGTAGTAATGTTGTTTACGATTTTAATGTTTAACATCTTAACACATTTCTGTTCATGTCAGTGGAATTCATGATACCTCATGCAATACACCTGTGGATATGTGCACCTCCTTGTTGCACCTTCTTGCTAAAGATTTATTGGGGTATCTTATTTGTCTTTACTTTTACTTCTGTTGTTCCCTAAGGAAAGAGGCTGTGTAGTAAATTACTTGTCAGCTATTCTCCACTGTACTGCTCTGTTAGAATGTTGCATGACATCATAGAATTCCTGAGTGCCTCTCTGGGTGAGATTGTCAGTTGGTCTACTCAGGCTGAGCTGTAAGGAGCTTGCTCCTGGTGGGGCTATCTTTGTATCATCTATCTTCTCCTACTATCCTGACCACCTATGCTGGAACCAAGCTTCTAATAAAGAAGTACCCTACATGTACAGATGGACCCTGTAGCTTCCTTTACAACACCAGGTCTTATGCCTTTTTACTGAAATGCCTGAGCGTTGGGGCGGTCCTGAGGTGCAGGGGAAGGTTGTTCGAAGCGCTGGCTGCCAGGTATGAGAAGGAACATCCTCTGCTGTAGCCTCGGCGGATTCGGGGGGTGTCTGTGACAAAGAGGGAAGCAGATCGTAGGTGTTTGGTCAGTTGGTTGAAGGTCATGCATTTGTTGATGTACACTGGCCCCTTGTTGTGCAGGGATTTGTTTGCTAGGGTCAACTGAACTCTAACCAACCGCAATATAAGTACTAGCAGTGTGGGTACTAGATGTCACAATAGTATATACTATTGGTCAATATTTAATATCTCTTTGCTCTACTTTTCGTGACCCCAATGCTTCGAAGTCACAAATAATCCAAACATGGATGAGCACCAATTGAAAGGAGCATATAAATATAGCTTAATTGAAAGCAAATACGACACAAAAACAAATAACATCCAATGATATTCCTCGGTAGTCTTGCACATCAATTTTAAATTCACTTTATTGATGTTTATTACATTTCAGCCCAGCCAACGGTTTCGTCCATTCGGACTTTATCAGGACTGTAGAATTTAAAAACACAAATCAGCCTTTGTATCTCTTATATACACAACAACATTTCTAATTGACCCAATAAGCAATACATCAAAATACTTCTAGACAATAAACACAAGACTCCCTACCTATATACATTCTAATTCTAAAAAAAAAAGTCTGGTTTCTATTCTTTTTCAAAAATATTCATAAATTGACCACTCAATTGTATTCTCTCTTCATGTGGCAGGTTTCCTGTTGTTTGTTTAAACTCTCAATTGACCAGTTTAATCACAGACCAGTTTTGCTTAAATAATATGGATTTAAAACACCATTCACTTGGGTTTTTCTTCATGGATTAATGTTCATCCATGTGGGGAAAAATAAAAGATAGCAAACGTCCAACAAAGGCAGATTCGTGCTGGAGATGAGCTTTGGGGCAGGTTGAACACTCGCCTGAAGATGTTAATCTGCATTTTATCCACTATTGCAACATCCAGCCCTCTCATCGCCACACTGGCATATGTGATGGTTGGTAATAACTTGGCGGAGAGGACTGTTAAGAGTGGTTGAAATTATGGCACATGCAGTTTTTTTTGCCAAGGTGGTGAATGTGTAGAGTATTGCAATCCCCTTCTTCTCAATACATTGTTTTTACTGAGAAAAAGTTACTTTTGAATCGAGGTATAGCCCCAGATATTTATAGCTATTTAATGTCTCCAGGTGGACATCATTTAAAACCATCAAAGCGGCGTGTCCTGCACGATACCAGACTGACATTGTTTTGGTTTAGGTCACATTTAACTCCAGGTGATTGATTCTTACATACTGTGCAAGCACATTCCGTGATCTTTGTAGGCCTACTTTGGTTGAACTAAATAGCACAATGTTGTCTACATATGATAAACGGGTCCCCTGATTCTTCCTGATTTTTTCCTGTATTTTCCTTATCCAAGGCAGGTGATAGGTCTGCTACGAAGAGAATAAAAAGGTGCGGTGCTAACACATGCTAACACATCGAATATTGGCTCCTTATTCCTTGCCCCTGCCTTGGAAGTCTGTAAGTACCTGAGGGATAAAATGAGTTAGGATCAACTACAATTTAACAATTACAGTGTAACCCATTTGGCCACACAGTAAAACACTGAGTCAGAAAATGGATATAAGTATAGATTTATTACAAATTCAAAGCCAAACTGATATAAATCAGTTGCAGAAACATAGTTTAAAAATACAGAATCACCAATGGATATCCAAACCATCTGACAAACTTTATCCTCAATAACAAAAAGAAAATGAGGAATTCTATAGCTACAGTACAGAGAATAAGAAACAAACTCTGGTGAGTACATTGAAAGTTTCGATCCTCCTGCATGTACATGAGGTTGTCTAATAAAATCTACTAACCCCTATCCTAAACTAGGAATCAGGAAAACGCTATTCAAGTCAGGAAAGCAGGGAAAGATGTCAGCATACGAGATCCTCTGTAGAAATTCTCTAAAGTGAAAGATTAATTTATAGCATGCAGTCACACAACAGAGATGTTGCAAAGAGGTCTGTACCTCTCAGAGTCTAAAAGGAATCTGAATAAATCTGAAGTATATACTCAATTATAGCTACAACAGAACATTTGAGAATCTCGTGTCACATGTCTCATTATTTTCCATCTTCAAACAGCAAAACATATCAACTACAGTTGTTCTTTCCTTTGGTCCACACATTAACCCCTTGGCTGCGGCAGGAATTCCGCCGCAGCGCTGGGGGGGGTTTGGGGGCAGCGCGGTGGCACTGTGCTCATGACGGAGCCTCTCCGTCATGAGCCACGGTTGAGCTGTGCTCATGATGGAGTGGTTCCGTCATGACTCCGCCCACTGCGCTAATCGCCCGCACAGGCGGGGAATCAGCGCAGCGTGGGAGGAGCGGCGGCCAACGGCCGCAGCATGATGGAACCACTCCGTCATGAGCTCACGGCACCCGTGGCTCATGACGGAGTGGCTCCGTCATGAGCGCTGAAGGGGTTAAAGCTCCCTTGAATTCCTCCTGTCTCCCTATTCCGCACGAACAGTAGTCCTCCCTTCATTTATAAAAGCTTCTTGTCCTTATCAAAAGATCTCTTTCACACAATGTGCCTTTCTTTAACCATGAGCTCATGCAACTGCACTTGCAGAGGAGAGAAAAACATTGAATCCAAAACAAACATTCAAGTCAATAGTTAAACATTAAGAAATCCCAATACTTAAGAACTTTGGTCAACTTAGTGCGTGCGGCAAGAATTCAATGCACGTTGAAATGCATGATTACAGATACAGATACAGCCACATTATAGATGTAGAGCACTATTCAAACGGATATGTTTTCAGGTATAAAATAAATGCAGAGTATTATTTAAATGAATACTCAAATATATAAGAATTAACAATATTATTCATACCACACAAATGCAGATATATGTGAGATCTGCAATTCTGGAAGGGAAAACGTTAATAAGCGCACTCATATAAATGTCGATACTACACAGTAAATGCACCTTTTGTGTCTGTTCAGGTTCAATATATTATTAATATTACATCAGAAGAGCACATAAACATATATGTAGCCTAGTCAAACATGAAAGAGTGAAGCCAAACTTAAGCTGCTCCACACACAACCCTGCTTTAAACCTTAGTAAGTTGGAAACTTCCTGGAGATTCTCGTACCATTTTCAATTTTTATTTGAATCCAGGTTTCTGAGTACAGAAATTGGATTGCGCATAGCATAGTGTCAGGTAGACCCCAGCTATTCAGCTTGCTCCACAATAACACCCACTTTACAGTCAAAAGCTGCTTTAAAATCTATGAAGCAGAGGTGTAACTTTTTCTTGATCTGCTTACATTGATCGCTCAGGTAAGCAATTGCTAATATGTTTGTTGTGGTACGTACACCTTTTCTAAAACCAGTCTGATTTAGTGGGATAATGGAGCTTTTATTTGACCAATCCATTAAATCTGCAAGTAGAAGGCATGCATAGTGTTTAGCCCCTGAATCAAGGAAGGTGATGAGCCTGCAATTGGCTGGGCTTGCCCTATCACCCCCTTTAAATATTGGCTATATAATGGTGCCTCACCAATTCTCTGGTATGCTGCAGCTGAGCTGAATTTCCTTAAATAGCATGGCCAGTACATCATTAGCAACACACAAAGATGATGGACGGAATGCTGAACATTGCCAAACATTCACCCACAGTCGCAGATCTGCGTTAAATCCAATGTTACTTTGAAGATAGCCTGTGGTAGGCCATTTGGCCCTGGCGCACCTTCTCAAAGCCTCTTGAGGAGAATTTCCACGACTTGTGTTGGAGTGTAGAGGTTTTCCTCACCAGTTGGAGTTGGAGTTACGATTAATGGCTGCTTCCCAGTTGATTGCATTTCAGGTGTTCAGCTCTAGAGGGTTGTTGATTTATTACAAAAATACTTGTACGTTAGGTCACCCATGTGGTTCTGTGATATTTGAGTTATTTGTAAAAAAAAATTGTATTGAGATTATTCATGGTTTCCCAAAATATTCTCAGATTGCTCTGTCTGGCGTTGAATATTATCTTTGCCCAAAAGGCATCCTTTACACCTTTCTTATCTTCTCAGAGTTGTTTATAATACTCTTTCTTGAGATGTTTCAAATATTCCAATAGGAAAAATTTCAGAGGGTGCACTTACAGTAGCCTGGCAACTTTCTTTTGTTCCATTCTCAACTCAATGCTGTGCTTTGAAAGGGGTGATTTCGTTCTTTGGCAGGCTGGTGGACCTGATGTCACTCTTTGGAATGCTAGTGGGTCTGATGTCATTCAGCAGACTTGCATTAGTAAGGCAGCACCATTGCCTAACCAAGCATCAGTTTGATGATTCGTGGTGGTTATGCTATTAATCATTAAGTTTTTGGCCAGAGATGCGAGGTCTACTATAGATTTATTTGACCATCGCAATCGTTTTAAGTTGGTATTGTTTGTGATGCCAGTTTCTACTGAGACAAGTGCATGTTTGCATAGAGGTATTCCTAACAATAGAAGCTGGTATAAGTGATCACTGTGTTTTGTGTATTTTATTGAGAAAAGCTTGACCAAAGGAATCAACGGCAGAGAGACTATTGTGTAGTCAATGATCGATCATGAATTGGGACCATAGTAGGCTGGCATGTATCGAGGGTGTTGGGGCGAGTGGGTACAATGAAAATAAAGACATAAAATAGACTTACCTTCCTGGCCTCCATGTCCTCCTCCCTGGGTGTCCTCTCAAAGCTCCGGACCCAGGAAACTGCACTACCCAATCCTGGCACTGCTCTCACAGCATGAGAGAAGCACCAGGATTGGAGGGAGAGGCCTCACTCAGAGCTCTCAAGAGCACCGGAAGCCTGTGCTTTCTGTAACCCAGCTGTCTAAGACAGCTGAGTTAGAGATGTTTCAAATGCGCATGTCTGGCTGACCGTCGCAAGAGATATGCGCATTTTAAACGTTAGTGCGCAGCTCCCTGCTACTGCCACTCAGCTGCAATGGCCCGTCCTGTCCTGATAATTAGTTCAGGATGGGCTGCTGAAAAAAATGGTAATCAATAAACTTTATTACCATTTAATTGTTCAGCTCTGAGGCTTGTGGGGTGATGCTCCTCACCTCAAATAGAGGAGCCGCCCCTGATGGTATGCTTAATTTGGTGGAGTGCCATCTATGAATCTTCCGTTTAGGACCCTCATTCCAAGAAATTCCAGCATTATGACAAATTGTTCTCCATAAAGTTCTTGATGTTTGGCTTTCGAGTTTGCCTGGGTCGGTACATTCCAAAATGTATGGTCGATGTTGAGTATGCCGGCATTCTCTGTGGTGTAGAGTAGGTTTGAGTTAAAGTCACCCATCAGTATTATGTCCCATTTCAGTTGACCTTGCTCATAACTGATTATAGTGGATGTTTTTTTTTCTATTAATGCTTTTTTCTTGGCTGCAATGGGGTGAGTGTAGACATTGAATTATAGAACAAGAGGTCTGTTGTCCTGCATCCAATTACTTAGTTTGATCATTTGGAGGCCGGGTTCTACATAGGGTATTTCTTAAGTGATACATAGACGGCGAGGACTCTTTTAGGTCTTCCGTAATGTTTGGATTTTGTGGGCATGGTTTGATGTTCTGTAAAACCTTCTGCTGGAAGATCAACCACTGAACAGGTTTCTTGGAGTGCAATTATGTCTATGTTATCCCAGTTCTTCGGAGGGGAGCCATCTTGGAGTAAAGATTTTGCCCCTGCTATGCTCCAAGATAAAAAGCACAGGACCATACGCTCAAGTGCTGGTTCATTCACTTGGTGGATTCATTATGTAGTATTTAGAGCTGTAGGGATCCAATCCCATTGGGAACCGGTTTGGTTGGTGAGCACTTTCTTTGGACTTAGCTCATCTGTTTGCCCAATGGAGGTGCTTCTTGCACCCCTCAGTACCGAGTGAGTGGTTGTTGCTGTGGGAGGCTGCGGACTTCTTTTTTGTAGCAGTGGAAATGGGTACCTAGGAGGCTGGTATCTTTTTAATGTGAGACCCCAGCTTTCAAAGAGCTTAACGGACCATAACAAGTGTTTCTAAAATTTAGTTGGAACTCCCGTTTGTTAAATTATGCTTTTGATTAGGTTTACAACTTTTTGGATAGTCACAAAATCCCACCGTAAATTCAACTCAAAAAGTGTAACTTACAATTGGATTTTGTGAAAAGTTACAAAGCAGTACACTCAAAAGCGTAACTTACTCAAAAGTGTATAGCCCCTAGGCCCTTCAATTTGGTGAAAACGTGAGTTACTCTTTTTGAATACATTTATGCTTGGATTTTGTGAAATTTGTGCACCATTATTTATCCTTCTATTTTTAGTCTCGTCTTTCGTTAGACAATCCTCTCACAATTCTAAACCCAAATTGATTTTCTAAAGGTTCACAGCTACCAGACGTATTTTACAAAGAACACAATACTTCCTAGTTGTCTTGAAAAGCAGCAGGCAAATTCTTGCTATTTCATGCCTAAAAGAAAGTTTATAACACCGATCCTCATCTTTCAAGGCTTCTGCGTCTGCTCCCTTCTTTCCCTCCTGCTCTGTATAAAGTCTCGATCCCTCCATCCCTCCCTGTATTGACTGACCTAGTGGTAACTGCTCTTTGTTGACAGTAATAGCTGTCACCTAACTAGTTTTAGGGTCATCACTCTGCTAGCATCCACACACTTGAGACACCTGTATTGGATGCATCACCTCTTTTGGTACCAGCTCATGGAATCTCAAACATTGCAGGCAAGATAATGCATCAGCCGTGCTGCTGGCTAGTCCAGGTATATGCTTAACTCTAAAAAATATATTCTACTTCAAAGACAGTAATACCATCTTGGACAACAATTTAATTAGCTTGTGATTGTTTGTTGTTATGCCATGTATGCTGACTCTTGCTTTGATTTCCTTAGTGACACTGCCAGCCCAACTGGAATGAATTCCAGGAATGTTATGCTTGGATTCCTCGCCCTACACGAAGCTTTTCATCCCTTCATGTGCTGGCATCCACCCAAGTTCAATAGAAAGATACCAATCTCTTCTGCTCTTCGAACATCTCAGTCGTCAATGTCACCGGATTATGAGCGAGAGTAGCATACCATTGTACCTTTCCAAGAATATATGCCATGTGTGTGTCTCTTCGCTCCTTCCTTTGTTCATAGCTCTTTCAGGGCCGGACTGGGAACCCAAAGCAGCCCTGGCAACTTTCGTCTGACCAGGCCCCATAGTGTGCATAGTGAGCGAGTGCAGCGAGCAAGCCTGATCACTACGAGGGGGCTTGGTGGGCTTCACCCCTCAAGAAAATTAGGGCGAAATTGGTGCATTCTACAACACATTTTTTCATTATATATTCAATTGTATTTGTTTTCTAAAGCATAGTAAATTATGACCTTTCAGTGCACCAGGATACCTGAATCTTATTTGGGGCTCTTCAATGATTTCCTCACTATCACTCTCCAACAGTGCCTCTCATCTCTCCATAGTCCCTCTCTCACATGAATTTGATTTGTTTTATAGTGCCTCTCATACTCAGGGGCGTTGCTTATGGTGTTACATGTCCCTAATAAATGCATTCTGGAGTAAATAGTTGGGTACAGGTGCTTGTGTTGGGATTTTAACGTATCCATGCAGACAAAAACACACACACACTCTCGTCTCTGTTTTAGAGGTCTTAAAAAAATGTTATTTTACAATATATTGAGTTTGAAATTTCCTTCACAATCCGTCTTCTCTCCCTTCCTACTGCTCAGTAAGTCCCTTTCCTGTCCTGCTTCTTAAATAATTTATTTTAACGAGCATGATTGTTGGGAAATTTTTATTCCACAGCCCCCTATTCTTACTTATCAAGCTACGCCCCTGCTCTTAGCAGTGTAGGGTGTTAATGCATTTTACATCACACACACATACAGAGATAATGAATCATGCTTGTGTAAATCAGTGTATAGAAAATGTCACATAAGACAAATGTGACTTCAAGGTTTAGGATTCACATGTCATCCATACTGGTAGGCATTTTTAAAGAGTCCTTGGTCTGGCAAAGCACAAACTCAGGTTTCAGAACGTAACACAGTGGTTAGGGTTGATTTTACTAATAAGAATTCATTTCTACCCAAACAAATCCTTTTTTAGCAAAATTAGGATAATGAAAGACTGGGGGAAAAATAACATTCTAACCTATATTATGATTGTTATGAACTGCACAGCGACAAAATGATCTCAGTGACAAATGCAGCAACCCACTGAGCTATGCACATAAAATACTGTTCTGTGATCTGCATAGTCCAACCCTCTACTCTACCTTAGATGAGTCAAAAGTGTCACCAAAACATTTCTGTCAGTTCCCCTTTGCTCTTTCTTGAGATAATGCAACACCTCCTCTGGCTCCACTTTCGTCTCCACTGATCACTCTAAAATTTTCTGAATGTCTTGAAAACCATGCCTGCCCAGCACAAACCATGACAATGGCCATGCTTTTATATATGTGTCTCTCAAAACAGTTTTCTTATAAGATAAAGTCCTTCTGCATCAACCACAAACAGACCAAAGGCAGACTGGTCTGCTGATGCTCAGTTATTGGGTGAGAGTCCATGGCAAAAATACAGTAATGGATATTACGTAAGAACTGTGGGATAGAGCTACACCTGCACTGTGTATCTTGGCTAAAGGGTCTAATAAACTAATGGTACCACATCAACAACAAAAGGCATACAAGAATAGGAAAACAAAAAGTCATGATTATACATGGAAGTTGTCCACACATGTAGTAGTACAACATACATCTCTCTTCTAGAACCAAAAACTACAAGTGCCATACCAATATGCTAAAACATCTGAAGATTACACATTTTATAGAATTAAAACAGTGCTATCAGGATAAATCCCATTAGCTGTAAACTCAGGTGCCCAATGTCCAATCCAAATTTGCATGAAGTTTAACCAGATATCAATACTATCACTTAGACGTTGAGTAAAACTGCAACTCAGAACACATTTGTATTAGCATATCTCCAAACACCATATCAGATTGACTGCATGTCCTTCTACAAAGAATAAAAGGATATTTATAGGGAGTATATTCAGTCATAAGACTAGATATGCCACTCAAGGTATATTACATAGAATCCGGCTCCTATGTTCTTGTAGAGTTAGGACAATTAGTAATGAGGTGTCTGACCTTACAAATACCAATAAAGGGCCACTGTTCAATATCAGACAACTGCAACTTACATAATAATAATAACAATTATTTTAAAAAAAGTTACATTATGCGTTTTAAATTGTTTAAGGAGATGCAGCAAGATCACAGTCATCTGCTTGTACAGTTAATCTGTCTGAGAATACAAGGTCCCATGTCTTCAGCTGGTGCATCATTCCTGCAGAAGAAGAAGATCTTGAGTACCAGCCTGGGCCATCAGAACTGGCTGAACAGTGTCCTACACCTTTCCTTTTCCCGAAATACGCAAGGCCTGTGACATCCAGCTGGGTCCTTTCCCCATTACTAACATTAATATCCTCACAGGCCCACTGTGTCCCAGCCCCCCAGTAACTGTGGTCACCCCTGTCCTGGCTCCTGTAGCAACCATAAGTATAACATATGCTGTGCAGTTAGGGCACACTATCCCTGTGGTCACCCATTCTAGGATTCAAGGTACTTTGGAAAGGGCTGGGGAAGGACCTGATGTGGAGACGGAGGGAGAGTACTCGGTCACCAATATCACCATCATGAGTAGAAATATAATGGCTGCAGCTACATGGCAGTAGGATCAGCTGGGGCGGATTATTGTATTGCTAAGGGCCCAGACTAATATTTGTGTGTGTCAATGCAAACTAAATTTCGTCCTGTCATCTGCTGGGGCACCAGCAAGCCTTTGGTGGATACTATGGCTTATTTCACATATGGAGAGGTCTTCAGTGCAAGTTGCTTGAACATTGGTAAAGTTGTGATTTGTTTGTGTTGCACTTCCTCTCAGCCAGTGTTACACCAAAGGGACCAGACACTGAGTGCATATATCAAAGCCTAGGACTCGGACTTGATGTTATCAAGTGTACCCTAGCTGTCAAAATCTGGTGTACCTTATGCCTGCCTTCATCGGAGCATAATGTCAGTGGAGAACATGAGGGCAGCCGAAGTGATGGTGAAGACTACCACTGGGGTTCCTACTATATTTAGAGGGTGAATTGTCAACAATATGTAACACTGACTGGAGATTCACAACTGGTGTATCCTTTACATAGCTTGCATTGGAGCAATCATATTTAAATTTTCAACATGCTTCTTGTGATTTTTTTTAAAATGCAGGTCTGTACTTCCTAATGTTGTGTCTTCTCTGCAAGGTCTGTAGTTAGGCACCAGAACACATTTTTGATGTGTCCCTCGCCCTCGCTGGGGTTTTGGAAATCTACCACAATTTGAATGCATTTTTTGCTACTAACAAAAATTGCTGTTATTTTAGATACTGATGTTTTACTATAATGGTGGTCGTTAAATCTGTATTGTCGGTCTAGACTACATCATTGGCAGTGGTATTGACTTTGATTAGACGTACTTATGGGTTGGGTTGAAAGATTGTTTTTGCGAAATGATTCTAAGAAGGAGGTGCTTACAGACATTATTTGAATTCATTACTGATTTTATTTCTATTCACACATCAATTTGGCAACAGTTTAGACCCTGCAAGATTCTCAGAAAAATAAGGTAATTTTGAGAAGGATGAGAACATTACAGTGAGTCAACAGTTGTTTAGAGTACTATATCTGACAACAGTCCATGAGAGGCTGGGAAATCCATGATCATCAGGTGGATAAGGAGAATAGTCCAGACGTTCATAAGAGGGTATTACCTTTTGCATCTCCTGATGGCAGGTTGGCAGGTTGCTTGGTACTGGCCAGATGAATGGCTCCTCCTAGGTGGCCTGAGTGGTGACAGGTGGATTTGTGGGCAACAGTGTCCCAATTTAAGAGGGACTGCCAGATAATCCGGGCACAGAGCTGGCAGAAGATGGTGCTTCACCACAGAAAGTAGCTGCTGAAGTTGATGTTTTGAAGCCATACTGTACCACCCCGGAATGGAGAATAAAGAAGACACAATCAAGTTTAGCCTAAAATAGAGCCTGATTTAAAGTTTGGTGGATAGAATATACCATCACAAATATGTTATATGTCTCGTCCATTGTATTACAAGCACCATAGAATGTAATGCCCTTGTAATAGGGCAGATGCGATATCGGTCTCCTATGTGACAGAGTTTCCCATCTGCCAAATTCTAAATCAGGTCCATGTTTTGTTTATTTAAACCTACATTTTTACAAGGCATCCTCAATTGCTGGACTATGGAACTTGTTATCATGCAGGTCATAACGTTATTTTTTCATAATGTAAATGTCTAAATTCACACAGATTTTTTTTCTCTGTATTGTAATAGAAACACAAAATGATCCTCATTCTGAAAATAAATGTTTTGGTTACTAGGTAACCTTGTCAAAGACGGTATGTCCATATCCCTGACCATCAAATTGCACATTCATTACTGTAGCTTACCATCAGGCAAAGATGTTTTCAATTAGTTCAGGCCTGGGGTCAGTACATTCAATGTTGTGAAGCATACAGTAGAGGTCCACAGTTTTGCAGACCTTGTCAGCTGAGTAGCGGATGGCCAGCTAGTCTTGTCAGGAACCTAAACTGGGCCTCCAGGAGCCCCCAAGCCTGTCCACCAAGCCTGTTCCACAAGGCTCCTTGTTCGTCCATGGGCCTCACTGAAGCAGACTTACCCTGGTGTTGTTGGGTTCCTCTGAGGTGTCAATAGCCAGGTAAGATTCTGATACACTGAGTCCACTGAAAACATAATCATAAAAAAAAAATAGTTAACTTATGTTTGGCTGGCGAGGTTGTAACAGTTTAAATTGCATAAACAGAATGTTCAAGGCCATCTGTTGTGGTGCATTGTGGTATCCAACTGTTGTGCAGTTCCAGCCATGATTGAAATCTTCCACAGACACTGGAGGTGTGGAGGTCTGCAATGCAAACCACCTGCACACCGATGGAGTGGACGTGCTTCTTATTGCAGTAGACTTTATCTAGGTCATGAGGTGTGACCAATGCAAAGTGGGATCCCTCTATGACACCTACCACATGAGCCATGCCTCCAAATCCACAGAACCAGGCCTTGATAAAGTTCAGTAGAGCATCATTCATCGGAAATTGTATGTACTCAAACATGCACATGAGCATCACATCCATTACCTGGTTGGGGACAGCCTAAAATGTTTCCTGTGACATTCCATTTGAGTCATTCATTGTATTCTGGAATGAACCAGTTGCACAAAAATGTAGCACTCCAAAAACCTCACAGTAGGTGGGATAGCAGGCTGATGTCCTGCAAAAGTTCAGATTGTAATTGCTGTTCCATTACTTCTATAGGGTTGCGGTTAAACCTATACTACTTAGAGATGAGTCTTTCCTGCATGGTCTCTAGATCCGACCGTGGCCTTTACACACAATCATTGCATTGTTTTATGCTTCTGTGTCTAGCCTGGGGTGGATGATGGACATCTTTGCTAAATAAAAGTGCAATGTATAAATGAGATATGTACACACGTTAGATTTACACATTTGTAGAATTATAAAGTAAAAAAAAACGATATGTATTAATGCAGAAACATATACCTGGCTACAATGTGAGTACTTTTGGTGATGTTACACACAACACTTTGGTTAAACTAAAGGTAAAAAAAATAAACTTTTCAACTTTAAAAGTGTTTATTAGAAAATAATTCCATATTTATCTACATTACTTATTTACACATAGTAAAGATTTTTATTTTGTATTTTTTTAATTTTAATGGGCCATTTTAGTTGTTGTTGACTGAAGCAATGCATCGGATGACCTACTGCCAGCCCGCCACATTGTAAGACATACCCTACACGTTTAATAATTGTTTTTGATGGTGGGTAAAACAAAGCGGGTGCCTGATGTTTCCATCATGAGTGATGAGCTAGTAGGCCAAAAGTGTACCTACCGTCTCCGGTGGTAGTGTTACCCTATTGGTTAAATGGGTTTATGACTGATTGAATTAGTTGTCTGCCGTATAAATGTCCATTGATACAAAATTACTCACATGGATATACACATTTTTCAAACCCATGAAGTGACTTGCCTCCTAACTACCCTCTGTAAAGGGCCTCTTCAACTGTTGCTGCTCAATGTCTTCTTTGACCACCCATGCCTGAATGTGCAGGTGACAAGGCCCCAACTTCATTACAGAGGAGTTAGGCATGTTAGCAGTGGGCGGCTTGACCAACTACAGCCAGCACAAAGGGGCAGCAGAAAGTCGGGGAGGTTAATTAAATTAAGTATGTTAAATATCAAAACAAGCTGAGGCTAATGTGGCATGTGGCAGGTCAGCTTGTAGTAAAAGTATTATTGGCTGCCCTTTTGAGTTTTGCACTCCGAACACTCCACCACAAATGCAGTGCATTATCCTGTATGACAAAAAGTAGTTAGGTCACTTTCTGTCAAGTGAACTGTGAACTTTCCAGTAACAGCACACTGGGCGACCTCCTGGCTTGCCCTTGCCAAAGATAGGCCCTGCAGGTCCCGACCAAAGCCCAACTGAGTAGTGTCCCTGATGGAGATGAACCCAAAAAATACAACTCCTCCATAGGTCATGGCCTACAAACTGGGTGGTTGCCTAGGGCACCAACATTCAGAGACAGGCATTGATGAGCATTCTTGTAGCCACAAAAAAAATCATATTTCTTCATGGAATGGGAGTGGTAGCATCATTGATTTAGGAAATGGTGCAGTTTGAGCTAAGGGTGGCCCTGGGCGTAGGAGTAAGCCTTACCACAGCCAAGCCCAGAAGGGCACTGCCACTGGAAAGATCACAGTCCACCAGACCTTAAAGCGAACATGCATAGCGTTATTTTGGTGGGCAGGATAATCCATCACATTTATGAGGAGTAACCTCTCACATAGGACATGATGTGTTGCCATTATGTGCAAAAGTGAGTACTCTTGTGACATAGACAGTATCCTTTGGCCACTATATATGGAAATGTTAGCTGTGCACTTCCAGGTCCTGGGCAAGTGCATGATCAGACTATGGTCATAGAGCATTCACACCCACACATGGTTTTTGTTTGATGGTAGGTTCGTATACTCCATGAGGTATGAATGCAGATCATTGCATTTGTGAATGTAGGACATGGGCTGCGATTCTCCTAAACTAACAATATTAATGCAACATTATGTATTATGGGCTAGAATTTGAGTTTGGCAAATGGGATACTCCTTCACAAACGTACTGGCCGCCACCAACACTCGCACCAGCGCCACCCTCAATCCTGCTGCACTGAGACCAAGCCAGCATCCTATCTGAAAATGGACTGGGATCTCTTTCACCCCAAGCATGTCTCCCCATCCTGCCAACACTGGTGTCAAAGGTAGCACAGAAGGTTATGAAAAACCCTCTGTTGGATGCCATCGAGGGAGTCAGTCACCAACTTCCAAAAGTGATTGGCATCTCAGGGGCGTTGCTTATGGTGTTACATGTCCCTAATAAATGCATTCTGGAGTAAATAGTTGGGTACAGGTGCTTGTGTTGGGATTTTAACGTATCCATGCAGACAAAAACACACACACACTCTCGTCTCTGTTTTAGAGGTCTTAAAAAAATGTTATTTTACAATATATTGAGTTTGAAATTTCCTTCACAATCCGTCTTCTCTCCCTTCCTACTGCTCAGTAAGTCCCTTTCCTGTCCTGCTTCTTAAATAATTTATTTTAACGAGCATGATTGTTGGGAAATTTTTATTCCACAGCCCCCTATTCTTACTTATCAAGCTACGCCCCTGCTCTTAGCAGTGTAGGGTGTTAATGCATTTTACATCACACACACATACAGAGATAATGAATCATGCTTGTGTAAATCAGTGTATAGAAAATGTCACATAAGACAAATGTGACTTCAAGGTTTAGGATTCACATGTCATCCATACTGGTAGGCATTTTTAAAGAGTCCTTGGTCTGGCAAAGCACAAACTCAGGTTTCAGAACGTAACACAGTGGTTAGGGTTGATTTTACTAATAAGAATTCATTTCTACCCAAACAAATCCTTTTTTAGCAAAATTAGGATAATGAAAGACTGGGGGAAAAATAACATTCTAACCTATATTATGATTGTTATGAACTGCACAGCGACAAAATGATCTCAGTGACAAATGCAGCAACCCACTGAGCTATGCACATAAAATACTGTTCTGTGATCTGCATAGTCCAACCCTCTACTCTACCTTAGATGAGTCAAAAGTGTCACCAAAACATTTCTGTCAGTTCCCCTTTGCTCTTTCTTGAGATAATGCAACACCTCCTCTGGCTCCACTTTCGTCTCCACTGATCACTCTAAAATTTTCTGAATGTCTTGAAAACCATGCCTGCCCAGCACAAACCATGACAATGGCCATGCTTTTATATATGTGTCTCTCAAAACAGTTTTCTTATAAGATAAAGTCCTTCTGCATCAACCACAAACAGACCAAAGGCAGACTGGTCTGCTGATGCTCAGTTATTGGGTGAGAGTCCATGGCAAAAATACAGTAATGGATATTACGTAAGAACTGTGGGATAGAGCTACACCTGCACTGTGTATCTTGGCTAAAGGGTCTAATAAACTAATGGTACCACATCAACAACAAAAGGCATACAAGAATAGGAAAACAAAAAGTCATGATTATACATGGAAGTTGTCCACACATGTAGTAGTACAACATACATCTCTCTTCTAGAACCAAAAACTACAAGTGCCATACCAATATGCTAAAACATCTGAAGATTACACATTTTATAGAATTAAAACAGTGCTATCAGGATAAATCCCATTAGCTGTAAACTCAGGTGCCCAATGTCCAATCCAAATTTGCATGAAGTTTAACCAGATATCACTACTATCACTTAGACGTTGAGTAAAACTGCAACTCAGAACACATTTGTATTAGCATATCTCCAAACACCATATCAGATTGACTGCATGTCCTTCTACAAAGAATAAAAGGATATTTATAGGGAGTATATTCAGTCATAAGACTAGATATGCCACTCAAGGTATATTACATAGAATCCGGCTCCTATGTTCTTGTAGGGTTAGGACAATTAGTAATGAGGTGTCTGACCTTACAAATACCAATAAAGGGCCACTGTTCAATATCAGACAACTGCAACTTACATAATAATAATAACAATTATTTTAAAAAAAGTTACATTATGCGTTTTAAATTGTTTAAGGAGATGCAGCAAGATCACAGTCATCTGCTTGTACAGTTAATCTGTCTGAGAATACAAGGTCCCATGTCTTCAGCTGGTGCATCATTCCTGCAGAAGAAGAAGATCTTGAGTACCAGCCTGGGCCATCAGAACTGGCTGAACAGTGTCCTACACCTTTCCTTTTCCCGAAATACGCAAGGCCTGTGACATCCAGCTGGGTCCTTTCCCCATTACTAACATTAATATCCTCACAGGCCCACTGTGTCCCAGCCCCCCAGTAACTGTGGTCACCCCTGTCCTGGCTCCTGTAGCAACCATAAGTATAACATATGCTGTGCAGTTAGGGCACACTATCCCTGTGGTCACCCATTCTAGGATTCAAGGTACTTTGGAAAGGGCTGGGGAAGGACCTGATGTGGAGACGGAGGGAGAGTACTCGGTCACCAATATCACCATCATGAGTAGAAATATAATGGCTGCAGCTACATGGCAGTAGGATCAGCTGGGGCGGATTATTGTATTGCTAAGGGCCCAGACTAATATTTGTGTGTGTCAATGCAAACTAAATTTCGTCCTGTCATCTGCTGGGGCACCAGCAAGCCTTTGGTGGATACTATGGCTTATTTCACATATGGAGAGGTCTTCAGTGCAAGTTGCTTGAACATTGGTAAAGTTGTGATTTGTTTGTGTTGCACTTCCTCTCAGCCAGTGTTACACCAAAGGGACCAGACACTGAGTGCATATATCAAAGCCTAGGACTCGGACTTGATGTTATCAAGTGTACCCTAGCTGTCAAAATCTGGTGTACCTTATGCCTGCCTTCATCGGAGCATAATGTCAGTGGAGAACATGAGGGCAGCCGAAGTGATGGTGAAGACTACCACTGGGGTTCCTACTATATTTAGAGGGTGAATTGTCAACAATATGTAACACTGACTGGAGATTCACAACTGGTGTATCCTTTACATAGCTTGCATTGGAGCAATCATATTTAAATTTTCAACATGCTTCTTGTGATTTTTTTTAAAATGCAGGTCTGTACTTCCTAATGTTGTGTCTTCTCTGCAAGGTCTGTAGTTAGGCACCAGAACACATTTTTGATGTGTCCCTCGCCCTCGCTGGGGTTTTGGAAATCTACCACAATTTGAATGCATTTTTTGCTACTAACAAAAATTGCTGTTATTTTAGATACTGATGTTTTACTATAATGGTGGTCGTTAAATCTGTATTGTCGGTCTAGACTACATCATTGGCAGTGGTATTGACTTTGATTAGACGTACTTATGGGTTGGGTTGAAAGATTGTTTTTGCGAAATGATTCTAAGAAGGAGGTGCTTACAGACATTATTTGAATTCATTACTGATTTTATTTCTATTCACACATCAATTTGGCAACAGTTTAGACCCTGCAAGATTCTCAGAAAAATAAGGTAATTTTGAGAAGGATGAGAACATTACAGTGAGTCAACAGTTGTTTAGAGTACTATATCTGACAACAGTCCATGAGAGGCTGGGAAATCCATGATCATCAGGTGGATAAGGAGAATAGTCCAGACGTTCATAAGAGGGTATTACCTTTTGCATCTCCTGATGGCAGGTTGGCAGGTTGCTTGGTACTGGCCAGATGAATGGCTCCTCCTAGGTGGCCTGAGTGGTGACAGGTGGATTTGTGGGCAACAGTGTCCCAATTTAAGAGGGACTGCCAGATAATCCGGGCACAGAGCTGGCAGAAGATGGTGCTTCACCACAGAAAGTAGCTGCTGAAGTTGATGTTTTGAAGCCATACTGTACCACCCCGGAATGGAGAATAAAGAAGACACAATCAAGTTTAGCCTAAAATAGAGCCTGATTTAAAGATTGGTGGATAGAATATACCATCACAAATATGTTATATGTCTCGTCCATTGTATTACAAGCACCATAGAATGTAATGCCCTTGTAATAGGGCAGATGCGATATCGGTCTCCTATGTGACAGAGTTTCCCATCTGCCAAATTCTAAATCAGGTCCATGTTTTGTTTATTTAAACCTACATTTTTACAAGGCATCCTCAATTGCTGGACTATGGAACTTGTTATCATGCAGGTCATAACGTTATTTTTTCATAATGTAAATGTCTAAATTCACACAGATTTTTTTTCTCTGTATTGTAATAGAAACACAAAATGATCCTCATTCTGAAAATAAATGTTTTGGTTACTAGGTAACCTTGTCAAAGACGGTATGTCCATATCCCTGACCATCAAATTGCACATTCATTACTGTAGCTTACCATCAGGCAAAGATGTTTTCAATTAGTTCAGGCCTGGGGTCAGTACATTCAATGTTGTGAAGCATACAGTAGAGGTCCACAGTTTTGCAGACCTTGTCAGCTGAGTAGCGGATGGCCAGCTAGTCTTGTCAGGAACCTAAACTGGGCCTCCAGGAGCCCCCAAGCCTGTCCACCAAGCCTGTTCCACAAGACTCCTTGTTCGTCCATGGGCCTCACTGAAGCAGACTTACCCTGGTGTTGTTGGGTTCCTCTGAGGTGTCAATAGCCAGGTAAGATTCTGATACACTGAGTCCACTGAAAACATAATCATAAAAAAAAATAGTTAACTTATGTTTGGCTGGCGAGGTTGTAACAGTTTAAATTGCATAAACAGAATGTTCAAGGCCATCTGTTGTGGTGCATTGTGGTATCCAACTGTTGTGCAGTTCCAGCCATGATTGAAATCTTCCACAGACACTGGAGGTGTGGAGGTCTGCAATGCAAACCACCTGCACACCGATGGAGTGGACGTGCTTCTTATTGCAGTAGACTTTATCTAGGTCATGAGGTGTGACCAATGCAAAGTGGGATCCCTCTATGGCACCTACCACATGAGCCATGCCTCCAAATCCACAGAACCAGGCCTTGATAAAGTTCAGTAGAGCATCATTCATCGGAAATTGTATGTACTCAAACATGCACATGAGCATCACATCCATTACCTGGTTGGGGACAGCCTAAAATGTTTCCTGTGACATTCCATTTGAGTCATTCATTGTATTCTGGAATGAACCAGTTGCACAAAAATGTAGCACTCCAAAAACCTCACAGTAGGTGGGATAGCAGGCTGATGTCCTGCAAAAGTTCAGATTGTAATTGCTGTTCCATTACTTCTATAGGGTTGCGGTTAAACCTATACTACTTAGAGATGAGTCTTTCCTGCATGGTCTCTAGATCCGACCGTGGCCTTTACACACAATCATTGCATTGTTTTATGCTTCTGTGTCTAGCCTGGGGTGGATGATGGACATCTTTGCTAAATAAAAGTGCAATGTATAAATGAGATATGTACACACGTTAGATTTACACATTTGTAGAATTATAAAGTAAAAAAAAACGATATGTATTAATGCAGAAACATATACCTGGCTACAATGTGAGTACTTTTGGTGATGTTACACACAACACTTTGGTTAAACTAAAGGTAAAAAAAATAAACTTTTCAACTTTAAAAGTGTTTATTAGAAAATAATTCCATATTTATCTACATTACTTATTTACACATAGTAAAGATTTTTATTTTGTATTTTTTTAATTTTAATGGGCCATTTTAGTTGTTGTTGACTGAAGCAATGCATCGGATGACCTACTGCCAGCCCGCCACATTGTAAGACATACCCTACACGTTTAATAATTGTTTTTGATGGTGGGTAAAACAAAGCGGGTGCCTGATGTTTCCATCATGAGTGATGAGCTAGTAGGCCAAAAGTGTACCTACCGTCTCCGGTGGTAGTGTTACCCTATTGGTTAAATGGGTTTATGACTGATTGAATTAGTTGTCTGCCGTATAAATGTCCATTGATACAAAATTACTCACATGGATATACACATTTTTCAAACCCATGAAGTGACTTGCCTCCTAACTACCCTCTGTAAAGGGCCTCTTCAACTGTTGCTGCTCAATGTCTTCTTTGACCACCCATGCCTGAATGTGCAGGTGACAAGGCCCCAACTTCATTACAGAGGAGTTAGGCATGTTAGCAGTGGGCGGCTTGACCAACTACAGCCAGCACAAAGGGGCAGCAGAAAGTCGGGGAGGTTAATTAAATTAAGTATGTTAAATATCAAAACAAGCTGAGGCTAATGTGGCATGTGGCAGGTCAGCTTGTAGTAAAAGTATTATTGGCTGCCCTTTTGAGTTTTGCACTCCGAACACTCCACCACA
The DNA here is from genome assembly GCF_964204655.1 of Triturus cristatus. NCBI lineage: Eukaryota > Metazoa > Chordata > Amphibia > Caudata > Salamandridae > Triturus > Triturus cristatus. The sequence continues at coordinate 348,449,938 of NC_140586.1, read as the reverse complement.
AATGCAGTGCATTATCCTGTATGACAAAAAGTAGTTAGGTCACTTTCTGTCAAGTGAACTGTGAACTTTCCAGTAACAGCACACTGGGCGACCTCCTGGCTTGCCCTTGCCAAAGATAGGCCCTGCAGGTCCCGACCAAAGCCCAACTGAGTAGTGTCCCTGATGGAGATGAACCCAAAAAATACAACTCCTCCATAGGTCATGGCCTACAAACTGGGTGGTTGCCTAGGGCACCAACATTCAGAGACAGGCATTGATGAGCATTCTTGTAGCCACAAAAAAAATCATATTTCTTCATGGAATGGGAGTGGTAGCATCATTGATTTAGGAAATGGTGCAGTTTGAGCTAAGGGTGGCCCTGGGCGTAGGAGTAAGCCTTACCACAGCCAAGCCCAGAAGGGCACTGCCACTGGAAAGATCACAGTCCACCAGACCTTAAAGCGAACATGCATAGCGTTATTTTGGTGGGCAGGATAATCCATCACATTTATGAGGAGTAACCTCTCACATAGGACATGATGTGTTGCCATTATGTGCAAAAGTGAGTACTCTTGTGACATAGACAGTATCCTTTGGCCACTATATATGGAAATGTTAGCTGTGCACTTCCAGGTCCTGGGCAAGTGCATGATCAGACTATGGTCATAGAGCATTCACACCCACACATGGTTTTTGTTTGATGGTAGGTTCGTATACTCCATGAGGTATGAATGCAGATCATTGCATTTGTGAATGTAGGACATGGGCTGCGATTCTCCTAAACTAACAATATTAATGCAACATTATGTATTATGGGCTAGAATTTGAGTTTGGCAAATGGGATACTCCTTCACAAACGTACTGGCCGCCACCAACACTCGCACCAGCGCCACCCTCAATCCTGCTGCACTGAGACCAAGCCAGCATCCTATCTGAAAATGGACTGGGATCTCTTTCACCCCAAGCATGTCTCCCCATCCTGCCAACACTGGTGTCAAAGGTAGCACAGAAGGTTATGAAAAACCCTCTGTTGGATGCCATCGAGGGAGTCAGTCACCAACTTCCAAAAGTGATTGGCATCTAGAAGGAAGTGCCCTCTGCTATTTCTGCCCCACTGAGAGGTGCTGTCTGCTGGTGGCCTGACCTTTCCCCATTTCTGATCATGCCCAAATCCTCCTCCTGCCCAGTTCCACCCCCTGCTGCTCCAATGTCCAAAACCTCCACCTATTCCACCACTCGCCCCATTTCATCTGCAAACCCAATTTCTCCACCACACTCCATTATCCCATGGCCCAGAGTCTCACCATGCCCTAAGATATTCCTCCCAGGAACACCCATGTCCTGTCCGTCTCACAAAAATCTGTAAAACCCTCCCCACCCAAAAAATTGTTTCCTAAATTGGCATCAATTTCACAAGGATGGAATCTACGTGGAATTTGAGGTAAGGACAGTGGCTTGAGCCTAATTAAAGATTTGAAACTGTGAGAGGACACTATATAGTCGCTCAGCCTCCTGGCTTTTAATTTTTTTTACATTTTTGTATATATCCATTTAGCTTATATTTTTTTTTTCAGAGGGTGACGATTTGAGTTGACATTTTTTAAATGTATATGAAAATATTTCTGTGTCTGGTTTTGCAGCATAGTTGAGGTAGCATGGTAGGAAAAAACAATGGACTGGCTTACGGCCCGAGCGATTACCAGCGGCTGAGAGTAATTCAAGCATATCATCCATCACTCTTCTGTATTCTTCATTGTGACATCATTAGTGCGACAGGTATGCCATGACGGGTCCTGTGCTCACTGTGCCATTGTAACCAAGCTGCACCCAACTGTAGAGGCCAAAATAGGCCAATACTGGTCTAGGTTTGTTTGTTTTCCAGTTCAGATAGGAACTGGCGTGGAAGATCAGGCTGGACTGTTCTTGTTGAAGCCAGACCAAGGCTGGTGGATATATGGCTGGGTCCAATCTGAGGTGGCATGGAGGGCAAAAAACAATGGACTGGGATGCCGTTTGAATAATTATCAGCAGCTGAGATTAATTCAATCCATCACTCTTTTATATGAGTCATTGGTTTAATTTAGGTCATGGCTGTTAATGAAAATGTTTTTAAAAATCTATATGTGATCAGTATGTTGTTTATGTTAACCATTTTATTCAATTCTCAGGCCTTTTGATGCATTGTGGGAGTTCATTCCCTTTCCCATATCTATAAATGTGACTGGGTGTGGTAGTGTGAGGGTATAGTTTGCGGGGCATATAGAGTAGGGGTGTGTATGACTGGATTTTACGTTGTTACATGAGTAAAAAAACTAGGAATACCTTCAGGTGTCTGGCTTCACAGGGAGTTTATGTCATATTAAGTGTACATACACGTAGGTAGCCGATATTACTGTAATGCCAGGTATGTAGGTATATATCCTGCCCTTAATATTCTGCGTACAATGTAACAATGTAAAATAGCAAAGAGAGGGTTGAGATAATATTGAGGAACTTCGATATTCGATTACGATCGAATCGACCCGCCATTTTGTAACCCGCCGCCATTTTGTGTTGCCACCACTCAGGCAGCACGGCGAACAAAGTCTTTTCTGCTTTTCCCGTAGCTTGGTGTCAAAATACGTCCTTGGCCTTGTTTGCGAGGCTGGTGTTTGGACTAGCCGAGTACACTAATCCGCGTCTGCTTCCCCAATCCCTGTTCCAACTATCTGTAGGCTCACACCATTCTTTTCCGATCATATCTTATCAACTGGCCTTCACTGTCTCCTGATAGCATTCTCTTGTGTCATGCCCGTCCTCCAATACACACAAACGTATCTCACCAACTGCAAGTCAGTTGTAATCTATTAATATATTAAGTTCGGGGGTGGGATGACAAACACAGTTGGAGGAGAGGACTCTTCGAGTCATCTGATCTTTCTGTTTTCGAACCCTTCTTACTGGTTCCGCTTGGTTTTCCACTTACCCTATTGGCTCTTTTCTTCTTTGCTTGGGGCGTGTGTTCTGTTAATAATCCTATATTGTATAGTATTTAATCTGATGCACCACAGAGTAAAGTGGCAGTCTCCTGAGAACCTACTTTGTGTACTTCTAGGATAACTGTACTAGCTTCAGCTAAATAAATCCAATCTTCTAACGCCGACAGAGTGTCCCGTGTCTCTGTGTATCGAAGGAGGTGAACCCAGGAGACGGAGGGCGTACCCTGCGCCGCCAGGCCCAAAAGGTTCTGGTTCTTCAATTGGCGCCCAACGTTGGCCGGCTTCAGTGGTACCGGTTCTGCTCGAAGGTCGTGAGGAACCTCGCAAGAAAATTCCGGAGGGTTCGCGAGCCACACTAAGCGACCCCTGTATGTCGAAAGTGGTCCGAAGGTCTTTTGCAGCGCGGTTACTCCTTCCTTACGGCTACTGGCGACCGCTACCCTGACTGCTGCCCTGCTTTGGCCCATTCCTTTGGTGATGTATGGTAAAGCGAGACGATAGACGGGCCTCTGTTGGTGGAAGAAGACGTCCTTAGTTAAGTTAAGTATTTTCGTGGGTCGCGCCCACAACTTTGGTTCTTTGTTTGATGTCCTTAGGTATCTTAGATTTAGTTTTTGCAAAGACTAAAGCCGAGGGTAAGTGCATTTGTGCTGCGTAAAACTGAGTTTTACTCCCTTGAAGTTTGTGAACAGTCCAGAGTCATTGTGAAATGCCTGGCCTGACTAAGTTTGGAAGAATTTGTTGTCTTGGTTGTAATAGGGACTCCCGACTTGAGGACTCTTGTCCGATTCCTTCGGTTGGAACTCCCACACATGAGCTTTACTCGAAACATGGTATCGGCCCCATTGCCTTTAACGAGACATGGACTCGATACACGAAGAAAGATGGTGTTCTTGAATGGCCAGAAAACGGTAGTTTTGATCCTAATGTGCTAGATAATTTAGAAACAGTTTTGTTCAAAAGAAAAGCCCGGCCGGCAATGTTTGACTCTCTTCGCCTTTGGCGTAAGGAAGCCAAACAGAAAGAAATTAAACAAGCAAAACGAGATAGGAAAGCACAGGGTATGACGATTATACAGGCTGCCCAACAGTTCAAAAATGATGAAATTGACAATGCGACTGAAATCTCAGAAAGACAACATCGTATGGCGATAGATAAATGCTATCCGGTGTTGCCTGTTTCTCCTTCTGATAACAAGAAAGATATAGAAGAAGATCCCCTAATGTCTCATTTATTAAGGTTGCCTCCGCCCTATGCGCAAAATGCTAATGTGCCTCAGCCGTTACAGCCTGCTCAAATGCTGGTAGTACCTCTGCCAGTTCCGGCTCTTCAGCATGTGCCTCCTCCAGTACTACCGCCCTTGCCGGTATTACCAGTTTCTCAGCCATCATCTCCTTTGCCTTCTGCTCCTCCTGTAATTTCTGGTTCTTCTCTTGATAATTCTCCTAATATTCTATCTCCAGTTTTGATGTCTAATTCACCGTCTATGCGTAAGCGTCTCACAGATTCTGTCACTAGTATTCTATCTCCTTTCTTTGGAGCTCTTAATGCGTCTCCGGCTTTTGCTCAAAGACAATCACGTAGTCAGTTTCCAGACTTCGAGGAACGAGAGAAGCTAGATTCTCTTGCACGAAGATGGATCAAGAAGGGTCCACAATATAGTGTGTCTGATTTTATGCCTACCTTTTTGCAATGGAATGCACCTACACAAAGGTATGTTTTCAATGTAATGTGCGACGTTCTCATTAAAGAATGGGAAGATGTGAGTTTGAGTCCGATCTCACAAGATTTATTAGATATCCAAACTGATTTTGAAAAAGGACTTATTGTAGGTTCCAAGGTTGAAGAAGCTGTAAGAACACTCATCTCTTATAGAACTTTATTGTTCTCTCAGATTTTTCTTGATTCTGATCCGTCGGTTAAACTGACATTGAAAAATTATCCTATGAGAGAGGTTCCTCCGGTATGGAAAGAAGAGGTTCCAGCAGCAGGTGCTAATCCTCTTATTCCTGCTCACTTCCAGCGTATATGGGTACATGTACCATCGAAAAGATCTGAAGTTTTGGCCCTTAAGCAGACTCTACCAGATCCTCGTAAGAACCCTGCAGGTTATTACAAAGAATTATCGCAGACAATCGATGCTTGTGTAATGAATCTGGCAGATATTGATATGCTAATGGGTAATGTAGTTCCACAGACAATATGGGAAAAGATTCGTAGAGAGGATCATGTACAGGAACTGGGTGCTACTTAGGATGCCATAGCTAATACAGATAGAGACCAAGTGGGTGGTGCAAAGCCTGACGCTTTGATTTCGGAGCTTCCTGGTAGAATCATTACGTTAATGAAAACTATGATGCCTGCATTGAGAGTGAATTGGGATAAGCTAGCAGCATGTAAACAAAAGAAAGATGAAAGTGTCTCTGATTTCTTTACTCGGTTCGAAGAGACATTCATCGATCATAGTGGTCAGGACATGGCTACTGAGGGTGGACAGCGATTATTCGTGGATAAATTTGTGTTCAATTTGCTTCCCGAGCTGTCACACAAATTAAAGGATTCAGAAAGTTCTTGGGCTGTTTCTTCTTCTGCCCAGATATTGGCTACTGCACAATATTACGAGAATAGAGACAAAGAAGAAAAAGAAAAGCAAGAAAAGAAAACAAAAGATCTAAAAACAAAGGTTCTCTTACAGCAAGCTTATCCGCCACGTTACGTTCAGCCTCAAACTGAACAGCCACCGCAGTTTCAGAGATTATACCAGAAATCTGAGCCATACATTTTGTGACCTTTGTTAGGTCCTAATCAATGTGCCTATTGTAAGGAGGAAGGTCATTTTAAAGGCAGTTGTCCGGTTTTATTGCAGCGTAATGGAGCATCATCTGCTCCACAAGGTCGTGCTGGCCTCCAGTCAGCAAACAGAGGTAGAGGTCGAGGTATATTGACTCAAGAACGGCGTGCCCTTCCTTCTCCTAATTCCATGAACTATTTTGATCAGCAAAATGTGAGATCCACTCAATATTATAATGAGGACCATTATGTTGAAGGCAAAAATGAGAGTCTTCATGCCAACTAGGAAAGCCATGGACAAAGTAGAGGAGATGTGCCAATCCCAGTAGATCAAAATGGCCCTTATGTCAACGTCACTACTATTGGTGTATTAGAGCCGTTTCTTCTAGATACTGGAGCAATGAGAAGTTCTATCATTCATTCTAAACTCCCTGGCGCACCTTTGTCTGGCTTAACAAATGTTTCTGTAGGATTTTCTGGCGCCCCTGTTCGCAATCCGGTTTCTTGTCCCTTGCCTATTTCAGTTGGTCCTTATGATTTGGAAGCTTCACTTCTGTTAACGAATGGTTGTGGTGAAAATCTGTTGGGTCTAGACCTACTGAAAAGGATGCATGCTACCATATATTGTTCTCCTTCAGGCGTACATCTCACTCTAGGTCAGAAGTTGATCTCCCCAATGTATCTGTCTAAAGATCAGTTTCCTCCTGAGTTGCTTTCTCTTCCGACAGCACTTTGGGCCACTGGTCCGAATGATGTGGGTTGTCTTGAGATACCGCCTTATGTTGTCACTCTCAAGCCCAATGTTGAATTACCACGTATTCCACAATATCGAATTTCTGCTGAAGGTGAAAAGGCGCTCTTAGAAATCATTCACGATCTAATTCGGAAGGGTGTGGTCGAAGAAATGAGAGGCAACACATGCAATAGCCCTATTCTCCCTGTTCTTAAACGTACTGATCCTTCTCAGCCTCCTGTGTACCGGTTTGTGATTGACCTGCGAGAAGTGAACAAAATTGTGATTCCACAATTTCCTGTTGTTCCAGATATCACTGCCTTGTTGACTATGATACCTTCCACAGCGACTTGGTTCTCTGTTATTGATCTAAAGAATGCCTTCTTTAGTATTCCAATTGCAGAAGAGAGTAGGGACATTTTTGGTTTTTCTCTTGGAGGCCGAAGCTTCCGGTTTAAGCGCGCACCCCAAGGGTACTGTGAAAGTCCCTCCTTTTACAGCCAAGCTTTGAAATGTCATCTTGATACTTTTCACTTGCCGTCTGGTGCTGCCCTTATCCAATACATGGATGACTTGTTAGTCGCCGCTGACTCAGAAGATATCTGCAAAGATGTCACTGGGGTTTCACCTTCCAAACTACAGTATGTTTGTCGAAAGGTTACCTACTTGGGTCATCTCCTATCAAAGGAGGGACGACGATTGACACCAAAGCGAATTCAGGCAATTGCGGGAATGTCAGTACCATCCACACAAATGGAAGTACGTGCTTTTCTGGGAATCACTTCTTATTGTAGACAGTGGATCCCTAACTTCTCTTTGATCGCCAAACCTTTGTTGGCACTCACTTTAAAAGATACACCTCAGCCCCTTCCTTGGACTGACGAGTGCCAAAAGAGTTACACTGATTTACGTACTGCTCTGTGTTCTGCTCCTGTACTGGGTACCCCAGATTACACTAAGCCTTTTACGCTGTATGTTCACGAGAAAGAAGGTTGTACATTATCAGTCTTGACACAGCAATTTGGAGATAGACAGCGACCATGTGCTTATTTTTCGGCTACGTTAGATCCCGTAGCTAAAGCATTGCCTAATTGTCTCAAAGCCACAGCAGCCGCAGCGATTTCTATTCGACAGTCCGCTGGGATAGTGTTAGATAACACTCTTATTGTCATGGTGCCACATGCAGTGGATACCTTACTAAACAGAACAAAGACACCGCATCTCACGAGTGCATGTTTAACTGGTTATGAGCTGACGCTATTGGCTAGTCACGTACACATCAAACGATGCAATACTCTGAATCCAGCCACTTTGTTGCCCCTTCCTAATGAGGAGAGTATTGAAGATCAACATGACTGTTTCTTCCGTACTGAGGAAGAGACAAAAGGAAGGATTGATCCAGATGGGACTCTATGGGTAGATGGTTCCTGTTTTAAGATGCCTAATGGGGATACGGTTTCAGCCTATGCTGTAACTACCTCACATACGATTGTGGAAACTGCATGTGTTAGACACAACTCAGCGCAAGCAGCAGCGTTGATAGCACTGACGAGAGCTTGTGTACTATCAAAAGGGAAAAGAGTGAACGTGTACACTGGCAGTCAATATGCCTTTGGTGTCGCGTTCAATTTTGGGCGTCTCTGGAAAGAGAGGGGTTACCTTACTTCACATGGCACTAAGATACAGCATGGTCAGTTAGTGACTGATCTCCTTGAGTCACTTACTTTACCTGTCCAAATTGCGATAGTGAAGTGTAGTGCTCACAAGAGGATAACGGATGATGTTGGACGAGGAAATGCATTTGCTGATGAAACAGCAAAGAAAACAGCGAAAGATTCAATGAGTCGAATGTATATGGCAGGTCCTGCGAATTGGGTCACAGAAAGAGGAATGTGTGAGAATACAATGGAAAGCGTGAAAACGATTCAGAAAGAGGCTACAGAAAGAGAGATAAGGAAGTGGAGAGAAAGTACGGGAATGTTAGATGAGATGGGTTGTTGGGTAGAATTGTCCGAACATCAACGATGGTTGTTGCCAGATGCTTATGTACTCCCAGTGGTTACTATGGCTCATGGTCCAGCTCACCTTAGTGCAAAAGGCATTTGTAAACTTCTAGCTCCAGTTTGGCAGAATGAAAGTATCCCTAAATGTGCAGACAACGTAGTAAAGCATTGTATTGTTTGTCTGATGTATAATCCAGGAAAGGGAACCCCCACTCCAGCAGGTCACTTTGCTCCTCCGACATACCCATTTGAAGTGTTGCAAATCGATTATATTCATATGGATCGATGCAACAACCTCAAATATGTTCTGGTGGTAGTATGTGCCTTTTCGAGATGGATAGAAGCATACCCTTTGAAAGACAACACAGCTTTATCCACAGCCAAAATCCTTCTTAAAGAATTCTTTCCCAGATTTGGATTGCCGCGCATTGTCTGGAGCGACAATGGGAGCGAATTTGTTGGCCAAGTCATGCAGAAAGTTTGTGCAGGTCTTGGAATCAAACAAAAGTTCCATGCGGCAAATCATCCCCAATCAGCAGGTTTAGTAGAATGCTACAATGGGACCCTGAAACTAAAGTTAGCGAAAATTCAAGCAAGTACGGGACTTAATCGGCCTGATGCTTTACCGTTAGCTTTGCTATCCACCAGAACTGCAGTACACTCTCGTCTGGGACTTAGCCCTTACGAAGTGGTGTTTGGCCGTCCAGCCAACGTATGGGGAATACCTCGTCCTAAAAAGTACTCAGATTTGCCCTACCCAATGTTAATTGACTATTTGCATGGCCTTACAACTAAATTGCATGTCCTTCATCGACAGGTTCGGAGTGCTTTGCCGGAGGCTTCCACAGATCCAGGTCACTCCATCCATTCAGGTGACTGGGTCTGCATCCGCAATTTTCAGAGGAAGAAGAATTTGGAGCCCAGATGGCAAAAGCCCCGAATGGTTCTTCTCACGACGAGGACAGCGATTAAAGTTGAAGGAAAGAAAAATTGGATTCACGGTGTGCACTGCAAGAAAGTACCTTTGCCCTTGCCTTTCGATCAGTGGGTTCGCAGAGGGGTTGGTGACTGCGAAGGCGAAACAGTTCCACGATTCGTACCCTTTAGCGATGCACACCTGAATGGGACATTGTCTGAGAAAGAGGACGACGACATCCTACAGAAAGCGATTCCATTGCACCGTCGCTTGAACACGACTGAACCAAAAACATTGTTTCAAGATCAGAGTGTTCCTGGAAAGGATCGCTACAATCTTAGGCCCAGACAAAAGAACACTTAAGACTTTTTTATTCTTCCTTCTCCTTGTGTAGTGTTCTGTTTAGGTTGCAGGGTCACGGTAGGAGTCTAGGTCACGACCTGAGTAGTGACAATAGGTCTGCAGGATCTTTCAGTGTCATAGGACGGTAGAGCATCGTGATTTTAGTGATTGAGGAAGATTGCCGTGAACATCCACTAGTGAGAATGGAAACTACACCAAGTATTGAAGAGAGAAGAAATGAAACAAAGAAAGCATCTTGTAAAATAATGTACAGTCGTTACAGTATAACCCTATGTGTTTTGATATCATTATGTATTGCTTTGGCGATTATTGGTTGGTTAGTTTATGTTTTGCAGCCAAAACACACCTCCCCTTCCTTTTCTTTGCCTTCTTCTACTATCTCTCCACACTTTTTCCATACTTTCCCTTCACATGAACTTGTCAGAAGAACCGAGTAATACAATAATTCTTTTGTTCAACTATTACACCAGCATCAATTAGTGGTTAACACAACCGATTGTTGGGTATGTGGTCTTATGCCACATACTACTGAGAAGGGAATACCATTTCTAGTTCTTCCTTTCTCCTACGAAGGTTCCGCTTGGGCATTCTTTGTTATCTTCTCAAATGCATATCAAAGTAAATTCAGACGGTCTGTTGCTTCACAAATTAATTATCTGGATTTTAGTCATAGTTCTTTGATTAAGGGTATGGTGGTTATGTTTAAAATCATGGAGAATAGCAAGATTTCTATCGATGAAAGAAAAGCATACACTAATTGGAACGTCACCCAATACATGTCAGGCTTAATAATAAAATGGGAAAAGAGAAATCCTCACCAATCTGGACTGTACCGCATCAAGGTAACTTCTGTTTAAAGATAAACGAATGCTCTTCTGACACTGTACCAAAAAGTAACTGTTCCTACACATACATTTATTCCTCTCTGAACTCACCTCCTCTAGTACCGTCACAAGGCACCTATTTCATTTGTTATAATAGAGCCTATACCTGGTTGCCAACGGGTTTCTCTGGTACCTGCTACATAGCTTTTCTTCTCCCCCCTACTTACACTGCTTCTGCCAATTATCACCGAACCCGTCTCAGCCGAGGAATTATTGACTCCAAAGACACCTCGGGACAAGAAGGAGGAGATTTCCTTAAAGGTTTGCTTCCATTCTGGGGTCCAATGGCCAATAGCAGAAATATAAGGCAACTGGTCCGTGTTGTAGAGACTACGATAGACATCACTGTAGGAGCCTTGAGTAATATCACGGCGGAACTACAGGCGGATCGTCTTATGACCTTACAAAATCAAGTTGCCTTAGACTTTATTCTTGCCGATCGTGGTGGAGTGTGTAAATTGATCGGGTCAAGCTGCTGTATTTTCATTCCTAATGACGCTCCAACAGTATACCAAGCTATTTCCAAGTTGCATATAATCTCCGAGTCTATTCATCAGGATGAAGGAGATTGGTCCTTAACGGAATGGTTTTGGGGACTACTGTCCAAATGGGGTTGGAAAGTATTGACATTCCTTGGAGTAATTTTGACAATCATATTTTCTTGTTGTCTTTGTATGCACTGTGGTACCGCTATCTGTGATCTTTGTGCCACTATGTGCATTTCAAGACCCAAACCTCAAGTGACAGAAAACATAAGGATGATGTTACAACAACAGCTTGATGATCTCATGGCTATTGATGTGGACTCAGACTAACGTGAGTCTATCTTGCCTGAGTTCTGGCAAAAGGAGGGTCTGAGGAACTTCGATATTCGATTACAATCGAATCGACCCGCCATTTTGTAACCCGCCGCCATTTTGTGTTGCCACCACTCAGGCAGCACGACGAACGAAGTCTTTTCTGCTTTTCCCGTAGCTTGGTGTCAAAATACGTCCTCGGACTTGTTGCGAGGCTGGTGTTTGGACTAGCCGAGTACACTAATCCGCGTCTGCTTCCCTAATCCCTGTTCCAACTATCTGTAGGCTCACACCATTCTTTCCCGATCATATCTTATCAACTGGCCTTCGCTGTCTCCTGCTAGCATTCTCTTGTGTCATGCCAATACACACAAACGTATCTCACCACCCGCAAGTCAGTTGTAATCTATTAATATATTAAGTTCGGGGGTGGGATGACAAACACAGTTGGAGGAGAGGACTCTTCGAGTCATCTGATCTTTCTGTTTTCGAACCCTTCTTACTGGTTCCGCTTGGTTTTCCACTTACCCTATTGGCTCTTTTCTTCTTTGCTTGGGGCGTGTGTTCTGTTAATAATCCTATATTGTATAGTATTTAATCTGATGCGCCACGGAGTAAAGTGGCAGTCTCCTGAGAACCTACTTTGTGTACTTCTAGGATAACTGTACTAGCTGCAACTAAATAAATCCAATCTTCTAACGCCGACAGAGTGTCCTGTGTCTCTGTGTATCGAAGCAGGTGAACCCAGGAGACGGAGGGCGTACCCTGCGCCGCCAGGCCCAAAAGGTTCTGGTTCTTCAATATCTGCCTGGGGTACGTGGAGGTTTTATAAGATTGTGTAGTGAGAGGTAAATGTATGTATAAAGTGATCTAGGGTAGTTTTTTTATTTTGAAAATAAACCACTTCTGTTCACAGTCAGTACAAGGCTACAAATATTCTAGAAAAAAATATAAATAGGTTAGCTATAGTGCACTGAGGTATATGGTTAACTACGTGCTGCGTTTTAAAATAATGTGCAGTCGGTTACAGATTTGAGGTGGGGCGTAGAAGAATTGTGGTACCTGAATAGTTTTTGAGTAGGTAGGTAGTGTGTGGTGTGTGCACAGACAGAGAAACAGGGGACACTGATGTTAGATATGCTTTGTTGCCACACAAAGTTACATTTTGTGATATTGGTAGTTAACATAGTGAATATAAAAACATTTAAAAAGTTGTATTGATCTTCTAATTTGTTGTGCATTTTTGACACATACACATGTTTTTCTTCCTCCACCACTGCCAGAGGGAGTCACAGTGCTTGTAGTTGCAGAGAAATGCTGACTGAACTAGTGGTGTTGGGGTTGTGCACAAGATTTGGTTATTTATGTTTTATTTCCTCCAACACAGATGTGGAGGGTCAACCACCATGTTTCCATTGATGGAAATTATACTCTAAATACAGCGGACAGACTATAGACTTTCTATGGTTATGATATACCATTGTCGGCGGAGTAAGAAAAATGTAGCAGAGGTGGCAGACGGGGGACGGATGTTCATCTGTCAATCTGCCATAGGACTGACAGACCTCCATGGCAGTGTACATTGAACAGCTGCTTTTTGATAGCCCATCTGCCTTCACAAAATCTGGATCAGGTCCTAAGTCTCATGTCTCCTTTTGGTGAGTTTTTCAACATCCCCTTTTGTTTCTCCTCTCCATTGTCCTCTCTACCTTTTTCCTTTCTTCTAAAGGTACAGTTTCCATGCGCCATAGGAGACTCTGATATTTTTGTATTGGTTCTGGCATTTCTTCATCTCTCCAAATGGCAAAGCTCCTAATACTCTGTGATGTCCCATTTTTCCTTTTCCATCACATTTTCAATGCTTTCCACCATGACCTAGGATACTCCCATGCCCTGGTGAATCCTCTAGCTTAAGGTTTCCTCACACACACCAGGGTTTTATTTTCTCTCCCTGCATCCCAGCTTGGTCCTGTTTAAATGGATAGCTATCTCATTTCTTTTTCAAACACTCTTGCTCCCTCACCTCTTAAGCTCACACTTGCAGCTTTCCAAATTTTTCTAATGTAAATGGGCACTATGCATTTTCTCTTCCCGCCTTCTCTCTGTTTCTCCAGTGAGAACATTTACTCCTGCCCCTCACTTCCTTCATTTCACTGTCAGGCTGGAGTGTTATGGGTCACATTACATGTGATGTTCTTCTTGAGCCAGTCTTCCTGAAGACACTCAGATCTTGAGTCAACCGTCCTCAGACTCTTGATATTGTGATTACTCTGCATGATGCCCCTGACTGCCCCGCTAAACCTCTTGGCCTGACAGTTTGTGCCCATAACAAACTGTCCTCTTCATACACTTGAGTGCGGGCCCTCTTCAGGTTAGGGAACTCTCCTTGCAGGCTGCTTTTGAGACTGCAAGATCTCTTTGTACTTCAAACCCATGTGAACTCTGGATTCCTGACAAGGTTTTAGACCCCCAGTTCTCGGTAGATGATGCACTTGCCCTGTCCACTCTTACCTACACCAAGCTGTTGCTCTGTAGCAGTTGCCTTCTCCCTGCTCTTAGTTTGGTAGCATTCCCTCTGTCTCGACCATCCCTCAATCTGCCACCCACATCCTATTGTTCCTCGTGGTGTCCTACTGTTGCTGCTGGAGTTGGTGCCATTGCTGCATCTTTCTCTGTCTGCTTTTCACCAGATACATTTGTGGGGGAGGGGGAGAGGGATGGGGGACATGACTTTGGCCATCACATCCATTTTTATGTTCTGCATGCCCTTTTAACTCCTACCTAAGTGTTTGCCATGCCTGTGCCTTCCTTAATCGTCCTCTTTCCGTTTGTACAAGAGCCCTCATCTATGGAATTACCTCAAATTCCTCCTCTTCTGCTATCCACATAGGTCTTGAAGCTGCTTGTATGGTCACTAAGGCTTGTATGACTCCTTGATCTACTACCTACTTCTCCTAGTGACATTCTCATTCCTCACATTGTTCGGGGGGAGGGGCATGTTACCTAATCCTGCTGCGCCCCAGTTATTTGCTTTTGTTGTTCTCTCCTCCTATTTTTCCCCTTTCTCTTTCCTAAAGCCCATCTCTCTGTGTCTCTTGTTGCCCCTTCTTTGACACCACCCTCCTCCCTAAGTACCCCTAGTGCTTCTCCGCCCCCCTTGGATAGAGGAGAGTGGGGCAACGTGCAAGCACGGTGGCCCACCCCCCATCGGACACCACACTTGTGACTTACATGGCTGTTCCAGCACCTTGTGTAGTGGGTGGGGGGCTCCATCTTGGTCTGAGAAGTGGTCAGAGGCTCTAGGAGCCTGTCAAGCTTTACTAATCTGGGCCCAAGAGGAAGTGCTCCTGACCCCGATCTCGAGCCTCCGCGATCAGCACCACATGAGGACATTTCAAAGCACAGTTTGGATATTTATAGCTTGCACTTCAGCTCAGCACCATCCTATCTGGCCTTCCGCCTGCCCCTAGTGCACAATATTTGCAGAGAGGGATATTTCTTCCCCTTTGCTCTTGCCCCCCTGTGGATCAACGAATTCAGATGGTCTTGACTCCTCATCAACAGTGGAGTGGGTTTGATAGAGTCACCTCTATGCAGCTCATGTTTTAGGCAAGTAACCTCGGCAGTTTGCAATTCAGTTTCACTTGCTCCAGCCAACACAAAATGTCTTGGGTTGCAGCCCAGTTCATAATTATTCATGATTGATGAGACATTTTTATTATCTGGGCAAAGTGGTTTATTATCTTTGGAATTATCTCTATAAGAGCTGAGCTTCTGAAGTGGGAGTGTTAACATAGAAACAAACGAGTCATAAATTCTGCTTTATTTCTAACTGCAGTACAATTATGCAGGAATACGATAAGACTGCACATGTTCTCTATGATTTGTGTGCATGTTCTTAGCCTCCCATGGTACCTAGAGCTTGGAAGGGCATGAATACAAGGGTGGAACTTGTTGTGTTGAATGTATGCAGTAATGCTGGAGTGTAATGGCTATGAAATAAAATCTTGCAGTGTTTCATGACCTTGCAGCCAAATATCCCTTCTTATGCCAAAAGAATTTGCCTTGTAATGCAGGCACCCTTGCCCGGTGGTGCCTGAAGTGCCCCAGCACTATGAGAAAACAGAATTGCACCATATAGTAGTAGATATGGTTAATTTCTGCTTTCTTCCTTTCATGCAACGCAGTGCAGCACCATTGTCTTGCTGCACTGTGTTCTGTAAAAGTTATACAATCTCATCAGAAGATAAACAATGGGATAGGTGGGTCCAAGGGGAGTTTTGGGACCTGCAAGGACAAATTACCCAGAAGTAACTGGTCTAACATGCTTAAAAAGCACTACACATGACGTAAGCACAGATACTCGGTCACCAATGGAGAAGTCCTTTAATTAGGACGAAATCCCATCACCCACCGAGGTGGCATGCTTCATCATCTGGGATTCTCCTTTTGGCGGAGACACCTAACCTCGCCTAGGGCTTCAACCCCCTCACTGTGAGGGAGGAGCTCAGGTATGCTTTTAATCCTACTCTATAAAGGATGTACTAAAATCCTCAAGATGTGAAACATTAAACTGGTTGAGTAATGGGTGCAGTGCAGCAAATAATAAATAAATGTGTGGACTATGTGATGTTAAAACTAACTACTGAGTGTGAATGAAACTTTATTAGCTCACTCTTAGTGTCAGGATTAAAAACATTGCAATTGTAGTATAAAAGATGTTTACTGCATGTATTAGATGAAAATAGATCTACATGTTTCGGCCTACCCAACCCATGTAGGTCGCACAGCCTTCTTCAGGACCTAACTATAGTGCTACTGCGTATTATTAAGTGAGAAAAAAACAATCTTAGTATAAGAAAGGTATTAACTAGGTAACAGCAGATAAGATCAGAATACAAAACCAGTAATCCCACTTGTGAACACGATTTACTGGTCTTACCTGTAAAAGACAAAAGTGACATAAAGAATCAAATACACGTGTCATGTAACAAAATTTTGTGAGTCTTAAGTACTCATCAACAGTATGCCTTCAAAGTGCCGTATTCAAAAAGGTAAAGATTGGTCTTACCCGTTCATTATGAGTTAGAGGCCTCACCTCAACCTGGCAACAGCTCAGGACGGGAGGCACTGCTCTGAAAAAAGAAGGTTCGTAAGTGTCAGACCAATAGAGATAATCAGACACTTCTGCAACCATCAACAGAAATATGAGTGACCTGTTCATGATGACAGTGGAAACATGAAAAAGCCCATGAGCTGTCTTTTTAGTGATGGAAAACATACATAGTCTGTAGTCTCTTAAGGTGTGCAACCACAAATTGCTCAGTATAGAGGGTGACACCTCTATGGTAGCAGTGAAGTGGTGCTATGTCCATATGTGTTGGCCTTTGTATGTCAATTTTAGGTGTTATAGGCCATTACAAAAGAGGTGACAAACGCACATCTAATCTTAAATATTGCCAGAATTTGAGTTCAGGCTAATAAGTGCATAACTACAACAGTCTTACAATACAACATAAATACTGGTTCCAGCAAGATGTACAGGCATGCTGGCATGAGTGTATGGGTGTGTAAAACCTTTATGGTGGCTAATCCTATATCCTTAAGCAATAATTCTAAGCAGCAGTAATATAGCCGCTAGATCGAATGCCAATGAATGCATGCGGTAAACGACAATAACACACAATACAATCTTATTCCCAGTGTTGTGTTGAAATGAGATTTTGTAGACATTTTTCAAAGATTGTTAATGCCCCTATGGCTCCCCCCTTACATGTGGCTGTATAATCCAGTGCCTGAATTGTAGATAGAAGGGTGTTTCCCTTTCCAGGATCCTGCCTATCGCCTTGATATTGTCAAATTATGGGAGGACCTCAGTGGATTCTAAGGGCGCAAGGCTGGAAACATCACTTTGTTCCTCAAATCTGCAAGACTCTTGTGGCAGAATTCCCCTCCACTGAAGTCATGGGACATGGGAAAGAGGTGAGTCCTCTGTGTCGCTCCAAGTAGTCCCAGGTGTCACTGAGTTCTTGGTGAGATGTAAAGGCTTCGGAATCACTGTTGCATTCGGATGCACTTGTTCTCACATGGTGGACAGGCTGTTTTGATCTACGAAACACAATATCCTGTTGATTTTTCCGTCCGTTGTTCGCTAATGTAGTGCATCTGTGCTAAATAATAAAGTGGCATATATATAAGGAATGCCCAGTCCTCCCTATGAATGAAATCCAGCAGGCTTGTCTGAATAATCTCAACTGCTTCCTCAGGAATGAGAATATATATAGTATCTTCAGGAGTATCGTCATCTTAGGTGACACTGTTCTCCCTAGTCACATTAGCGCATGATTAAGAGTTCAGGGGGGCATTAGTCGTCCTAAGTAAAGTTTTAAAGTCACTCCTGGCACATTTATAGAGGTCGGGGGTTATAAAGCCCCCTAAGAGGCCAGCAACAAGGGAGTCTCTGTCCTTATAGTTTCGGCCATCTTTGGTCTCTCTGCCCATATTAGACACTTTGATTTGCAGAACTGAATGTGGAAGCCTGCTAGGATGTAGTACTCTATTTTAAAAAAAAAATACTTTATTGGTTTTTCATAAGGTATACAGAAGGCGTATAGCAGGGTACGCATGGGTATCCAAGGCAAAATTTTACATGTGCATGCATAATGTGAGGGTGGTGCGCCTTAATGGATAATACAAGCCTACCCCGACGATCATTGGTAGGCGTTCAGCAGGGTAGACAGAGGAAAGGAGAAAGAAAAGACAAAGAAAAAGAAAAGAGAAAATAGGGAGGAGCAGCGGTTAAGCGAGATGTAGCGTCGCGTTTTCATATCTATACACATGAGTGCGCAAGGTAGGTCAGCATTGGCAACATTATATAACATGACAGTCTAGTTAGTGTACACATAGTGTACCCATGAAAGCATATCTCTTGAATACAGTTATACAGCTGGAACAACAGTAATAGGATTCCTTGGTGAACTCTTTTATTCATGGAGGTTCATAAGATTCTAGAAACGTGTCTAAAGAGTTCCATAGTGATCTGTCTGACGGTTTCCATGGGGAGCTTTGTAAAGCTATGTTGTCAGCCCCTCTGAGATGGATGGTCCAGTTTAGCCAGCTCTTGTAGGCCGTCTTACTTGTGTCTTTCCAGTTGGCAAGAACCATTTTCACTGTCAGGGTTATTAACAGGTCAAAAAGGTCTCTGTCAGATTCATTTCACTGTTTTATGCTTATACAGGCCGTGGGCAAGTTGAAGGAATCTCTGTTCATATTACCTTTAAAAACCCCACTTATGAAGGTAAAGATTTTGTCCCAAAACTGTTTGAGTGATGTACACTGAAAGATAAGGTGGGCTAAGTCCCGAGTCTCCTGATTACAGTTCCAACATGTTGCATCGTTCCGTAGTCCTAGCGCAAATAAGCGGGCAGGGGTCCAGAATGCATTGTGTAGAACCAGTATTTGGTTTGGTAGAGAACCGTGGTGTTCTTGTTACGTGAGACGGATCTCCATAGTGAGGGCCATCCTAGCTCTTCTGGCGAGACTGAGGGCGTTTGTCCCCAGTAGGCTATGACTTTGTCATTAAGTTTGGAAGGTTTTGGGCGGAGGAATTTATATATTTGCAATACCTGGTGTCCCAGTTTGTTAACGTTCAACACGAATAATTAAATTGAAGGTTGAATGTTAAATAGTTTTGCTTTTGTGATTGCCGCTCTAATTTTTAAGAAGTTGTAGAATTCAATGTCAGCTAGGTTATACTTCTCTTGTAGGTCTGAAAATGTGAGTGGGTATGTGGTGATTCCTAGTTGATAAGGGAAGAGGATTCCCTTCTTGATCCATGTGTCTAGTGGTAGGCTTTTGCCGCTGTATTTAATCTTACTATTGGCCCAGAGGGATTCTAAATTAGATCCTTTAATACTGTTTCTAGTTTTTTGTCAACCTTATGCAGTGCAATCTTTGTGTTTTTGGATTTGGAGGTTTGTGGGTATAGGCTATTTGTTGTTAGCAGTGCGAGGGGGCTTAGGTTATTGAGGATTGCCCTCTCTACCTCTAGCCATGCCGGGGTGTAGCCGGTAGGTGGTGTTATCCAGTATGAGCCTTGTTTCGCCAGGAAACCATCTGATTTAAACTGAAGTCAGCTAAGTTCACCCCTCCTAGCGTTTTGTCCAGTCTTAGCTTCTTGATACTGATCCTTGCTTTTTTCTCCCGCCAAAGGAATTTAGAAATAAGGATATCTAGTTTGCGGTGGAAGTCGTCAGTAAGAAGGAGCGGGAGCATACTGATGAGGTAGTTAACCATGGGGGTGATCATCATTTTGATTGTCTCGATTCTGCCCCCACCACGTAATGAATTTTGGTGACCAGGCCTCCAGAAGTTTCTTTATCTTCCATAACAATGTTTTCTCGTTCTGGTGTAGGGTATCTATCATGTTGCTACCAAATTCGATGCCTAGGTATTTTATGTGGCCTGTTTGCCATGCTAGTCCAGACCCTCCCAGGATCTCCCTCGTCCAATGGATATTTAATGGCTTGAGTTTTGTTTTTTCTCTGTTGAGTTTGTACCCTGAGAGGTCGGAATATCAAGTTATTGTGTCCATCAGGGCTGCAATTGATGTCCTCGGGGTTTCAGTTACTAGTAGGATGTTGTCTGCATAAGCAGCTAGCTTTATTAGGACCCCGTTGACATCCACCCCTTTATGTTATCGTTCGATTTGATGTCCCTGATAAGGGGTTCCAATGATAGTAAAAATAAGGATGGAGATAGTGGACATCCCTGTCTAGTACATTGTTGTAATGTGAAGGGCTCGGAGAGTGAGCCATTCATGACAATGCAGGCTGATGGGTTTCCATAAAGGGCCATAACCATACTTATATATTCCTTCCCTAGGTTGAAAGACTGCATGCAGCGTTCTAAGAAGCCCCAGGAAACTCAGCGTCTAGGGTGATAGCTACTGCGGGTACAGTCTTACTGGCGGCATGCTCTATGATGTGGCACAGAAGACAGGTGTTATCGTTAGACATGCGCTTGCGGAGGAAACCTACCTGGGAATTGCTTATTAGTTTGAGTAGGGCAGAGTTAAGTCTGACCGCTAGGATCTTCGCATATATTTTGCAGTCTATGTTAATTAGTGAGCTAGGTCTATACTTTTTCGGTGAGAGTTGGTCCTTTCCTTCATTCGGAATGACTATTATGTTTGCCTCTGACATGGTGAGTGGCGTGGTCCCCTTAGATGCTATGTGATTAAAAACTTGCTTCAAGGATGGTTTTGGCTGGTCTAGGAAGGTTGTGTAGAACGAGGCTGTAAACCCGTCTGGGCCAGGGGCTTTGTTATCCTTTAGGGATCTGACTGCCATTTCGATCTCTGTGTAGTTAATCTCCTATCCTAGTCTGAATTTCTCTTCAGCGTCTACTTGAGGGAGGTTGAGTTTTTCTAGATATTTGGCACAGTCTTCTAGATTTAAGGCCTGGTCGTTCTTATAGAGTTCCTGATAGAAGTCCTTGAAGGTCCTAAGGATGTCTTTGTGTTTGGTATGGGTTTTATTGTTAGAGTCTTTGATGGATGAGATGACAAACTGGTTTTGTTTGTGTTTAAGATAGGAGGCAAGCAATTTACCTGCTTTGTTATCTTCACATAGATTAAGTGCTTTATACTTATTAATCCATAGCCCTGCCCTCTCACTTAGTATTTTGTTGCATTCATATTTCTTTTGAGTAGAGAAGCAAGGAGCTCGCTATTGTGAGGGGACGTTGCGTGGGACTGCTCTAATTTTTTGATCTCCTGTTCTAGCTGAGATAATCTCAGGTTGGTGTTCTTGTTGATTTTTGCCTTTATTCCAATTATTGTACCCCTGACAGTCGCTTTAAGTGCATCCCAGAGTGTAACTAGTGCTAATCTCCAGAGTGTTGTTGTGTTTGAGGTAGTCTGTTATAGCCTCTTCAATTCTCTTTTTGTCTGCCGGGTCTGAAAGTACCTCCTTGTTAAAGCGCCATCTCTTCGGCACTGCCTCATTGTGACAACCAGACAGTTTTAGTCTAATACACGAGTGATCCGACACTAACCTTAGGGCTATGACCGTGCGCTCAATTAGACATGTATGGGAGCCAGAGATGAGGATATAGTCTATCCAGGTGCATGAGTTATGGGGATTAGAGTAGAAGGTGTAATCTCTAGTGTCTGGATGTTGTAAGCGCCACGCATCTTTAATGTTAAATTTGGAGCAGATATTTTGTAGTGCAGCATGTGAGGTCGTGGGGTGGTATTGGCAGGTGGACTGTCTATCCATTATGTGGTCTAGAGAAATGTTCATGTCCCCTGCTACTACCATGAGGTCATTTTGGGGGAAACCTTCCAACGTATTAGACACCTCGGACCAAAAAGCTGGGTCATCCGTGTTGGGGCCGTATATGTTTGCTACGTGGATTCGTTCTTCCCCCCCTTCTCAGATGTGTGACCAGGAGCCTGCCGTCATCATCGTGAGACTGTGACTCAAGTGTGATGTTGGATCTTTTCGATATTAGGGTAATCACCCCCGCTTCTTTTCAACGGCCAGCGAGCACGCCAATTGTAAAATCGAGTTGCCTCTAATGAGTTTGGCGTCCTCCCCCTACAGCTTTGTTTCCTGTAGAAGGATTAAATCCCCTTTAGTTTTAGCTAGGTATTCTAGGATTTTACGGCGCTTGATTGGATGGTTGAGACCTTTAAGGTTTAGGGACACAATGTTGAGATCAGGCGCCAGGGTGAGAATGTTATTGCAGGCCATCAGGTGGGGTGTTGTGTGGTAGATACAACGGATCTATTTCTTAAGGAGCTGGAGGTCACCACCCGGGCACAGGAGGGGTTAGGTAGCTGACCACTTACCCCCCAAGCGGTGCATAAATTGGGTACATTTCCCATGTACATTCCCATGTGCCTCAAATACAGTATAAGCAGTTTTTTAGGGTACTCTTGCGTGCCATATCTCACTTGTCGTGCATGCAATAAGAAGTGCCCGCCACCGTTAGTATAAGAGAAAGAGGTGAGAAAGAGAAAAGAGAGAAAACTAATACTGTAAAGCCCCAAGCTTGGCGCCCCGTCTCTACAGGCGACATTCTGCAACCTCTTGGTTACCCACCCCCACCCCTCCAAACCTCGTATATAGGAGGTGCAATGACAGGATTCGTCTTTCTGTCTCACAGAGATCTGCTGTTGTGATAAAACTGTAACGTGAATCTCCCTATAAGTACATTTGGCGTGGTTACATGCAAGGCACTAAAGGCGAAAAAGGCCCTCTGTCCATAAGGGTAACTCTATTATTATGTTCGTCTCACTTATAGTGTCCACTGCAGAGTCATGTTGTGAAAGGTTAAAAGGATACAGTGTTAGTCCATTAGGCCATAGTAGGTGTGTTCTCTCCCCTTGCTGTGATGTCAGCTATATAAGGTGCCTTGCAGGGTGCATGATAGCTTGAGGTAGCGTGAGGTAATGAATGAGGTAGATGTTGAGGTAGATAATGAGGTAGATAATGAGGTAGGAATTGGTTCAGGTTCCTTTATAGCTTTAATGGTGGTTAAGGAGAAGTTAGCTTGCTCACCAGTTGCTGGCTGCCTCTTCACTCCGTGTCAGGGATCAGTGATCATCTTCTCTTGCTAGAGACGGGTTGGGATGTCTCCATGTCGTGAACTGTTGGGCCATCTAGAAATGCCGCAAGTTCCTCAGGGTCAGTGAAGTAGGGTTGTCTGTCGCCATCGGCTCCTCTGACTCTGGTGGGGCCAATGAAGGAGAACTGCAGGTTTTTTCTTCTGAGTTTGTCGCGGAGAGCGAGAAATCCCTTCCTGGTGTCGACCGTAGGTTTAGAGTAGTCTTGTGTAAATCCATATGATCTGGTGATTTTTCCTTGTGTGTTGGAGGATAGCCTCCGTGTGTTGGGATCTCAGCGGTTTGCAGATAATCGGTCGGGCCGCCTGTCCTGCCATGGGTTTAAAAGTGGGAACCCTATGGGCCCGGTCTAGTCCAAACTGGCGGATAAACCTTACGTAAGTAATTTTTGGTATCCAATCCTCCAGGAAGGCAAGGCATGAGCCCGCTGTGTCCTCCGCCCCTTCCGGGACCCCCAGAATACAGATGTTCCCCCGTTGATTCCTGTCTCCCAACTCTGCTGTTTGTCTTTGTAGTGTTGTGGTGAGTTTTGTTAAGACCTTAACCTCATGGTTTGAGTTGGTTGTGGAGTCTATTATATCACTGATTCTTTGCTCTGCCACTGCTAGCCTGTTATTCACAGTGTTTAGGTCAGCCCTGACGGCTGCTATTTTGAGTCAAATAGCATCAGAAGTCTGTTTTGTAGATTTAGCTAAGTCATGGACATCCGCTAACTTTTTTCAGTATCATGTCCAGGGTGCTATTAATGTCCGGTTTCATTTTGAGCGGGGAGTCCAAAACTGCCGGCTATCATTTACTCTTTTTTAGCTGTTGTTGGTGTAGCCTAGATTCTCTTTCAGACATTTTGCCTCCGAGGGCTTTCTTTGACGTTTCTTTGGCGCACGCGGTTTCCTGGGATATCCTCTGTCGGTATCTTCTCTGTCTTTTGGCCCTCCTGGCTCCCTAAATATGGCTTACGCTCCTTATGTTTTAGGTTCTTGACGTATTGTCTGTGGGTCACTCTTCCCCTTAACGAACCTTCACACGGCCCAGCCTACTACCGCTTGCAGCGCTTGATTGTGAGACCTCTGGCTATGCGTAGTCGGCAGATTTTATAGCTGGGATAGCGTTGGGAGAAGGACAAGAATATAAGCCAAACTGCTTTTTGGTGTCGTTGCTTCTTCCTTCGGCTTGGTGCTCGGTACCTTGGGAGGCCTCCGGTGTGCCCCGTGATTGGAGAGGTAAACAGATGGGTTAAGCTTGCGTCTTCTCTCTGCCCGATGCTTGCTCTGGAGGTAGAGGGTTGACTGCCTAGACTTACATTATTGGGCTGTCCTCCCTGTTTCCATGCTGCCCCTCTCCAGAGTGTGCTGTGCAAGTGGTCACTTGTTTGCTTGCTCGCTTGCTTGTTTGGCTAGTGTGTCAGGGAGACCGGCCCTGTGCGTGGCTTTTGTCCTGTTAGGCAGGCGCCATCTTGTATAAGCTCTAGAGTGTGTTGTTTTCAGTTTCGTTTTCGTTTCGTTTAGTTTCCGTGTCTGATCCTGCGATACTCTGGCCACGTTAATCGCATACCTCACTTCCCGGTGCTGGCCTTTTATCTATCGCTATGGTCACCATCAAGCCCCCATCATACTGGCCCTGCCACAGTTGCACGCTTGTTGGTACCTGGTGCGTGTGGTTCTCTGCATAGACGCAGGTGCTCCACAGTCTCAGCTGCTTGCTATCCGCTCTATTTTGGCAGACCCTTAGCAGCGCCGGTCAGTCTATTGGCACGCTCGCATCTCTCTCGCTGGTCTTTGTTGCGGGTGCGGGTGCTGAACCCTCCCTCTCCGCGCACTCGATCCGATGGTCGCACTAGCCCCTCGCCGAGACGGTCGGTTGAGGTCAAGCACACCTTAAAGCCCCCTTAGGGCGCTGCTGTTGCCGGCTTTATTGGGGGTGCAGCGGGTCTCAGCTGTATTTCCAAATTGGTTTCGGTTTGTGTCTGTGGGATGCCATGTCGCCGCCATTTTACCTCTGCGCCTTCCTCCTCTCTCCTCCATGCATGAGTTCGATGTATTCCTCTCTCTGGGCACCAGAGTGCATCGTGGAGGTGCTCACCTTAGCAGTGGGTCTTCCGATGTCTGAATCATTGATACTTGCGTCTCTAGGTCGCCTGTACTTGTCAGGGATCCGTGTTCACAACTCCGTTCTGATGGAGCGGCGAGATCAGGCAGCCATCTGCGGTACAAGCCACGTCCCCCGGATGTAGTACTCAATAATAGAGGAATTTGCTCTCAAAGGGAATGACAAGGTGCTGTAAGAGACAAGACAATGTCATCAGCAAAATCTGACATTTTAAATATGGCGAAAGTGCATAATTTGGATACTCTGATGTTACCATATCTGCTGATACAGCACAAAGAGAATGGGAAAGTGGGCATTTCTACTTCTTTCTCATCTGGTTATCTGTACTATGAGAGGTTGTGCTGCTATTTACATGAATTCTGATCGAGAGTGGAGCATAAAGGGTGTTCACTCACTCTTCGAATTTGTCTCCGAGCCTAGCTACATCGAGAGTTACCCTTATCATCTTCCATCAACACTCTTGAGCCCTTTCTCTATATCTAGGGAAAGAAATCCCACCTCTTCAGTATCAAGCCTATCAGATGAAGAGCTGTTTTTTGTATTATCATTGGTAGATCTGGTCAGGATGAGTTTCATCTGATCATTGTGCATCAAGAGTGGCTGTACTGTCTTCAGGCGAAAATCTTCATCATTGTTCAACATAGAAATAATACAAACAAGTTGTGTAGTCTTTTTTGGGCTTCACTAACAGGGTGTTCATAGCGTTTGTGATTGTCGGGGATAACTGTTGAGTTCAATACAACCTGTTAAAAACCTCAGCTAGGAGTGGGGCTATCAGGGGACCAAAGAGTTTATATAAAATGGTGAGAGTGTAGCCATTTGGGCTAGTTGCTTTGTTTGATTTCTGCTTATTAATCACCGAGAGAACTTCTCCTACAGTAATGGTCTCTTCTAGTTGATCAATTCACGGAAGGGGAGGGTAGGTGGCAAGGTAAATTGAATGCAAGTCTCTGTGTATTGCAGCAGAGTTTGATAGGGCGACTGAGTATCAGTTCCAATAAAAATTTGAAATGCCCATAGCTTTCCCTCATCTGTTGTCTGGATTGCCCACTGTCTCACCTATTATCTCTCCAAAGTATCTCCCTGCAGATGTTGCCCGGAGTTTGCTATTAACATATCCACATTGCTGCCTCCCTCTTGCACCTAAACTGCCACTCTGGCCAGAATTTAATTTGCTCTCTGAAATTCTAGGGTGCACAAGTGGTTTCGAACAGAGGCCAGCTGCATCCTACGTTTCTATGACAGTTTCACTTTGTGAGAGCTGTTTTCTTTTTGTTTGCTTTAAATACTTTAGAAAGGGGGTGCCAGAGAGCCTACGGCAAGATGGCTGCACTGTAGTGTAGCTCTGCCTGCCAGGTACAACAATTCTCCTATTATCCTGCCATGTGCAGACTACCACGACAGAGATAGTGCGGACTCAGTTTTGGCAGTGGCGTAACAAAAACCCCAGCAGCCCCCGCGGTGTGAGGGGAGCCCCGAGCTTGGGGCCTCAGTATTGGCAGCCCCCTGGCCAGAGAGCTTCAAACTGGGTTTGGAGCGTGGGAGGTCCCTACATGTACTTTGTAGGGGGCCCCCTTAAGTTTCGTTACAGACATCCACTGAGTATTGGGGCACCTGAAAAAAGCTGCGGGCTGTGGGGGTGGGGGGCCTAAAGTACATTTACGTCTCTGCTTGGCTGGGATGTCGACCTGTGACTGCTAACCATGTAGACTGCACAGAGATGAATGGCTGTAGCTTGTGCTGAGTCGGGTGACTGGGATCTGAACGGAAGACATGAGCGCGGCGGGGTGGAGAGTGAAAGGTGTGCCCTGAAGCCCCCACCGACCCCATCAAACAGTGCCCAACACGTACTGCAAGCAGTGGTCGAAGTGGGGGAAAAAAAGTAGGGGAACTGTGGGCGGATCATCAGGGGGCGGGAATATTCCGAGGATTGGGTCAGTGGGCGGAGTCAGAGGTGTGGCTAGAAAGAGCAAAACATCCCAATTTTTAGTATGTTTGGCATTTCACTGACGAGTTACAGCTTATAATGTTATTTAATGCAACCAATAGATACACATTTATTTGAGGTTTAATAGATGAGTTATTGACATTAAAATACATTTACAATGTGGGATACGTATTCAATCACAGAATGTCCCAAATACGCATATAGGTGGAATCATAAGCCATTTGTGTCCGAGCCATGCAGTTTCTTTCATTAGCACTTCTCCTCCCTTTTTCTAACCATTTCTGAACATAACATTTGGCTTTAGATTCGATGACAGGAAGCCCCACGTGTTGGGGAGCACTGTTGATGACATCATTCTGTGCCCCACGGTCAATGCAAAATTGCATTCATGTGTTTTTACATGCTTCACGCAACATGTCATGAAGCCAGCATTAGATGCCTCTTAGTTTCCTGTTATTGTATCTAGACCTAGCACTATAAAACAACCAAGACCTGTTGGTTTTGCAGATGCTTTTAGCAGTATCAGATGAATGAGATACAACTATTTTATGAGTAGTTTGTGTAATTACCACTCAAGTTAGATAGCAATCAGAATTGCAAATGCATCATTTCTGAAATTATGAGACTCAAACATTGGTAGAGTCAAAAATAGGTAGTGGTCCTCAGATTATTTCAATCAGTTATTTTCTCCCCTACAGGCTACTATCCTCTGCAATCACTATTAGGCACCTTCCTCCTTTGTCTCTCCATGTGCACTGTAGGTGTCTAGGAATACCACCCACCAGAGACTGCATGAGAGAAGTTCAAACATGAATGGCAAAATATCCTAGCTAGCACATAAGGTAGTGGTGGATATAGCGTCGCACAATCACATACGATATTTGGTCAGATAATAAGGTGCTTATATGGGGTACATACAGTTAGTTATAGATCAAACCAATTCATAGGTGCCAACTCGAGGTAAGATATCCCACTACCAAGGATGTCAATCATACAGGTCACAAAGTGGCCTGAAGCACATATACATATAAAAACCCCGGCACTCGAATTCCATATACAGATGCACAATTATGGAAATTAATCTCTTGGGCTGCGAACACACAATAAAGTTGAGAGATAACCCCCGATACGGGAAGTGTTCAGAAACGTACACATATATAATATAAATGTAGATTTAATAATCATTAGAAACATAGGTCCAGGAGACCCGAGCACCGCAAATAGAGCCTTGAGGAAGTCACGGTGGTGACGAAACGCGCGTTGGCTGTTTCTGATGCAACGCTCCACGTGTCAAGAACTGGATTTTCAAGAATTGCAGGAAATGAAATGTGTTTTTGAACATCCTCTAACATGGGATGTAACATTCTGGACCTATGTTTCTAATGATTATTAAATCTACATTTATATTATATATGTGTACGTTTCTGAACACTTCCCGTATCAGGGGTATCTCTCAACTTTATTGTGTGTTCGCAGCCCAAGAGATTAATTTCCATAATTGTGCATCTGTATATGGAATTCGAGTGCCGGGGTTTTTATATGTATAGGCAAAATATCGTGGTTTGCAAATGTTTTCCACATAATTATAACTCTGCCGTGTTTGCCCCATAAAGCACCATCTGCTTCATAAGCTGATGGTTTTACCTAAAAATGGGTTTGTATCTCAAATGGATCAAAACAACGTGACTTGTGTTGCTGTGAAGTGGAGGGCCCTTTACAAAGGTTGACTGGTCACGTTCTCTGGGCTGCTATTAATGAGGCGAAAGCTTTGCAGAGACTGTTCGTATGTGTAAAAATGTCAAAATAACAAAGTATCAGAAAATGTACCACATTAAGCTGCAGTCTTTCTTTGCTGCATAATTTAGTCAACACTGCAACATAATTTTGCCCTCCATTACTGCGTAATTGCAGCGGCCCAAAAGCAGGCAGCACATGTTAAAAGTGCTTGCTGCTTGAAGCAAAGAGACACCGTGAAGTTTTAGAACTTAGGGACATATTTACGGGAATGGTGGTGCAACGCATCAAGTTACTTTGCTGTGCTGCCCTGCGTCACAGGGAAAGGGCAGAAATGCACCGTCTTTATCCAAAATGGTGCATTCCTGCCCTTTCCAAGTGTGCTGGTGCCGTTTCGTCAGCCTAGCGCCAACTCAGGCACCCTTGCACCATGGTGCACAAAAGCAAACCTGAGAGGCTTTTTCCTCTTTGTATGAGTGCTGTACATATAGAAAGAGGAAAACAGGGAGAAATAAAGATTTTTCTCCTTGTTGTGCCTCCCTTGGGGAGGCGTAAGATTTTGAATCAGTCCCAGGCAGTGCTTGAAATGGAAAAATAAAGGTGCAGGTACTCTGTAGCAGAGTACCTGCCTGTTTCTGAGAAGTGCAGGTACTCACCAATTAAAGGTATTGCATTTCTCTTGAGAAGTGCCGGTACTCTCCTCCTCAAAATAAAAAAGTACCGGCCCATTTAAAGCACTGGTCCCAGGTTTACAAGTCCTTGTAAATCTGGGAATGCATAAAAACGTGAGAGTTGAGTGGGAACACCCACTGCAACGCCTCCTTCGTGCAGAGTAAGTCAAAGCAGCGATTTGCGCTGTGTTGCATTACTCCATATTTATGAAACCATTCAAAGCCATGCAAAGTGGCTTTGAGTGGCTTCATAAATATGACTTGCAGATTTGTGACGTGTATTTACAACATTCCGTGGTGCAAGCATGACGCAAGGCCCTTGTAAACATGCCCCTTAGTCTGGTGTGCATGCAAATCCTGCATTGCCAATCCCTGGTGAGTTGCATTAATATTGCTGGAACAAGGCCAATGGAGGCACCTATGTGTGAGGCGGACTGGCCTCAAGGGTCCTGTGACCTCAGTGACAAAGTCACTGCTGTTCTAGGGTGTGCTGCTTCGTAGGCCTACCCGCAAGACTGTATGTGAACTTCAGTATGGATTGTGATGGACAGGCCTTCAAGGTTAACCCATACTGGCCACCGGTAGGGTCCACTTGCTGGTGCTTAGAGACCAGGGCTTCTATGGTCTAGTATGGCCTTCTAAGGTCTAGTAGGGGAATGTGCTCCCTCAGGAGAGTGGTCTGGTGGACTGGTCATGAAGCCCGATTACCCAGTTCCAGATTTTGTAGCTCTGGCCGTAGTGCCACATCCTATCCTCCCTGAGCACCCTTCTGTCCCACTGAGAGACACTTGCACTGGCTTCAGCTACAACCCAATTCTGCCCCATTATAAACACCTGGCTGTGACTCAATTCAAATTACACACTGCCTGAAAAAAGTAACAACATCCTGGAAAAAGCAAACACTCATAGGCACAGGAAGATTATGTAAAGCATGTGAAATATAAGCAGGAACGACATGGCTACTTTAGTTTTTACACTCCTTGTTTAGAAATCAATGCCTCAAACGTTGAGGACATGAAAACTGTGCTCTTAGTGTACACAGGTGTGCCTTTGGTGTACTCGTGGACAGCAAGGAAAGGCATAAGCAGGGATCAGAAGATTAAGGGATTCTTGAGGAAAATCTGATCTGACTCACAGAAACCCACAGGGCTCCTCCACATTCATGTAAGCCAGCTAGCTGCTCAAACATCGACATTATGTATTCAAGTGTCCTGCTAACTATACCTTTTGAACTGTCTGGCTTGCTAACTCTCCTACCCACAAAAAACTTGAAAGAGCTCTTGAGGGTAAAAGGCAAAATTATATTTTCATTCGGGAAGTGAAGGATACATCCAACTTTATTTTTGTGGTGACACAATCGTACATTAGTTAGGCTGTAATGTATTGCTAAAACAAAATCACAAACCTAAGAGGTCCCAAAGGCAAGACCTATTGGCTTTGCCAATGCTTATTTAGATATTTCATTTGCTAAATGGGGCACTTTTAATTTAGTGTCAGACAGGGCCAAACTGGGAACCCAAAGCAGCCCTGGCAAATTTGTGTCCATCCCCTGCACAGTGTGATGCATGCGAACGCAGCAAGCAAGCCTGATGACTGCAAAAGGGACACGGGGAGAGGGTGTTCTCTACCCTAGAAAATTTTAGAAAAAATTACATAAATGGTGAATTCTACAACACATTGTATTATGTATTCCTTTGTATTAGCTTTTAGAGAACAGTAAATGATGACCTTGCGGTGCACCAGGATACGACAATCTTGTTGGGGCCCTTCAAGGATTCCCTCACTATCACCCTCCAACAGCGCCCCTCATCTCTCCACTGCCCCTCTCTCACATGTATTTAAATTGTTTTATAGTGCCTCTCATACCAGTGAGGAAATTGGAGCACTTTACATCATGCACACATACAGAGTCAATTAATCATACATGTGCAATTCAATGTTTAGAAAATGTTTACAAGACAAAAGGGGCTACAAGGTGTTAGGATTCACATGCCATCAATTCTGGTTGGCATTTTTTTAAGATCTGGAACACAACCCGAGGGTTCAAAATGTAACACAGTAGTTGGATTTTCTAATAAGAATGTATTTCTTCCCAAACAAACCAATTTTAGCAGTATTAGGATAATGAATAACTGGGGAAAAAACATAACTTCCAAACCCTCACCATGCAATTTGCATGCAGCTCTCTGTGACAAAAGCAGTAACCCACTGAGCTTTGCCCATTAAATACAGTTCTGTGATTTGTATGGTACAGGTTCTTTGCAGCAGGCATTTTAACCCTCTGCGCTACAATGGATGGGTCAAAACTGGCAATAGACAATACTCCAATCTCTCTCCAACAGGAAGATCAACCACCAGAGATATAAATCTTGACTCTTTTATTGTTGCCGGAAATCTGCTGGGCTTACAAGGAATCCTGCAGTGATTTTTGCGTTTTTGAGAGTGAGAAGTGAGTCATTGTGCTGGACAGCCCTGCGGGTTTTGTTACTGGGGGTCGGTTTTGCAGCCTCCAGTAATAAAACCAGCCACCCTTCCGATGCCCAGTACACCAGCCCGGCCTTGGAGCCAGGGCTTATTTGTTTTCACAGTCAGACCCTGGATGGGGTTCACAAGGGGCTCTGGTGCTCGGGTGTCACAGAAATGGACACCTCGGGCTGCTTTTATGTTATATCCTTAGAAAAGGGTAAACAGTATTTTCAAAAAGACCACATCCCTGAACATAGACAGAGAAGCAGTACACATTTTATAAAATATAATACGGAAAACAGCAGATAAGACATTAAACATTTTCCACATTTATTTTTAAAAAGCGCCAAGGTTTGAGCACAGTCTGCCACGAATTCCACATGAAGTCCTCTTCCTTTCCGTGTGGCGTCGTCAGTCTGGGTGAGCTGGAAAATAAAGGGCAGATGAGGTCAAGGGCGGGGCCGCCCATGCGTCCTAATATGTCCATTGTATTGATCACAGTGGGGGCAGGTGGGTGGCCTCCTCACTAAATGAGGTGTAAATCACTGCACAGCCGGGCCCATCTGAGGTAGCCGGGTTTTTGTGCCGATTGATTGCTCCTCCAGTGCACCACGGCTCCTACAATGTTGCTGGGCAGGTCCCTGCCCACAGATACAGTGGGGAAGGGGGAGGGGGTCCTGGCAACTGCAGAGGCCTTCTTCGCTATGCAGCACACCGGCCTGGATGATCCTGTAGATTTTTTTTAAACTCAGAGCATTCCTGTTGTCCCGGGACGCATTTTTGAAATGAAGAAGTAGGGGAACGGACTTTGTTAAATTAAATAAGTAGGGGAACGCCGTGCCCTTCCGTTCCCGCCCACTTCGACCACTGACTGCAAGGACTGTGGAGCTGCTGTAGATGGTTGCAGCATCCAGAGACCTGCAGACCGCCCAAAACTGCGTACGCCCTGAGAGCAGATGCAGCCTGCACGCACTGGATGTGAGACAGCGACGATCCCCTATGCTGCGCCCTGCTGAACGCGGCCTGCACCCCGCTGCTGTGACTGAGAGGCTGACAGTACCACCAGTGAGTGCGATCGGGGACGCCTAGGGGCCTGTTTGTGGGGCCAGGCTATAAAACCCTTATAGTTGGCAATACATTAAAGTAAAGGAGCTGTGAGAACCCTGCTGCACATTGTACGCCCTTGTGGCCTCGTTCCTCTCCAGACTCACCAGATCTGTGGCAGGGACTGGCTGAAGGGTTCATTGTGATGAGGGAGGAACAGCGACTTGAGAGGTGGCCATAAAAAATTGCTGATGTAGTGCTCCGTGCAGGCTGAGACCCTAGAGGCCAGGAACAATACAGTAAGGGCTTAGCAATTTAAGACAGCCTCACCTGTGGCAAAGCTTGGCTTCCTTATAACAACATGTTTCATAACTCACTGGGAGCCTATATTCCCTAAGCCAAAGCACTCTAATGGCACTCGCCTGGGAGCCTGCATCCCCTCATGTGTGTCTATCCTGCCTTGGGAGTGTATTCTCTGTAGGGGGTGAGTGGCAAGAAAATACAACCTGCAGCACAGCATAGCCTGCCTTACAGCCAACAGCAGGAACAGTACAGATCATCGCCTGTGGGCGGCCGGCGCTATGACCGGTCCGAGCCTTATGTGTTGCTGTGAAGTCGAGATACTTCATGATTAACTGCATGCATGTAGATACGCACTTGCCACCTCTGGGCAAACACTGGATGTGTCCTGTAGTTCCTATAAACCTATATAGGATGTGCTCGTTTAGACTACATGGACTGTGGGATTGATGTCCTGACTGATTCCAGACACCCCCACCTGGTATGTTCGCCTGTATACCAGCTATCTCACTTTGTCACTGTAAACTCCTCTTACCAAGGAGAGAATAGTTCTTGGCAACTATCGAACATGAGAACCCTGTCCCATCAGGGATCATGGAAACAGTACAGTACTTTTTGCTCAGTCACTCGTGCTCACTTTGTCTCAGAGATACACAAAATAAATGGTGGGGATGTTTTTAATAAGCATTTATTGAACCAGCGTCATTCTAGTGTAAAACAAGTGTGCTGAAACAACCATAAGACAGACACAAATATAAATGATAATAAGCACTATTGGAGTAAATGGAGGGTAGATTCCTACCATTGTGCTAAAACAATGAATACAGGCAGGCATATAAAAACATGACAGTAATAATGAGTGCTCCTGCGATGCAACCCTAACTAGATGTACCTAAGTGTACCAAGCATGTATGTAGGTGTAGAGCCAAGAATTCCCCTAAGCTGAAGCCAACCCCATTACCTGAAGTGAGATACTGTGGGATCCCGTCTTGGTCTCGAGATGGACACCCCTCAAGGGATGTAAGACCACTGTGAGGGGGAGTGTCTGCATGCAGGAATCTCAGCGTCTCATGTCAGTGTGTCAGCAAGGAAGTCTTTCTCCTCTGCTAGCCCCAACAAAGATATGGTGTATATATATCCAAAAGGTACCCTTAGGGGTTCTATTTTGCTGTGTCGTGTCGGCCGAGGATGACGGAAGGGATGACCCTTAAACATAGTTATTATGCAGAAGATGGTAATCCTGCTGTGATTCTGAGAATCCTTATGCATAATTAATGAGGCTAGTTTTCAGGGAAAACCACATGACATTTATGCAGCGCTTAACTAGGTAAAAGGTCAATACCAAAACCAATTATGTAGTACAATGGTAGGTAAATATGTAGGTGAAGGGTCAGTTGACTACTCAAGCCAATATTGGGGTACTCTACAAAATATAACAGCTGGGGCTTGTTGACTGAGGATGTTGATGTCCTCTGAAGCTGGCTGGTGATATTGGCGCATGCAGATACAACTTGGAGGGGGGGGGGGGGGGCAAGCGCAACAGTTCCCTCCCAGAACGGCAGCGCCCTTACTTGGTGATATTGGTGGAGTGCTCCTCAGCAACCTAGGAGAGACAGCTTTGTGGGGAATAGATAGGAGGTACAACAACGGCTGAGCAAGCAACCACGGGAAAGGCAGATAGAAGTCAAGCACGCCTTAATTTTGAGGTTAGGAGCTCCACTAAAGCATCTCAGGACACCTAGTTCGATCATGAGCAGGCCTCAGGCTCCCCAAGTGCACCTCCACTGGAGACCATGCTGCAGGCGATGCAGAACAGGCTCCAATATATCAATCAGAAAATTGATACCCTAAACTTACGTATGGACCATATATCTACCAAGTTGGATAAGCAATCAATACGATTTATGGCGGCAGAGCAGTGGATTTTGACAACAGAAGATGTATTGCAAACTATGAGTACAAAATGCCTGAATATGGAGAAGGTTTTCGCAGTAATTCAAGCAAAAAACGAGGATGTAGGGGCGGGTTTGTGCCGCTACAACCTGTGAATAACCTTGGTCCCCGAGTCAACCAACACTGGAAATATGGAAACCCACGCGGAAGTGATGCTAACCACAGTGCTTCAGCAGCAAGAACATGTCACACTTATTGATAGTGAAAGAGCAGACAGATCACTCATGGCGCTGCCTCTACCCGATGCACCTCCGTGCCGAAACATAGCGAAACTACTGAACTGTCATAACAGAGACACAGTACTCCGGCTGGCATGTGAAAAAAAAGACATCAACTATTAGAGCAATCAGATTGCATTTAATTCAGCCTTCATGGTGTTGGTCCAGGCGGCTGCCCCTAAAGAAACAATTACAAAAGGTTGAAATTCCGTACGCCATGCTAAATCTGGCTTGCATCCGCATAGCTGCAGAGGGGAGAAAAGCACTTTCACAAACCCCAAGGCAGCAAAAGATTTCATAACACTTCTCTCTCCAAAGAAGCAAGATCACTCCATGAAAGAAATCGACGAGGAGGATGCCTCATAGAATGCATACCTATGGATTGCTTCATAGAATGGTTGAACTGTGCTCCTGAACTGCGAATAATGAGGAGGGGAGGACACAGGTCCCTCTATATAGGTGGCAGCCCACCTACACTCTATGACCTGCTTTGGTGAGATGGCATGGCCCAGATTTTCTCTGGCCACCTCTCTTCACCTGCAGGGGAACTGGGAGCATGGCAACCCCTCAATAGGTTTGATAAATAGACTTGCACTAGTCATGCTTTTTTATTGCTATGTTATTTCATTTGATTGTTGTTGAACCTGGGAATGTGTTTAGCAAGTTTGGAATGCTGAAGTGGGAAGGGGGTTAATGTTTAGATGGTATGTACATCACTTGAGCGTAACCCATAATGCCTTCCTCGACATACAGCACACGTTGCCTAGTAGACTTTACTCTACAAAAAATACACATATGTTAAAAAAAATTGACAGGTCTGAAGGTCATGTAAATCTTTTAACCTGTAATATACGAGAGCTCAATAATCCCCGTAAGCGGCCCTAATTATCTAGACCATCATGATATACAGATCACATTCCTGCTGGAGACGCATCTGGCATGCCACAAGTACTAGGCAATTGGATCTAAGTTGGGCGTTTACAGACTGGCATTGTCCTACTCCTACGCTTGAGGGGTCCTGTTATTGGTTTAACGGGGGTACCCTTCACAGTTACCCACTCTTTGGTGGATGATCAGGGTCATCTGGCAATTGCCTAAGGGACTCTATATGGCTCCCTGATCACACTGGTCAATACATATGTCACCAATGTAGACGATCCTGGTTTCTACGCATCCACACCATTTTGCCTGCCAATATTATTCGGAGAGGAGCTCTAAACACATATCTCGACGCTAGAGTAGATAGTTATGCAATATCAGACTGGTATGGTAAACAATCTGTAGTTGTCAGCCGGTAGAGGCTGGAGGTATGCGGGCTGATAGATGCCTGCCCGCTATGACATACGCTACTAAGAGAGGGCACATTTGTGTTATCAGTCCATTGCTCATGGTTTAGATTAGACTATTTGTTGAGATCCAAGGAGGTGTGCATGTGGCTGGAAGAGGTAATAACACATGCCTAAAACACTTTGCGAACATTCCCACTTAATGTTTGATTAACACTGCACAATATCACTCCTCAATGTTTTATATGCTTTGTTTTATATGCTTTGTTCTCGTAACACTGTGCATCGATTTATTTGTACACTGCTTTGTGTTTTGTGTAAAGAAAACTTACTATTAAGATTGTATAGCTTTGTTATATTTGAAAAAACAAAAATAAGCACAAATAAGTAAAACAACGACATTATCAAATGCACACTGTGAGTCTCGGTGTTTACAAAGCGATGGGCTCCAACATGTGGTACTGCCAATTCAAATGTCTTAAATTAAATAAGTGAAGAAAATTCACCTGCAGATAAAGAAAATATTCTGTAGCAGCAAATATTTGGTTTAATTCATGGTACAAGAGGCATTTGTTCCTTGTTTAGTATAACTGATTCCAGCCTCTTGTTCCTTAACTGAATCAATCCCCCCCACTTGATTGTCAAAACTATCGAAGACACCTACCCCAATGGCATCTTAGTAGCACTTGAAGACATCTCAAAGGCACACTGCACTATTGATGTTTACATATTACTGACTTCAGGCTGCCCTGCGTGACCTATACCCTCAATTCCCAGGGGAGCCTCCTACTCTCACTGCATCACAGAAACTGCTAACTAGACATTTCATCACTAAACTCTATAGCATAGATGGATAGACCGCAGACGCCTGATAAGGCGCTGGAGGGTTGGAACTCGATACTTGCCAGCCGTTGGAGGGAACAGACTGGAAGTTGTGTTGTAACAACTACTTACACTTTCTTCTAATATCAATTTGAAAGTAATACATTTCACATTTTTACCCAAATGTACTATACTCCTGTCAAACTATGTAAAATTTGGGTTTCGGGTGGATGTAAACTGTGTACAGTGTGGGGCAATGGAGGCAGAGGCCTGGCATTGTGTCTCCATAACATAATATTGGACGCAAGTCACCAGGACTCTAACAGATATGGTGCCAGAACAAATAGACTGTGACCCTGCAATGTGTTTACAGGGACTGGTCAAGGACCTCCATATGGCCACCCGCAAATTTGTGTCTGTGGCTCTCTTGTTGGCAAAGAGAGGGGTGGGCCTTCACTGGGGAAGAAGGATTAAACTCACAAAGAAGAACTGGCTATCAGATATGGTCTCCAGAAGGTCCCACTTGGAACGTTATGCAGAAGAATTGCCAAGACCTTCAAGGCCCAAGGACATATGGGACCCTCTTACGACATACCTATTGTCAAACTTGGAAGAGTCTTAGGAGGTAGTGCAACTGGGAGGCAAAATCAGGTGAAATGCATCTCAAGTATGTTATATCTTTTAGTTTGTGCACCGATGAAAATGTAATGGTTACGTTCTTTTCCCCCTGAACACTACAGGTACTGGGGATGCTGGTGATTGCATGTTTGATATCGATTTGAGAGGGAAAGAAAGTACCAAACGATTGGATGATTCAAAGAAAGGAGTTACCAACCATAAAAACTGGCATGGAGTCACCCTTTTGTCATTCTCGAGCACAATTGTGGTGAAAATCATTATACAGCGCATCTCTGGTGCAGTGGACAAGCAGGTAAAAAAAGAACAAGCTGGGTTTCACAAGGGTACTGGATGTTTTGATCAGATCCTTACTCTACGCAACATCATAGAGCAGTGCATGTAGTGGCGAGACAACTATACATCAATCTTATTGATTTTAAAATTCTTTCACAGAATCCACGTTGACAGCCCATGGTGTATACTGAGAGACTATGGCATACCACAGCTGAAAGTTCTCCTCACCAAGAGTATTCTATGACAATTTTACCAGCGAAGTGGTAGGCAGCGAGTACAGCTTCAAAATCAAGACTGATGTGAAATAGGGATGCGCGTTTTCAGCATTGCTTTTCAACCTAGTCATCAACTAATAGATGCACAACAGAAGTCCAAGCTAGATGCATCAGATGGATCTTATTCTCTACACTGGAGGACCTTGACTACTCGGATAACCTAGCCTTGATCTCTCACGCACACTAGCATATGTAGGAAAAGACGCCTTGACTCAACAAACATCAACACAGAGATATCAGAAGTCATGACAATCAACATCCTAAACCCTTTACCCAATCAAGGTAAATTGAGAGCATCTATCCATGCCTGACAAATTGACGTACTTAGGAAGTCCTGTCAGACATGATGGAGTGGTTTGCAGTGACATCAGGAGCAGACTGAACAAGACCAGTAAAGCCTTCAGAATGCTGAACAATATGTGGAGGTCAGCTCAGTACAGCTTGAACATCAAGCTGTGGCTTTACCAGAACTGCGTTCTATCCACACTGTTCTATGGATCAGAATACTGGCAGATGACAAAAAGCAATATCACCGGTCATCCTTACACGCCAGTGACCTGAGAAGAATCCTGTGCATTGTCTGGCTGCGAACCATCTCCAACCAAAAGATTTCCATCAGATGCAAGCAAAAGAGCATGGCCACCATCTTTATGAGAAGAAGATGGCGATAGATAGGACACACCATTAGAAGAGAACAAGATCCCATCACCAGACCAACTCTTCACTGAACCCTAAAAGGAAAACGGAAAAGAGGTAGGCCAAAGAACACCTGAAGGAGAGCTGACGAAGACGAACTGAAGATCCTGAACCACAGCTGGGGCACTGTACAGAAACCTGCCCAACACAGGCAGAAGTGTAGGTCCTTTGATCCTGCCCTACATGCCAGCCAGCATAATAGGCAGCAGCAGTAGTAGTAGTAGTACTCATTGTGGATATTTTAAAAACCTGTATAGGTGGTACTTCTTTGTGATTGGAGAGCCCTTTCCCTAGTGCATGCACCTTATATATGGTCACAGTCTATAATTATGTTTCCCCTTCGAAATCTGCTGTTGGCAATTTGGACTGGAGTGTTCCAATTAAGAATTCGGCAAAGGTTGAGTTGCATATTGCGGGTCTTTGTCGAGAGTGGCACAGTGGGAAAAAAACAATGGACTGGAATGTGTCACAAGTGGTCACCAGTTGCTGAGATTCATTCAAGAGTTCCATTGATCACTTTGTTGTTTCTTATTGTTGGTGTCCTGAATGCAGTGGGTATCCCCAGACGTGGGTCCCTAGAAATCATAGTATACATCACTGATGAGGCCTAAGTAGGCGAAAATCGATCTGGGGTTGCTGGCATCCCATCCTGAGGGCAAGAGGTCTGGCAGCTCCGGCTGCGCTCTTCCTATTGGATCAGAACCAAGAATGATTTGCATATAACAGGTCTCTCTGTAAGGTCGCAGAGTGGGTGAAAAATGATTAAATGTAATCCGGCCAGAGCAATCCCCATTGGCTTAGATCACTTCAAAAGTTCCTTCCATCAATTAGTTGTCTGCCACAGTCTACAATTCTACATCCATGGGATGCCTGGGCGATCCAAATATCCCACCGCTGCAGGCTGCCGTTTTCATAAACTCTCTTCCTAGCACAGAAGTCATCCATCATCTGCAAATTATGATGTTCGTAGGGACAGGCAGACTGTTTCTCTGGCGTGCTGCCAAGAGCTTCCTCGGGAGGAGTGTGTGGGCTGCTCGCAGTGATTTATGGAGCGCTCTGAAGTGGCGGCACGAGAGATTTATGGAGTGCTAACAATGACAGTGTAAACAGCGAACACAGATCAGTATATGGTGTTCTGACAGAGGAGAGTGATAAAGGGAGGCAGCGCACCAAATATAGTCTGCACAGGAAGTGTAAACGATACCAGCTGCTTTCCTGGCAGGGTTATTCGCCGAGGGGACAGTTTTTAGGTCTCGGCTAGCGAAGGCTGCGCTTGCGCAGTCTCGCTCGCGAGATTTAATGACTTGGAGAAGAGGGGCTTGAACCCGCCTCTCTTCTCTCCTCTTCTCCATTGGCTGGCCTCTTAAATGCTGGTCAGCCATTGGAGAAGAGGCTTGTAGCTCCAAACAAGCCCCGTCTCTTTGCGACTCGGGGGCGTGTTTTTTCGATTCTTTCTCTCCTCTGGAATGTAAACATTCCAGCCAATGGCAAGAGGAGAGAAAGAAAAACACACCCCCGATTCCGAAAACGACACTGCGTTTCTCCGAGGCATTTCTGCTTGACCTCGGAGAAAGGCAGTTGTCTCTCTCTCTCTCTGTTTCTGTCGTGTTTTTTTCGCTCCCACTTTCTTGTCTTCA
The DNA here is from genome assembly GCF_964204655.1 of Triturus cristatus. Lineage (NCBI taxonomy): Eukaryota > Metazoa > Chordata > Amphibia > Caudata > Salamandridae > Triturus > Triturus cristatus. Next base: position 348,408,795 of record NC_140586.1, on the reverse strand, counting down.
GAAATGCAGTATTCTTGCTCGTACTCGATCTGTCAGAGAACACCAACATTGCAACAAGATGGCCGCCGCGATATGCAGGTAAGGAACCGATGGTGCCTGTAAATCCCTAAGTGCAATCCAGTATCATCTTTCCCTAGCCCTACGATCTGAAGTGCCTGGGGCGGCGGGCTGAAATCAGTGCCCGTCGAGGCAGCCGAAGGTTGTCAGGGGGAGGCTCTGAACCGGACATCAGGCTTTAGGAAAGGCAGGGATCCTTGCGCTCTTTTCGGTTTCCAACGTGGCTATAACTAGGCTTTCATGAGCGATATTATGTGTTAAAATAAAGCCTGCGGTAGCAGCAGGATTTGGGCCACTGCCCCTGAAACTGGCTATCGATTTGAATGGATAATATGATATTTAGAGCACCGAGAAGGGTTACGCTGTCACTTAAGAAATCAGTGGTCGCTGCACTCGCCGTACTGGACGGATTAAGATCTGGAGCATTGTGAACCTAAACCTAGATTATTGTTTTAACTGCGAAAACAATCTCCGAAGTGAGCCTCTTGAGTGCGAAGGCGCCATTGAGAGTCACTTTGTGCTTTCATGATGTGTGCGCACACTGAGCTGAGAAATGTGGCTGGTAACGAGGAGGCCAGTCAAGTGATAGCTGCATTTCTAGCTAATGTACCCCCTTACCTTTGTAGGTTGTCACAAAACAGTTTAAGATACAGCCGGAGTTGCATTTTAAGTAGACCTTGCAGTACACTGCAAGCAATGTGTACAGTAAACGTTTTCAGTGTAGTGTTGAAAACCCTGGGTTCTGCTACATCAACCCTTACAAGCTGTCTGATATTTGAGTACCTCTTCAGTAATGCACGATATCGAGTCTCCCGTTTTCTTGAGAACTCGAGGGTGGGTCTGTGGTCCCCCTGTTGTATTTATTACACACTTATCAATCTATTCCAGATCGTGCTTAGATCTGCCACATGGATGTTGGAGGAAATAAATTACGGCCCCACAATAACGTGTCTTAAGTTTAGTTTAACATTTTGCCACTGCTGACGCTTGTTGCTTTGTGCGCAGTCCATACACAAATAGGTTATGCCAGACCGCTATAAATGTATGGAAAAGCAAACCTACCTATGCTGTAACTAGTTGGTCAACGTAGGCTGTATGAGGGACTCGATTACCCGTTGGAAGAAACACAGCAGCTCAATAACATTTCAGTAGTTAAATATGTACAAAGTTCCTGCCTCAGACATTGCTAGTCATTCTGTGCTGTGATTGAGTGTAGACTTGCAAAAAGGGGTAATTGCCTAGTCAAATACGTCACATGACTGGTGGCTGCCCTGCATGTGTTTCCTCAGCCCCAAAAAATGTCATCACGTATGTTTCTTAAAGGAAGTGAGAGTTGTACATAAAATAAAACTTTTGTTAGTGACTTGCACGCAGCCCACAATCTGAAACCACGCGCCCAGCAAAGTTATGGGCAAACACCAACATAAAATTCCATTGAGGAAACAGTCCAGGTGGTTTGCATTTCTTTTCTAGTCTGGGAGCATGCCACAATTTCATCTGCTAATATAAGGTGTCAGTGATCAGTGCACAGTTGATCAGAAAGCTGAAAGTACTACAGCAGTCTACTCTGCACCTTGCCTGCCTCTTTTTGAACATCCACACTATATACTCTGTTTCCAGACTCCTCGCCACTGAAGGACATCCAGAAGATTACTATACACCGTACTACATCCCACCCTGCCGCCTTTCATGTTTTCGCCACGTATACTGTGTTTATCTCTTGCATTCCTCTACCTCCATATTTTTGTGCTTCCTGCTCTTGGGGCCTCTTCAGTTGAACAGCTTCTCCCTAAGTAATCAGTTAAGCAGAAGCTGACTCTACGGTAGCTGCCAATTAGCTCATATTCCCAATTAGTAGATTGCACACTTCAGGCATGCTTCTGATTTCTTCACCAAATACTGGCTATACTCTCCGACCCATTTCTATGCACCACTGACATTCGCAATAGCTGTGAAGCATTCAAATCAATATAAGCAACTGACTAAATATCCTCCAAGCAGTGCCGCTTACTGTTCATGACCCATGTGGTGATCATCTTCAACAACTTTTAAGCATATTACTAACTATTACTAACTTTGAATAGTTTTAATGGCTGCGGGCTCTGATTTTTGTCTCCAGAACTCCTTTTAGTCTCCAGAACTCCGTTTACAGTGTCATTAAGATTCACTGGCGTAGCTAGGGGGGGGCGGTGGGGGCGGTCCGCCCCAGGCGGCACTATGTGGGGGCGGCGGCCGTGCGGCTCTCGTGGCCCATGGCGGAGGCCTTTCTAATTTATTTGGACACTCGCTGACACTACTGTCAGTTACTACAGTAGTGTCCGTGTATTCAAATAAATTAGAAAAGCCGCCGCCATGGGCAGCCAGTGCCGCGCGTGTGAACAGCAAGCACACTTAGGCGTGTGAACAGCAAGCACACTTAGAACACTTAGGACCTACGTAACCCGGTTGGCCAGCCCTCGCGCTGAAACGTAGCGCAGCACGGCAGTAGTGATGCGTCACGCGCACGCACTCGCCTCTCGTGAGCGCGGCCCTCAGCACGACTATTATCACCGGAGGCGGGCGGCAAACTCAAATTGCCGGCCCGCTGTTTTTCGTGGCCTGAACCTGCCTGCAGCCAGCCTTGCTTGCACCTTTGCAGCCTGGAGCACCTGAATTGTCACAGTGACAGCGCACAGCAGCGGCCTAATTAAGCCTGCAGCCACTGCCTTGAGAGAGGCAATTCTTGGAGCGCCACCGCCACACTCCGACCTCCGGACTCTGCCTAAGTAAGTGCCACCAGCCTGTTGAGAGTGGGGTAAAAAATCTGGATTAGTGCTCTGGGAAGGTGGAGGGAAATTATCCTGCCTCAAGAGTGAAACTTGCACAGAGGGCGGAGAGGGGTGTGTGTGTGTGTGTGTGGGGGGGGGGGGGGTGTCTAGGATGGTTCGGTCCTGGGTGAGGGGCAGACGCCTACAGGCGGGACAGTCAGCGAGGCAGACACCCACACTAGGGGAAAGTCGGGGTACCTGCACAAGCAGTGCTTTAAATGAGCAAGTGAGTACCTGCACTTCTCGGCAGAGGTGCAGTAGTAATTAGAGATTACCGACACTTCTCAGTAGTCAGTACCATACAGCTACTCTGAGTCCGCGAGGGCCTATTCTTCTGTATTCCAGTTTCAAGCATTAAGCCAAAGTGCTGTTCAACTGGTTTTTAGTTTAGTGTACTCAATCAGGTATAATGTGCGCAGTTGGCTACAGCTCCAGTTTTGTAATTTACCACCAGCATATTGATTAAGGGTACGCTGGGTGGTCACACAATTTTACCCGAAGCAGAACTTGAGTCAATATTTTATAGCTGCAGGATCGGACTGGCCTATAGGCAGGGCCACTGAAATTGTGTGGCAGGAGAGGGACGAATTATGCAGCAAGGTTGAGTAAATTCTGCGGCAAGACCAATTATGAAGCTTTATGCGGCACATTTTGTAACAGTATTACTTCATTAGTTTTTTAAATTGGTAACACTGTCTAGGCATTGGCTGCACCACATTAGTACCAGTTTAGTACAGAAATATAGCAATAAGCAATAGGAAGGCGGCCAGTCCTGCTTTGTAAAGTGCCTTTCACTACGCTGCAACATTTTTAGTAGCTTTTGAATCATTTAAGCAAGAAACAGATTCTGTTAAAATCTGCAGATTATGCGGAAGATGATGGACTGTGTGGCAAACATGGCAAATCTAAAATTATGGAAAAGTTTCTGCGGCCGCACAATAGCATAATTCCAGTGTCCCTGCCTTTAGGGCAATCTGGCAGTGCCCAATGGTCTGGTCTGATTGGTCAGTGTGTGGGCTGGCTTTTTGTTTGTGTCCTGTTTTATTGTCTTGTGGGTCGGTTTTTACTGTTGATTTCCCTGACAGTACCATAAACATGGTCTTCAGAAAACACAAATAGTTGCAGTCTACTATATCTTGCAAAACACACAGCGTGTTTTTACAACTTTAAAAGTGTCCCAATTTGCATACATGAGACTTTTTTAGCTTTCTGATTCACTATTGGGGCAACTTTTTATTTTTATTTTCAGGCCTGGGTCTATTTTCCTCCCAGTGCAACACTGCAGAGCTGCATTGATAAACAGTGTTAGTGAAAAACAAATTTGAGGCGAATTTCAACCTGCACCTTGTTTTAAAAGGGGACCCCTGAGGTGCAGGCTTGCTGTACTTTGGGGTGCCGCTGTGAATGTTAAATTAGCATTGTCGATTTCATTGAACAATTTTAGTGCCTGCCGCTCCGAGTGCACTACGAGAAATAACGACTGGTGGAGAGATCTGGGAAGGCAAGCTGAGGGGACGGAAGGGGACGGTGGTAGGTGGTGGGGGTGCAGAACGCGCCTGTGAGTCGATGTAGCACTGAGAACGGCATAGCAATAAGGCAGTCATGGCTTTGGCAGCAGGGAGGTATCTGGGCAAGTACACAGTTGCAAGATTAAACGTTTTCCGGGACAGAAATATGCACAGAGGGGAAAAACGACACATTTTTGGAGTATCGAACGCTGCATCAAAGGGAGAGCGGAACATAGGGGCATATTTACAAGCCCTTATCGCCCAGGAACGTCACTTTTTCTGACATTCCGGTGGCGATAAACCCTTCGTCTTATTTACGAGGCAGCATTAAACCACTGAACTTGGCTTAAAGCCACCTAGTAAATTAGACCCCATTTCACACTGCATTGTGCAGCACAAATAGAAACAGCAAAACACCATGAATCATTTAAAGAAAATGACAATTTGCAACTTCTATGTGTGCTGCATAATGAAGTTACAAATCACGATTTGTTTATGTGCAGGAAGGGACACCTTCCTGCACATAAACAGACATTCCCACCAAGGTAGACACCCTTGCACTATGGTTCAAGGTTGCCTGCGTTGGCGCTAGGCAGCTAGATTTAGCACCAGCGCCAGGGGAAACACAGGGGTGCACCGCATTCTTGTGAATACGGTGCATCCCTGCATTTTTAAAATGGCGCAGCGAGGCATTAGCAATGTTTGTTTAATGCCACATTTCGGCATGTAAATTTGCCCCTTAGTACCATGTTCGTAAGATATGGCGCTGCTTCTCTCCACTGCTGCTGGCGCATCTAAGTTCCCTTCCTTTCTGGTGCTTTGCAGCTGTTAGAGTTTCTCTTTGCTCAAATGGGAGTAATTTCTGATATTTATATGTTTCCCTTGTCTTCTTTGCTTGATTTTGCTCGGGAGAAAGTGTCACTCTTAGTCATTGAAATGTCACTCATAATTACACTAAAATTATGAAAATGACACACATAGCAATCTGAAATCTTGGCAGTTATGAGTTGAGTCTGGGGCAGTGGCAGTGCTGGGCGATAGACTGCAGCAGAACCAACCCCTTCGGTAGAGACCCTGCCACCACTGTGGCGTACTGGAGCCTGAGGAAGGTAAGAGCTAAACATTTGTCACAAGGGGAGGAAAGGATCTTTGGTGAGTGGCAGGGCAGTGGGCACAAGTCCTATAAAAAGAAGTGGGGGGGACTAACCAAGTTAGGCAGTTAGCAAATGACATAATGACACGTGCCATCCCTAGCTGCCAAGGTTTCAGATTGCTATGTGTGACATGTTCATAATTTCAGTGTGTTTATGAGTGACATTTGACACTTTCTTCCGAGCAAAAATCAAGCAATGAAGATGAGGAAACATAAATATCAGAAATTTGACCCATTTGAGCAACGAAAAACTCTTAGAAGATCTAAAACTGCTGCAAATGCCTGCTGCAGCTGACTATAATTAAAATGACAGCTATGGACCTCTAGAAAGCAGGTCACATGGCTTTGCTAAAAATTAACACCGAAAAGAGCAAGGCCCTGCGGTTAGGCTGTAGAACCACTGGAGCGAAGCTGTGCAATAAGAGCCACTGACAATACAAGACAACAGTTTAGTAGAGAACACAGATCTTTACTGGACCCCACTAATGTAGAAGGGGTATTGCTGGGTGCATATGAGGCATTCAGAGTTGTAGTGGCATGAGCATCACCAGAGCCTGCCTTGATGTCCTGGCATAAATATTTCTAGTGTCGCAAAGCGAGTGACAAGTTACACACCAAGTATAAATACACCAGACGCCACTTCAAGCAAAGATTGAAATTTGTTTTTGGCTCCCATGGCTCATTAGCAGCTTGGTCTTCAGTTGGGTATTCAGTCCACCCTGCATTGCTGTTTAAAGCCTGCAGCACAGCAGGTGTCGAAAGACCCCTAAATCCAACACCCCACCTTCAGATCCAGATTCACACAGGTAAGTGCAAAAGTAGTCTGTCTCGAGTGACAGTCACAACGCACACTGATGAGAGTACTTGTCTGTGAACATGTGGCTGTTTGGAGAGAGCTCAAATAATAAACCAGGAGAGAAGAATCACTAAACTCCATGCTGCTGTCTCTGTCCCACATGGGACCTGGGCCCAGACTATATCAGGGCGTGAGAGGCCCTAACTCAAATCTCAATTGCCTCAGGCCTATACCATAAATTCATTAGTCAGCTGACTCACGGACTCCGGCCACCACAGTGAGCATGTGCATGATACCATGATTGCTGGGCAAGCCTCAGGAAAGCCTGTGAGAGACCCATAGCAGTCACAGTCAGGCAGGATGATAAATATGTTTGAAAGTATTTTAAAAAAATCACACCAGTATATTTAAGCGAGTGGCCCCGGGGTGCTGTGCGCAGCCTCTACAACTGCAAGTTCAGATAGTTAACACTTACTTGCACTAGTTATTAGACCAAGGTAAAACTAGCATTCCAATGATACATGTGAGAAGCATTTATGGCCAAAATTTGACAGTAGGGTGAGATTCAAAATTCGAGTCCGAGACTTAACCTCACACAATCACAGGGCTACGTATGCCAGGGGCGGCAATCTGAGGGATAGCCCCGGGCGCCACAAGCTCTAGCTACGCCTCTGTTAAGATTACACTTGGAACTCCAAATAAAAAGCTAGAAGCTGCTCCTGTCTGGCTCGAAATCGATTGTACTGCGCTTCTCCCTAAGACTCTTGTCTCCCCTATTCCAGAGTTCAGTTTAAGTATGAGTTTTATTCAGTGTCACCGGTGTGCAGAAGTCTAATTGCATATATTTCAAATTGCCTGCTGGACAAGATCTGTTAATTCTCTTTTGTGTGTGGCACTGTGATGGGTGGTGTTTGTTCACAGTAACTTTCCCAACTGGTGCTCGTTCAAATAGGACCCCCTTCCTCCCCCAATCACCTCTTTTTGATTGGGTACGTTTTTAATGTCCCTGGAACAAGTATCCTTTTCATATGTTCGGTGTAATAAAACTATAACATAGATCTACTCCATAGCCTTTATATAGTACAGTGGCCCCCAACTCAATCAATCAGATACACCACCAAGAATGACCTGGTCCTTTTTAGGTCTCGGCTAGCGAAGGCTGCGCTTGCGCAGTCTCGCTCGCGAGATTTAAGGTTTTAGGAGTGGTGTAGGTGGCTCTATTTGTGTGTGGGTTGCTCTATGTGAGTGGCTCTGTGGGTGGCTCTGTGTGTGTGGGTGGCTTTGTGTGTGTGGGTGCAAATGCAATAGGTCTCACATTTGAGAGTGATTAAGCTATTGACATTGTAAATAACAATGCCATTTCTTTAAATGTTTTAAAAACAAAAACATAAACAAAAATAATGTCATGAGCAATGCCAATAGCTCTAACAATGCCGAGACCGTTGCATTGTAAATACTTATTTTTATTTTTTTTTATGTTGTGGGGTCTAATCTGATAAGGGTCTTTTTGGTCCTTGTCCTAATAAACTCTGGTCAGTTACTTCTCTACATGCGCAAGTTTTCCTGTCTGTCCGCGAACTCGCAGGGTAGAAGAAAGTGTGATTGTCCTGCTAAAATACATTTTATATTCCCTTTCTGCTTTGTTTGTTTGCAACACATGTTGCTAAGAATGTGTTGTCTCCAGACTGCACATTCATAATGCGTTGCCTTTGTTCTCTGTGCAAGCCCCAGCGGCGAGAGGTAATTTGCAAGTTGCGTGGTAATCATAAATCGTGTTTTGAACCTAAATGCTCACCGCTTAGTGTTTGGCCCTTGCAAAGCTGTCGGGGGAAATAGCCATGCAGCCTTCACCTCCATTTCTGTGTGGAAAGACCCAGGGCCTTGTGATGGGCCCCTGGGATCATTCATCAATCACAACAGTGTACCCAACAAAAACACATATGGTGCACTGAGTAAAGTTGTGAGGATACAAATAGTGAGGAGATAGTTCAGCTAAGGCAAAGATTAGGAGGGGTCATCGAAGGGAGAATGATCTTTCAACAACCATTGGCAAATTCAATAGGTTTCACCTCTGGGAAATCTGATGGTTTTGTTAATGTTTTTTTTCACATGTGACACAGCAGCGCACCATGTTTTAAAGTTTAAAAACAATGGACTGTGACGTGGTCAATGATGTCCATGTGATATCTCTTTTTTTTTTAAACTTTAAGCCATGTTGTACAGCAGCAAGTGACGCTGTGCAACATGTCTTAAAAAGAACACTGACAAAATCAATAAATTTCGCAGAGGAAAACCTATTGGCTTTGCCAATGCTTGTTGTGTGTGTGCACAGGGAGATTAAGGGCATCATTACAATGTTGGGCGGGATACCGTTGCAATTTCGAGACCAAATGACTGCCGGTCGGCGGTCCCGACTCTGCAATTACAATGCGACTGCACATGGTGTGGACACAAGCTCTCATTTCTCAATGGAAGTTCGTGCTCCGTTTGGAAACCGGCAGCAGCACAAGCTCCCATGGAGAAATGGGGGCTTCTGTTAATCCCGGCACCCCGTGGCAGGCACCTCACAGTGCCTGCCACCTGCTACAGGGTTAAACAGAGGAGTACCATAGTGGCCCTCCCACCCCAGCCTCCAACTGTTCGCCACTGAGGGATGGTGCTTTCCGACTGGCTTTTGATGTCGGAAAGCCCGATATAAAAAGTCTGTCAGAAACCAAAAGCATAATCCAGACGGTGGAAACGTCATCCATAGGGGATTATGGAAGGTTTCCGACTGGCCGACAGGCTCCTTGAGCCCATCAGAAGCCTGTGCGAAAGACTGGCCGGTTTACACTCTGCCCGTCTACATTATAATTTGGCGGTCGGACTGTAAACCTACCATGTCGGTAGGTAAGCCTCCAACGAGCGGTCGGAGGCTTACCGATTGACATCGTAACAGGCCCCTCAGTGACTTGCCCTTAGTCACAGGATGGTTAGCTGAGACTGAGGCTAGCAAAGGCAAAAGCAGGGCAGGGTAGGAGGGGATCTGTGGACAGCAACGGAGGTCAGCGAGGGCAAGCAGCAATGGGCGGAAGGTGGTTTTGGGAGACAGGCAACCAACAACAAATGCGGCCAGGTGCAGGGAGATCAAGGGCCTTATTATGATGTCCACTGTCGCATTCTCGGGACCAACTGGCCTCCAGTCGGCGGTCCTGACACCGCAATAACAATGCAACCGCACATGGTGCGGTCACATACTCCCATTACTCTATGGAAGCTTGTGCTATGGCGGTAAACCGGCCGTAGCACAAGCTCCCATAAAGAAATGGGAGATTGTGTTCATCCCTGCACCGCGTGTCAGGCACCTCTATGTGCCTGTCACATGGTGCAGGGATCAGCAGGGGGGCACCATAGGTGCCCCCTCAGCCCCGAACCAGAGGCCACAAGGAGAAGGGAGCCCAGCCAGGGGCCCCCAAACTCGCTTCCTGGCAGGCTTTCAATGTTGGAAAGCCTGGCATGGAAAGCCTGTCAGAAATCGAGCATCGTAATCCCAATGGCGGAAATGTCGTTCATTGGGATTACGGGCCAGTATCCGACTGGCCGACCGGTTCCATGAGCCCATCAGAATCCAGCCGGAATAACAGGCCGGTTGCAATTACAACTGCCTAGATTGTAATTAGGGGGTCGGAAGTGAACCCGACGATGTGTCACTCATCATGATCGGCCCCATAGTGATTTGCCCGTATTTTCAAGATGTTGCACTTACGCCGAAGCTGCAACGATGCATTAAATAAAAAAAATATTTCTGCAGGCACCCGGGGGTGGAACAGCAATGGGGGAGGAGGGGGAGCAGGTGAAGGGACAGCAAAAACAAGCTGGGAAGAGAGAAGACGGCCTGCAGATGCACTCATATGGAGTGTTCGTTAAGAAATCAAAAAAGAAAGTACCTTCAGAGTGTATAGCCAGTGGAAGGACACTGGCCAGTGACCAGAAGCTGTACTTGGGCCAAACTAGATGCCACGCATGGGCAGGCAAGCAGAGAAGGAAATGCCAAATGGTAAGTTCAGGTAAGTATTGGGTAGGTCCTAAGCCCCTTAAAGATTTTTTTTTTTAAACAAGAGATTTCGCAAGCACGCTGTGCAGGTGAAACATAAAAAGTAAAAAATAAATTTAAAAAAATGTACATTCTTCTATTGGGTATGAAGAAGAGTCCTGATCATATTAAAGACACATAGACAATCTCCTAAAGAAAACGAGGCACAGTAACAAACATATTAGTAGAAAATATTTCAATGACAGATCATCATTATCCCTCCATGTTTGAAATAATCGGAGAACCAACTCACATCACACAAGGTAGGAGGATGCAATTTGGGGAGATTAAAATATCTAATTCCCTTCACTAACCTTCAAAGACATGGGTGCTCATCTAGCGGTCTATTACCTTTGATATCCCTTTGGTTTGAACTCATTGATACTATTATATGACTTTTGTTGAGCAGCCTGGGAAGTTCGAAAAATGAAAACCGAGGTGACAGTAGGCAAAATAGGATTGGCACCTCTCTACAGACACCAGCTGGATCAAATGTACCAGTCTGATGTATAAGCCTTAGCTGTTCCCTATGCACAAGATGCTCTGATGAGGTCAGAAACTGTTTCTAAGAGTCCTGGGGTGCTCCAGCATTTTCATAAGGTTTCAAGCCACCAGTAGCAGATTGCTTACCTGTGACTTGTGATTCTGCCTCCCCCCTGGCTCAGTAAGAAATGAGTGAAGACTTGCAATAGGATAGCGAGGTTTGTTAGCAACCCTACAATAGAGGGGTACCAGGGCTGCACTCTCCATAGAGGGTGTATTAGAACAACTCGAGCTGCCTGCCTGTGGATCTGAGCAAGTCATCTGGATATCATCGAAAAAGGAGGAAAAGCATAGAGAACTGTGCATCAATATTTTGCAGGAAAGCATCTGTTGCTATTGCTCCGATTCGGGTCTCCAGCTGAAAAATTGTTGTGGATGGGTTGTTAGCCAGGTAACAAGGAGATCTAACATAAGGGATCTATCATTAAGGGTTTTTAATTAATTTGTTGATGGCTTTGAAAACGAGTGAATGCAGCTGCCAATCACTGTGGTCCAATTAATTCTTCCCATTACACTACCATATTGCATGATCCTGCATTTTACTCCGCACTCAGCAATATTTCCCAGCAAAGACAGAGCTCCCACACGGTCTTTGTCAAATCTGCTAGGTTTACCAACTGATTTACTTACCTTACTGTGGTTATATTGTCCATGCACAGGAGAATAGTGCACTTTGCTTTTCCCTGCCCAAAACTGTGAATCACAAAGGAGCATGCAAGAAGCTCTATACAATTTATGAGCATTGACCACTCCCTCCTTGACCCTTTTCCTCCAATCGAGAAATAGCCACATCGCTTCCCCTATCTCCAAAGGCTTTCATCAGATTCTGCTATCAGATCTGGAGCTTTAGGACAAACAGCTTTACCATTCCAAGTGTCTACACGATCAGGCTATAAATAGTCTCCTCTCGGGCATACTAATCGAAAGGAGTTACATCCGAATAAGACAGATCGCTCTGCAAATATCTCATCTTCAACTGGTACATCGCCAAATGGAGGGGTCTTTGGAAGACTGCCTGAATCAAAGGGGAAAGGAGACCACTCCTTAAGTGCCAGAGAGCCTATTTCTAAAGTTTCAGGATTAACCTCGGTTCCTTCTTGATTACTGCTAAATTTGTTTCCAGAAGCTGAAGCAACTCCTTTGTGAGTCTACCACAAATCCCAGAAATTCCACCTGTTGACACAGATTCATATAAATTCTATGGCAAAATTAACCTGGTCTATCAATATTTCCCTCTGCAATTCCAAAACATCATATAATCTAGACATATCACCATTCTGAAACACTACGGCCTGAGAGACACCGCCAGAGGTTTGAGTAGCCTGAGAAGCACTAAGGGGCGGAGGAGAAGCATAGGGAAGAGAAGAGAACCTTAATACCTGCCCTTACAAAACAAACTAAGGAACTAACTTTGGCATTGAAATATGGATACTGTTATCCCACTCACTGGGTAGAAGGATGTCTCTAAAATGGATCATTGCTTACATCTAGAAATCCCAATATAAACTGTAAGCAATTGGATAAATATTTGGGGTGGATGACTTAAGTCCTAACTGTAAGAATTTGGGTTAATATTGGGGGTAGGTGACTATCCTCCTCAAGGAATAATCACAACCCTTGTCATGGTGAACCCTCAGATTTACTGAATTAACTTTGGCTCTGTCACCAATTGCTACCACCGTGCTGTATGTACCTTAGTAGCAAGCTGGAAATTCACAGGAGCGAAGATGGCCCTACTGTCTCCCCACAGGGAATGCTCATAGGTAACTGCAAAAAGCTCCAAAGCAGGCTATTCCCCAGTGGGAGACAGGAGGAAGTAGGTTTTGAAGACCACATAAATCAAGGGAAATGCCCAAGAGTATCCAACCCTGGAAGACTCTGGTTTTACTCCAGAACAAGACCTTGTGTTCGTGGTGTACAGGTTTCTACAAAGAAAGAGAAGAAAGAAAAAAGAAATATCTATTAACTACCCTATATAACTAGGACTAAGCATGCTGTGTAGTTCTCTTTGTGTCAATACCCTCTTAACACTTATCCCAAATTATCTTTCTTTACTCAGGAGGATGATATGGTAAAAAGAAAAAGACTAAAGGGTCTTCCCCAAGTAGCTGTGGCTACCACTGTTCCACTGTTCGACAATTGTTCCAGAGATGGATCCAGAATACACACACAAATTAAGTCTTCATCAGTGCACTGATCGTTGAATGAACATGAAGCAAAAAGTACAATACGAAAATTTGATAATCATCAAAATGTAGACTATACTAGTCTCACCGCTTAGCTGGAGTCTCTGTTTGGAAAGTTCCCAATGGTGCAACTCGCTGTGCACAGAGCTCTAAGGCAGCGGTAAATGTTCCAAGTACTCCTCTCATATGTCTGCTCCCCGCTGGAAGAATTTGCACCAGGAAGGTCAAGAACAAACAACAACAACAAAATAGACTGCTTCTTCCAGGATACGGAAGCAGTATATGACTCGGCGTCCCAGAACACACTGGGGGCGTGGTTCTCCTTTAATTCATTTTTATTCGATTTATAGAATCACCAATTTCATGTGAATTTGAATTTTGTTTTGTTATTTTACAATGTTTTCTTCTTAATGCTCTTTCATTGAAAACACTTTTTTTGCTAAATGAGGGAGTTTGCGGTAATCACACACTTTCTTCAATGGGCGCGATTCACTGTTGTTCTTCATCACCCATCGGCAGCTTTTTTCAAAAAAGAAGTGAAATCTATTCTTCTAGCCAAATTCACATGATTCTTTGATACTCCCTTGTAAATACGTGATACGAGTGTATGCTAATCTTTACTTTCCTCACCTATTTCACAATATCTATATGTTTTCTATGTTGTTATCTCTGTACTGTAAAGCGCTCTGATACCTGTAAGGGTCTTGTTCGCGCTATACAAAACAGCAAAAATAAATAAATAAATAAATAAACACTGCCCGCAATTTTACAGTCTATCTTCTAAATTTGAAGACAACAATAACGTGCACGACTTACATGGAGGAGGTATTTTCCATTTAAATACACAATCATTTCTGAAGAAATTGATTGCTTTCCAGGAAAGCAACAGTCTGTTCATCATCAGTGTAGAATAAACACAATATGAGGTGTTTGAGCTTGATGAGCATTTTTTCAGGGATGTATTTTTGGGTTCCACCATTCAGGTACACCGAGCTAAATTTATATAGGATTGACTTCTATTAAATGAGACATTTAAGGGCTGACCATGATGTCGTCAGGAAAGCATTCCCACTGAACGATTCGTATTCAGGGAGTACTACCGACCGATTATGATGTGTCCCGATGCTTACGGCCTCGGTTCCGTCGGACTCCAATTGACTTCAATGGGAGCCTGTGTCCTGAACGAGAACACAGGCTCCGATTGAAAAAATGGGTCGGTGGGGAAAACCTTGTACCCTGTGTCGGCACCCCATGGTGCCTGCCACACTGTGCATAGTTGGAAAGGGGGATTCCTTGGATACCCCCATGGGCCCCATCTGGAGACCTACAGGTGATGGGGGGCCTGCTACGGGCCCATGAAGTCCGATTCCCACAGCCGTTTCGTCTCGGTCAAACCGATTCAGAACAGCTGTCCGAATTGGTCATCGTACTCGCTCGTTCAGAAACCATCTCCATTGGGCTGTATGATTCGGCTCCAAACGACTCGGCTGCCTAAATCTGGTTTGGGACCGACTCGGACACCTCCAAAGGTTTATTTGCATCATACTCGGTCGTCTGGAAAAGTGACCGATTCGGACGGTAACATAGGCATCGAATCGGATTCTCTGAATCTGAATCCCATTCGAAGCCTCTCATGATGACATCGTAATAGGCCCCTAGGTATGGAAGAACCTGGAAAAATAATTGAAAAGTTGTCCCTTTCCTCCCCTGTACAAACTAGCACAGATATGATTGTTTTTTTTCAACATGATTAAATGATAGGTAAAGATGACCATTAGTTTTGAAAATTTAACAAAATGTTCTATCATCACTGGATTGTCAATTTTTGCAAAGTGGGTAAATACAGGACATTGACAAGGAAGTTTGATCACTGTAACTGAAAGCTGAAGAAAGGCTGATTTGTCAGTATGCCATTGCATCACAGTCAAAACAAGGTCACAATGTCTCCACTAGGCGTGCCTATATTAGCCTGAACATAGCCAACATGACTAAAATGATAATCATTAATATATGGTAAATGTTTTCTGAAGGTAACCGATTTTAAATTGTTTCAGGAACTGTGGGGCCTCTTTACAAACTGCATTTTGTAGTACATTAGTAGTATTATAAATGTTTTACTCACATACTGTAAAATGCTATTCACAAACCTATGTGCGGAGGTTCTCGATCCGCCTCCCCTCTTTTTTTCTGTGTTCAACCCGACTGCGGAGTCTGTAAGTATGTGATTTTGTGCTAAATATGGGAGAGGCAGAGGGAAGTAGCTAATAAATTAGGAATACTTGCGACTAAAGAAGCGGGGTTTAAGGACGATTATGGAGAGTTATATGGAGGGACAGCAAAAAATTCATCATATTTAGTGTTTAGTTTGAAAATATTTTAGTAAACATGTTTGGATTTAAAAATCAATGTAACATCAATATATCAATCAATCAGAATTTTTATAGTGCTGCTAAGCACCTGGTAGGTTATCCAGGCACTTGCAGGTCCCGGAAGGCTCATTCGAACAGCCAGGTCTTGTGGGCCCTTTGGAATTCTAGAAGTGAGGTGATGGTGCAGTGCTTCATGAGGAGGCTGTTCCAGGTATTATCTGTGATGTAGGAGAAGGAGAATCCTCCACTTCTGCTTCAGTCGATGCGGGTCTTGTGAGCAAGTAATAGTGAGATGGAGCGTAATTTTCTTGATGATTGGTGGCAGTTCTGGCAGTGGTTAACGTAGGTGGGTCCTTGGTTGTGTACAGCCTTGTGTGTGTTGGTCAGCAGCTTCAATTGGCATCTCTTCTGTATGGGGAGCCAATGGAGTTGTCAGAGATTGGGTGTGATGTGGGTTCGTAGGGGGAGGTTGTTGATGAGTCTGGCTGTGGCATTCTGTATGGTTTGAAGTCTCTGTGGGAGGTGTGTGTCGATTCCTACATAGAGAGGCATTGCCATAGTCCAGTCGGCTGGTGATGAGGGACTGTGTTCACTGTGTCACATGTGCAGGGGTAGCCACTTGAAGATCTTCTGTAACATGCGCAGAATGAAGAAGCAGGTGGAGGAGACGGCGTTAATCTGTGATTTCATGGTGAGCTTGTTATCAATGACGAATCCGAGGTTTCTGGTGTGTTCGCTGGGTATGGGTGCAGGTACCAGGTCTAGGGGCTACCAGGAGTCATGCCAGGGGTTGCTGTTGTTGCAGAAGATCAGTACTTCCATCTTGTCCGTGTTCAGCATCAAGTAGTTGTTCTTCATGAAGTCGGCGACACTTGTCATGCATCTGTGGAAGTTGGTCCTTGTGGTGGTAGGGTCATCGGTTGGAGAGTGGATGAATATATAACATTAATTTGTATTAAAACAAAATTGCATTTTAATTCATTCTATATATCATTTTGATTAATTATGAATACATAATGAAAATATATATTTGTTTTTCTGTAGGGGGGATTTTTTCAATTTAAGCATGAGAAAATAATCTTAATTTAATGTAATATATTTAAATTACTTAAGTAAGTGGCTATCCAGTACTCTTTATTCTGAATAATTGGACAGGAGTAGAATGGCAGGATATACGGTGCAATCCTTCCATTATGGTAAAATTTGCAATTCTTTTTGTACTATTTTAGCCCCTGTGGCGCTTATGCACAGACTGAAAATACCAATAATGAAATTACATAATAAATTAATCACCTCTCTTGGAAACGTTTTACAAATACTAAAACCCTGGCTCCCAAGGGTAAAATCAACTTAACCCTGTGGTATAGTAGTGAGTGCACAATGGCTAAGAATCTTATTAAAAAAACAACTACTGTTGGCAATTGTCTAATAAGTCTATATGTGCACTACTTTTGCAAACAATCAATCCTTGATACTTCACCACTACTGAAGAGGAAAAAATCAAGGGAATGCATGATCTTTTTATTATTCTATTCTATTGAAGATTTTATGTCATTGCCAGCTGTGACCCTATATCTCCTCTTTATGTTCCACAGTGTTTAAAGATACACCATATGATCAGTTTATCAATGAGATTTTTTAAGATTTATGATCCTGATTCTCCTTGTGCGTTTAGCTTTTAATGTAGTGGTTCTTATCCAGCTATTTATAGTTACACAGATTCGTTGGATGAGGCACACCATGTTTAGTCACTTTTTTAATTATTTCACCACCTGTGCACACACATCTTTCTTTATTTATATCTATTTATGATACCATTTTAGCCCTGATACATACCAAGTGAGACCTTCTGATACATGTGTTTTTTATACGAATGCTTTTATATACACAAGGTCCTTCCCTATCGATGTAGAGACAAGCTATTATTCAGATCTACCTGCTGGATAGCCCCAACTTATACATAATTGGAAGTTCACATCTCGGACAATCGATACATTTGGCATTCATGTCATTATTATGATCATACAACATATCTAATTATATTGTCTGCATTGTCTGATTTTAGTTGGGACTATTGGCATATAACTAACAGGCATTTAAGCCATAATTGTTGAATATGCCTTCACCAATACGGGTGATGTTTAATCAAAGAATTTTAATAGATTGTATATGTTTTTATTTTAAAAACTTATTTATCTATTTATTGTCTTAAATATATATTATCATGTAATATTGCGACAATTTGCACATTCTAATAATCTGTTCTCTTTTTATGGGGATCAAGCCATTTGCGTTATATTGCACAAGAGCATGTAAATGAAACAGTGTTTTCTTTATATCCATGAAAGACATAAGTCACATGGTATCAATTGGTGCACTTTGAACTTTGAATACTGGCTATTTATTGGTCTTTGTAATGTACTGACGTTGTCATGTGATCAAGGCTCCACAGAGCCGAAACGGTATGACGACAGCCTCACGATCTAATTAAATCAAGCACTTTACCAAAGGTCCGTGTCAGCGAGTGTTATTTGGAGTTCTGGATGTCAACTACGTCTTCCATGCACCAGCAATTTCCTGATATATATATATATATATATATATATATATATATATATATATATATATATATATATATATCTTTAATTAATTAAAACATCATCAGAATGTACATTGCATAATACTCGGTAATAAAAAACAATATATCAGACAGTAATTACAAAAATGTTAAAAAGGCATCAGAGAGAGATAAAAAAAGACATAAAAATTAATCATTAACAGTCGTTAATCCATCAGAATCGATAACAATATTGACAATATTTGATTTCTTTACAATCAATACTATACGTTCATTGGATGTAACCTCACAAACAACCAGCGTTGAAGCGTTTCGGTGGTACCCAAGCTGCATATAACCACCTTCTTCAGGACAACGTATATTCTACCTCTCTTTTTTATGCACAACCTGTTTTAAAATATAAATCGAGTATAAACTACACTGTATCATATTGTGAAAATACAGTTGTTTTAGTCTTTTTTCACTTCGTTTACTAACATAACAGTTAGAAAGTCTAATAAATCTGGTGTTGTTTTAATATGCATAAGCACACAACCCATGTTATCCCATTTCAGACTGTGAAGTAAAACCATCTATCATTCATCCATTCATCCATTTTTATTACTAAATTTTTAAGATTTTAACTCACCCATGATATTAAGGTGACATTCAATTAGGTGAACCGTTCTTGCAAATCGGCCTTGTTGATAGAGACACCTAAGAATCAGTAATAAATGAACATTATCTATTTGGGAGATGTCAAGATATTAACTATGATGTTCACCCCTAGCTATATCTGGATTAACTTTATCCTTACTCTTTTTGGGTGACTTTTATTCTTGCCCAACTCCTCTCAAAGATGCGTGAGTGGGATGATAGCAAAAAAACAAACAGGAACGGTCAGTCCTACAATCGTAAAACAATCATAAGAGAGGAATATATTAGTATTAACTAACTTCATCATGTCTCCTGTAGTTTAAAAGAAATCTCAAATGTTTTGATATTTATCAAAAACCAACCTTCTATTCTGTGGTTATTGGGGATTTGTATTTTTGCCCAGCTCCACCCGAAGAGGTGTGAGGGAGATATGGATTGAACGCAAAAAGAGGTACAGCTAAATAGTCGGTCCTACACGTACGTCTGACCTAAAATCGCCAAACAGGAATGGAAAAAGGACATATTACTGTGTCCTACATTCGTAATGCTTCCAGCTATTAAACAGTCGGCTTGTCCCACCCAACCCGATTAGTGGTTCCCTGAGATCCTTTTGTAAAGGGGACCATCATCTACTCAGCGGTTGAATGCTCTCATTCAATTATAGCATAGCTGTCCTGTTAGAGGCTCCTGCGGTGGAAAAAAGGGGCAGGGCCCGCCGGAGGAGTGTGTCGCGCATCTGCCTGGCCGGGTACCGGGGTACTGACGGAGGGCAGGGTGCGCCTGAGGCATTGGGTGCAGAGGGCCCTCTGCTATGTAGGAAGGGAGGAAGAGAACGGCTGCAGCACAGGGGGAACACCTCGGGGAGGGAGTGTTGGGGGCCAGGAGGGCAGGTCGTGTTGACCTTGCATGGTGTGGCCTTCAAGGCCCATAGGGGGCGCCGGGGGGTTTCTGAGCAGGAGAGCTGGGCAATTCATTCGGGGAGGTTTGGGGAAGAGGTGGGTGGGGATGGAGGACGTATGGAAGGAGGGGTGCCCTGGGGGGCGAGGAGGAATACCTCGGGGTTTCCGGCGGCGAGGGCAAGGTGGAAGGTCCCTGGGTATAAGGAGTGGAGGAGGATAGCATGCATGGGGAGCTTGACCCAGCAGGGGGAAGCCAGGACTGGTAGGGCCTGGACACCTTCACGTCTTGGCATGAAGAAGTGAGGAGTTTAGATAGGGTAGGTCAGATTGATGCCTATATGGCACAGGGAGGGTCTTTGGGTTTTGAGTCAAGGGGGTTGGGGCAGAGGGGTGCAGGGGCCAACAGGGAGGAGGGGTTGGGTAGGGGTCCCCTGGGTTCAGGAGCAGGTCCCAGCTGGGCACCGGCTGGGGCCTGAGGGGGGCTAGAGTGGAGCGATGAGATGGAGAGCGGGTCGGGGGGAGGCCTTAGACCTCAGTAAGGTAGGGCAAGCATGGGCAGAGTGCACCTTAGGGGTGGGAAAGAAGAGGACATGGGAGGATAGGGAAAGGGACGGTAGGCCCAGCAAACCAGACCAGTCCTTTTTAGGTCTCGCCTAGCTATTGCATAGCAATCGCTATGCGAGACTCTAGTAAGGGGCTCCCAAAAGTGTTCCCAAAAGTGGATTGCATGGCGAGCACGCGCACAATCACGTGCATCGTGCCGCCATGCAATCCGTTTGGGGAAGCGCTTCAGCACACTGGCGCCCCCGGCATCAAACTTCAAAGGGTCCGCTCCCCCGCCTGTAATGCGCTCCCCCACCCCCGCCAAGCGTGCGCGCCACGCTCTGCCGCGTCACAAATTTGCTTTCACTTTCGCAGCGGGCGCTTGCTCGCGTCCGGACCACTTTAGAAGCCGGGCTTGTTCTGTATTTGCTTCTGCGTCAGTGGAACCATCTGCTGTGCTTCTTTTTGTGCGTAAAGCTCCCGGATGCCGGTCTTAAGGCGAAGGTGCACTGTACTTATTGTAAGTTTTATATAGTATTATGTGTCCTCTCTCAGTTACTTTAGAGTGCCGGAGAAATGCACAGCATAATGTAACTTTAAATATGATGCGAGGAAAGTGGGAGCTCTTCTCAGTGGGCGTAACACGAATCGCATGTTCTGCGATTCTGTCGCCTGAACAACTGGGGGTCCCTGATAAACCCGTCTGAATAGTTCAGTCTTCGGGACTGTCCTGATTTAAGTGTGGTGGGTTCAGAACTCGAGAGCGATGAAGGAGAGCGATGAAGGGCATTTGTAAATCTAGAACCTCGCGCTCTCAGCCCCGGTCACCTTCTTTGGATCTCTTGGAGCATCGGAGGGGTCAGCTGTGCGGGCAAAGATCTGAGCTTCAGCCAGGGACATCATTCTGGGGGTTGGGGGAGTCTGTCCACTTCCCGCTGTCCACACTCTCCACTCTGGGCATGGCAGGTTTGTAATTCTACTGATTTTCACACACTATCTCTGATCATTCTTTCTCAGTGTCTTGGTGCTCCACGCCCTAAAGGCATAGCACAAGGTCCCCAGCCCTCGGCCCTCCTCTCCCTCTGTACTTCATCTTCGCTAAATCATTACTTCCTTCTACTTATCCCTCCTTGTCTTTGCAAGCCTCAGTCATCTTGCTCTCTTTTCCCACATTCACTCTCCACCTACAGACACAGACTTCTAATCGCCTGAAAGACGATCAGTCACTCGGTGGCTAGTGAGCCACTCATACTGCCACTTCGGCACTTTCTTCCTCTTCTTCTGTATCTACTTCCACCGATTCCGTACTTCCATGTCCCTCTGACTCCTCTGAGTACACTTGAACACTTCTCTGGCCACAGAAACCTTCATAGCCAACCTAGCTACAACAGCTGTATTTCGATCATTGTTTTACCAGCTTTGAGGCTAAAGCTGACGAACACATGGAGGGTGAGGTGCAACAGAAGAAGGTGACTGGTAGTGCAGCCTGTGACTCTACATTCTAGGGGTTCCCACCGGAGCAGTTTTCATAATAGTGTATCTTTATTTACTTTCAGTAGTTCCAGACAGGCTCCGGTCCGGGTGCAGCGAAGGTGTACATGTTTGCCCCACAAGTGTCGCCTGGCTGCTTCAACATATGGGAATGTTATTTTCTGCTGTCGCAGATAACCCGATTTCCTCTCTGGCTTTGCTTAGTTATACCTTACACTAAAGCGTGGCTTGTGATGCCATGACCTCTAAGTAACGCAGCATTTAGGATGGCAGTGGATGAAAAAAAAAAGACATAAAAATGAAAGACAAATTATACAATCCTGACAACTGGGGAGGGGGCGAGGGGTATTTCATTGAGTTCCATAGCACTGAACGCTTTTCATTCCACTCCAGGTTTTCACACGTATCGGCATTTCACTCTCAACCACCCGAAGGAGATTTTAGCTGCTTGGTGAAACCAGTCGGCCCCGTGAAGAGAGACCCATCGCCACGTCAGTGTGTGTCGCTGCTTCCTGAAATGTCAACTCTGACTGTCCCAGGCGAGTGCGCAGGCCTACCCACGCCGCTGGCTGTGGCTTGTGACTCTTATATGGTCTGGGACTACCGAATTTCCCCCTCCCCCTGCACATACCACATTTCTAATGATGGACATGAGAAGGGAATTTCTTTTGGAGGCGGGGGTCGTAAAAACCCCCGGCCGTATTTATTAAAATATGCAAACAAAATTACATTTTTTGAAATAAACGATATTTACACAATTATACGCAGAAACATAACACGACATTTGATTACAATTCATATGTACAGATATCAGATGGCTAACCTTAAGATATCTCTAATACATAATTTTCCTATCCGAATCTAACATAAGGATCATAATCATACATTAATTATTTTCTGCGTATCCTATTTGGGCATACGGCAAAGTCGCTAACTGGTGTCAGATCCTTATCAATTACCAACGCCCTCCCGTAAGAGTTGCGCATGCGCAGAGGGCCTGCTTACCGAGAGCGTACTTCCCCCCCCCCCGGTTACCCCCATACGTTCCCTGACTCCATTCAAAATTTGGGGGGTCTTGCACTCTGTGCCATTTAGTAACGTCCATGCCAGTGCGGGGTGGCCAACCAGCCTAAAGAAAGCGTGACTCCCGCCTTTCCCCGCACCCATCCAGCCTACCGGATGTACCGCCCCTGGAGTTATAGGAGAGACCCCTTGTCCCTCCCCCTGGGCGACCCCATCCGAGAATGGCGCCGCCCCCTAAGGACCTTAAATTTACTGCTCACCAGTCATGACCTTACCGCCACAGGCCAGCGTAGTTGGCCGACTATCTGGCCCCACCCCCCTGTCACTCAGAAAGGTCATACCCCTGCCCTTAAACTACCTAGCCAAGCTATGAAATTCACTAACATTATTTCATTACCTAACCTAGTCAAGTGTACCCCGTCTTTTAAGAAGCACGGTTCTCCCCTGACACACCCATGTGCAATGTTCTGTAATTTAGGAGATCTGAACAGTTTCCCTATTTTGCTGTTGACCCTCTTTACCGAGTGATTCAACGCTCTCACAGAGTTTCCCCCCTCCATTTTGATCTGGGTATCATCTGCGACCAAACTATGTTGCAGCCCTGGCACGCCTTGGCTAACCAGCCGACCTCAGAGATTATGTCCTCAAGCAAGACCCTTCTGCCTAACGTCACCAAGTCATTCCCCCCCAAATGCAAAATAACTATTGTGGGCGGAGGACTGTGTTTCTTCAGAAGATCAGTCATGAAACCCCTAAACTGACTAAGGCAAAGGCCCCCTTTTCCGTGGAAAGATACTGTGAAACCCTGCTGCTCTGCTCTTTGCCTGTAATTGCCTGAAAGGAAAACAGATTTCATACGCCATACATACGAATGCCCCACAACCCACACATTACGTGTTCCTTTTCCTTGTAATTCTGACCGTCGTCGAGCAGAGTCTTGCTGTTGTGGCGACGGCAGTTTCCCTCCTGCGTGACAGGTTCGAGAAACTGTGAAAGAAATCGACAAACAAGACAGGCATCAGACCTCAATTGCAATGTGTTTTCACAACATGTGCAGCCGCACATAACGCTTATAACTATTGGAAACCCATCGTCCAATCCTCTGTACGCTACTGCAATGCAACCCCCTGGCCGTTGCCTCAGTGGCAGCCCCTATCCTGAATGAATGTGTACCAAATACTTTTGGATTCAGACCTGCTTTGCTGATCGCCATTGCCAATACCTTTTTAAACTGGAACATGGTAAGTGGGGTACCGTCCGCGTGTAGTAACAATGTCCCGCCTACCGCATTGCTCCTCTGTCTGAGGTACGTTTCTAGGTGCATTACCGGGCAACAAGGGTTGTTTTGTGCCCTATGAAGGACCACCCCCTCTCCCAGAGCTTCCCGATCGGTTTTTGATTTTTTGATGGTTAATAACAAAGTATCACCCTGTATCTTCATGTGCTCCAGTAAGAGCCCACCCTGCCCATCCAACTTGTTACGTGCCACCAATTCACCTACCCGGAATGCCCCATAGAAAGCCAATGCAAAGGCAGCTCTGAATAATAATGTCTCCCCCTCTGAACTGCAGATGACACCTAATGCCGTCAGCAACGCCCTCAGCCGCTCATACCCTATCGGCTGCTTGGTGTCAGGAGCCGCACCCTGCCTGCGTCTCCACCCCTTCAATGCCTTCCGCACAATGAAACTGTTCGTGGGGTCTTTCGTGTCTCTGATCTGTGCAAAGAAAGAAACTGCCGCTACATGTCGCCTGGCCGCCGCCGCGGAGCGTCCCTCCCTATGCAAGTGGTCCAAAAACAAGAGGAATGCACCAGACTTATGCCATCTATCCTCCCAATCCTGTCCCAAAAAGGCACAGTAAGACCAAAACGCCCCTTCATAAGCTTTCCTGGTCCTGGGTGCTAGGCTAGCAGCCACGAGGTTCTGTAGTTGGGGGCACCAATCTGCCAAAGTACTTCGGGGAAGGGTGTCGCTGCTGCCTCTGCCGATGGTAGATGCTCCCTGAAAACCTGCATCTTGAAGCGAGAGAGTGCGTCAGCAGCATTATTCTGCACTCCCGGTACATGTTTTGCGCTAAACTGTATGTTCAGCTTCATACATAGCAGCACTATCTCTTTCAACAGGCGGAGAATCATCTTACACCTTGCCGCCTGTTGATTGATGGCTTCAACCACAGTCATATTATCTGACCAGAAAGTTACAGACTGATTCTGCAGGTAATGGGGCCACACCGTCAATGCCACCCAAATAGGGAATAGTTCCAAAAACCCTATGTTGGCAGTTAAGCCACTCTCCCCCCACCAAGCCGGCCACTGCTGGGCCACCCATCGGTTCCCGAGTATGGCACCAAATCCCACACTGCCCGCTGCATCAGTCCATAAACCCAACTCAGCAGAAGTAGTGGGGGGACCAGGCCACACTACCCTGCCATTGAAACCCTCCAGAAATGTGATCCAAATCCGCATGTCCTGGCGAACCTCAGATGACAGTCGTGTATGATGGTGTTTTTCGTGCAGGCCAGTCATGGCCTGTGAAATGGAACGGGAAAATGGTCTCACCATAGGTATCACCCGTAGCGCAAAGTTCAACTGCCCTACAATCTGCTGCTGCTGGTGTAAAGTTACTTTGTCTTTCGACAGACATTTTTGCAAAGCTGTACGGAATTTCATTATTTTCTGTTCCGGTAACCTAAAACACCCCTGTATTGAATCCACTTCACTGCCTAAAAATTCAATTGTGGTTGTTGGCCCTACAGTCTTCCCCGGTGCCAGGGGGACCCCAAATGTACGCATTAGCACACAAAATTCCTCCAATGCCCTAGAAAATTCCTGGGAGCCCGCCGACCCCAGAAATAGAAAATCATTCAAATAAAGCATGACAAATTGATGCCCCGTCACCTGCCTGAAAACCCATTCCAAAAATGAACTACATTTTGCACCTATCCATGAAGAATTTTTTCTGAAATGAAAAACCTAGCAGGTGATGATCTAAAGGATGAACCGGCAGCAGCCGGAATGCAGATTCAACGTCCGATTTTGCCAGCAGGGCCCCTGGTCCCAAAACCCTTAACATCTCTACCGCCTGATCAAAGGAAGCATATTTCACACTGCAAAGTTCCTCATTGATGGCGTCATTTAATGACTTGCCTCTGGGGGCCGATAGATTGTGAATCAACCTGAACTCACCCTCCTCTTTTTTTGGGACCAGCCCCAGGGGAGAGCAGACAAAGTTTGGCACAGGGACGAAGTCAAATGGACCCGCTATTCTACCTAAGCGCAATTCCTTATTAATTTTTTGCTCTGCCACCCCTGGGTTTGATCTTACAGACAATTGGTTTTTGCACTCTGATGTCCCTGTGTAATTCCCCGCTGGTATCCTGAAACCGTACAAAAACCCCTCCTGCAACATCCTAGCAGTCGCATGGTCCGGGTACCTATTTAACCAGGGAGTCATAGCAAATACATCAATGGGTGAATGCGTTACCTTTCTTTCCCTTTCCTTATTCTTGCTTATTCCTGCCTCTATTTCCCGAGAAACCATTACCTTTTTTTAAGGCATTTTGACTCTGGGTGAGAGGGGTGGTTACATATGGAGCATGCGTGCCTGAATTTACAGGTGCCCCGGGCTCTGGTACATGACTTTCTATTAAAATCCCAGCATACTCCTTTTCGCCCTCCCCTGTTCCCTGTACCCGGGGCCCCGGCCCCGGTCTGTGTTGGCCGAAAGGGCTGCGGTGGCTGAGAAGTGTGAACCTTGCCCTAATTTTGGCCTGCATTGCCCGGCTGTCCTGGGCCAAACTGGTCAAACCATGAGATAGAATCCACCCGGTCCCATGTGAGTGAGGGGTCAAATTCTTTTGCCTTTCTGAAATTCATATCGTATTCTTTCCAACCCACACCACCATATTTATCATGTGTCAACGTTACCCTGCTCTGGTAACATGCCATTTCAGCTTGCAAATTAGGTGAGCGTTCAGCAGTTATGGCCATAAACACTGAAAAGGCCCTTATCCAATTAGTCAATGTCTCCTCTACCCTGAATCTTGACATTTCTACCCGCCAATCACTGGGAAGCATCCAATCTTTTTGCCTCCTAGCATACTCCATTTCCCTGTTGTCAACCAGTAGAGAAAACATGTTTACATAGGCACCAGACCAAATCAATTCTTTCACATCGCGTGCTACATGCCG
This sequence comes from Triturus cristatus, assembly GCF_964204655.1. Lineage (NCBI taxonomy): Eukaryota > Metazoa > Chordata > Amphibia > Caudata > Salamandridae > Triturus > Triturus cristatus. The sequence continues at coordinate 348,381,943 of NC_140586.1, read as the reverse complement.
TGCTAAATATTCCTTCCTGGAAGGTAACAACCCTGCGCCCAATAATGGCAAGGCCAGCTCCTTACCATTTGCCCCAACTCCCGCTGGCTCCGCCATCTTGTCTTTTCCACTGTCTTTCTCTGGAAGCGCTGGTTGGGGTTGACTGGCCTTATCTGTGCCCGTACTTGGCTCCCCGCTCGGTGCCGCCATAATCCTTGCCACCATTCTTTGCGCCTCTGCCAATGGGTCCTCCCCTACCTCTTTGGCGCCCACAGTCAGTGGTAACATCCCCCCCTTACCTAACCAAGGAAGTACAGCCGCTATATGCGAAGCCAGTTCCCGAGGCACCTGCCCTCCCCCTGCTGGCGCTAACACCGAGACCGGGCCAAGAGGGTTCAAGACCGGGACACTTGGCCATGGTGTGGGCACTACTGGTATGGCACTTGGTACCACCGGTTCTACTGCTGGAAGCGCTGGAACTGGCGCAGGTATTGGCACATTGGGAACTAAATCAGGGATACCTTGCGGGGTCTCTGGCGCTACCGGAATCCTGGAGGGACTGCCCCCATCTGGTGTCCCTAAAGGTTGCCCCGTTCTTGGGTCCTGGTTCTTCCCCTTCTCGTTCCTAACACGCTTGGGGAGAGCTTCCAATTCCCCCCTGGGCTTTGGAGGCACTATTGTCCGCTTAGGCCTGCCTGACGGCCCACCCTGATCCTCCACTTTCTGCCTGAGCTCCGCTAGGCTGTGTCCCATTTGTTCCACCTTGCCCCATCTCCTATCCATAGTCGCCATCCTGCGCATCATGGCCTCCAGCATATGCTCCATGCGGGAACGTAAGCTCCCCGCTTACCCGACATGCTAGAATATCAAATACCCACACACCGGTCCCTCAATAGCCTACTAATACAATGCTACTTGTTCCTTTACCGGGACCCAACGGGCCCTTACCTGGCGTTGGGAGTACACAAGCTGGCCACAAGCACCATGCAACTGAGACCGCACCACAACAGCTAACCTGGGTGGTAAGGCGAGCGAACTCTGAGCCCCGCGGCCCCAGAAGCAATAAAGTGCAGGCCTGCCTGCGCACCCTTGCTGCGACACTGTCGACACACCCCCTGTCACCTAGCGTGATGCGCGCTCCCACAGTATACCTGCGATGAAAAAGAGTTAGCACAGGCTTTGCTGCAGTATTAAAAAATTACAATGTTATAACCCCGCTTTATACTCCACCTGTGCACAAAACCAACTGCGCAAAATCACTGAAATTGGAAAAAAGTCTATACCCCCTCTTCACCGTTATGCCACAGTCCCCAATGTGCAATCCTATCTACCTGAAACAAGTCACCGAGGGTTCAAACTGCACCCCCCCCCCAGCAAGAGGCTCACTTCTAAATACAAGGAGATCAACCTGCACATAATCAATGGTAATTGAACCTGTTACCCTATGAATAAGAGTCTCAGACCTTAACCTTTTATGCCCCAGTGACTCTGTCTTTATGAGACTGCCCCAGATGGAATCTTTCACTGTTGCAAACACAGGCTTAACCTTGAGCAGTACTACACAACCGCCGACAAATAAAGAGCTCCAGTGCCTCTGAGACCCAGCCCCCGGGCCCCCCCCCCCCCCTTCTGTAATACCTTCTTGGCGCGTGCGCGTGCCTAAAGAACCAACCGCCCGTCACTCCCACACCGGATCTCCTGCCGATGCCTTCGGAAGATTCCCCGCTGCCGATCCGCCGCTGTCAAAAGATTGCCTTAGACTTCCTGTCGCTGCACGATGACGCGCGCCTAATCTCCGTCCCGCCGACCGCAGCCAAACACGAAGACCTGAAAAATAAAAAAAAAGTTATCAGCCTCCCAGAGGCTGCGTGCTGGATGCCTGAGAGCGCGGGACAAAGAGTCCGGGTCCCGCGCTCCCCGGTTTTTTATTCTTTGTACTGGGGGCAGGCCAGTACTAACTGGTCTGCCCCCTGCCCCCCCCTGCCCCCCTCCCCCCCTGACCCGGAAGCGCCTTAACGCTTCCAGGCCAAGGGTTCGCCGTCACCAGCCAATCCCCGCCGCGGCGCGCACACCGCGTCATAATGACGCGGTGGAACGGGTCGGGCGAGCAGGCGAGGGGGGGAGGGGGTCGGTGCCCCGCCATATCTGCGGCGGGGCCGATACCGGCCCGCCTTTCTCAAAGTGCCTGCTTCAGTGCCAGGTGCGCATAGCGCTAAACCTCTGCCCCGTCCAGTCATGGGCACAGCGTCCCCCCTTTTTTCTTTCACAAAGCGTTCCTTCACAATCTTGAGTAAATCACTTAAAGTAGATAATCGTTGTGTTAAAATAATAATTTGCACTCCCTCTCGCCCTCTTTGACGCAAGTTTGGTTTCCCACTGTAGGCGAATGTGGTTGCATATGGAGTTGCTATGACGACTTAGTGATTCACTTAATTACAGCCACAGTTTACTGTTCGGTGAGAAAGCTGCGCCGGAGCCGGTGCTGTCAAGGTTGACTTCCCTTTCCCACGGGAGGGAGGAAGCCCCCCCCCTTCCTTTGTAATCTCAGGTGATCTAAGGTTCTTGGTGGTGTTTCCGGCCGGATCCCTTCACAGGGAGCACCCCGGTGGAGCGCGTTTATAATCCTGATAAAAGACAGAACGGAAACCTGGGGCATTTGAAAGGAGGTTAGCGGTACTTTCAAGAGTCATATAACCAGGCGGCGTGGACACCCCCAAATTATTTCTTTAGACCGTTTTCTATTCACATCACTCACTCTACATTTGTTAAGCCACGGACCCTCTATTATTTGTGCCTTTTTCCATAAAAGCAGAACATGTCCTCACCCTCGCACAATGTAAATCATTATAAATATTTATCTGCGTTCATGCTATACTGGAAAACACCGTAACAGTCGGTATTCACTCTCAAAATGTGTCATAAAACAGTGACTATAAGTGAGTACGCTTGCATTTGGTCTTTGTTAAGCACCTCTTCTATTCTTCATAATTTGTAAATGTTCCACCATTTTAAGTACTTAGGTGTGAACATAAAGAATGGACATGGGCTTGACCTTCGGAGTATTTGCTTTCCCTCGTGTTTGACTTTTGTTAATCCGTGTAGCTGCCTGTCCCCAGTGCCTTCGGTTTCCTGATCTGGCCTCTGCATTCATCTCATTCTTGACTGGGTCGTCTGAACGGTGTTTATCAGTGTTTGACAGGTTATGTGATGATCGCCACTTTGAACTAGCGCATGCCCCCGGGCGCTCTCCATGCAGAGAAGGCCTCATACAGGCGATGCCTGGGGCGTCCTGCAGGATGAGTGGCCATTGCCACATCTATAGAGACGTAAAACTGCATCCGTTAATGCGCAGCAAACTGAGGCCGTGTTTCTGTGCTCCCTAGAGCCCAAGCCTGTCTCTCTGTAGCACAATCTACATGTTCCAGACAGAGCTGGAACATGACCCAGCCGAGCACTTGCATCTTGCTGCTAGCTCTGGGCCTAGAGCGCCACATGCGGCTCTCCTTGCTTCCTAGAATAACTCCCAAATGGATGGATGGATGGAAGGATGGAAATATATATTTCCTACTGGTGGTCGCCAGTAGGTAGTTCTAGATAGGACCAAAGTTTCCATAGGAAAAGTGGTTTTTTATGCCATTAACTTTTGTGCCAAGTGACGTATTTTCACCAAATTTTCCTAAAACTTTCCCTTTGGAGTTCAGCTGCTGTATTGAAAGTTTCGGGGTGAACCGTCAAGCAGGAGCCGAGGAAAAAAAGGAGATCACAAAACGTGTTTTCACCATGTTATGTCTATGGGTATTTTTCATTTTTTTGAACACGACTACAGCCCGAATAGCTGAACGTAATTACACCCAATTTAGGAGAAAGCTAGATGTTGGTCCAGAAAGCGTGCTTTTTAGGTCTCGCCTAGTGACGCAGCGCATGCGCTGCACGCATTAGCAAGATCTATTGTTGCTGCTTTCTGTGCCGAAGAGGGACAGGAAATGTGCACGCGTCGGACATGATGTGTGTACGCGTACGGCGGCTTGCGGCGTTTCAGCAGTAACACACGCATGCCGCGCTTTCACTTTCCTTCCGGCCTAATCACTCATGCCAATTTACACTCCCACAGGCGAAGTGTAGCAGCGACGTGCTTCGGACACGTCTGACGTATTCATTCCGTGCTCGTGGCTGTGCTGGAGCAGAGTTTTCTATTGAAAATTTATTGAGATTTAAACTCCAGTTTTGTTTATATGTCATAATTAAAATTACTGATAATTAATCATTAATTACTAATTTTGTTAAAGTTCTTGATTAATCAACATTACTAATGAGAGAATTACACGTGGGAATGCATTTATGTTGCCTAATTAATACGTGAACTAGGTTGGTGTGCAAATTAATTAAATATGTGTGGCTAAAGTGCTATTTGTTTTGTGTTTGCGCTTTAAAATAACGTGCTTTAATGCTTCTTTGTGTTGCTGATAGCTAGGTAATTACATACACATGAGGGTATTAGTGGGGATTAACACTGTATAATCATTACAATGTGGCAACGCTGTTTTGTGTTTCTTTTAATTAAGATGGTCCGTTTTGGCCTAATCCAAGATGGCCGATATTTACAGCCTGCACTCGAGTGATTGAAATGTGACGAGAGGCCTCGCTGAACATGGTTGAAAACCACCTGACCATGGCCTCTGGCTGTATTAAAAGTTTCCGTGAGGACAGCAGCTCCAGGCTCGCTGCCAATTGCCCTTGGAGAAGAATAAAGCCACAATGAACTCTGATAAACTTGCGGTGGTTTCACTATGGTTCCGAGGAAAAGCATTCATGGATGTAACATTTTCTAGCTTGAGCTTCCTTCTTCCGTGTTTTTATTTTTGTGATTTTTGGGAGCGGAGATTTTCTAAATGTTGCAAGTCAACATCCTTTCCTGCTCGCTCTGCTCAGTGGCTCAACGGACGTTTAGAGTTTGTTTGTTACTTTTATTCTGTTAGTTTCACTATAAATAATGTTAGTCTAGAGAGGGTCTAAGGCCACTTCTTCCCGAACCTATGCTTGAGAGGATCGACGCTGATTGAGAGGACGGCGACTCGGGAGACTTTACTGAGAGACCTGTCCTGACCCATTTAGCTAGAATAGGTAACTATGAGAATTATGAGAATAATGATTTTGCTAATGATTGATTTCCCTTTGAACTAATTTAGATAAAAGATAACCTTTGTTTGAATATCAGTGTCGGGTGGTTATTTCTTTGTCATTTATTGAGTTCCGAATGTATTTCCTGTGTTTAAAATCATGACTCAAGACATATCTTTTAGGTCGCATTGACCTCGCATTAGATGCAGATTGGTTTAGGTTTTCTCTCGCATCTTCAGTGTGGATAGAGTAATAGTTATGAATGTTAGTGTGATGGGCCCTAGCGTATGATGAGTGTATGTGCGTACGACTGTGGATTTACTCTGTCCGTGGAAGTAGGGAGAATTTATATGCTCCGATCTGCAGCAGTTTCCTGGTAGCAGTGTGATGGTTTTAGATTATTGTCTTGATCTGATAGATTGCTTGTACATAGGCTTTTGATTCATTGGTTTATTGATTGATGTTGATATATGTACTAATACTATATGTTGAAATCGTCGTATTGAGTTCTATGTAGTGTGTACGGCTTCTGGAACGTGGGGGAGCTGGTGACAGTTCCGTAGTAGGGCAGAGGGAAGTGAGTGCTGCTCTCGGGAAAGACGGGATTGTTGGCCCTGTACGTATGCGGGGAAAAACATGTGACAATTGAAGTTGCGCGTCACATTGTCTGGGTTCGGAATCAGTGACATCGTCGTGTGTTACTATTAGGGGAATATTTTCAGTATAAAAGGAGTGCGCATGGTAGCGAAGGTTATCTGTGAAACTCTGGTCTTAAGTCCCAGGGATCCGTAAGGTTTGCCGTTAAAGCTTACTGCTGGAGAAGTAATAGGTATTCTCTGAGCTTGTCTGAAGGACTGGGCAGAGGTAAGCGCTGCTTGGTTAACGTGTGTTATAATTCTGTAGTGGGACAGACTGTTCGCTGTTCTCGGGAAAGGCAGGATTCTGTGTGGATGTGCTACATTTTCTAGTGTGAAAGTGCGTGAATGTATGAGCATTTAGTTGATTGTGAGACTCTTTTGGAGCATTCCTGGCGGAAACAGTTAATGGATGCATGTTATAAGGACAGAGTAGAGGGATGTGCTACTGTGTCGACGAAAGTAATAATTCCGTAGTGGAGCAGAGGTAAGCGCTGTTCTAGAGGGAAGCGGGATTCTTGTGAAAAAGGATTTTCTTTACTATTCTGTGGTTAGCGAAGCAGACAATGGAGATGTTTATATGTTGTAACTAATAGATTTTGTGGAATCTGAAACGAAGTCTACTGAGAAGGCTTTGTAAAGGAGGGGTAGACGAGTGACAGGAGACAGAGCAGAAGCGTCTGCAGCGACTACTGACGTCAGGGAGTCAGAGACAGACCGCGCTGTGATTGGGTAGTGGATCAGAACAGTGCTCGCGCTGGGATTGGTGCGTTGGTGTGAGCCGCGTAGGGATTGGAAGGAGTACAGGGTGACGTAGACGCTCCAGGATTGGTGCGTTGGTGTGAGTCGCGCTGTTATTGGACAAAAGATCGTACTGTTGCAGAAGGGACTAGAGAAGAGTGGTAAACGCTAAAATGTATTACCAAACGGAGGAAAAGAAAAAGAAATCCTTGTTTGGTAAAATTAAAAGGTGGTTCGACAAGGATAAAGACATAATAACTAGAGAAGGTGAATTGCTACCTCCGACGAGAACTCCTGCATCCTTCATGGTTGCGAAATATGGGTATCATACCTGTATATGGTTGGATAACTGGGCTAAGTACACTAAGAAGGATGGTGTTTTAGCGTTCCCGGAACATGGTTCATTTAATCTGGCCGTGTTGAGAAATTTACGGGAAAAGATGATGTGTCTAGAGCCTAGACCAAGGCGACACAGTTCGAGGCTTTGGTAGAATGGGAAGATGAGGTGCATGAGCGAGAAAAGCAGAGGAGTGGAGGCAATTATAGGTATATTTTCGGGAGAATATATGATCGTGAGACTCATCATGATCGAATGAGGAGATGGCGAGATGCTAGTATGACAGAGGGATTATATCCTATGAGGACAGTTGACGAGAAGGAAGAGAGGAAGGGTACGGAAAAGGTGCCTGATGCAGAAGTGAGAAGGTATGGGGCTAATGATTATGAGGATGAGGTCTTGGATGACATGATTTACAAGAGACCACCTCCATATAGACCAGAACCAGAAGAGAGCACGCCAGTTGCTACTCCAATAAGAGATACTTTACGAATTGTTAAAACTGAGATTGTGACACCTGATTTGAAAAGTGGTAGCTCTTTCACGGAAAGGGAAAGAGAGAGAGAGCGGGAGAGAGAGAATCGAATCGGTGACGAGAAAACAAGAGAATTAGCCAGAACCACATCTGAGCTGACTGAGAAAATTAGAGAGCAGACGAAAAATCTAGAAGCTGTTACAGTGCCTGTAACCATAGGTACGGTTGTGCCTATTTTTGATAAGCAAAGAATGGGTGAAAATGGTTTGACAGTTCCCTATGTAGGAAATGGTTTGGTTGGTTCTTTGGAGGAATCAGGAATGAGGACGGGAGAAAATCATTTGAGACAGTCAAGACATGACACATGTAGTGGAGAATCAGATGCACAGCCTAATTCAGGATTGAATACTGGTTGTTTGGGAGGATCGATTTTGGAACCACAAAGGATGGCAGAACAAGTGGGTGCAGTGAAAAAATCTACTGAAATAACAGCTGAGGATTTGAATGATTGGTTGAAAGTTCTTCAAAAGAAAGATAAAGATTCACAGGCAATTGATGTAGCCAGGTTGCGTATAGAATTGGAGGAGCTTATTGCGGGAACAATTCCTACAGAAATATTGAAAAATCATCATGATGGAGAGTTGTTATTCATGTGCAAGAGTATCACCTGGAGGGCTAAGAGTACACATGACAGGTTAAAAGCAATAGCGAGTGAACAAGGAGTTGACATGGATAAGGTGAAAGCTTTGCAGAAGCCTTACAGGGTGGATTTTACCGATAAGGATATTGAGAATCTAAATGGTGCTGGCAGAACAGGGCAGATTAAGGAAATGATTGCCTTATTGCGAAAATGGGGTGATGTGGAAAAGTGGAAGGATAGGTGGTACAAGAAAAGGGAAGATTCAGTGGACAGGACTTACTCAGCTTTTCCCATGAGAGAAAAAGAAAAAACAGTGGATGCTTATCCTATGAGAGAGATTCCTGGAGGAGGATATGTACATGTCCCATGGACTAGACAGGATATTTTGTCATTTACGAATGACTTCCCTCGACTGAGAGAAAAGCCCGTCGAGTGGTATAGGCAGGTAGACAGGTTTGTGAAATTGTCAAAGGTGCTGTGGATTGACCTGAATAGTCTGTTTGATATAATTGTTCCAGCAGACTTGTGGGCAGAGTGTAAAATAGTTGTAGATTGGCCTGCAAAGGAGTATCCAAGAGATCCGAAAACGGGAGCACCAGACCCAGAGGTAATGAAGAAGTATGAACAGGTTATTGTGTTCCTGAAAAATAAGGTACCCCCAAAAGAGACAGACTGGGTTAAGATAGATCGAACACATCAAGAAGTGAAATAATCAGTTCATGCTTTTTATTAAAGGCTGATACTGGCTTTTAAACAGTTCAGTGGAGATGAACACCTGGGTGATAAGGATTTGAGTCATTTTGTATACAGGTTTGTATATGGCTTGAGACCTGAAATCAGTGAAAGAATACGTGAACACACAGTTGATTGGCAGAGTAAAAAGATTGATGAAATCTTGAGACATGCAAAGTACTTCAGTGATGAGATTGAGGCAAAACAAAGAAAGCTGAAAGAGAAAGCAATGTGGGCACAGGTGAAAGTTGCAGAAAGACAAGAAGCACAGTTGGTGGAACAGGCGAATAATCCAGGAAATAGGCCCAGATATGCAGGAAAAGGAAAGGGGAATCTAGAGGAGGCAAAGAAAAAGTTCCCATGTCACAACTGTGGACAATTGGGGCATTGGAGATCCGAGTGTACCAATCCACCATTAGTGAGTAATGAGAATAAATCATTGAATCAACAGGTGCAGAACGAGGGGTGTAATCATCAACAGCAACAGCAGAAGGTTGTCAGACAGCAGAGTCAAGAGCCAAAACCGCCCTTGCCGCAGAATAGAGGGTCCCAAAAGTATAACCAGGACTCGGGATTCTACAATGATGAGCAGGTAAACAAACCGAGACGTTCAAACCCGGTACAGCAGTACTGGTTAAAGAATGAGGGGAGTGAGTCTGAAGGGGACTATTGACGGTGCCGAAGAGAGGAGGAAGAGTGCATACTTGGTGCAACTCTAGAAATAGACCAGGCAGGACCATTTGTAGATGGGAAAATAAATGGGGAGAGTGTTACTTTTTTGGTAGACACAGGAGCGACGAGATCAACTGTCAGGTCAACAGATATAAGAAATCTTCCTCTCTCGGACGAAGCAATCCAAGTGGTTGGTGTAGCAAATACACAAATTAAGACTCGTCTTACCGAACCAGTAAGGGTAAGAATAGGGAAATTTTCAGACATGCACAGATTTGTAGTCTGTGACACTAGTCCAGTGAACTTGTTAGGTAGGGACTTATTGTGTAAGATGAATTGCACAATTTTCTGTACTCCGGATGGAATAGCTTTTGAGACACCAGATGAGGATGTTTTGTACAGGATGACTCTAGACAATAGAGAAAGTGAGATTGTTGGTACATATGCTGTGTTTAATCCAGATGATTTGCCTCAAGAGTTGAGACACACAGTAAAAACAGCGGTTTGGGATTTTACTGGAGAAGATGTGGGATTGATGAATAATGTAGATCCAGTGAAGATTTCGGTGAAAGAAGGGATTGTTTATCCTAATATCCCACAGTACAGATTGACACCAGAGATAATTGAGGGAATAACCCCTATAATTGACAAGATGATTCAACAGGGTGTTTTGAGAGAGTTACTGAGTAGCCCGTGTAATTCACCGATAATGGGGCTAAAGAAACCCAATGGAAAGTTCAGGATTGTACAAGATTTGAGAAAAGTTAACAAAATTGTGGTGGCATGTTGTCCAATTGTGCCAAATCAGTCAGTGATTTTGTATCAGATTCCTCATGATGCTGAATGGTACACGGTAATTGATTTGTGTCATGCTTTCTTTTCAATTCCATTGCATCATGATAGCCAGCCGATTTTTGCATTTCGGTTTGGACAGCGTATTTTGGCATGGTGTCGTATCCCACAGGGGTATACAGAGAGTCCTTTGATATTCAATCAGTTATTGAAGAAATCATTGGAGAGTTTGATCATGCCTGAAAGCTCAGTACTAGTGCAGTACATCGATGACCTACTTGTGGCATCGAAGACACGTGAAGCTCATGAAGTAGATACCATAGCTTTACTGAATCATCTGGCAGATGGAGGGTTAAAGGTATCTCCAGCCAAATTGCAATTTTGCAAGAAAGAGGTGCATTATCTTGGACACAATATTGAAAAGGGTCTGAGAAAGGTGACCAATGACAGGATCAAAATTATCAGAGGAATGAGAGTCCCAATGACCCAGAGAGAGGTGAGGATGTTTCTGGGGATGGTGGGTTATTGTCGTCAGTGGATAAGTAATTTCTCCCTGATAGCAAAACCACTGATTAAATTGACTAAAAGTGAGGTGAGAGACCCATTGGAACTGAATGCAGAACAAATGGCAGCATTTGAAGAGTTGAAGAGCAGAATGTGTGAAGCCCCTGCTTTGGGAATGCCAGACTATGAAAAGGAGTTTGAGTTGTACTGCAGTCAGAGAAATGGATGTGCACTTTCAGTGTTAATTCAGAAACATGGACAACTGAGAAGGCCAATTGCGTACTTCTCATCAACACTTGACCCCGTAGCTGTGGGTTTGCCAGATTGCCTGAAAGCAGTAGCTGCTACATGCAGAAGCTTGGAACAGAGTGAGGGTATAATAATGGGATATCCTGTAAGGGTATTCGTACCTCATGATGTGGCAATTCTTTTGACAAGAAGCAGAACTCAGTATATGTCACATAGTCGGCTGACTAAATATGAGAAAATCATTCTGGGAGCATCAAATGTGACTCTTGAAAGATGTGTGAATGTGAATCCGGCAACACTTTTACCAGATGCTGAAAATGTGAATGTGGGAGATGATGTTGATCATGATTGTTTGGATGTGCTTGACTACTGCACAAAACCCAGACCAGACATAAGAGATTTGCCATTACCTGAGAGTGATCATGTGCTGTTTGTAGATGGATCATGTCTGAGAACTGATGATGGTGTGCTGAGTGCAGCATATGCAGTATGCAAGGTTTCAGGAGTTATGGAAGCCTCACCTTTGAAAGGAGTGAGATCTGCTCAAGTGGCTGAATTGGTGGCATTGACGAAAGCTTGCAAGATTGGGAAGAATCTGAGAGTGACTGTGAGGACTGATAGTCAGTATGGATTTGGAGTGGTTCATGATTTTGGCCAACTTTGGCTACAGAGAGGTTTCTTGACGTCGAGTGGGACTCCAATAAAGAATGCTGAAGTGATTGGGAAGTTGCTTGAGGTGATACAGCTGCCTAAAGAACTAGCGGTTGTAAAATGTGCTGCTCATGGACAAGGAGATGATTTTGTTACTCTTGGTAATCGTTTTGCAAATGACATAGCACAGTATTGTGCAAAGAACAATCATTCGATTAACAGGGGACGAGAAAGGGAGATGTCTTTTTGTTCTGTGATGTTTACTAATGTCCTAGAAACGTGGGACGAAGTGAAACAGTTGCAGGATGAATCAGGAGATGAGGAAATGAGAGATTGGATTAAGGCAGGTTGTGCCCCAAGAGAGACAGATCGTGTTTGGATCTATAGAGATGGAAGACCAGTCATGCCTAATTTGATGCTATCAACAATGGCAAGAATGTATCATGGCCAGGGACATTTGGGGAGGGACGCTATGATTAGGTCCTTTAAACAAACCTGGTACAATGCAAAGTTTAGGCTGATTGCAGAGAGCATCTGTCAAAGATGTTTGATTTGTCAGCAGTTCAATACTGGAAAGAAGACAGTGGTGAGCCTAGGAGCAATAGGCAGAGAAGGAGGTCCTTTTACCAGGATGCAAATAGATTTCATTGAAATGCCCCGAGTGAACAGATTGAGGTATGTTCTAGTGGTAGTCTGTTTGTTCTCAAGATGGGTGGAGGCCTATCCGACTAGGAGAAATGATGGAATAACAGTGGCAAAGTTACTGTTAAGAGAGTTGATTCCTAGGTACGGGTTCCCAGTGACAATTGAGTCAGACAGAGGTGGACACTTCTACAATGAGCTCATGGGTTTAATTTGTGAAGCATTGAGCATACAGCAGACGCTACATTGTGCATACAGACCAGAGGCTTCTGGTGTTGTTGAACAGATGAATGGCACAATCAAAAACCGAATTGGTAAGATGTGTTTAGCCACTGGAATGAAATGGCCTGATGTCTTGCCTCTAGTGCTAATGACTATTAGGTCTACTCCAGATAGAACAACAGGGTTGAGTCCACATGAAATATTGATGGGACGTGCGATGAGACATGCTTTCGTGCCTGTCAACAAGTTGATGACAATAACTGATGACATGATTTTGGATTACTGTAAAGGCCTGGCTGACGCAGTTCATTCTGTGTTTCACCAGGTTGGAGAAGACGCTACAACACTTGAAAAGAAGCAAGCCCATGATCTGAGTCCAGGGGACTGGGTGAGGATAAAAGTGCACAGAAGAAGAAATTGCTTGGCTCCAAGGTGGGGAAGGCCAAGACAAGTTATTCTGACTACGACAACTGCAGTGAAGTGTGCTGGTGTGAAGAACTGGGTTCATGCAAGTCATACTCTAAGAGTTCCGAATCCAAAGGATGGGACTGGTAAAGAGTATTTTGAAGAGCCAGATTCCAGTGATGATGCAGAGACTGAACCAGTGAGAAGAAAAAAGAATCCTGAAAGGGGGGAAGGAGAAACAGAGTCAGGTGATTCTTTTTTCTTTCCGAGAGAGGCTTCAAGAGAAACATTGAGGGTCTCAGAGGGGAGATTGGATTCTGTAAGAGTGCCTGAAGTTCCAACAAGCAGTGGAGAAGAAAGAGGAGAAAAGAACAAATCCACAGAGACTACACCTGAATCAGATGAGGAGGTTGAAGATCCACCTGAGATTACACCTGAAGAAGCAGGGTCAGAAGAAGTTAGAGAGGGACAGATTGCGGAAGACCCCCGAGGAGGTGTAGGGAACATTCCTGATAAGCTAGGTGAAGGGACAAGTAGACAGCAAGAAGATTGCGTGTCGGAGACCCGAGGAGGGACAGAAATAGGGAAATCTCAATTGGTGGTGGAAAAGACTGTGGAGCAAAAGAAAATTGTTCATGGACCAGAGGCAAATGAGACAGAATCAGATGAAAGTGAGAATGAGAAATCAGAGGGTCGAGTTCTGAGAAAGAGAACTTGGATCGGAGAAAGAAATAATAAAGAAGTGAGATCAAAAAGGGTCGTAAGAGGAGATCTTTGGCCTAACAGGATAAAGAGACTGAGGTACAGACTGACACGAGCAAATTCATCGAAAGCGGAACAGGTGAATGAGGTGTCCAGTCAGAATCAAGCAAAGGACGATAAACAAAAGGTCTCAAAGGAACCAGAGGAGATCAAGAGAATCAGAAAACCTAACCAGAAGTATAGGTCACCGGAATGGACGTACGTGGCACTGTCTGAAGGAGAAGAGGCAGAAAGTCAAGGAAATCCAGAGGGGACCGTACGAGAAGTGGTTGGGGAGGAGAAAACTGTTGGAATCCTGAAAGTTATCTTGACTGACATTGGAGAAGAGTCGGATGCTCAGGATGTTGAAGATCTGATACAATTTGATGTTGCTGAAAAAGAAGTGAAAAGTGATGAAAATCCAAATTGAGTAAACTAAAGGAGTCACTTGGAGAAGAAGTGAAAAGAAGGAAATCTAAAATTAGTTGTTTGAAATAATCTAGTGTTCTAGTTGTTCTAGTGTTTCAGTAGAGGAGTAGAAGAGGCTAAGTCAAAAGACACTGCCAAAGTAGTGAAATGGCTAACACAGAGAATAATCAAAGTAGATGTGCCTTCTTGAAAAGATGGTGTAGAATGTGCTGCTGCTGTACAGGATTATTAATGCTGTTATGGGGTGTACTAGCTTTATTAGTTACCTTTAGGGTTACAATAGACACTTTTGGAATACATACTGAGAATAAGACTAATATAGAGAAGAATTCACAGAAGGTAGTTCCAACTAGAAGTAGTAACATTTACATACATAAAGATAGGTCAATTAATGATTTTTCTAGCAATGTTTTTTCAAAGTTGTTGTATGAATATGTAAAGACAATGGAAGTTAGGGATTGCTACGTTTGTATGCAATTGCCTGCATCCATTTTAGAAGGTGTTACTTATCACCATCTACCAGCTACGTATGGGATTTCATGTAGTGTGTTGAGTAGTGTTTTTTATTTGTTAGGGAAAATAGATTATGAAATGTCTAACAAAGATAACATTTTTGGGCAATTGCCTATGAATAGAAAGCTGAATCCAGCTAAAGAAGCTAACATTTTTGGTGAGATTTTTATTGAGACAGAAGAATTAACCTTAGATTACATTTTTAGAAACAATTTAACTTGCAGTTTGAAAGAAGAAGAAAAGGCTTTCCTACACATGGTAGAGAAAAGGAGAGTGAGCATGCATGAAAAGGCAGGGAAATATGAAATGAGTGAAACAATATGGGATATTGAGATGGGAAAGGAGTTGAGGAATGGGGCCAGTCCAACTTTGGCTTTAGATGCACCACAGAAGGGTAAACTATGCATTACCAGAAAGAAATCCCAATATGATAATTATTTTGTTGGGACTAGTGAGTGTCATGATACATACTTCATTGCAACAGGATGGGGTTTTAAAGGTGGAGAAGATCCAGTTTTCCCGGGAGTGTATTATATTTGTGGGAACAAGGCTTATTACAGGTTGCCTGACCATTGGTATGGCACGTGTTATGTTGGCCTGGTCTTTCCAAAGATTTTTCATATAGATAAGATAGAAGATGTAGAACACATTAATCTACTAACACGTTTTAAGAGAGAAACTTGGTCAGAAATTGTAGGTGATATTTTTGGAGCTTTAATTCCAGCAGTGGGAATTTCTTTAAATGCATACGGAATTCGGAAACTGTCAACAGTGGTGGATCGCTTATCGACAAGTACCGCTGGAGGGTTTCTTTTGGTAAATACAGAGATGATTGCCGTACGTGCCATGTCTATGCAAAATCGACTTGCCCTTGAAATTCTATTGGCCAAGGAGGGTGGAGTCTGTGGAATGCTGAAAGTTCAACATTGTTGCACTTACATTCCTGATGAAAGCAAAGATCTAAAGGTCTATATCAGAAATATTACTGATTTGCATGAAGAATTAGTACCACTGGAAGCTGAAAGTATCTGGACTAAAATAGCTAATAAGATAGTTGCTGTTAAGAGTTTTATTGCTAAGATAGGTAGTACCATTGTTGGTAAAATATTATTTCTTTTGACATGTGTAATTGTTGCTTTATTGATATTAAGATTGGTGTGTTTGTGTTGTAAAAACAGGGGAGGGAAAAAGAGAATAATTAGAGGAAATACTGAAAAGAAACAAAAGAGGTCAAGGAGAGACCCACAAGAGATAGAATTAGAGGAATTGAGGGAGAGTGTTTATTTGGAGTCGAAAAGGGATGATGAAAGAGAGACTGGTGTGTAACATGTTTATGTTGTTTGTAAACGAAAAGACATTTGAATTTCTCCTAAGAAATGGGACTACATTTTTTTTTTTTTTGGGTTGGTTTTTGTGGTGATAATATATCACCAAAGGGGGGATTGCTGGAGAAGAGTTTTCTATTGAAAACTTATTGAGATTTAAACTCCAGTTTTGTTTATATGTCATAATTAAAATTACTGATAATTAATCATTAATTACTAATTTTGTTAAAGTTCTTGATTAATCAACATTACTAATGAGAGAATTACACGTGGGAATGCATTTATGTTGCCTAATTAATACGTGAACTAGGTTGGTGTGCAAATTAATTAAATATGTGTGGCTAAAGTGCTATTTGTTTTGTGTTTGCGCTTTAAAATAACGTGCTTTAATGCTTCTTTGTGTTGCAGATGGCTAGGTAATTACATACACATAAGGGTATTAGTGGGGATGAACACTGTATAATCATTACGATGTGGTAACGTTGTTTTGTGTTTCTTTTAATTAAGATGGTCCGTTTTGGCCTAATCCAAGATGGCCGATATTTACAGCCTGCACTCGAGTGATTGAAATGTGACGAGAGGCCTCGCTGAACATGGTTGAAAACCACCTGACCATGGCCTCTGGCTGTATTAAAGGTTTCCGTGAGGACAGCAGCTCCAGGCTCGCTGCCAATTGCCCTTGGTGAAGAATAAAGCCACAATGAACTCTGATAAACTTGCGGTGGCTTCACTATGGTTCCGAGGAAAAGCATTCATGGATGTAACATTTTCTAGCTTGAGCTTCCTTCTTCCGTGTTTTTATTTTTGTGATTTTTGGGAGCGGAGATTTTCTAAATGTTGCAAGTCAACATCCTCTGCTCAGTGGCTCAACGGACGTTTAGAGTTTGTTTGTTACTTTTATTCTGGTAGTTTCACTATAAATAATGTTAGACTAGAGAGGGTCTAAGGCCACTTCTTCCCGAACCTATGCTTGAGAGGATCGACGCTGATTGAGAGGACGGCGACTCGGGAGACTTTACTGAGAGACCTGTCCTGACCCATTTAGCTAGAATAGGTAACTATGAGAATTATGAGAATAATGATTTTGCTAATGATTGATTTCCCTTTGAACTAATTTAGATAAAAGATAACCTTTGTTTGAATATCAGTGTCGGGTGGTTATTTCTTTGTCATTTATTGAGTTCCGAATGTATTTCCTGTGTTTAAAATCATGACTCAAGACATATCTTTTAGGTCGCATTGACCTCGCATTAGATGCAGATTGGTTTAGGTTTTCTCTTGCATCTTCAGTGTGGATAGAGTAATAGTTATGAATGTTAGTGTGATGGGCCCTAGCGTATGATGAGTGTATGTGCGTACGACTGTGGATTTACTCTGTCCGTGGAAGTAGGGAGAATTTATATGCTCCGATCTGCAGCAGCTGTACCCTGCCTTCAGAGAGGCTGGAGCCTGAAACAGTTCCTTTGCGCTAAGGGTGGGTCCGTGGGCCGCACCACCCGTTTCCAGGGAGCGGTTTCGGCTGAGTTCAATCCTCTCGCATAACCTGTGACCTACTTCGTCATAAGAGGTTTCTACCACACTAAGTGCGCTGCAGTCCCTAGAAAGTATAAACCAAAGGAAATGATGGACGGAGTGTTGAACATTGCAAGCACTCACCCCCAGTCAACTGATCTGGGTTTAATCCATCACCGTTCTTTAGCCCACTCTGCCACCCCAGTTCAGACATGGCCATATGCAAATCAGTCTGACCCTGTGCCTCATGGGAACAGTCCAGCCCGAACTGCCAAGCCATGTCTTCCCTGGACCAGAAACAAGCTTCCTAGGACCGGTTTCTGGCATTTCAGCCGTCTTCAGCCAGGCTTGCTTGAATCTAGTGGCAAAGTGAGCAAGGGACTCACGTCTGAGCATACCCTGCCAACTTATGGCGAACAAAGTATAAACCAAAGGAAATGATGGACGGAGTGTTGAACATTGCAAGCACTCACCCCCAGTCAACTGATCTGGGTTTAATCCATCACCGTTCTTTAGCCCACTCTGCCACCCCAGTTCAGACATGGCCATATGCAAATCAGTCTGACCCTGTGCCTCATGGGAACAGTCCAGCCCGAACTGCCAAGCCATGTCTTCCCTGGACCAGAAACAAGCTTCCTAGGACCGGTTTCTGGCATTTCAGCCGTCTTCAGCCAGGCTTGCTTGAATCTAGTGGCAAAGTGAGCAAGGGACTCACGTCTGAGCATACCCTGCCAACTTATGGCGAACAAAGTATAAACCAAAGGAAATGATGGACGGAGTGTTGAACATTGCAAGCACTCACCCCCAGTCAACTGATCTGGGTTTAATCCATCACCGTTCTTTAGCCCACTCTGCCACCCCAGTTCAGACATGGCCATATGCAAATCAGTCTGACCCTGTGCCTCATGGGAACAGTCCAGCCCGAACTGCCAAGCCATGTCTTCCCTGGACCAGAAACAAGCTTCCTAGGACCGGTTTCTGGCATTTCAGCCGTCTTCAGCCAGGCTTGCTTGAATCTAGTGGCAAAGTGAGCAAGGGACTCACGTCTGAGCATACCCTGCCAACTTATGGCGAACAAAGTATAAACCAAAGGAAATGATGGACGGAGTGTTGAACATTGCAAGCACTCGCCCCCAGTCAACTGATCTGGGTTTAATCCATCACCGTTCTTTAGCCCACTCTGCCACCCCAGTTCAGACATGGCCATATGCAAATCAGTCTGACCCTGAAACCGGTCCTAGGAAGCTTGTTTCCTATCCAGGGAAGGCATGGCTTGGCAGTTCGGGCTGGACTGTTCCCATGAGGCCCAGGGTCAGACTGATTTGCATATGGCCATGTCTGAACTGGGGTGGCAGAGTGGGCTAAAGAACGGTGATGGATCAAACCCAGATCTGTTGACTGGGTGTGAGTGTTTGATTGGTTCTGATGCTCCGTCCATCACCACCCCCTTTTGTACCACTTTGTTCGCCATAAGTTGGCAGGGTATGCTCAGACGTGAGTCCCTTGCTCACTTTGCCACTGGATTCAAGCAAGCCTGGCTGAAGACGGCTGAAATGCCAGAAACCGGTCCTAGGAAGCTTGTTTCCTATCCAGGGAAGGCATGGCTTGGCAGTTCGGGCTGGACTGTTCCCATGAGGCACAGGGTCAGACTGATTTGCATATGGCCATGTCTGAACTGGGGTGGCAGAGTGGGCTAAAGAACGGTGATGGATCAAACCCAGATCTGTTGACTGGGTGTGAGTGTTTGATTGGTTCTGATGCTCCGTCCATCACCACCCCCTTTTGTACCACTTTGTTCGCCATAAGTTGGCAGGGTATGCTCAGACGTGAGTCCCTTGCTCACTTTGCCACTGGATTCAAGCAAGCCTGGCTGAAGACGGCTGAAATGCCAGAAACCGGTCCTAGGAAGCTTGTTTCCTATCCAGGGAAGGCATGGCTTGGCAGTTCGGGCTGGACTGTTCCCATGAGGCACAGGGTCAGACTGATTTGCATATGGCCATGTCTGAACTGGGGTGGCAGAGTGGGCTAAAGAACGGTGATGGATCAAACCCAGATCTGTTGACTGGGTGTGAGTGTTTGATTGGTTCTGATGCTCCGTCCATCACCACCCCCTTTTGTACCACTTTGTTCGCCATAAGTTGGCAGGGTATGCTCAGACGTGAGTCCCTTGCTCACTTTGCCACTGGATTCAAGCAAGCCTGGCTGAAGACGGCTGAAATGCCAGAAACCGGTCCTAGGAAGCTTGTTTCCTATCCAGGGAAGGCATGGCTTGGCAGTTCGGGCTGGACTGTTCCCATGAGGCACAGGGTCAGACTGATTTGCATATGGCCATGTCTGAACTGGGGTGGCAGAGTGGGCTAAAGAACGGTGATGGATCAAACCCAGATCTGTTGACTGGGTGTGAGTGTTTGATTGGTTCTGATGCTCCGTCCATCACCACCCCCTTTTGTACCACTTTGTTCGCCATAAGTTGGCAGGGTATGCTCAGACGTGAGTCCCTTGCTCACTTTGCCACTGGATTCAAGCAAGCCTGGCTGAAGACGGCTGAAATGCCAGAAACCGGTCCTAGGAAGCTTGTTTCCTATCCAGGGAAGGCATGGCTTGGCAGTTCGGGCTGGACTGTTCCCATGAGGCACAGGGTCAGACTGATTTGCATATGGCCATGTCTGAACTGGGGTGGCAGAGTGGGCTAAAGAACGGTGATGGATCAAACCCAGATCTGTTGACTGGGTGTGAGTGTTTGATTGGTTCTGATGCTCCGTCCATCACCACCCCCTTTTGTACCACTTTGTTCGCCATAAGTTGGCAGGGTATGCTCAGACGTGAGTCCCTTGCTCACTTTGCCACTGGATTCAAGCAAGCCTGGCTGAAGACGGCTGAAATGCCAGAAACCGGTCCTAGGAAGCTTGTTTCCTATCCAGGGAAGGCATGGCTTGGCAGTTCGGGCTGGACTGTTCCCATGAGGCACAGGGTCAGACTGATTTGCATATGGCCATGTCTGAACTGGGGTGGCAGAGTGGGCTAAAGAACGGTGATGGATCAAACCCAGATCTGTTGACTGGGTGTGAGTGTTTGATTGGTTCTGATGCTCCGTCCATCACCACCCCCTTTTGTACCAAGCAGTCCCTAGAAAGTCGAACAAAATGGCAGGGCTCGGACTGTGGGTGGAAGACTTGGCATGACGGCAACGTGGCGAAGGTAAGTCTGTGCAGAACGTGCTAGTAGGTGGAGTCGAACGTGGTGGAGGAGGTTGTTGAGTGCTGCAAGCGGATGCTGGCCGTGAATGTAAACGTATTTAATGGCTGTGCCATGTTTTCCTTTCCTAGAGCTGATGGAGCATGTGTCTCCATTGAAACCCGCGTCTGCGCGGGCGGTCATAAAAACACACCACTCTCATTTTTTCAGTGCCAAAACTTGCCCGTTAGGATCCAGACAGACAAGTGGCAAGCAAAGTTTCTTCAAACCAGCCCGCATGGCACTGTGCCTTTCTTACATTTGCCGGCCTTCACTGTTTCAGCCCAGATCGCCATCAGCAGCTGAATAATTTGGTTAGGTGGCTTTGTGGTGGAACTCTCCTGCTGCTGTGATCTCTGATCTGGATGCTTCAATCTAGTCAGGTTTGGTCACCTTTTAATCCGACGCAGGTTGACGAATTAAGAGTTTACAAACAGTAACGTTAATTACGGCAGCTGTCAAAGGAGGTAAAGATTTGTTGCAAGCGCTTTTTCCGGAGTTAATATTAACCCAGAAGATCCTGCTTTTCTTGAAAATGCCTGACTGTGGTTTGAATGTTTTAGATTGACAGCTGTGCTCTGTGGCGGGATTGTGACTGTTTCTAACCTGCTGTGACATAGGAGGACGTAAGTGTTGCTACTGGTTCCTCAGTGAGCAGCATGCGTCTGGAATAAGGGTCCTTAACTATATTTTTATAGTTTCGAAACTCAGTGTATGTATTTTTGTCTTACCGGATGGATTCCTGCAGTTTGAATTATATTTTATGCCATGGTTAATGTCTACAAGTTTTGTAACATTTTCTGTAGGGAACTTTATTTTTTAAGACTGTCTTCAGGGGTTGGTGACTTCAATCTGATGACTGTCAGTGCTCTGTTTTTTTCATGAAGGACCCGTACTCGTCTCTTTAATGGTACACCATTCATTTTTAAAACCTAAATAAATGGCATTGTAATTTACAATGCCAATAGCTTAAACTCGCATAGATGCAAGACCTATTGCATTGCAAATGCTTGTTATTTCAGGCAGAGGATTCACGGCGCGGGACAGATTTGGCAGAGCTGGGAGCGGCTCAGAGGCGCCGAGGAGAAGGGAGGGTGGAGCCTCGTGCGGTGTGCTCAGTACCGGCGGGGGATCTCGACGAGGCTAGCAGAAGTAGGCCCCGAGTGTTGGGAGATTGGTTTCGGGAGGATTGCCCATAAAGAAATCAGATTTGACACAGTGGAACTCTTCAGAGATGACGGTGTTCACTTGTCACAAATGGGCATGGATTTGTATTTGTTGGAAATCAGAGAGGTGCTAGCCAGGGTGTTGCATGTACAGAGGCGCTAAGGAAGGCATTCCTATGAGGACAGGGGGGCAAAAAAAGGGGAGGCGGTGTGTCTGCCTACGCTCCCGCTTTTTCCTGGGTGGCGGGGTTGTAAAAAGTTGGCCAAGATTGGCAGAAGTTTTTAGTTCAGGGTAGGAAGTTTGTGAACAGGGGCAGTGAAAGGGTAGGGAGGTAGGCTAAGTTTAGACTAGATGTTTGGTAGTTACAGTTGCAGAAAGGCAGGTAGGGGTTTGGGTTTCATTTGAGGACAGGACTTGTAACTGCAATATTGTGTAATGTGGTTGTTATGTAATGTTACTATGTCATCGGCAGGGTGGGGGATTTGATGTGGGGATCGTAGGGGCGGGAGGGAAACAGAGGATCAGTTATTTTATGTACAGTGAGGTTTTAGTTTCGTAAGGCAGTTGCCAGTGTTGTTCATTGTGATATGCACCTGTTTCAATAAAGCGGCCTTTTACACACACAAAATTTGGTCTCGGCTTGGCCTGTCCCCCTCCCTCCCAAAGCCAGTCTACCCGGGCGGAGGGTTGCTTCACGTTCTAGTTGAGGCGTATGCGATCTTCCGCCCTTGTGACACATACCTTCCACTTCTGGGTGCACCGAGCTTCGTGTTCGTTGATCTGGCGGGCTGCTGTTTGGCAGCTACTCTTGTTCTTTGTTTAACATTTTGCTTCCTCGTCTGTACCATGCTGGACCTCATTCCTGGGATACAGGCACAAAGAAAACAAACAAATAACATATAAAGAATCGTCTTCTGCTATTAAGGCGGAATCATGCTCATCGCTTTTATTACAGTCTTTACTGAACATATACTTACCTGATTGGTGCACTTTGAGATCTGGTTCTTGCCTAGAACTGGCTTTATGAAATTTTAAGAGAAAGAAAGATAATAATTTTGAGGACATAAGAGTCCTGCACGATTTTTGTGCTACTTTTGCTTTTTGATCATCGAAAGAGAATACAAGAGGTTATTTTATACACTCTTCCAGTTTTTCGAATCGGTGTAATTTTTGGGCTTTTATTTAAAGCAGGCTATAGAATGCTTTTTAGGTGTGTTTGTAATGTTCCTTTCCATATGAAATGAACTGTTGTGCTCTGTAACCATATGCTCTTTCTCTTTTCTGTTTCCATAGATTGTATACTACTCCTGTGTATACGGTCATTTAATTTTAGTTCAGAAGAGGGGAATTATACAGGTAGTCTCTATGTAGAATTATGGATACATATATATATATATAGTACTATTAACCTTGTTGCATTACCAGAAAGAATCAGCACATACACTGATATTCCCTATTCTCTTCTTTGTATGCAGGAAACATATAGAGATATTTCAGGAGACTACATACCTCCCTGCTTTGACTCCATGTGGCACGCGTCTTTTCTATTTCCCTTCCCCTTTCCCCCATCTCACCATGACTAGCTTTGACATTGTTGGTCGGTCTTGGTAGTGAGAGGAAGTTAGGACCATTACTTAGCTTTTTCCTTTCACTCCTGCAGAAACACATTTGAGAATTGACACCGCCTACCTGCAAATCAGATGGGTGGGCTGAGGGTTTGGCGGAGAGTGTACCCGCTTACAGAAACCACAGAATACCCTTGTCGCCAAACTCTAAATCAGACCCTTAAGTTGCAATACATTGAGCTGCTCATCCGGAATGGTGTTAGTATGCTGAACACTGAACAAAATAGTGGGTGGTGTGTTGGCAGAGGAAAGGAAGAAAATGACAATGAGACTACCGTTTTATTTAGAAGAGTTAGGAGAGTTCAATGAGGTGAAGAGAGAGCAGGGAAGAAGGGACGCCACCTAGGAAAAAGGGGTCAAGTGGTAGAGGGTAAAACTGAAGAAAATCTATAGAGACCAGTTTTTGTAAACCGATACAAAGCCTTCAACATAGGCTACATTTTTAAAGTTATTGAACTGTATCTTGATAAACAAATAACTACAAAAAAGCAATATAAAATATAGGTTTGCATATGCCTTGCACAACCACTTGTTCCTTACTAAGTACAAACATATTTTAAAGGGTTTATTTTTACGGCCTGAAAGGTAACAGACATACAGAGAGTAGAATGCATGATTACCTGATTGCATAGTCAGAGTAGCGAATCACACTCATTCTAAGACCTGGATTCTGAGTTTGTTGGAATCCATGTGCCTTTCTTTGCATGAGATAAACACTGCTGCCCTGGGTATACAATATATATCAGGTGCGATAAATAGCACCTATTAGGAGTTTTTCAGGAATATGGCTTTTGGTGCTTATCGCAGTAAAATATGCATAGTACAATAAACAACATACTTTATTCCCCTGTTAAATACGATAGCTTTGACCTGGTAAATGTAATGAAGGGTGAGATATTTAATGCACCAGAGATTACTGGATGCACTAAATACCACCCAAATCGTAATTCTCACCCCTGCTCAAATTGGTTTAAGCATGGGTTTGAAAACACTGCGCCACTTGTGATCAGGCCCTAAGATTTAGCAGGAAAGTCCAATGCCTGTTGAATACACAATAAGCTGAGTTGCTATACTCCTTATGCACTGAAACTGCTTTGCAAACTGTGCATAGTAGTTTGATAGCAATGCCATGGGAAGAGATCGCCTAGGGTCAGGCCAGTACCCCATGGCATCAGAGAGCAGGCCATGGAAACACTAGGCTTTTCTGTGCCAGTGGAAGTTGATTTCCTGAAGAATGCCCGCCCAAGTTGCCTCAGACTGACTATAGGTGGCTTGGACTATTGTTGGCTTCACAGGTCAAGAGCAGACCAGAAGAGAGCAGACAGGGGGCATGCTTCGACTACCAAATAAGATGACCGGCCTGTGGATGTAAAATACACTTCTGGAACCCCCTGTCTAGGTCTTGGGTGGGTGGTCGCCTGAAGGAATTAAAATTTGACTAATATAGTGCCTAGATGCCCCCTCACCTCCAGTGGGTCTGAGCTCACCATCTAGAATTCACTTCCAGAGAAGAGGGAATGAACACTCCAAAACTCGTACATCTGTGGACAAAACATGTGATTTCTGACCCCTCACACTGATCTGTTCCCATATGACAACTGGATGTCTAGTGGTTGGAATAATCGCCATTGGTTTCATGTGTAAGATGGGTATAGGTAAAGAGTGGATATTAAAGTGACTGGCTGGGGCGTGGTCTGGCCACGCAAGAAGATGGCCGCTTAGAACCGGAGCTCCGGCTGTGGGGAGACCCGGACCGGCAGCTGCAGCTCTTCGGTGGTGCAGAGATGATTTATAAACTGCTTCTGTGACAGCGGAGAGAGAGCAGATGAGACAGTGTTTTTTTTTTTCAAATGAAGGCACCTGCTGCTTGTCACAGCCCTCGTAAATTATTTCTCCAATGCTGACAGGAAATTCACCTCATGGACTACGGAGCTGAAGGACCGGAAGGTGAGGCAGTGGCTTCTCTTTCCTTAGGAAGAGCTCTCTGAACTTAAATTAAACTATTTGAACTTAAATTAAAGCTACTAAAATTCATGCGCTGTGTGTGGGGCTGCCTTGTGAAGCCCGGGAACTGTGCTAATGAGGTGATTTACTCAGTTCAAGGGTTCACGTCAGCTGAGGAAAATCTGGAGAGCTTCTGCTTAAATTGCAACATTGTATGCCAGTGACTTGTATTTGACCCTTTTGTGCAGTGAAGGGTTTCAATTGAAGACAGGAATTCTCTGGCAGCTTTTACCATAATTTATTAACAGTGGAGACTTTCAGAGTAAAAGATAGTTTCTTCCATTCTATATAATGGTGGAAGTCTACAGTTTAAAAATAAATAGACTGTGTATTGATGATTTAACACCTCATAAAACACAGAGGCTATGTTGATGAGGTAATTTATGTGAAACCACTTATAACAACTTTTGACTTTCTGCTCTACAACACTGGCCCTTCAGTCATTTGCAACAGCAATATTGCAAAGGAAGGTTATTGATCACTGACTTCCTCAGACAGAAATTCACTCTTTGGAAACACTTGCCTGCTACCCTGAACACCTGGTATGTCCCATCTCTGAAATTAAAGGTGATGCTTTTACACTTGTTGGAAACAGCTGAGCTTGCACCTCTTCTAAATATACTACATAGCATTGCCATTTTCGCTACCAACTGCAACACTTCGGTTCTTAACAGAAGGCAGCTGTCTGGACTTGTGCCTCTTGGAATACAGGTACAGTGTTGCACTACAAATTTTATAATTATTCTGCCCAAGCCCAGCTTCATTTGAAAGATTGGCAGAACGTGGTCCTGTCTGATGTATTTATGGACAGGCAACCTGTTATGGTGTTCTGGCAGTTAATGGAAGCAAACTACAATTGGAGTGCCTTTGAAATGCATGGAACACAATAGAACTGTTTAATAAAGCGCGTCTTTTTCCTGTCGGTCTGCGTGTTTCATGATTCGGACCATGAGGTGAGCTGGAACCTCATTATTTCCCGGTTCTGAGGCATTTCCTGCATGCCGCTCGGCAGTAGCAGCTCTGGCTCCTGCGCAATTACCCACCATTTTCTCCGCTGGCTGTGTCTCCTCACGGCGGCCGGCTGAAGAGCCTCGCATTTGCTTTTATGGAGTCTGCTGCCCTGAAGTTGGACATTTACAATGGAGGTCGCTAACAGGACTTGCTAACCCTGGAGATGTCTTACAGGACCACAACTGTGTTTCCTCTCACACATTTGTTATTTCATTCTACTTCTGCATGACCATGCTTGCTTTCGCTTCGACTCAGCATTGCTTCGCCTTGTGGTGACCTCAGCCTGTCTTTCATGTTTGCCTGTCTTCCTTGGTCTCAGGTTTCCTGTATTTTCATCATTAACCTATTGCTTTCGTTCAACTGACTCTTAGACTCTTCTTGGGCAAACTCCGGAATTTAAAGCTGGCTACTTCTTCTCAATTACCTGTGGACTCAGATTCGGATTCTCCTCCTCAGGACATGGAAGACTCCATGGCACCAAAATCAGATTTAATTCGAGGAGCCATCCCAAAAGCGCGCAACAAAGGAAAACTGGCTTCCTCTAAGCGCCTGAAGAAGGATCCACCATCCCCAGGGAGTAACTCCTCATCCTCTTCCATGGATCTCATTTTGGAAGAACTTCGTGCATTCAAACCCTTTATGGAAGCTACCACAAAGAACATGCAGGCTATGCAGGAAAAATGGTCGTCTCTGGAGTCCCGTGTTCAAACTTTGGAAACGTCCACAGACTCTTTGCAATCCTCTTGTTCCCATATTCTGTCAATGGAGGCGGAGATACTTCTACTTAAACGTCAGACGGAGGATTTGGAAAATAGGAATCGTAGGAACAATCTACGCCTTTATGGTCTTCCAGAACTTACAGAGGGGTCAAACCCCACCGTCTTCTTCCAATCCTTTCTTGCCAAGATCTTAGATGCTCCGGCCTTAACTTCCATTAACATCCAAAGGGCTCATCGCCTTGGACCGAAGGTCGCTAGTAAGCCTAGAGGTGTCATTATGTTATTCCTGCAATTCACTGACCTCCTGCAGGTCCTTTCAGCTGCCAAGCTCAAGAAGCAAATTATGTGGGAAGGTCATCGCCTCTATCTTTCACAAGATGTCTCCAAGGCCACTGCAGATCGAAGGAAGAAGTTCTTGGACATGCGACCTCAACTACGGGCCCTGAATGCTAGATATGGACTACTACATCCTTGTCTCTTCAAGGTCACATATAAAGATAGAACAACCACATATGAAGACCCTGCAGCCTTGCAGGCGTTTCTCCAACGGCAAGGCCCAGATGTTATGGATGTATCCAGACCTGGTTGACAAGATCTGCTACTTCTTCTTGGAACTCATTGTGTTATGATTCTGTTGTCTCTCCATTATCGCTGATGTTGTGATTCCCCTACTGTCTCTTCTTCCGATAGTCGTTTCACTCTCATGTGTCCCCTATGTAGTTCAATTGTTTCCTGTTCCCCTGTGACACGTCTTTCCCTTCAATTGTATATCTCTCTTGTTTCTACAGACATCTCCTTCCTCCCTCCTACCCTGATATGCCATGCTACTTTCTATATGCTGCATTTTTGGATCCATGGTAGTTGAGGTTTGATATCTGCTCTGGATGTTGTCGTCGTCGTTGTCTCCCGGCGCCATCACCCCATCCTCGTTCTTGAGTTTTTCGTTCTGTAAGTATGTTTTTCAGTCGTTCGTTTAGAACGTGTACTGTCTTCTTGTTGTTTTTTGTTTCTATCCTTTTTCCTACACTTGATCTCTTACCTTTTGCTCTTTCCTCTTTCTTTTCACTTTCTTTCACCTCCCATCTCCCCTTCTTGCTCCTTCCTTTCCTTGGATTCAGTATTATATTCATAGTGGTTCCTCCCTTTTTTTTCCTTTCCTTTTATTCTTCTTTGCTTTCTCTCCTTCTGCCCTCTCTCCTTCATCAATTCGTTACAATTCTCTCAGTTTTCTCAAGTTATTATTTTTTTTTTTTCTGCAGTAATAAGCATGTTGCTGTTAGCTGTTTTTCTTTGCTGTTCCATTCCGAGTTACATCGTGGAACGTTAAGGGTTTAAACAATCCCATTAAAAGGCAAAGGGTTTTATCACATTTAGCGAGACTTAAGTCTGATGTTGCCCTCCTTCAGGAGACTCATCTCTCTGAAAACGAGGCTCTAAAACTCAAGCGTTGTTGGGTGGGTCATGTTTTTTGCTCCCCCACAGTTTCCAAGAAAAATGGTGTTGTGATTTTATTACATAAAAAGTTAAATGTTTCCTCAATTTCTCACGAATGTGATGTTGATGGTCGATGGGTTATTGTTACACTGCTTATAGATAATATTCCTATCACTCTTTTTAATGTGTATGCCCCAACTGGGATTGACAGATTATTTTGGCCCTCTATTTCAACTAAGCTGTCCTCCCTTTCTGGAGATTACATACTTCTAGGGGGAGATTGTAACCAAGTTGTTGATCCCTTCCTCGATCGTCATTCCAATGTTAAATTTGTCCCCTCTAGGATGCACTCTCAATTTGTTAACACCTTTCAAAATAATGCCTTGGTGGATATCTGGAGATTGTGTAATCCTGATCTTAGAGAATACAGTTTTTACTCCCCTCCACATCAATCACAATCCCGCATTGATCATATCTTCCTTAGTAAATCCCTATCCCAGCACGCTATACGCTCTGACATTGGTTCCATCCTAATCTCGGACCATGCTCCGGTTCATGTGGACCTTGACCTACTTCCTTTTTCCCCTCACTCTGGCAGATGGCGTTTCAACAATGCTTTGCTTTTGGAACCTACTTTTTGTTCCGAATTTACTGCCTTTGCCACTGAATTTTTCCTTTTCAATCATACCCCTGATTCCTCTTTTGTTACTGTTTGGGATTCTTTTAAAGCAGCCTCTAGGGGTTTTATTATTAATTTTGTAGCCCGACGAAAGAAACTTCGAGAAGCCAAATCCGAACGCATTTTAGCTAATATTAAGACTTTAGAGCTTGATTATCATGCTTCTAAATCTGAGATTTCTCTTAAAAAGCTTATTGATGCGAAAATTTCCTTCAATAAGTTTACAACTGATGCTGCCTCTAACCTTTTGCTAAAATTTAATTCCAGGTATTATGGAGGTAAGAACAAAATGGGAAAACTTTTGGCCAATTACTTAAAGATAAGAAAGGAGCGTACAAAGATTGAGTCCATTAAGACTTCCACTGGGAACTCTTGCTTTAAAGATAAAGACATTCTCTCTGAGTTTGTGAAATTTTATGACAATCTTTATACCCCCGAACACATCCCGGAGACTACGGATCTTCTTTCATATTTTCATTCGCTTCCCTCCCCCCCGGCTTCTCAAGTTGATTTTTTTGCCCTAGAACAAGACATTTCGCTTTCTGAAATCTCTCATGCTGTTTCTAAATTGCGGCACGGTAAGTCTCCAGGCCCTGATGGTTTCACTATTGAATTTTACAGCCACTTCGCCTCTCTACTTCTCCCTAAACTATTATTATTATTCCGATCCTTCCTTGCAGCGGGTTCTTCCAGCGGCTCCTTCCAACAGGCCTTAATCTGTTTAATTCCCAAAGAAGATAAGGACCACTCATTATGCAAAAATTACAGACCAATTTCACTGGTCAATACGGATTATAAAATTTTGGCCAAAATTTTGGCATTGCGCATGGATCTCCTTTTACCCGATCTCATTGGCCCTGAACAATCAGGCTTTGTCAAGGGCCGTCTCTCATCTGACAATGCCCGTGTTTTTCTTAATATACTTAGCAAGGCTTCCTCTTTGTCACTTCCCTTCGCGGCTATTTCTTTAGACGCGGAGAAAGCCTTTGACAGGATTGGATGGGATTTTATGTTTCAGGCCTTGCGCTGGATCGGCTTTTCTTCCAAATTCATCTCTATTATTTCTTTACTCTATTCTAATCCCCAGGCTTCCATTTTTGTCAACGGGATGACCTCGGATTATTTCTCGTTACACAGGGGAGTGCGTCAAGGCTGTCCTCTATCCCCCCTACTTTTTGTTTTAGCCTTGGAACCCTTTCTTACTAAAATTCGTCTAGACAACAGTATTTCTGGTTTTAAATTTGGTTCGCGTCAAGTTAAACTCTCGGTCTATGCTGATGATATTCTTTTTTACTGCTCTGATCCTGTTTCCTCTATTCCCTCTTTTCTCCAGCAGGTGTCTTCCTTCTCCGCGGTCTCTGGTTATCGCCTAAATGCTGATAAGTGCGAGATTCTACCTTTAAACCCTATTTGTCAAAAGCATCTTTTTTCCCAAACGAGTTTCTCCTGGCAACCATCTAGGATCAAATATCTGGGTGTTTGGTTCGCTCCTCTCTTGTCTGATACACTCAAATTTAATTTTGATTATGTCTTCAAGAAAATGGACACGGCTATTCAACGCTGGAACCCGCTCTTTCTGTCTTGGTGGGGTCGGCTCAATTCTATAAAAATGATGTTATCCCCTCTTCTTCTTTATACCATTTCCATGCTGCCAGTACACATTCCAGTTTCCTTCTTTAAACGGATTGATTCCTTGTTGCTGAAATTCTTATGGAATGGCAAGCGGTCTCGGATAGCTTTGGCTTCATTGCGCAAGGATAAGGCTCAGTCTGGTGTGCGCTTTCCGAATTTCAGAGAATATCATCGAGCTTTCTCTTTGAAACAATCGACCCGTTGGTTCTCTTCTGATCTTCCGCACTATCCGCCCGTCTGGTTAAGTATGGAATCTTCCTTTCTATCCCCCTTTACCTTTCGCGAGTTTTTATCCTTCACGTCTTCTTTAGTTCGCTTTCGTACGCCTGTTATTTCTCATTGCCGCACTCTCCTTCTCCCTTACATAATATCATCTTATCCCTCCCTCCTTTCCATTCACGATCAACCGATATGGCACAACTCTCTTTTCAAAATTCGTAATCGCACCATCTTTTGGAAGACATGGCATTCTCGAGGATTGTGTTGGATCTCTCAATTAATTTCCCAAGATACCCCTCTCTCATTCCAGGAACTTCAATCCTCTTTCTCACTGCCCTCTTCTGCTCGTTCGCAATACAATGCCCTTCTCCCAGTCCTGATCTTATATCTTCGCTCTTTGGCGCCATCTACTGATATTCCTTTGGACCGCAAAGCTACTTCTTTATTATTGGAGACGTCTCCCTCAGCCTCTGCTATTTATAACTCTTTCCGGTACTCCACTGACAGACTAAAATCTAAAATCGAGAATGCATGGGAATTGGATCTTTCTCAGGGTTGGCCAATACCTTTTTGGGACAAAATATGGGCTAAGCTTCATAAAGCCTCTAGAGCTGCTAATACTACCCAAACCTTATATTTCATTTATAACAGAACTTTATGTACTCCACAAGCTTTATCCCGTTTTTCACCTGACACATCCCCTATTTGTTGGTCCTGTTCCTGTCCCGTCGCAGATCTCAAACACATGTTGTTTGAATGCCCTCCTATCTCCAAGTTCTGGCACCTAGTATGGACGCAAATACAAAAGATATTTCAACTTCAAATTCCCTTTTCCCCTTCACAAGTTTTTCTAGGTTCCCTATCACCGTCACTCCCACAATCTCCTTCCCATTATCTACTACTTGACCTTCTAGTTGCTGTGGCTTTCCATACCATTACTTCTAATTGGAAACAGGCTGCAAATGTCTCCTACCAATCTTGGTGGAATGCAGTTTGCTTCCATCATCGCCTAGATACTAATTACGTATCTCCCATTTCCCTGGCAATTAAACGCGACCTGATTTGGCTTCCTTTGGTATCCTATCTCTCCTCCTTTGCTCCGGTGCACGCCTCTCCAGATCCTAACACAGTTGAGGTGCGTAAGCCACCATGATTTTCTTCTTTCTTTAATGCCTTTTTAGTTATGATATCACGTTCTACTATACTATATGGTATTTTTCATTCCTATACGTAGGCTCTGTTCATGTAAGCTTCATGCTTGTTATAATTGCTTTTAATGAGAGTTTCTATTGAATTGCTTATTTTTTGTATATGTTTATCATGATGATTATACCCCGTTCCCCTCCCTTCTCCTTCCCTTCTTTATTTCTTCAATAAACTCAAACTTAAAAAAAAAAAAAAAAAAAAGTGACTGGCTAAGTGTATGTGTATGTCACAGTGAGGAATGCCAAACAAAAAGAGAGGGGGGGACCAGCAGCTAATTTTGGTCCAGTGCCCGTGCTCCAAAATCTAATGTTATAACCAACTGGGGGGGGGGGGTCACTGTTCCATCCGTGTGCGTGCTAAATAGTCACACTCGCAGTTGAGAGCAAGAGAGTAGAATAAGAAATCCTATAGCGGAAGAATAGCTAGACTAGGTCTGGGACCCTCTACGTGTGGGATAGGGGGAGGGGAAGGACACTTATTGTCTCTTGTTGCCCTCACACACCCCGAGAGATGTCATGCTTCATCATTGGGCGGTTGCTCCTGGTTGGGCTGGCGCTGCAATGCCCTACGGGTCCCCCAAAGCGTCGCTTTGGCGGAGATCTTTTAAGAGAACAGCCGTCGGATGAGTGCGGGTATGTGGAGAGGGTCCTCTTTGTACACTGAGTGTGTAGGTGGGAAGTGAGTTAAAAATGGCTAAGGGATACCAAGGAAAAAAGAGTTTTTTAATAGTGGTATATTAGTACCCTTGTTATACTAAAAAAACAGAGGTTGTGTGTTACAACGTGGGTAGTAATGTACTCTAGGTAACAGAAAGAGTGGTCAGGTCGACATGTTTCGCGCTTGGGCGATCATAATGATCCAACGCGCTTCATCAGGAAAAGTGAAAACAAGTAAAAGTGCAGTGAGTGAGTGTAAGTGTAGGGGGTATACTCGCCCCAATGCTAGAGGAGCACGCGGTGCTGTGCAAATTACAGTGCCCTATAAGACCTAGAGATAAGGAGAAGAAGAAATACAAAAAGGCAGGAAACATATATGAAATTATGGCTTTAAAAACAGGGCCTGTGTCTTGGTAGGTAGTTGCAGGCTGCCTTATGTGTGAGGGTTTTTAGAAGGGTGTGGAACTGGCAGTTGCCCCCTGTCGACCTCGGTAATCGGAGGTGGAGCCAAGAGCCATCATGATACTACCCTGTCTGCGGTGAATACGGGTACTCA
The DNA here is from genome assembly GCF_964204655.1 of Triturus cristatus. Taxonomy (NCBI): domain Eukaryota; kingdom Metazoa; phylum Chordata; class Amphibia; order Caudata; family Salamandridae; genus Triturus; species Triturus cristatus. Next base: position 348,348,487 of record NC_140586.1, on the reverse strand, counting down.
TGGTACTCTTGCCCCGCTCCTCATACCGGGTTAAGCCCCTGCCGATGTGCCAGGGTTCCTCTGTACCTCATTACTAACAATAGCCAAGTGCATTAAGGTGAACACATAAGGCGGTCCGATGTTACAGCGCACTGTATTTATGATACAGGGTATGTGCATGCCATACAGGCCATCCGGGCGGTCCCCACGTGTCATGGTCATACTTCAACATTTGCCCAAAAAATCCTACTAAGATACCTCACCTAAGGTAGATTGGAGAATTTCTCCATGGGTGGCGGCGTAGGTATCACCGTAGATTCACGGTCTAGGAGGAGAGGATACACATAAATGAGGGCAGTGTACCTAAGAACCCCCCTAGAACGTTATGTAGCCTCAGCCCCTGCCATAGCTACAGTTATGTCAGTTGCTCCAGAGTTACTCACGGTTTTGTCAGTCAACAGATGCTTCTTAGCACCTACCTCACCATACGCGGTCCCGGATCTTGTGTCCCCAGCGCGGAGCCGGTTTTGATATACTCCTCCGTGTGTTAATAGTGGCGGTGTCAACTTCCGGGTGCTTTGTCATTCTCTGCATTTCTGCACATGCGTCTTGAGTTAGTGTATTTCCTTCGCGCATGTGTCGTGATCCGGACATGCATGCACGTCAGGCGCGTCAGAGTCATCAGGCACAGCGACGATGGCCAAAGTTTCTCGTAAAGTAATGGGCAGCATTTGAGGTGTCGTTATGTTAAAGACATGTGAAAATGGAGTGCAGAAAAATTCTACAGTAGTACATACAAGCTAAGGTTTGGGGCTGATATGTGGATTGCGTTAACAAGGTGGCAATAGCAGATTCCATTTGTGGAAATGGCGATAGAAGTGCAATCCTGTGCTATGGTGTCCGTCCTTAGAAATAAATCAATTTAATCAGCCTATTAAAGGTATGTGGCTGATGTGTAGATCCCCATGTTAGAAGTGTGAGGGGACATTTTACCGATAAGATATAGGTTTTTGGCAGGTTACAGTGTGGCTGGAAAGGGGATGATCCGATCATTGGGCAAACTACATTAAGAGAGGTGTGGGATGTTGGAACACTGATGGGGTGTCATATCCCTATTCCTGGTATCAGTGTGTTGATGGCTGTTAAAGGTTTATTAAGAGAGCTATAGTTGGAGAATTATAGTTCCACCCATGGTATCTCATCATTCAGGCCGTGTACATGGGTACGTAGGCGGTGAACCCAGCGTTGCTCACGTATCAAGAGTGTCATGTTATTCCATGTCAATTTGACTCCAATATGGTACATTCCATTTCGTCACTGGAGTGCCCTTTCTCAATGAAGAGGCTGGTCATTTTGGTAGATATGCGCCCCCTGCGTATGGTACTCCTGTGTTCGCTCATCCTGATTTTGATAGGTCTGGTGGTCATACCAACATATCGCAGCTGTCAAGGGCACATGCTTATGTATACGCAGTTTCTGGTGTTGCAATTCGTGTGGGCGTGCTGTGCCCATGAAAAATCACCGATCTGAATTGTCTTCGTGTGCTTGGTGGTCGCACAAGCACTGCGTGATCCACATGGGTAGTGGCCAGACACCAGTGGTAGGTTCCAGAGTGTTTTGTCGTTGGGTTTCTTCTTGGGTTGGGGTTTGGTGTGGACCAACTGGTCACGTAGGTTCGATGTTTGTTTAAATGCAAAACGGGGTTTTTCAATCTCAAAAGTGCCTGTGTTAAGGATTCTCCAGTTGCGTTTGATGATTCTTTTGATATGGTTAGATAAAAGCGTGAAAGTAGTAACACAGGTTATGGCTTTTTTTGTTTGATGTGATCTGGTTTCCAGAAGGCCCTGTCGGTGATTATTCCTGCCGCGTTTTGTTGCCTTGCGGATAACTTCCATAGGATAGTCTTTTTCCTGTAAGTTTTTGCTGAGGCACTCAGCTTGTTCGTCATAGTCTTTTACTTCGCTGCAATTTCTCCTAATCCTGAGAAACTGGCCGTAGGGTAGATTTTCCCGTAATGCCTTAGAGTGGTAGCTTTTGAAGCTCAGCAGGCTGTTGCGGTCCGTCGGTATTTTGAATGTTTTGGGGTGGAGATGGCCACCATCAAGGATGATTAGCAGATCCAGGAAGGGGATTTCTTTTCCTGAGGTCGTCATCGTGAAGTGTAGGTGAGGGTTGAGATGGTTAATCCAATCATGGAATCTAGTGCACGTTTCTTCTGGACCGTTCCATAGGATGAGCACATCGTCGATGTATCTCTTCCACGTGATGAGATTTTCCTGGAAGGAGTTCTCGTCCGTGAAGATGTGGGCAGATTCGAAGTGTGACATGTACAGTCCCGCCAGACCAGGCGCGGAGGTGCTACCCATTTAGGTACTCTGTACCTGGTGGTAGATCGTGGTCTACCAAAATGACCAACCACTTCATTGAGAAAGGGCACTCCAGTGACGAAATAGAATGGACCATATTGGAGTCAAATCTGACATGGAATAACATGACACTCTTGAGACGTGAGCAACGATGGGTCCACCGCCTACGTACCCATGTACACGGCCTGAATGATGAGATACCGTGGGTGGAACTATAGTTCTCCAACTATAGCTCTCTTAATAAATCTTTAACAGCCATCAACACACTGATACCAGGAATAGGGATATGAGACCCCGTTCGTGTTCCAACATCCCACACCTCTCTTAATGTAGTTTGCCCAATGATCGGATCATCCCCTTTCCAGCCACACTGTAAGCTGCCAAAAACCTATATTTTATCGGTAAAATGTCCCCTCACACTTCTAACATGGGGATCTACACATCAGCCACATACCTTTAATAGGCTGATTTAATTGATTTATTTCTAAGGACGGACACCATAGCACAGGATTGCACTTCTATCGCCATTTCCACAAATGGAATCTGCTATTGCCACCTTGTTAACGCAATCCACATATCAGCCCCAAACCTTAGCTTGTATGTACCACTGTAGAATTTTTCCGCACCCCATTTGCACATGTCTTTAACATAACGAGTCTAACGACACCTCAAATGCTGCCCATTACTTTACGAGAAACTTTGGCCATTGGCGCTGTGCTTGATGAGTCTGACGTGCATGCACGTCCGGATCACGACACATGCGTGAAGGGAATACACTAACTCAAGACGCATGCGCAGAAATGCAGAGAATGACAAAGCACCCGGAAGTTGACCCCACCCCTATTAACACACGGAGGAGTATATCAAAACCGGCTCTGCGCTGGGGACACAAGATCAGGAACGGCGTATGGTGGGGTAGGTGCTAAGAAGCATCTGTTGACCGACAAAAAAGTGAGTAACTCTGGAGCAACTGACATAACTGTAGCGATGGCAGGGACTGAGGCTACATAACGTTCTAGGGGGGTTCTTAGGTACACTGCCCGCATTTATGTGTATCCTCTCCTCCTAGACCGTGAATCTACGGTGATACATACGCCACCAAAGGAGAAATTCTCCAATCTACCTTAGGTGAGGTATTTTAGTAGAATTTGTTTGGCAAATGTTGAAGTATGACCATGACACGTGGGGACCGCCCGGATGGCCTGTATGGCATGCACATACCCTGTATCATAAATACAGTGCGCTGCAACATCGGACCACCTTGGGTGTTCACCTTAATGCACTTGGCTATTGTTAGTAATGAGGTACAGAGGGACCCCGGCACATCGGCAGGGGCTTAACCCAGTATGGCGAGCGGGGCAAGAGTACCATGAGTACCCGTATTCACCGCAGACAGGGTAGTATCATGATGGCTCTTGGCTCCACCTCCGATTACCGAGGTCCACACGGGGTGACTGGCGGTTCCACACCCTTCTAAATACCATTGCACATAAGGCAGCCTGCAACTACCTACCAAGACGCAGGCCCTGTTTTTTTTTTTTTTTTTTTTTTTTTTTTTTTTTTTAATTTTCCAAAACCTTTATTCAGCATGAACAAGAAATACACAGCCCCATGCCTACAACCAACATGTGGCCGGCAGCGTGGTACAAGAAGGAGAGAGAAGGGTAAACACAGCGGTCTGCCTACAACCCTCCAGGGGCCGGCCGCGGCATAAGAAGCAAGATAAGTAACGTGCCAGTGCGAGGAATCATCTCCCCCAAAAACTGTGACATGGAAATCGTCGACCCATATTAACGTGTTGTGGTGGTATAGAGGCGCCTGTCCACTGCGGCCCTTGATCGTCTCAACTCTGATCCTCGGTTGCCGCGTGGCTAAGGGGCAGGAGCCGAGCCACCCTCGCCGGAGCGGTGTCTAGGAAGGTTAAGGGGAGAGCTGGAAGAAGGTCCACTATGTCTGTGGGTGTGATAACAGATATGCCTGCAGGGGACCCCAGTTGTCAGCCGGCCGCGAAGCGGAAGGCAGGAGTTCAGCATAACGGAGTAAAGTATCCTGGCACTGTACCATATCAGCGATCCAGTCCTTAAACCTGGGAGTTCTGCCCCGCCCCCACCTACAGGCTATCAGGCGTTTCGCCATAAGAAAGGCGATAGTGGCGAATCTACGGACAGGTTTTCGTATAGTACTGGTGTAGCCCAGGAGTGCCTGTATTGGAGAGGGTGTTAGTGAGACATCGATCATTTCGGAAAGGCCAGAAAAAACTTGTTGCCAATATTCGACAATCTCCCGGCAGCCCCACGCCAGGTGCAGGAAGTCTGCCCCCGGAGCGCGACAGCGCCAGCAGAGATCATCTTCTCGAAGGCCTATCCTATGCATGTGTGATGGAGTACAGTAGAGCCTATGTAAGAACCGGTAATGAATCACCCTAAACCTGCTACTGGAGGAGATCTGTTCGGTTTGTAAACAACAGTAGCTCCAGATGTCGTCATCTATGGGCAGTCCCAGGTCTTCCTCCCATTTTGTACGTGCCGTGCAGGGCGAGAAGTTTAGAGTGGTGCGTAGCGAATGGTATAGAGTAGAGACTGCATGAGCCGGAGTGGTAGCCTTGAGTAAGCGTTGTAGGGGTTCTAGCATGGGTGGCTCACTAGGAAAGTCCCCCGTCAGTGCACGAATACCACTACGAAGCCTGGTGTATAGGAAAGTGTCCATGAAAGTGGGTGTAGAGTGAGTGAACATATGAGATTGGGAGCGGAATTGTCCATCATGATAGAGGTCCCCCCATGTTGTAATGTGGAATTTGGCCATAAATTTTTTAAACAGTTGTTCCTGTAAAAGGGGCAATCGGGGATGGTATGCCAGAGGAAGCAGTGGAGAATAGATGAGCGGTGCGCCTGCCACCTTCGCAAGGTATCGCCACGCTAGAATGGAGCTCGAGATCGTGGTGCGGTACGCTGTACGTGTCTCTGGTGTACTGAGTATCGCCCCCTCAAGTGGAATAGGCGCAGCCAGCCAGTGTTCTACAGCCGTCTGCGGCAGGAAGGGCGTGGGGCGAATCCAGTGATGAATGTAGTGGGCCTGCGCGCTGTGATAATACAGCTCGAAGTCCGGTAGGTCTAGCCCTCCGTGCACAAATGGACGAGTCAACACCTCCCAGCGAAGACGCGGCTTCCTCCCCCCCCAGACCAAGCGAATGAGTTCAGACCTCAAAAGACGGAAGAAGGACTTGCCAGGGTAATATGGGATGTTCATGAACAGATACAGGAGTTTTGGAAGAATAACCATTTTGATTAAGGAGGCGCGGCCCGCAAAGGAGAGGGGCAGTGTGATCCATCTAGACACATATGCCTGGATACACTCAAACGTGCGGCCATAGTTCATCCGCATTAGCTCTTCTCGGTCATGGGAGAGGAGTATGCCCAGGTAACGGACTTCCTCCATTTCCCACCGTAGAGGGTAGTCCAGAGGGAAGGGCTGGGCGGACGCAGTCAGTGGAAATATAGTGGACTTCCCCCAATTGATATGGACACCAGATAGCCCCGCAAAGCGAATAAACTCTCGGAGGACAGGGTTGAGGTTGACAGCGGGGTCACGTATGTAGAGTGTGATGTCATCCGCGTAGAGGGAGATGAGGACCTCTCGCTGAAGACAGCGCAGAGCTTTGTCCCGGTGATGTTGGCGGAGCCGAGCCGCCAGAGGTTCCATCGCTATCGCGAACAGCAGCGGAGACAGTGGGCAACCCTGTCGGGTACCGCGCGACACCGCAAAGGCGTCCGAAATGCGCCCATTCAGCCCCACCCTAGCGACCGGTCGGTCATACAGAAGCTCGATCCAGCGCGTGAACCCCAACGGCATGCCCATATTGCGCAGGATACAGTGGAGATAGTCCCACTCCAGGGAATCGAAGGCTTTGGTGGCGTCTAGAAAGACAGCCACCAAGGGCAAATCCGGAGCTACGTTATGCATGATGGAGAAGAGCGTCCGGAGATTATTGGAGGTGGCCCTGCCCGGGACGAAGCCCGTCTGGTCAGATAACACCAGGCCTCCCAGTAACAACTGCAGACGGTTAGCCAGTATTTTTGTCAGGATTTTTGCGTCACAGTTAATGAGCGAGAGCGGGCGATACGAGTCGCAGTATTGAGGCGGCTTCCCAGGTTTCAACAAGGAGGTAATCAGTGCCTCCTGCATTGACGGAGGAAGCGCGCCAGACTCATGAGCCTCCATGAACACCTCGCGAAGCACCGGAGCAAGGATGTCCATATACGCCTTATAGAAGTCCATAGGTAGCCCGTCCAGGCCGGGGGCCTTTCCCGGAGCCATCTGTTTGATCGCATCTGTAACCTCCTCCAGGCCCACTGGCTCCGCCAGGAACTCCCGGTGACGGTCAGAGAGCCATCCCAGTGTGAGCTCCCGAAGGTAGTCGTCAATGTCCAGCGCACCGACTCTGGTTGTGGAGTATAATGTTGAGTAATGAGTGGTAAAGGCCGCCAGAATCGAGCGCGTGTCCCGCAAAGGAGTCCCCTCCTCCCCCTCCAGCTCCAGCACAAAGTTAGAGCCCCGTGGTGGTCGGATCGCTCCCGCTAAAGATTTACCGGGTCGTTCCCCTTCCCCGTATGTGCGAGCTTTGAAGTATTGGCCTCGGAATTTCACCTCCCGTTCGGCAGTGGACATGTACTCCGATAGTGTTTCGCGGTACTTTGCCTGCGCATCCGCATTGGTGGTATAGTCCGGGCTATGTTCTAGAGTGTGGAGTGTAGTTTCTAATTTGCGTAGTGTACCTCTCAAGGTCCGGAGTACCCCGGAGCTCTTTGAAATGCAGAAGCCCCGTATCGTTACCTTTAGCGCCTCCCAGAGAGTGGCCATCCGATCCACCGTCCCCTTGTTACGGGATAGGAAGTCTTCTAATTCTTGACCCAGTTCTATTCTAAACAGTTCATCTAGTAAGATGGTGGGTTGTAGTCTCCAAGTCTGAGGTCTGCCCATGATGTCGGGTAGCCGGAACTCGGCCAAAACTGGAGAGTGATCGGAGTATGTGCGACTCAAATGTCGCACCCCCACCAAGGAGGGGGCTAGGGTCTTATCAACCATAATGTAATCTAGCCTGGCCCAAGTTGCATGTGCATGATTCCAGTGTGTGCCTTCCATAGAAGTCGGGTGTAAGTGTCGCCAGGTATCCACGATCCCATGGGTGTCGCATATGTCCCTCAGGTATCTGTATGTGGTAGTGTAGTGGTGCATGGAGGGGTTGGACCTATCCATCGCGGGGTTTAAGACAGCATTAAAATCTCCCCCCCATATAAGGTGGGTAGATCCCACCTCCCTGACCTTGTTCCAGAGGGCAATGAAACTGCTCGGATTATCGCAGTTGGGGCCGTAAGAGCATGCAAGGGTGATTGTCTCGACCCCTATCCTACCCCATGTTATGCAGTAACGACCCTCGCGATCAGTGGCGGTGCCCATGGGAACGTAGGGAACTCCCCTCTTAACTAGGATAGTAACGCCTCGTGCGTAAGACGAGTAAGGGGCATGAAGGGAATGTGCAGCCCATCTGGCAGCAAAGGTGGCATTGCGAAGAGGGTCCATGTGAGTCTCCTGAAGGAATACCACCTGAGCATGCAATCTGTCTAAGGCACCCAGGATCTGCCTGCGTTTCCTGGGATCCCCCAGGCCACGAACATTCCAGGTGACAGCAGTGAGCAGGGCCTCCCCTCCTAACTCAGTGCCCGTGTTGCGGGTCATGCGTGTCGAGAGAGGACTCATAGGTGAAAAAGTGCAACTGGCAGCAGGGCCACAAGTGTAATGGCCGAAGAAGGGTGGCACAGTGTGCTAATTCCACGAATGTATGCAGAGCGTTCATGCTGAAAACGAACAACAATCTTAAAACAGTCCCCAGAACCCCCCCCCCTTACCAACTTCAACATCCCAATTATGTCGATCATCCCCAAGCCCCATCCCACCCCCTCCCACCACTGCAGCCCAATCCTGCCGGAATGCAGACCCCCTCCCAATCTCTACAACAAGCATAACTGCAGGAAATGGGGTATGCCCTATAGGGGACTCGCCAGTGCGCCGGACCTGACCGTCCCAACCCTTTATTTCACCCACCATACCATCACCCCATAGGGGGAGGAGTTCGGGTGGGACAGGGAGGGAGTGCCAGGGCGAAATCCAGTAGCCAACGTCCAGACCAGTACCCTGTAAACAATAGGCGATAGCATATACAGGGCCCCAAACCGGAATGATTGTTCATCCCGTACATTTTATCGAGAGGGCGAAGGGCTAATGTAGTCCCCCAATGGGCGATGGACACGATCCCTCCCAAGAAGCATAATCCTCCCAGGGTCCAGAGTCAGAGTACAGGTGACTTAAAGAGTGGAGTCAAGAGCGATGTGGGAGCAGCCAACTCCAAGGAAGAAGGAGAGAGACATGAAGGGGTAAAGAGAGTAAACATGAACCATAACAGCGGTACTCATCAGTCAGGAGCAGTCGTCGGAGAGCTGGAGCCCGATCCCGTTCCAGGACCGCGTCGCCGAGGGGCCGCCGAAGATTGTTCCTTCAAAAAGTCCTCCACCTGTTGCGGATTACCAAAGAAGAAGGGCTTGCCATGATGTGTGACCTTGAGCTTGGCTGGATATTGCATGGAATAAGGAATGTCTCTTTGCTGTAGTTTCTTCTTTACCCCTGTAAATTTCCGACGGGCATCTTGCACTGCTTGCGTAAAATCCGGGTAGAATGAGATGGTGACGTTTTCATGTAGGATCGGTTGTTTCTCCCTGGCTAGGCGCAGTACGGTGTCACGGTCTCTGTAATTCAGAAATTTGATGATAACCGGACGTGGCGGGGCCCCAGGAACCGGGCGAGGCCCCAAGGAGCGGTGGGCACGCTCCACCACCAGCTGTGGTGAGAAGGATTCCCGTCCAAATTTATCGATCAGCAGCCGCTCAATGAAATCTTCCATGCGACCCCCACCGCTGGATTCCGCAAGGCCAATCAGGCGAACGTTGTTTCGGCGGGAGCGGGCCTCCAAATCCTCATTTTTTTCGGCAATGACCTTGAGTAGCCTGTCCATCTGCGTCAGCCTGGCAGCACCAGCCACCGCGCCATCCTCCAGCTCCGATATTCGCCCCTCCGCCTCTTTCAGGCGCTCCCCATGTTGATCCAGCCGATGTACCACGGCTTCCAGACGTGCGTTCATATTGTCAATTTTGGTGTCAATGGTCGTTAGGCTCGTCTGCAGGCCGAGAAGGATAGCCTTCCAATCCACCTCCTCCTCCTCGCTGGGCCCCACCTCGCCACTCTCCGCAGGCAGGGCACGCGTTTTCTTTTTGGGGGGGTTAAATTGTAGAGTCGCCTGTTTTGCGTCCGCTTTGCCCATGGCCGCGGCGAACGAGGACTAGGATAGACAGGCCGCCAGGTAGGTCTTATATAGTAGGCGCTCCCAGGAGCTCCGAGTCGAGGCGCCCACCACACTCCGCAGCGTCAGCACCAGCTCGCCAGGGGAGCGGACCCCTCCAGATGTCGGGGGCCCGCAGGGCAGACTGGACTCAAGGCGCTTCGTGCAGCCACAGCACCCCCGCAATCCCGCGCAGGTATAAGGACGTGTGCCTCCGCCCCGCGGGCAGACGATGAGAGACGTCCGAGGGACACGGGCTGCTGCTGCTCCTCAACTCCAGTAGAGGTGCGCCGACGGCGACCTCCTACTCAATGCCTCCAGCCACGACACCTCCACAGCACACAGGGCAAGGATCGCGCTCCTCCGCCGCGGCGCGGCACGGTAGTATGAGCAAAGTACCTACATACGTGAGATCAATAGCCTCGATGCAGCAGGAACACGTCCGGTACCGCAGGTGAGCATCGGCAATCGTGAGGAAGCGAAGTGGACGCCCGGCACCCTGTGGTAGTCTGGTAGCGTGTCGTTTGTGCCAGCCTGAGTGCAGAATTTCCTCGCGGCCCGCAGGGCCCGATTAATCCCCGGTCTCGCGTTGTGAGACGCCTCTGCTCCGAGGGACCGCCCCACTCGCCGTCTCGTCAATGCTGGGCAGTATCTTCGCCGTCAGTGCACCCACCGGCTCGAAACTTGCGCCGAGTGGACCGGGAACCTTCAGCTGTCCATCGGCGTCGATGAAGTGCGGGTAACTGGCCCGTAGGATGTCTTTGCAGGGTTTATGGACGCCCGGCTGGCGAGAGCTTCACTAAAGCGCGGCCATGACGGTCCAGCGCCACCTAGCGCCCCCCACGCAGGCCCTGTTTTTAAAGCCATAATTTCATATATGTTTCCTGCCTTCCTAAAAGATCTCCGCCAAAGCGACCCTTCTGGGGACCCATAGGGCATTGCAGCGCCGGCCGAATGAGGAGCAACCACCCAATGATGAAGCATGACATCCCTCGGGGTGTGTGAGAGCAACAAGAGACAATAAGTGTCCTTCCCCTCCCCCTATCCCACACTTAGAGGGTCCCAGACCTAGTCTAGCTATTTTCCCCTATAGGATTTCTTATTCTACTCTCCCGCTCTCAACTGCGAGCATTACTTTTTTGCACGCACACGTATGGAACAGTGACCCCCCCCCCCTTTTGGTTATAACAGTGAGGAATGCTAAATCAACCAAGAGGATTCAAGTGAAACTGTCAATCTGAGGAGGATCGATTATCAGTTTGTGGAAAACTAAAGATGTATTAAGGGAATTTAAAAAGGGAACATCGCCAGAGGTGAAACATGATGATTTGAAACAAAAACTCAGCTAAAGTCCTTACAGTGTCGTTTCAGGTATGTGTCACATGCTTCCTTTGTCCAAACGGACATGGAAGTTAGGGTTTGGAAAATATGTGCAATTTCCTTCTGCCTAGTCACGCAAAAATTTGGAAAAAATCCTTAAAAATAAGCAAAATGAGCATCTGACTTTTAACACTATAATCTAGTGCAAAATGCATCAGGACACATTTCACACAAAAAAATAGGAAAAAAAACAGAAATGTCACGAACATCAGCCACTCATTCACGTCCTGTTCTTTCATGTTGCTGCCCTGCTCCCACAGTAGCATTTATACCCAAATGGACTTGAGACTTTGCAACATGGCAGAATGATGTAAATTTGTAGATTTCACTTAACAAACTTAATGTTAAAGGCCAGAAATTACGAGAGATTATGATGGCATAACAAAAATGTTGCCCACAGCCTAAAGGATATTCGGTGCCTCTATACTTTGCCTTTTAAACAAACAGATTTTCTCTTATAGACCCCTGCCTGGCGTATCATAGTACTTCATTAAAGGGCTAAGTGAATTTAGTTAAGTTTACTTGTGACTCTAGTGATGGTCAAACACTGAATACCTTTCAAGCGTTTTTTAAATGTTCTTTTTTTGCACTTGATGAGGCCACCTGCTAATCCACATCACAGAATCGCCAGCTTTTAGTTGTCCTTCTTTACTCGTACCTTTTTCCTTAGTTGCTATGGTCGGCCGTCTCCTTGCAGCTGGGAGCATCAAATCGGTGATTGTCAGGGGTTTAAGTGTGATTAAATAACTGGGGGAAGCCTTCTCTCAAAGGGGCGTGGTCGATGTAATTGAGGGCGTGGCTTAAACAGACGTAGGCTAAAAATCTGTGCTTAGCATAGTATGGTCCGTATTTTTCTGCTTCTGTCATTGCATTCAGATATACAATACAACAAGTAACACTACAAGTACAACAAGCCAAGACTATTGGCTTTGTCAGTGGTTGTTAGTTGCATAAAATAAATATGCAACAACTATGGCTTTGTTGTCTATAATATTGAAAATGCTTCGGTTCTGAAATAATGAGACTGTGAAAGTACTATAGTGAGTCTCTTTGAAATTACATCAAAGGCAGTGAAGGGCGGTACTGCTCCAGAGTTAAGATTCTTTTTCTACCCTGATGTTAAGAGCAAAAATGGAGAGCCCGTTAAAGGCCCTTCTCGGCACCTGCTTTTGCACCAGCAGGACCCGGCCCACTTAAAGCCCTTGCATGTAGCTCTCTTTTGATCTCTTGACTCTTCACTGACCTTCTGATTCCCCCTTCTCAGTTCTCATGAACTTAGTTATAAAATGCTTCCTCCATACTGTGTGGTTTTGATGATTTTTTTTGTTTTTGGATGTGGGCTGTGTTCATCTTCCCCTACACTCCTGGGGCCAGATTTATCAGAGTTTTCTGCCACCCTTGCACCACGCAAGGGGGTGCAAGAGCAACGCTAAAACAAAGTGAGATTTATCAATCCGGGCAAGGCCACCTTGTGTGGCTCTGCATGGCTTAATAAGTATAGATTAATGTAAGGCAGCGCAAGTCGCTAATTTGCATTATTCTGCCCTAGGAAGATGTTCCATGGGTGGAGCGTGGGTGTTCCTAAGCATCCACCCATTGATCTGGCGTATTCCCAGATTTGCCATTAGTGGCAGACTTGAGAATGTGTCAAAATGCTACACTTCACCAGGTGAGGCTCCACAAGGAGAAATATATTTATTTCTGCCTGTTATTTCCTCTTTGTACCTGTACTGCATTCTTCAGCCTGCAAAGAAAGAGGAAAATGCCTTCAGGATTGTTTTTGTGCAGGAAGGGGTCCTTGCTGCATAAAAACACTCCTGCCTGCAACTCCCGCACCCTTGCATCATGGTGCAAGGGTGCCTGCATTGGCACTAGGCAGCCAAAAGTGCACCATTGGTAGGAAAGGACAAGAATGTGCCATATAATGCTAAATACAGTGCATTCCTGCTCTTTCCCTTTCACGCAGAGCAGCACAAGGTGGCTTGCTGTGTAGCGCTGCATGAAAGAATGATAAATCTGTCTCTGTATCACTTATTTTCAGTAGGCAGTATTTGGCAGGCAAGTGGCTCCTACTTCTCACTTTGGCCTGCTCTTCAGGCTAATGTAGAGCCTTTTGAGGATGTTTTTAGCTCAATGGCCTCCCATCACCAAACCATGAAAGCCCCCAGGGCTCCATTCTAGTTGTACTCTCCAGACTTGGTTGTTTTGAGCATTTTTTCCAGGAATGGTTTTGGTTCCTGGTCTAACCCTGGATTCATGCTGGCATGCCTACTTATGCAGGCTTATGCACCCATTACTTGTAAAGAAAGTGCATGTCGTATGACTCTGGCAGGAATGTAACATGCATGTAACTGCCAGCAGTACCAGAGCTGGATATGCACTGTGGGTTGCACTACTCCAGAAATAGAGCAGCAGCCTCTGCTTCTGATGGGAGCTTCCATGGGCACCACGCCCTTCATTGTGGTCCTTTGTTGCTCCTGAGTAAGGTCGGTGTACCTAGGGCTAACAAGCGTCCCTTTTGGTTCTTTCTCAGCTCACCCGGCCATGAAAAAGCGAGGTTTCAGGGGTCAGCAGAGGATGGGGGTAAAATCTGTCCACACTGCAAAATTACACAATTAAGTTTGTGTGACATGCTCTTGCTGTCATTTAGACATTAACGGGTTTATCCATTCTGCACACTCAGCACTGATGGCAAAAGACTGTTGCGTGATCCACAGGAAGAGAAGGCAGTGGTGCAGCGCAAACGTAGCCTATCCTTCACACATCACAAACACCACAGACACTTAAGAAACACACGGTATGAAAGTGCATTTAGCACATGATTCAAGTATGGTTTAACAAACTATTGTGAGAGTTGATAGTATTAAAGAGTGCTTTCACTGTAGGAATAGAGAACTTACTCATATGAAAGTTTTAGTATAATTATGTGTGATTAACCATGTTAATGGACATACTTAGCGTAGAAACTATATAATTTTATAGAAATGTATTGATACAAATGACTTAGAAATAATCATTTGATTTAATGAGACGAACCATTTTCCTCATGTTATGGTGCTCCATTGCTGATACATGACTCATGATTCCTAAATGGTTGCTATATTGTCTGCATGCCCTTAAGTGACTTAGGGCTTGATTTAGATTTCGGGGGATGGGTTACTCCATCACAACGGTGACCGATATCCTGTCTGCCGAACTATAAATCTCATGATATCATACAGGATTTATATTTTGGCGAACGGGATATGTGTCATCATTGTGACGGAGTAACCAATCCTCCAAGATCTAAATCAGGCCCATAATTATTAGTTCTCAACCATTCTCTCATGCGTAGATTGTTATTGCAAGTTAAACTATAAAAATGATGCAAAGTGTGCATTAATGTTACATGTTCAATGTAACAACTGACTTGCCTCTTAGTTCACTATTGCCATTGTTGTCAGGGTGTGAGTAGGAATGAATGTTTCTTTGTTCATTTTTTAAAACTATCCCTTTTAAAAAATACTCCTCAATGCACTGATCTAATCTGATGTACTAAGGTGAAACACTTCTGCATGTTAATGAAATACACTTTTTTGCATTATGAAGAGAATGTTATTATTTTTAAACGTTTGTCGCAAAATGTCTTAAAAAAATGACTATACCTTCTTTGATTATTTTCTTTTACATAAGTTAGATTCTAAATAAATGCTTGCTCGTTTATTTACTATATTGCTGAATGTTCATTATCTTTCCAGTAAAATGAGGCCCAATATGTTGGTTCATCAGGGAGCTAAGCTGCATGTGAATGCCAGGAGGGCCGCATGCAGCCCACTGGGCCACTGTTGTATGCTTTATTGAGCGAGCTAGAGCTAAGATGGCTTACAAAAAGAAGATATATACTCTAAACTAAATGTTTACCATACAAATTATTATGGGCCTTTAGCAATAGAAAATATCCCAATGTGGCAAATGTAGACCATGGTGGGTAATTCACCAGGCCGCAGGTCAGTTGAAGCCAATGCATTTGTGCCCCTAATGTAACACACCTGCCAAATTTAGATATTCCCCACTAGGCAGCTGGGGAATCTCTGTTCCTGTGTGGGACCACCAGCAGGGCGTCTCCTATAAAAGCACTAAAATGAGCACAGCAGACTTTGTTTGTGGATGCATCAAGAAGGTTGGGGAGACTGCCTCTATGACCAGATAGCCTATAGGATTTACTAATAGAAAATCAGCAACCAATGGGATTCCATCTTGTCCCCTGTTCCACAACCAGCACAAAGTACTAAACAGTTACTTTACCCTCCTCCTCAACAGCAAAATCCATCTATTTGTATCTCTCCCACCACCCTATCATCCTGACAACTCTAGTCTCCCTCCACACCCCAGCCCCATCCCAGAATGCACCCTTCTGGAAGTAGGCAGAAGAATCGACCAAGGCTGTTTTATAATTTTACGATTTATAGTGCTAAATTGTTCCAGTTATCACCATTGTTGTCTTTAATTGGTCTTCCCACTTGCTCTTTTCTAGGTTCTCCCATTGCGAAATTCCTTTAATTTTCCCTGACTACTTCACATCGGCCACATCAGGAGATTCCCCAGGACTAGAGAAAGAAACAGATTTTACCAAAAAAGGCATTGATTAATATTTTGAAATAACATCTACGTTCCTTTATTTGTAAATTTCAAGGTCTATCCTTTGGCCCGTTTGCAATTCACATTTTAAACTCATTTTACATCAGGGTTACCTTTCTGCTTTTTTTGTATTTACTTTTATGGGATATTTCTTTTAACTGTTTTTGTGTATTTGATTTAAACTTTTGATATATTGCTCCCTATCCTCTTGGCGAGTTTTGATAGCAATTAATCCTTTTTTAAGGGTTGTGTCTTCAGAATACTTTAAAAACAACAATACAGAATTCCACTCGCAATTCTTGTTTTCTTTTGAAGACTTTCCTTGTACCCTTTTCCTGGTGTAACTAATGCTCAAGGCGGGTTTTCTTTTTCTTCTCCTCTCTCCTCCCTTTTTGGGTTTAGAAATGTGGAAACTAATTTCTCCTTCCAGTCGGGTTTTTCTGACTCTCTGCCTTTCTAGTCCTCTCTAGTTGCCTGTCCTCGGGTGACAGTCTTAGGTGGGCTGGCCTTTTTCAAGAAACCATCAATTCTTCTCCTTCTACTCGCCTTCTTTGTCTATGCCTTGATGCTCAACTCTGTTGGAAGCATGGTCCAAAACAATCTGCAGTCTTGGGTCCTCTTCCTAAGGGAGGCATTTAGGCCAGACTGTTTCTACGTCATTGTGGACGTCCAGGGATTGGCTTCTCTGTTCTGTCATCGTTTGTCTACTGTATGGTCGTGGGCCTTTTAAGTCTTGATCTTCTTCCTCTTCTGCTTGCAGAATGGGTGGAGCTTCTGGGTGGACCTTCTGGTCAACTGAGAGTTCCAGGTTGGTCCTGGTTTGCAGCTCTTCCAAAAGGGCCGGGAAAGGTCTCCCTAGTTGCTCCTGAGAAGTCAGAAAGTGTAATCCGGTTACTCTTTCACACAATTATTGCAGCTTTGTGGTTGAAGGAAGCCCTGCCCTTCTTGTGCGGTATCTTCTGAGGATGAAAGCCAGCCCACTCGTGTGTCGTAGGCGAGGAAGCTTTGCCTTGGCAAGTCGGACCAAGTTGGAAGCCTTCACCTACCTTAGCTGAAGAGACGTTTCCATGTTTGCCAGAGTCACCAGGGAAGCCTAGTCATAGACAGCCAATACAAATGCAATGTGTATGTGATTCCATTGGGCTGGGGATAAAACAGAAGGACTTGTGAAGATCATCAGTGATGTCAAAAATGATGTCATAGAACATGTCATGAGTGATGGAAAATGTGAGGTCATAAGCAGGGTGTGGTGCAGGTGCAAGGTATAGTGAGTTCTGGTAACTATAACTGGTGAATTACTGTGTTCAATTTAGTTCAAAATGTTACATTGGCACTGAAATTTTCACCGAACTATAACCTCATTTTAACCTTTGTTTTTTTCAGTGAATTTTTAGGTTTTTTTCTTTTATGTTTTTTTAATGAATATTAAGATTTAATTACAATTCCTAACTATAATGTCACTTTAACCATAGATTGATTTAATTCTTTTTTTCTTTTTTTCTTTTACGTAAGGTAATATTTTATTGTCATCTGTGAAGCCAACCCCCTGCCACACATGGCATCCAGTCACGCTTGGCAGAGACAAATTCAGGCTGACCGCGATGGAGCGCAGGCCATGGCTTGGTTTCCATGGCATTGCTCTTTGAAGCTTCGCGTTGTCTGGAGTCAGTTCCTATGAAGGTGTGTGGCGAGGTGTGTGGCGAGGATTCCAGGGCTTTGCATCGCTTGTCGTTGGTTCCAATGAAGCTGGCAGCTGTGCAGCAGGGCTTTGTGTTGCTCACCTTCAATTACGATGAGGCTGGCAGCTCTGCAGCAGGGCTTTGCAGGGCCCTGCTCTCTCTAAGGAGGAGCTCTCTCTAAGGCCAGGCAAAGGCCCAGGGCCTAAGGAGGCACCACTTGGGGATCCGGAACTCACTCCAGCAGAGGCCAGCAGAGCTCAGACCGGTTCAGTTGAGGGTCTAGGAGAGTCTAGTGTAGAAGGTCAGATCAATAGTTGCATGGAAGGTTCTGGAGCATGTTGTGTTCTTGTAGCTCAGCCAGGATGTCAATCAGCAGACCGTTGAATTCTCTCAGACTCGGATAAAGGGAGCAAGTCTAGTCTTTCTTCTCATCAAGCAGGGCAGGCCTCAAGGAGCAGGGCACCTTTCTGTATTATTCACAGATCCAAGAATGTTCTGAAGAGTGGGTCTGAGGTCTCCATGTTGTACTTGGTGGCCACTTAAAGGTGGAAGAGATTTCTGGAGTTTCCCCCTACAGAAGTGTCTGGAATTTCCTGTCTCCCTGCCCATGACCCAGTCTATCTTGGGGCACGATGGGTTAGTGTGAAGTCCTTTGTGTGTGAGCTGGGCCAGTGCCTTTAAAGTAAAAGTGTGGTAGGTGCCAGGTCCACCCTCCCAATCAAACTAACACCCAGACCCTCTATTATGATGCTGTCTGGGAGGAATACACAAAGGTCAACTGCCAACTACACCTAGTTATGTGACCCAGGAACAGGCCGCAGGCAACAAATGGTTAGGACAAGAATTTGCCAATTTTTTAACGATGCATTTTCAGAATTGTGACTTAAAGTCCGACTTCACCATCAAAGAGGGTTTTAAATTACAGTTTTTCAGACACCAAACATTATATTCCTACTTGCTCTCACGCAAACGTTAACACATTATTAAATGTAATTAGGTAACACAGTGTTATACTTTGGTAGAGATAGGCTTCGCAGTAGTTTTTTTACTACCAGGACATGTCAAACTTAAAATTACATTTTCAACTTTTTAAACAAAGTGCACCCTGTCCTATGGGCTGTTTAGGGCCTATCATAGGGGTGACCTTTATGTATTAAAAATGAAGGTTTAGGCCTGACAAAAGGTTTGTTTTGCCAGATTGAAACTGCACACACAGGCTTCAATGGCACGCCTGAGACATATTTCAAAAGGATACTTAAGTGGGTGGCATGATCAGTGCTGCAGGCCCACTAGTAGCATCAGTCACGGGTGGTGCAGAACTGCAGATAAGAGCAGTGGGCCGGGGCGGGGGAGGCAGTGGGGTGGAGTTGACAGACAGAATAGGGAAAACATTTTTTAAAAGAAAACCACTTACCTTGCACTTGCCGCATCGCCGACTTGTCATGTGCACTTTAGTTAGGCCTCAAAGCCTTTTTCTCTCAACTCTTTTTCACATCAAAGTTTATTAGGATCTTTTACCTAGCACCAACCAGTTGCTTAAGAATGTACTAACTTTAAACTTGTGCTCCATTCAGTTCCTTCGTCCCATGTTAGGTCATTGGGCTCACCACAATGAGAATTGCTGTATTTGTCATAATAAAGGCTGATTTAGACTTTCCATGTATGCTTCATCAGAATTTTATTGCTAGTTTGCCTCGGCTTCTCTGACAAACCTTTGTCTTAGCACTGAAACTCATAGTACATCTTTTAGCTTAGGTAAGAAGGTTCTCATGAGAAATTTCCTCAAGGTAACAACACCGTGAAACAATGTTTAGCTCTATAGTGACATGAATGTTTACCATGGTGATCGGGAAAAGAGACATCAGAAGTTGACGACACCATCGGATGAGCAGTTTCCATTGGCTGGAGGAGCTAACACCTAATAGAGTTTCGATACATTATTGTGTGAATTATTATAATGACGTTTCCTAGTTAGAGGGGGGAGAAGGGAAGATAGAGGGAGAATTGTGGAGTTCCTAATGTGAGACCGAGAGACCCTCTGCCCCTGCCTTGCAACTCTTTTCCTGAAGAGTTGATCTTTTGCTTTATTACCAACAGCTACAGCTAGAGGTGTCTCATTTCCTTTTATCTAATGACTTGTTCCTTTTCAGTGCAACTGCACAGATGATCATTCTATTATTGACGTTTGCTACAATAGCTGTAGGGAACTTGGCTGAGTTTCCAGAACGACTCTTTGTGGGAAGTTCTTCTTTTATTCTCACTCTTGCTCTTTTCTGAAAATGACTCTTCATGGGTACTACTTAGAATAGGTTAGGTCCCTTAGTTAGTTTAGTGTGTATTGATTTATGCTGTCACTAATCAATCTTTTATCAATATTTCTGTAAAATGACTAATCTGAACTAAGATGACAAAAAAAATATTTCAAGATGAATAAAGGTGTTGAAACCTTCAACAGCCTCTCATCATTGACTGAAAATTTAAATTTCTAACTGTCGATACTATACATAATTTATGTTTTTGTTCCAGCTTCAATTCACAAAGGGTGGCAAAGGTCCATTGACCTTTCAGGAGCCATTAGGATTTCCCAAGGACGGAGTGTGTAAATTGGGTGTTTAATCTTAAAGACATACTTGGCTAATCCTCTGGTTCCCACACAGGTTAAGTAGTTTATTCTCAGCCTCATAAAGGGAATGGACCGAGGACTGTCAGATGACACAGTGACACAGTATAGCAAAGGAAGCAGAGGAAAATGATGTCATGAAAATAGGGAAAAGAGAGAGAGAGAAATAACAGGCAGGGAAAAAAATATATATACAAACAAGTAACAAGCATTTGCAATGCAATAGGTCTCGCATTTACGCGAGTTTAAGCTATTGCCATTGTAAATGACAATGCCTTTTATTTCTGTTTTAAAAACAAAAACAAAAATAAAAGGCATTGTTATTTGCAATTTCAATAGCTCAAACTCGCGTAAATGCGAGACCTACTGCCCCATTCACTCTGCACTTGGCTTTCCGGTCGGCCTCGCGTTATTTGTTGTGTTGTCGCCTCCTAGCACTCAGATGGCCGTGCCCAGTCTGTGGGGGCATCAGTTTAACCTTAGAGAAGTGATGGGGAAAAGCCATGCAGAAAGGATACGGCGGCTGACTGTTCAGAACCATTCCAGTGTATTTATTTATTTGAACTAAACCTATTGATTGGGGTTACACTATTCCTTCATATAACCAGCCAGTGCACCGCACCACACCAATGTCCCACTAGTCAGCAGGCGGCTGTGGCCCCTGGGTAACAGTTGTGTCACCCTTCTTCCAGAGATACACAGTGCTATAGCAGAACACCAGAGCAGTTCAGTCCGCAGCAAGTCGGCGTGAAGCACAGATACTCACGCTACTTGCAGGTTTGGTGCTGGGAGCAAGTGGAGTGACGGCTCAAAGAACCTGAATTGGGGAGCTGTCGAAGGTTAGGAGAGAGAAAGAAGTTAAGGGTTGTCAAATATTGGTCCCTGGGTGGGCAGGATGGACAACAAAGTGAAATGCATGATGGAGGGAAGGATGAAGGGGGACAAAGAGCTATAACTCCGGCTCCAGTCAGTGTTGGTTAAACGTTATATTGCTAAGAATGAGAGTGGTGAAGATGTGTAGGAGTGGGATATTGTTTAGATTGTGGGGAGTTAGTCGTTATTTGTTTATTGGTTAGTGGGCTGTTAAAATGTGCGGCATAGCTCAAGGATGCGAGTATTGTGATTCTGACTTGCCCCTAAATAAACGCCCATATCCAGGTGCGGAGTCAGACTGTTTCCTCTCCCAATGATCGACAAACCGCGGCTCTCGAGGAAGGGCACGTCCAGAACTGGCAAGAGCAATATGGTGCCAAACACATGGCTGAAGCGTACTATAGACGTGGAGATGACAGCACTGAACAGACTGCGCGGTTGGTTAGGCAGGTGCAGTTGCGTTGGCAGGTGTAAACCCTCTAACTACCAACCCTTCATCAGGAGGGCCCCATGCCAGTGATTTTGTGGGTCTCTTAAACCTCCTGCTGCTACTAATGCTGCGTTTCCTGATGCAGTGTACGTCTGTATTTACGTGGCTTATTTTGAAGCATGGGCATTTCTGTAACCCTTGGCTGTTGCCAGACTCTTAGTTGTAGAGGGGATGGGCAGGGGATTGTTGCATTGAACTAGCCTCCTCTATTACAGGCACTGAGCAGCACTGAGAATTAACAGCTCAGTCTTAATCTCTCAACCCCACTGAGCAGCAGCAGGCCCATCCCCCTGGAAAAAGTGCTTAACCACAAGCCTTTATGCGCAATGTTTTTTTGCTGTTCTGGTGCGTAAATCACTACTGAGTCTTCAGTTCTTTTTATTCGCACCATTTAGATGCCAAAGATATCAAATTAATGAAGCATTAAATCTTGCCTGCGTTTTTCTGCACAGTCAGCTTGGCAGCTGTTGAGCGAGGTTTGCCTCCTCCTGTAGGTGAATCTAATTTTCCTCAGATATTGGATTATACTTTCTTACAACCTTAAGAAAAATACGTCAAACCAAAGCAGCCCGGTAATTTCCCATGGGCGTTCTGCCTTTCTTTTGTGAGGAAATAATAAAACTTCTAGTGGTTAAAGACCACCCGAGGTCCCCATTTCCGATACCTCCTCATGTGGGGATGTATATGCGTTTATATATGCATAGCGCTTTCACCTTAAGTGTAAGCGCGATGCATATATAAACACGCGTGTCTGGAAGAGATGCCGTGCACAAGCAAAATCTCCAGTTCAGGTGGGCAGGGACTAATGCCGACAGGGCGGACACCAACGCCGCTTCCACAGAAGCCGGATACAAAAGCAGCAACAATACATCTCGCCAAGGCGATGCAGCGCTTGCATGCTGCAACGCAGGCGAGACCTAAAAAGGGAAGGGAAGACAGAAGGATGAATTAAAAAGAATAAGAAAAAAAGAGTGAAGGAAAAGAAATTATGAAAAGAAGGAAGCAAGGGTGACAGGATGATGAGAGGAAGGAAGCAAGGATGGAAGGGAGAAATGATCATTGGAAGAGTGAGAGGATGGATACTATGGTGGATCGATGGACAGACACAAAGATAGATGCCAAGGCGTCAGAATAGCTATATGGATAGCCGGATGTTTTGATGGATGATTTAGTGAAAGGATGATTGGATGGATAGGTGATGTGTGAAAAAAGAAAGGAAGACTGGATGGATATATTAAAGGAATGATGGGTAAAAGAATGGATGGATAAAGGACAGATGTACGGCTGGAATAGTGAAAGAATGAATTAATCAATAAGCGGATTAAAGGATGAAAGGATGCCTGGATGAATAGAAGGAATCATGGAAAGCTGATGAGAGCTTTTTTATGGAGGATTAAGCTTGCCAACTTCGCTCATTCAGGGCCATATGTAGGTAATTTCTATTTACCGATTCCTAAATACCGATTTTTACCGATTCGATATTTAAGAATCGGTAAATAGAATGTAGGTAAAAAATCGGTAAATTTTACCGATTCGGTAATATTCGTTATTACCGATTCGGTATTAACCGAATAGGTAATAAGGCATACCTTCCCATTCATTCCTATGGGCCTGGAGGCCCATAGGAATGAATGGGAAGCCATTCACTATTACCGATTCGGTAAATACCGAATCGGTAATAGGGGGAGCATATTCAAGGGTGGCAGGGTGTCACATTGACACCCTGTTGCACCCCTGAATTGTGCATGTGTGCACATGTGGCGCACATACATGCCCTAAGGGCATGTATGTCTGCCACATGGCACTTTAAAAAAAGCACAAAATTGCTTTTGAAAAGGTATTCGGTATTTACCATCAACTTGTAGTTGGTGGTAAATAACAAATCCTTAAACCAAAAATGCACTAGGATTTAAGGATTCGGTGATTTACCGATTCGGTATTTTACCGATTTCTTAAAATACCGATTCGGTAAATTACCGAATCCTTAAAACCTGCCTCCTACATTAGAAAGGGCTAAATACCGGTCGGTAACGGGAAAATTACCGATTTTCGGCCGTTACCGACCGGTATTTAGCTATCTACATATGGCCCCAAGTGACATTAGAGATACCATGGAAAGTGGGGGGGGGTGTTCATTTTTGGCTTCTCCCTTGCTTACTCTTGGAAATTAATCAGTAAGTCACGAGTATGTCAAGAGCAAATTATTCTTAATTTAATAGGATGAATCTGTGTGAATTGGCATTACTTTTCCAAAAGCTCTGCTTATAGGGTAAGGCTACCCTAAAAGGGACAAGTTGCTGTTCCCTGCATCAATTTCTAGGTAGATTCTAAATCTACATCTTCACACACAGAGTTACCATATCACCGCAAAGCAGCGTGGACACAATCATTACAATTGAAATGATGCAGTCTGCAGGAGTGCATTAGGCTATACATGAATGGCCAGGCGAGGTATATCTCTCATCGCATGCCACGGCAGTCTTGGACCGATAGGATCGCATGCCTTCTGATCACCTCAGCACTTGACCGAGGACTAACAGTGAATTTAAGGAGGGACAGGAACACAAGCATTTCCAGGCGTGTCACAATCTACATCATTACCTCAGTGTCAAACCCCCCCTTCTGTACCCGATCTGTATTTTACACCCAGCACACACACCAATTCCAGCCTCCAGGAAGGAACAATGTCCTTAGGCCATACACCTGCTACTGATACCACACAGCAGCACTCTCCATCAGGGTAGACTCGCTTGGTAAAGGATAGACTCCAGATACTCTTTTGTTTTGTGGAAAAGACCAAGTAAGCAGGGCTCGCAATAAAACATCCTTCAACTGAGCCATACATCCAATTCCTTGAAAGTTGTACTAACGAACTCTAACCCATCACCTCACCACAAATACTGCCCTTGCCAGCAGTCTAAACCCCCATCTTCTTCCTTTACTCTAAAACCCCTATTCCTGTCATACTTAATAAACTCCTATTTTTCAAATACATTCTCAAACCCGTTCCTTTCCAGCCTGCCCTCCCCAGCCTTGACTGTCTCTGTTTCTTTCTCTTTTGTTTGTTTTTAACCATTTGTTATTTCCTAAATCTTCCCTTCCCTCAATGTGGGCATTCTCATCCACCGCCAGAAATAAATCGCAAAAAAATCGACACAGTTAGGAGCTGAAAATTCTTAATTTGTCTAGCACAGAGGTCAGCACCGTTATAACCGTCGCAATAGTTTTCTCTGTACATCAATCCCCAACATTCTAAGCACTACCAAGTATACTAAGGGGGGGAGAGGGAGTGGAAAGGAAATAGGAGAAGTCGCAAGGAAAGGAAAGGAATGTAAAAGTCTAAAGAAGGGAAAACGTCGGTCAATGAAAATGGATAGGCAATAAACTGCATATTACACATCTTTCTTCGTAGAAAAACAAAACTCAACAATTATGGAAGGTTTTCCAAGATGGCAGTCTCACACATGGTTCTCATCGCACAAGCTCAGCAACAGAGCTGCCATCAGAATTGATGAGCTTTATTTCCCCTAGTAATAGGTTCATCTCTTGTAGTTGAAGTGGAGGTACTTGTACTTGGCCCAGAAGTAGCGTTATCACCTAAATCTGAAAGATGACTGAAGGATAGATGAGATCTGGTAATTCTCTCTTGTCTTATGACACATTCTATATAACATAGGTCTTGTCTCAAACTTGGTAACCATGATCACTGGAACTTCCCATTCCCAATATTCTCTGTCAAAGGTGTGGATATATTATTGCAGCATTTGAACACCCGTTTAAAACTCCAACATTGACAGTCCTGTGTGATGATAATGTTTTTGTAGGCCTTCACCACTTTAATAGGTTTCCCAAATCTGCTATCACCTTTCTTTACCAATTTCTGAATGCGTATTCTAACAAACCTCCAACCTTTACATTGATATTCCTCACCTTGTGTGTCTTATCCTAATGAAACTTAGATCTCTCTTGGTACGATTTGACTTTTTCTTGTACTTTAGTGAACCGCCGCTTGGGATTGACCTTTCTGTAGTCAGGATATCTGGACTTGAGCCATCAGGAACATATGGTCGATGAGGGTTCTCTACTCTCTACTTTCCTAGTGACTGAACGGTGAGGGATACTATATGTCCACAATCTTTTCCTAACGGCTACATAAACAAGCATTTGCAATGCAATAGGTCTCGCATTTACGCGAGTTTAAGCTATTGGCATTGTAAATGACGATGCCTTATTTATGTTTGAAAAACGAAAACACAAATAAAAGGCATTGTTATTTGCAATGTGAATAGCTCAAACTCGCGTAAATGTGAGACCTATTGCATTGTAAATGCTTGTTTCATTTAGGAGGTGAGAGAGTATTAAATTGCGTCCCAAGTTAACATGAACGTACCACGTTTTATTTCATACAGTCTGCTGTGCAAATATTAAAGTCGAAATAGGCTCATACCGAGAGAAAGGAATGGCACAGCACATCTCAAAGGGCATTCCCGGCGAATAAATTGTTAATTGACTACTGACGTGCGCGCGCCTCCACGTCGTATGTCAGCATTCGAAAGTTCTTAGCTGCTGCAGGAATTTGAGCCTTTGAAATAGTTTAGCGCCAAATGCGTTTCTGAAGTGAGACTTTGGGGACTGGGCTGCGAAGGCAGAGAGAACAGGAAGATAGTTTTTAAATGGGCAGCGGCTCTAATGTCACATTGCAGAACAGGCTGTTCAGTGATTGCCGCTTCCAGGCCAAGAACACAATAAAGCTATGAACGTTATTTATTGCCACTTACGTAACACAGCTCAGTTGTTGAAGCTGTACTTCTAAGAGGGGTAAGAGGGCATTCAATACCCATTAAATACATTTACAGACTGCATAATAAATCGACAAAATGTGTTGCATTACCAGGGGCGGGGGTTGGTTTGGAAATTCAGCTGGGAGCAGATTCGAACATACCTACTGCATGATTTGTTTGCAGAGAGTATGAGGTTAAAAAGGTGACTCGTTCTCCTAAGGATTAAGACTACCGGAGTTCGGTTGAGTGAAAGAGTTTAAATATGCTTGGTCCTAGTTTGTAATAGCTCAGGCGAGGTCAAAACGATGGAATGGAATGCGCGCAGCGTCGTTCTCAGTGGTTCAGGCTGGCTAGGGCATTTCTAGCCATTGCCTTTGTGCTAAGTGAGTTGCCCTGAGTCACGGAGTTATTCCCAAACATGGGTCTTGATATCATTGTGCCCTAGAGATTCAAGCTGCGCATCACTGATTAGGATCAAGAAGACCACAAAGTGCCTGGTGTTGTAGCATTCTTAATCGAAGTGGTGGCATAGAAACACATTAACAATGATTTTCTATGCAGCTCAGTGGGTTGGGTCATTGCTGCTGCAATATGTAGTCATCATCAGTTTGCGAGTTGAAACCCTGACTCCTACTCAGAGCTCCATATCTTGAAGTTCAATAAATTATAGCGCTTAGAAAAAGAAAAAAGGCCTGTTATGTAACTCGTTATAAAAACAAGTTATTTGTATTGTTTCTATCTGATTGGTCTGTATGTCATGGCACAGTCATGCTAAACATTTCACGGAAGGGAATATACACTAACTGGGTTCAGACTTATTTCAGCATCTCTTCGCTCCATCAAAAACAGGCACAGTAAGCACCACAACAACTGAATAATACATACATTGCTTGTAAATTTCATCTGCATACAGGCACTAGCACATAGATATCAATGTGTAGTGTCAGATGCACACAGATCAGGTACTTACATCCAGTCTTAACAGAGTCATAGAGACATGCCTTTGACAGCAATCGTCCACGACCTATATGACTGTTGTTTAGGAAATGGGCCATGATTCAATGTCAAAGGGGAAATTACAAGCCAATGATTTTATGACAGGTTAAAATTAAAAAACCAACAGGCTAAAACACATGTTCTTTTGCCAGAACAATGCGAGTAGCTTTAGCTGGGCGTGTGTTAAGAGAAACTGAGAAAGGGAAAAAAACAGTCCACTGCCCACCCTTCTTCCGGAGGAAGTTTGTTGTGACTTAAATGAAGCGCCAGAAGTGCCCCGGTGATGCCCTGCCTTGAGTATTGTAGTTTTTTGTGTGGGCATGGGGATCCGCTTAGAAATAAGTCAAGTACCCTCGGATAGAGAAGGGTTCGGTTGAAACTGGAGATTCTGTGGAAGAAAAGAGCCTTCGCGGGATTTACACTTTGTAAAGCAAAAGGGACATTTGAAACTCAGTGAAGTACAAACTGTGTAAAGTGATACTGAGTAAAGTGGCCAACTCCACAATAGCGTGCATTCACTGTTGTTTATCTGACGCACAAATATGTGAGTTTGAAAACCGGGAATTTAATCTGCTGATATTCTGTAATAATGAACGCGCATTCCGTTCTTTTCCGCCCGGTGTTGTTTTTCACGGCCATGATACGGCACGTGACGTCCTATATTCCTCGGGTCACCTTGAGTGCTCCGGTTTCCAGGGTAACTGAACCCGCGGTGTGTATTCCAATGTGTGATATGTTTCTGAAACACACGGAATCGCTTTCACGTCTTTCAGTAAGAGATGGACGGAAATCCTATACCGCATGCTGAGATGAAACAAGCTTTGGCAACGCGGCCGCGAAGTGACACGAAAGTGAAAGTGATCGCGATGACACATGGCGCTGCGCGCGTGCACGTTCACGTGCACTGACGCTTTAGGCCACGGCAGCACTTTAAAAAGCCTGTATACAAAATATCTCGGCCAGATCAGCGCAAGCGCTGGATCAGGCGAGACCTAAAAAGAACTTCTTCAATGGAGGCTAAATGCATGCTGTCTTTAAGGAACCTCATAAATAGCTTCACCAACCCATTGTAAAGCCATTGTCTTAAAATGCAGCATGAATATGTTTAATCGTGTGTGTGTTGGTCTTTCATCTCAGTTTACATAAATTGTACCCCATCGTCGGTAACAAGACACTCAGGATGACCTTCATGGCTGAAAGTGTCCTTAAGGAAATCTAACACTGTGTTCGTGGTAACCTTTTCAGTAAACATTACTTCTGGCTATTTGGAATCGTAATCTATCAACACAATCACATATTACATATTGGAAGGTACTTTTGTGAATGGACCAGAAATATCAAGTCCAATTTTCTTCCAAGGAATGGTGGCCCACTCAACATTCTGTGTGGGAGGCACACTTGTATTACATGGCGTGTCAGCATGCATGTAGATGGTAAAATTTCAAACAAAATGATCTGCTTCTGCATCCATACTAGTCCACCAGAATTAACTTCTCAGCAAATTCTTAGGATAAGGCATTTCCATATGTCCTTCATGACTCACTAATAATAGTTTCGGTCAAGAGGGAACACATCAGCAATTGCGGATTAGAAATTGACCTTCAGCGCTAAGTTCATGAGATACTTGGGCAAAAGAAATCAATGAGCCCTTCAAACCTTTGAGGTATGGCCATGCATCACAGACATATTTCCTTCTAAGTGATGCCTCCTCATTCTTCTTATTCTCACTGAACCATTCTTCCTCATCAACACACGTGTCGGTCACACATGCAGCTACTTCAAGATCATCATCCTCAAAAAACACCAACTCAATATCTGTCTTAGGCAACCTGGACAGACAGTCGGTAGGTTGGCTGACAACCTCAGGCACGTGCATAATGTGAACATTATACTCTTGGAGTTTGGAACAGAGTCTCGTAATGCGGCCAGTACTGTTCTTTTCCCCTCCCGGTGAGAGAATGTGAATGAGAGTCTTGTGGTCGGTCTGAAGAGAAAATCTATTTCCCCAAATAAAATATTATTGACTTCAAACAACATGCAAATAATTCTAGCTCAATAGCAGAATATTCCCTTTCAGTGTCATTTAATGTCTTTGAAACATATGCCATTGTCCACTGACTTTTTCATGATCAGTAAAGCCTGCTCCCAAGCCACGTATACTGGTATCAAATGTAATAACACAATGTACACCATTAAAGAATGGTTGGAGAGTAGGAGCATAGATAATCAGACCCTTGATACGTTCAAATACTTCATTTTGTTATTTTCCCCACTAGCATTCAATACTCCTATGCAGTAACTTCCTAAGTGGTTCCATAAGAGTGACAAAGTCTTTCACAAATTTCCCATAGTACTCGCTCAGTCCATTAAAAGGTCTCAACTTCTCTTTATCATCAGGAGCTAAAGCCATCTTTATGGCATCTGATAACGATTCTTTCGGAGTGACCCCTTTTTCTGAAATGTGAGGGCCAAATAATCTACTTGTTATTTTAACAACTTGCACTTCTGCAGAGAGAGTACCAAGAATTGGTTAAATAATCTCCTGCAAACCTCCTGTAAGATTTTGAAGTGGTTTCCCATTTCTTTAGTAAAGACAAACACATTATCTTGGAAACAATTATTATTGATTTCCAGGTCCTTGAAGATGTGATACATCACACAGTGAAACATGGAAGTTGCCGAGATGGATCATACAGCAAAAGACAAACATTTGATGGATAGAATGCAGAACAAATCAAAACATTCACCCCCAGTCAAGAGATCTGGCTTAAATCCATAATTCTTTTGCTCACCATGCCACCCCAGTTTAGACCTGCCCATATGCAAATCAGTCTTGACCCTGTGCCTCATGGGAACAGTCCAGCCTGAACTGCCAAGCCAGGTCCTCCCTGGACCAGAAACAAGCATCCTACGACCGGCCTGGCCTGGCAGTTCGGGCTGGACTGTTCCCATTGGGCACAGGGTCAAGGCTGATTTGTATATGGCTGGGTCTAATCTGGAATGGCATGGTGAGCAAAACAAATGATGGATTTAGGCCCAAATCTCTGTACTTGGGTGAATGGATGACATTGTTCTGCACTCTGTCCATCAGTTGTTCTTTTTGCAATTGTCACCCTGAGTGGGACGGGAATGCCCAGACATGGGTCCCGTGCTCTCCATGCCACTGGAGTCAAGCTATCCTGGCTGATGAGGGCTGAAAGCCCGAAACCGGTCCTAGGATGCTTGTTTCCAGTCCAGGGAGGACTGGCCTGGCAGTTCGGGCTGCACTGTTCCCATTGGGCGCAGGGTCAAGACTGATTTGCATATGGCTGGGTCCAAACTGGAATCGCATGGTGAGCAAAAAAACGATGGATTTAGGCCCAGATCTCTGTACTGGGGTGAATGTATGACATTGCTCTGCATTCTGTCCATCAATTGTTCTTTTTGCATTTGTCACCCCGAGTGGGACGGGTATGCCCAGACGTGGGTCCCGTGCTCTCCATGCCACTGGAGTCAAGCTATCCTGGCTGATGAGGGCTGAAAGCCCGAAACCGGTCCCAGGATGCTTGTTTCCAGTCCAGGAAGGGCCTGGCCTGGCAGTTCGGGCTGGACTGTTCCCATTGGGCGCAGGGTCAAGACTGATTTGCATATGGCTGGGTCCAATCTGGAATGGCATGATGAGCAAAACAACGATGGATTTAGGCCCAGCTCTCTGTACTGGGGTGAATGTATAACATTGTTCTGCATTCTGTACATCAATTGTTCTCTTTGAGGTGGATCATACAGCATTCTCTTGTACTGAACGACAGGCCTTCCACTTGACCTTCATGTACAAAGACATGAAGTTAGTATCCGAGTTAGATATCACCTCCTTGGGGAAACCCACGTGAAGAAAGATCCCCATCAGTGCCCTAGCCATGGTGGGTGCAGTCACTGTCTTCAGAGGGATAGCTTATGGGTACCAGGTGACAAGTAGTGCAAAGACGAGGGGCACAGTGTAAAACTAATGTGAAGTTCACCTAGACAGGGAAATACATACTGTAAATAAACTAGGGCAACTTCAACAAAATAAAGAGCTCAACAGGTGGTAAATGATGCAAAAATAAGGAATAGTGACACTAAATTTTAGAAAAAACTAAATTATTTATTTATTAATTATGGTAGTAAATCTAAAAAAAGAGATAGGTCTAAACATTAGACATCTATAGGCAAATATGACTTGAGCAATGTATTTAACTTCAGTCATTCATCATGCATTCATGCTTTTAAATAGATTATTTGCAGTTTTATTCTTTAGATGAAAGTACAACTCATTGATAGAAAATGTCCATTGAACACATAATTTATCGGGTGGTTTCCAAAGTTATCCCTCAATGCGCGTTTCGGCAGCCCACACTGCCTTCCTCAGGAATTCCACCTCCAAAATGGTATGTTCTGCAAAGACAATTATATCTCACTACCATGTCTCAACAATAAAAACCACTAGTGTCACTGTACAGATCAGATAAATAAAGATACATTTTGTCACAATAATATTGCGATTCACATCTATTGACAATAAGTCGGAGCCAAACAAGATTACAGTATTGAAGTACAATACAAAATAAGATGAATAAGGGACAATTGCTAAAGTATAATACAAAATACGATGAATAAGAGACAATTGCTAACTGAAAAAAGGGGGATGAAAAAAGAATAGATGTAGAGAGATAGATATAGAGGAAGTGAAGGGATCTAAAGTAGGGTATTCCTTATATTGTCACTCTAATTATGTAGGTCTGTTGAGATGTTAATTGGCATAACAGCAATAGAAATAACCTACCACTGTGTAAGTAATGCTGGATTCTACAGATGGTTATTCTTAGTCAGTATAAATAAATGTAGCCAATGCAACCGATAAAGTATGTATTCAATGGACATTTTCTATCAATGAGTTGTACTTTCATCTAAAGAATAAAACTGCAAATAATCTATTTAAAAGAAATAATGCATGATGAATGACTGAAGTTAAATACATTGCTCAAGTCATATTTGCCTATAGATGTCCAATGTTTAGACCTCTCTCTTTTTTTAGATTTACTACCATAAATAATAAATAAATAATTTTGTATTTTTCTAAAATTTAGTGTCACTATTCCTTATTTTTGAATCATTTACCATCTGTTGAGCTCTTTATTTAGTTGAAATTGCCCTAATTTATTCACAGTACCAGGTGACAAGTTCCACCAAGACGAGGATTAACCTGCTGCTCATGGCTGTCTCGAGATGCAGAGGGCCCACAAAGTCAATGCCCACCTGCTCAAAAGGGGTGCCAACAACAAGACACGGTTGGAGAGGAGCTTTGCACCTCTACGAGCTTTGTAACTTGCCTGGCAGGTGTGACAAGACCTACAGAAGGCATCTGAGTTCTTTCTCATTTGGGGCCAGTAAAAGTGGGTGACAAGCCTGTCAAAGGTCTTTTCCTGTCCCGAATGACCTGCCAGAGGCACATCATGAGTCAAGCCCAGTTGGAAGGTTCTGAAGCACTGGGCTACCACAGCACTAAGGCTTCCCGAGGCTCAGCAACCTTAGGCTCACTATACAGGAGATAATTCTTCCAATTAACCAGGTGAGATCCTGAGGCATTACCAGCTGCCTGGTCCTCGGCCTGTTTCCGAAGAACCGCAAGAGTGGAGCACTCTGGGTAGCACAGAATTCCTCCCTGGTGGTGCCTCATTCCTACTGCCAATGGGTCAGCTCAGGCAGGTCCCCTAGTTAGGCTACATCTTCCTCTGTAGGGACTGGGGTGCAACTCTCAGGTTCAGCCTCCTCCCGTACCATGAGAATTCCAGGAGTGGGTTTTCCGCGTCTCTTGCCCCTTCTCATCCTGGCAGACACCCGGGCCACTGTTTCATGCTCCAGTTCGTACTGATCACCCTCTCTGGCTGCCATGGACCATGTGGTGGGGCACACCCACTCTGGCAATCCCAACATCTCCAAGTGTAATGAGCTCCACCTCCTCCCAGGCTCCAGGTCGTTGCCGTGAAGACAATCAACAGTCATGGATGGAATCACAGCTACCCTCAAGGAACCTGAGAACCCTCCCCCCCTCTCAAAGGGAACCGTAGCAACCTTACACTGGCGCTCACTGTTGTCTACAGCAACAACTTGGTGGACCACATTAGGGACTATCAGATACCAGATGAAAGTGGACAGTTATTATTCTGGCTCCTGTGTCTCTCAGAGCTTCCATCTGCCGCCCATTAATGGTCCCCCACTGCCTGTACTTCTTAGTATTATCAGGCATGAGGTTTCTCTAGACCATCTCACGATCACTCAGGGAGACTAGGGTCATCTCAGCTGGCTCCCCATCACTAACTGGGACCAACACCTCCCCAAGTACTACACTCGCCATCCCCTGTGACTGCACACCAGTGGGTGGCTATGCTTGCTTGGAACACTTGAGACTATCTCTAAAGTGCCCTTCCGGGCTACAGTCAAAATGCTTAAGGGGTCCCTTCCCTCCAGGTTTAACTGATGGGAACCAACTTTCTTCTCAGAAGGGGGTTGGGAATCTACCCTGGGAACTAGCTTGGGTCACTTTTGAGAACTCCTTACTCTTATTAATTTTGTCCCCCATTCTTCTTCTGTTGGGGACCCTGCCCACCTTTGGTTGAGTCTCCCACATACAGCCTCTTGTGGACACTAATACTCTCTCAGCGGTCTGCCTCCTGAGCAAGCTTCCTGGGGTCTGTATGCTTACAGTCCATCAAGTGCTAGCGCAGCTCTGGAAAACACAGTCTAGACAAGCGTACCCACACAATCAAATTATACAGCCCCTAGTAATCTGTTACCTCACTGTCCTTCACCCAGCCATCCAAGGCTCTGCAAAAAGTATCAACACACTCAAGCCAGGTCTGGGATTCATGCTTGGTACTCTTCCTGAACTTGACCTAGTATCTCTCTGAGATAGTCTGTACCTAGTGGTCAGGGCATCCTTCCTGAAAGGGTAAGTAAGCTCACTTGCGGGCCCTAGTGCCAACAATGTATCCCTCCCTTCTACTGTAAAGTAGTTCCACAGACCAGCCCCCGATTTCTCTCAGGTACCCGGTGCATGTGGAGAGCTGACTCATAACCCTGAAACCCCCTATGTATGTCATCCACTTTGGCATACCCTTTCACTAGGTTCTTAAGTATGTGCACTTTAAAATCAGACTGCACTTTAGAATTGTCTGCCACCATCTGTGCTGGACGTGGCCTTCAAATCCAGCTCCTTCAAGCCAGTTCTTGATCTAGCATCATCTTTCTCTAATCTACGGCCATCCTATCCTTTTCTGCCTCACTGTTGAATTTGGCTAGTTTCAGATGAAGCTCTCTCTCATGCTGCATCTTGAGTTTTTCCAGCTCCGTCTGATGCTTCCTAGCCTCCTGCCTGCCCTCCAGCTCCTCTGTGGACAGATCTCTTGAAGAAACTTTGCTGCTTGCTCTGGAAGGTGCCCAGCAGAATCCCGATTCACAAAATCCCCACGCAGGCTTTGCACATTGTCATTCCCACCCTCTGTGTGGTCACAAGCCTTCTTTGCTGCCACCCAGGACCTCAGCGGCTTTTTTTTAGCTCTTTCTTTTTAGGGAAGCCTCTAATAGAACATTTGAGATGCTTGCAGAACATTTTGAGCTGAGGTACCATATGGGCCTCCAACCTCTCTTGCTGAAACACCAGATCTGCAGCTTAAACTGCTGGCTTACCAGCCTGAGACGTATTTGTAGATCAAACTCAGCAGTTGTAAAAAAAATAAGGAAAATCAAACCAGTATGTTGGGGTGTAATGGTCTGCGATATTGAAGTAGTATATGACAATCACTGTATGCAATGTACAACTGCAAGTCCTATCCTCACTGCTGATCACCATAAATGGGGTGTCTAGTTAGCAGTGGTTTGCACCCTGTTAAAGTAGGGACCCTCTCTCTAGTCAGGATAAGGAAGACACAAAGCTAAGATAACCCCTGCTCACTCCCTTGGCAGCCTGGCACGAGCAGTCAGGCTTATCTCAGAGACAATGTCTAAAGTATTTGTACATATACACATACAGTAACACAGTGAAAACACAACAAAAAGAGCCCACACCGGTTTTAGAAAAATAGACAATATTCATCTGACTCAAACAAGACAAAAATGACAAAAATCCAACATACACAAGTCAAGATATCACTTTTAAATGATTGAGCAAGTTTAGACCATAGAAATCAATGCATGCGCTTGTTTAGGACAAAGTACCTTAGATGCATCAAAAATCAAAGATGAGACAAGGCGCAGGGGAGGTGAGGTACCGGAAAAGCAAAATGATGTGTTGCTTCCTTACTATGCAGTGGAGGTGAGGCGTTGGTTCTCTACTGGCAGGGGAGGTGATGCTTCAGTTCCAGGGCATGTGGCCTCTGTTCCTTACTACGATGTGGGGTCAATGAAGAATCAGCACCCATGGACACTGCGTGAAAAATCTAAACATACTGTGTCGGTTCAACAGCAGCGAAGCAAGCACTGCGTCGGAGTCGGAGCGGGTGTCACGAATGTGGGTGATGAGGTGCTTTAGACTCATGCAGCAGCAATTTTTCTGACATGGTTAAAGCCGTGATAGATGCGTCAAGCAGGAATCAAACTTCTGGGCATGCAGCGGCGATGTTTCCATCTTTACAGCGAGGCGTCAATTTGGACAGATTTTGGGAGTCGATGCGTGGATTTTCTCCTTAAAATTACCAGATTTTACTTCCAAGGACTCAGGAGCTGGGTTTGGTACCACTTGGCAAGTAACGACTCTCAGCAGAAGAGCCCAGGCACTGGCAGGTAAGTCTAAGATGGCCCTGAGACTTCTTAACAGGAGGCAAGCTCAACTTAAGCCCTTGGAGAACCTTGGAAGCAGGATACAGAAACAAAGTCCAGTCCTTTCACTCCCAGGACAGAAGCAGCAAGCAGCAGGCCAACACAGCAAAGCACACATCAGAATGGCAGTGCCTCCTGACATTGTATCCAGTTCTTCTTCTTGGCAGAATGTCCTCAATCCAGAAGTGTTGATGTCAGAGGTCCAGTACTTAATACCCATTTCAGCCTTTGAAGTAGGCAAAAATCAAAGGACAGTCCTTGTTGTGCACAAGACCCTTCCTTTCCCTGCCCTGGTTCCAGACATACTACACTTGTAAGTGGTTACCAAACCGCTACAATGCTTACCTATGGGAGAGACAGGCCTTGGTGTAGTGAAAAACGAATTGGGAGTCACCACCAGGACATGTAAAACACAACAGTGCATGTCCTACCTTTTAAATAAACTGCACCCTCCTCATGGGGCTGCCTTGGGCCTACCTTAGTGCTGCCTTACATGCAATAAAAGGGAAGGTTTGGGCCTGGCACGAGGGTGCCCTTGCCAGGTGGAAATGGCAGTTTAAAAATGAACACACTAACACTGCAGTGGCAGGCCTGAGACATGTTTGCAGGGCTACTCGAGGGTGGTACAATCAGTGTTGCAAACCCAGCATTTGATTTATAGGCCCTTGGCACACATGATGCACTGTACTAGGGACATATTAGTAAATCAAATATGCCAATCATGGAGAAACCAAATACCATTACATTTTAGACAGGAAGCACTTGCACTTTAGCACTGGTCAGCAGTGGTAAAGTGCCCAGGGTCCTGACACCAGCAAAAACAAAATACATCATACAGTCAAAAACAAGAGATCAGATGCAAAAAGACAGGGGAAACTACACCAAAGTATGCCAGGTCTAAGAACTCTCCATTGCTTTTCTTTGTTAATACAGTAGGGGAGATCCAATCAGATGATTCCGTTACTTTGATCATGTCTTCTTTCTGAAGATTTCCTAGAATCTGCTGTAATTCCTTGTGGACACTAAAAGGGGCATTTCTCGGCTTCTGTTTGACTGGTGTGGCATTTCTTTTTAATGTATGCTATGGAAGAAGCATTTTGCTCTGCCTATTCCATCATTGAATACTTCGGGAAATATTTCTGTGATCCTCTGATCCCAATTATCTGCAACAACTACCATAAATGGATCCGAGGCGTATAAGCTGAGTGTAATTTCAAGTGTCCTTTGGTCATACCATCCTAGAATGCAGACTCCTCTTTTTGCCACATAAATTTCTAATTTTGGCAGATCTGTCTTTGAAGGTCACAGTAGTTGTGAAAAGTCCAAACAAATGTATCACATTACCACAAAAATGTTATAGCTCTGACATCTGGTTCTTTAAGCTCTTTTATTTTCCTGGAGAACTGGTATTCCAACATGTGGCATGGTATGATGGTGAATGGTGAATCAGAGTCCACAAGGAATATGTCACAATGCACATAGGTGCTTTAGTGGGTTGTTGGGTGAAGATCTACAGTCTTATCTCACCATACGTACCATGGTGTTACTGTCTGGTACAGCTTCCTTATGAACATCCTCTTCATAAGCTCCATCTTTTGTTATTTGAGTGACATGTGCTTTCCCTGCTATGCTTCTTTCTCTGCACATTTTGGAATGTACTTGATGCTTACAAATGCTACATTCTGTTTTTAATAGCTGGACAGCCTTTGTGATTCGCCAAGTGGGAATTGTTCCAACACATATAGCACAAGTATTGGCTATCCCTTCTGCTCAGTTTGTCTGCGCTTCCTCTGTGTGGTTTGCTGCTCGTGAAACACACTTCTGCAGCTTCTTGTTTTGTTTATCTTCATTAACATCTTTAACTCATGACATGGACTGTTCTATGGTTCCTGAAATATTACATCATCACTGAAACAATCCCCCATTTTTAAAAATGTTGCACAGAAAAATTCAGCCCAGATCAACTATGTCTACCCAAGCTAAATTATTTTTCTACGGATCCAAAAACACATATCAAAAATGCAAATCTCTGGACAACAATCTTTTTAAAGCGGTATATCAGAGGTATATCAGGGGGCCAGGGTTATATCGCCCACCAACCTCAAACACAGTGGCAGAGAAGAGAAAGCATTCCAATCCTCATTGCTAATTTGTGTTGGATAATTGAAAACAAATCGACACAGTGAGGAGCAGATACATTCTTTACTCTTCTCGCGCAGCGGCTGGTGCTATTATAACCGTCAAAATTGTTTCCTGTGTACATTAATCCCCAACATTGTAAGCACTACCAAGTATGCTAAGGGGGGACTCAGCAAAAAGGAATGGGGAGCAGTCACATGGGGAAAGAAGGAATGTAAAAGTGTAAACAAGGGCAAACATATGTCTATACAAATTGATACGCACTACACTTCATATTACACCTTCCCTTCTGTTTATCTTCACCTTCTTATCACACAAATCTTTCATCACCTTAATAAGGTACATTCTGTTTCCCAGTAGGAACAAATATGTCTCATCATTGCCCTTTTGTGCTGAATATCCTCAAGGGCACCACACTCATGTTTCTGGCTTAACAGAAACCTGCTACTGTTATAGTTACTTCTGTGTGTTCCCTATTTAGGGCCACCGGTTTGTGAGGCCCTCTCTGCACCCTTGTTGGCAACCGTTCAAGTTTTTTTTCATTTTCTTTAAAAACGTCAGCCCAGAAAGCAAAGCGGATTAGCAGCATGTATGGTTAGGGACCCTTCTCATGTAACTCACAAACTGTGGGCACAAATGACTCCATCTCATGCCCCCTATTCTGTGCCACCTCCCCTTGTGCCTACTCATCGTCCAAACTTAGCTTCGCTTCCTCTTTCCACTTTGCATGTTCACCTGCCCACTTCATTATGGAGTTGTCACAAATCCAGCTGCCTTTTTCTGATTCCCCACCTGCTTCCTGTCTTGTTGTAAAATGACCTAATTAGTGCCTTCCTCTCTGCTCCAGCCCCCTTGGGCATACAAATTCCCAGATCTGAGTTCCACATACCAAAATCTTTAACAATCTTCACTCCAGCTCATATTCCTCAGTCACCGCCTTCACCATCCTGAAGAAGTGTGCCCCATATTGTTTTGGTGGCCAAACTGTCCCCTTTATGCATTTCCTTAAGGCCAGCAACACTTGCTTATCTGTCACTCCTTTTTCCTCTTCGTGCTTCCATATCTTTCCCTACTTAGTGCCAGCATTCTCACTGTTTATCAACACCTGGCATATCTTTCTCCTGTCTGACCTTCCCAGATGTACATGCATCTTCCTTCCCTTGTGGTCCGTCCCGCTCCTCCGCACCATAGACTTCATCATTTAGTATCACATAACCCAGCTACATGGTTGGTAGCCTCAGTTCCCATGAAATGCTATCCTCACCAATTTTCGTGACATGATCATTGGCAAACGCCTTTTCTTGAGGACCTTCTTCTGTTTGCTCCATTCCTGATAATCTCTTCGCATGCATGTTTATAAGGCTGTCTTATGAAACTGGCCAGCTGGAACGCATGTGGGCCTCTTTTACAAGACCATTGCGCCATTGTGCCTCATTTTTTTTGATGCAGCGCAGTGTGCCTGCCCATATATAAAAGGCCACATAAAGTCGGCCTGCATGACTTTTCATTGCCTTGTAAATATAGGCCCCTTTCACGCATTACTCTGTGTGAAAGGGGCATTCCATGGGTGTTGTTGCGTATGTTGCCACGCAACATCCATGGAACCTGACAATTTCCTAGGTTTACAAAGTTTTCTAAAGCTGGGAATTCGTCAGAATCCTACGCCTCCCAGGAGAGGCATGGGAGTGGCCCAACAAGAAGAAATACTTTTATTTCTCCTCATTTTCCCTCTTTCTATGCATGCTGCAGGACGCAGAATGCAAGAAAGAGGAAAATGCCATCGATGTTTGTTTTTGTGCAGGAAGGTAACCCTTCCTACACAAAAACAATCATCCTCGCAATGCAGGTAGCCTTGCAGCTTGATGCAAGGGTGCCTGCACTGACGCATGGCAGCCAATTGTGTGCCAGCACAGGGGAAAGCACACTGATGCGTCGTATTGTTGTTAATACGCTGCATCCCTGTGCTTTTAGAATGACAAATACTGTGCAGCAAAATAGCTTGTGGCACCACACTGCGTAATTTTTTTGTAAATGAGGCCCTGTGTGTCCTAGTTTCCACAATTCCTCTGGCAATTCCTCCCCTTGTTCGTCCGCTGCAGGTACCATCCCACAGAATCTCAACCACTGACATGGGTACAGAGCCTCAGCAGTGCCGTTGTTCAGTTCTGGGGTGTCTGGCATGGAACATGATGTTCCACTGCAGACATTTTAGCGGCAAGTCCCTAAACAGCCTGGGAACAGAACGGCCCATAGCAGATTGCCTGTTGATCACTCTCACCACTGCCTCATTATCCATGATAAAGATCCTCTTCTGGTTTGTCAGTCTCCTGCCCCACAGCTTCACTGTCAGTTCTACTGGGAAGAATTCCAAAAAGGCATTGATAGGCCCAATGTTTCTTCTACTCCTGAGGCAACTCTTTTGAGCACCAATGTCCCTTCCAGTGCAGCCCGAACCCAACTCT
Source organism: Triturus cristatus (assembly GCF_964204655.1). Lineage (NCBI taxonomy): Eukaryota > Metazoa > Chordata > Amphibia > Caudata > Salamandridae > Triturus > Triturus cristatus. Next base: position 348,307,886 of record NC_140586.1, on the reverse strand, counting down.
TCCAGACGCATCAAACACTATCTCTATTGTCCAGATGAGAGAATCCGATTGTAACCACATCAATACTCCCTAGTAGCTGTCCAGAAATTTGCACAGAATGGATACATCCTCTTTCCTCACTTCTGATATTCTCATCTTCTAATGCAGATTCACAGCCCTTTTCATGGACAGGCCTAAGAGCTTGTAAAATGCCAGGGCCAGGGCTACCACCTTATATTTGAAATTCAGATGGTCCGATAGTTGTTGCTTTTTCTTAATGTGCAATTTTGTCTTACTTACTACCTATCTCAGCAAGTCTCTTAACATTCCCAGCTTGTCTTTTGGCAAGTGTGTCGCTTTGGTGACAGAATCAATGCCAAGGAATGCTATTCATGTGGCTGTCCCATCCGATTTTTCGGGGGCCAATGTCATTCTGAACAAGTCCACTCCTCTTTCTATCATTCTCATCAGATTCCTCCATTCACCATGTTCGCTTCTCTTTCCCACTCATGGTAAATAGTCGAGGTAGGGCAACACTTGCTGTGAACACACCTCCTTTTTAGGTCAGCGCATGTGCTGAGTCGGAGAGACATTTTGGAGGTGAGTTTTCAAAGTGCTGCTGGCTAGCCTAGCGCTTGCGTTCAGGCGAGCGTGCACTCGTGAACCGCCAGCCTTCAGCAGCACTTTTAAAACTCGTGCTTTAGAGCGTCATCGCGATTGCGATCACTTTCGCTTTCAGAGCGATCGCGATGACTTTCGCTTTTACGGCCGCGCGGCGTTACTTTTACTGCCGCGCGGCCAATGCTTGTTTGTTTTGTTTTCTAAAGCTGCCCACCCACGCGTAGAAGCATTACTCTCACTCCCACCTGTATCCAACTTAAAAAAGTTCTATGGTGGCTATGGCCTGCAACGTGATATCCTTCCACAAGACACGGTAATTCTTAAAAATCATCAAAATTAGAAGTTACTGACTTTCTAAAACAGGTTAACTTAGGAGCCGTATCGGAATCGCACGGATACAAGACTGTACTCGATGCAAATGTGTGTCCCTGAAATGTCCCCCCGAGAGAGGATGTATGAAAGTGCGCGCGCGTGATCGATCGCCTTGACGTGCAGAGTCATTAGAAACACGCTGCTCACCTGAGACTATGGACCGAGCGGTTCCTCATCCACGGCTCCAGCTCGCTCAGGGAAAACATCGCCTGCCAGCCCAGCAACTCCAGGTGAGGCCAGTCCCACCACACCTCGAATCAAATCCGTCCACCGAGGGGTGTATGCTCGCCTGCTCCTCCCCCACCACCTTCCATGAGTGAGGAGTTCCGGCGTCCGCCGCTTCTTTCTCAAACTCAGAGCTAGTGTGCGCGTGGTGAGGAAGTCCGCCGCTGCGCCAGAGAGGCTTCTCTCGTCTCGTGCCTTCTGTCCTCCCCATGCCACCTCCCCTCCTCTCAGGGCTGGACTGGCCGTAGCGGGCACCGGGCAATCCACCGGTGCGCCGCACGGGTGGGGGCTGGTTTTGGGCCCCTGGGGGCCGTTTTTGTTACAGGGCCGTTTTTGCAGCATAGGTGCAAAATCGGCCCTGTAACAAAATCGTCCGAAACCGGCCCTGGCAAAGAGATCGGGGACACCCCCAAGTTGTGGGGGGGGGGGCTGACGAGCACTGTGCCAGGGCCGGTTTTGGTTCCCAGTCCCGCCCTGCCTCCTCTGCAGGGGTAGGCTTTCAGCTACTCCTATGCCCGCTCCCCACCGAAAACATGGCTCCCTTTTTAATGTATGTAACTCACCACTATGGCAGGCCTAACAAGCCCTAAGCCAGGGTGCTGTATGTTAAAAAGTGGGACATGTACTTTTACATGCTCCAGCAGTAAAAACCCTCAATTGTCATTTTTACTGTGGAAAGGCAAGTAGCCACATTGGGAGGTACAGGTGCTTGCTTCTAAATTGGACTGCAAAGTTTGGTACAATTTGGCATTAAAAGAATCAATGCATTAAATCTGATTTGATAGTTAGATGAAATCTGATGTCAATGGTGTGCAAAGTACAACTTTAGAAGTTGCCACTTTAGTTGCCCATGGTTTCCAATGCCCGTTTAGTAATGTAGATGAGGCTTGCTCTCCAGGGAGCTTTCTGTCTGTCTGGAAGACATGCTAATGAATTTCAGGAAAGAACACAGTAGAGACGTTCAAAGGACAGAGGTGTTACCTCCCTCTTGCAGGAAGCCACACAGGTGTTAGCCCAAAAGACGAGCTTCAAAGGAGAAGCTGCTTTTGACAGGCAAAAGGGTAACACTTGGCGAGGGACTGCTCTATTTTATGTGCAGACAGGCTGGCGCTGGGGACAGGAGAGGACAAGACAGTTGTCAAACCGTTTTTTCCAGGGGCGTGTAGCCCCTTGGTAGCCACATCTCTAGGGGTGGGCTGAGGAGCTCTGAGTGTTGCGAGAGGGGTCTTGCCATGTTGGGAGTGGGCAGAGTGGTGCAATCTGGAATAGTTGGATGCCACGCTTCCCAGGAAGTGGTCATCAGGAGGGAGGGAACCTGGCAGCCAATTTGCTACAAACTGCATCCTACCCTGAGGGCATTTTCTGAAGATAAATAGGGCACCCTGGCACCCAGAACTCAGCCGACTTGGAAGAAGGACTGTCCTACTGCATTAGGGACCAGGAAAGATAGGCTGCACAATCGAAGACTATACCTACTGCACCTGTTGGCTAGCAAAGAGAGAGACTGTGCCTGCTGTGTCCTGCTCAAACAGGAGTTGTCTCCAGAGCCCAGTCAAGCCAAGAGACTCAAAGGGCCAACCGACTGGTCTCCTGTTCGCAGGACAAGGACGCAAGAGCTGAAGAAGCCTGGTGGGCTAAGTTGGTAACCCAATGTCTTCAAGATGCTACCACCACCGTTGCGCTCTCCAAGGACCAAGACCTGATGTGCAGAGCTGCAGCTAAGTGGGCTGAACTCGGGAGTACTGTCAGAGAATTGCTTGGGCCCTCAGAAGATGAGTTATTGGCCCAGGAATGATTTGCCTGTGACCACGACAATGGACAACTAGTAGTCCAGTGGCAACTGGACTTCGTCCAGACAAGAGAGGACTCCTCCGGAAGTTGACCCTGCAAACAAGACCCCTCACCATTCTTTCTGGACTGAGGAAACCTTGCAGGAAGACCCTCATTGACCGCATCGCATCCACAGAATCCTTTGAGCATCTTCAGTATCCTTCATCCTTGTATTAGGACTACTCTATGGGAATGCATTGCAATGTGGAAAAAGTGCCCGAAACTGTTGAAGGACTGCGTCTCCTGTGAAGGTAACTATTCTTGAGGACCTTGCTGGTCCCCCTGACGGAGCTGGTCACCCCAAATACTTCTAACTGACCACATTGAAACTTACCTAAGTTGTCTTTGGAAAAGTATCTCAGTCTCCAATTCGCTGACTTTGCCACGGCTTATTCACAGTTGAGTGAAATTGCATTAACTTATTATTGCTTGTAAAATCTCTATCTCCAGAACGCTCCAGTGGATCTTTTCTTCCCAGTGTCTAAAATCTTATGAAATCACAGTCTATTTTTATGAATTGGTGTCGGATTTAATGAGTGCTGTGTCAATTTCTTCTTCAATTGTTTTGATGCTGTTTAAATGCTTAACAGCTGTTCCTCTGTGCAAAACCTTGTTGTTCAGTGCCATAGCTACCCAGAGTTGTGCTGACGGTTTGGAAGACAAAACCTAAAGGTCCTAAAGGGGTTGGTAAGTGTATTACATGGTGGAGTTACACTACCATACTACATAATACACCACATTTCTCACACCAGGATAAATAGAGTGTTAGTCTGAGCTCTCCCTTGCCTTTTTAGGAACTACGCCTATAGGTGATGTGATAAGCGCCCCCATTGGTATACCGAGTAACAGGCCTTTCAAACGTCCAACTTGCACTTCTTTCCTTAATTCAGCATGTACTGTTTATTGAATATCCTTTGCTGATCGTAAATTCTGAGCCAATCAGTGGTGCTGTGGCCCATTGTACGGTATCATATCATAAGTCCTTCCAAAAATCCTTCCTTCAAATTTTGTGCTGTCTCTCTGACCAGCTATCGCTGGAGCCAGGGGTGCTCCTTTCCATTTGCCTCTGCCCCAGAAACCTTGCTCTGCCCATTAGTTTCCGAAACATTGTACTACTGGGCAGTGGCGTAACGAAACTTGAGGGGGCCCCCCTTCAAAGAACATGGAGGGGCCCCTCTCCGGACTCAGTCAGGAGATCTCAATCCAGGGTACTGTGCTGAGGTAGCCCCCTGGAGCTCAGGCCCCCCTGCACTACAGGGGCTGCAGGGGCCTTTGTTACACCTGTGCTAGTGGGGGGTTTCCTCCATAACATGATCACTCATGCCAGAATCTACTTGGTTTCTTATAAAACATCAATTTAATAAGTTCCAAAACGTTGCTGGAATCCCATCTTTGGCCTATTCTAGGCCTGGGTGAAAATTCCGTTCCGCTCACGGAAATTGCGATAATTTGACATTTTCGCGTTCGGCGAAGAGCGCGAAAATGTCAAAATTTCCGCAATCCTTATCTTCCCGGAATTTTTTCTCTTGCTCGCGCTGTAAAAATATACATTCTCGCGTGCATGCGATCGCCTTACCTGAATCCCCGCATTCGCCGACAAGTTTTCCCGATCTGGTCGCGTTCTCCACGAGATGTTGGATTGTTGGTAGCCATTTGCGCTGTCTCACGACGGTTCGCGCCCGCATTAACGTCATTCGTCGCGCGATCACGTCTTTCTTCTCGCGATCATGCACCGCGAGACAAGTGAAAACAGGATGGCCGCGCCCGTGAGCAACCGCATGGGTAAGTTGGCGAGCCGCGATCACGGGCAGTTAAAAAACATCCGCGTCTTCGTGATATTTCCGCATGTTTGCGGAGATTTTTTACATTTTTGCGATAGTTTGCGAAAGTGAATTTCGCAAATTCCGCCCACCCCTAGCCTATTCCCTTCACCCCCAGGGTGAAGCATGGCTGAAACATTAGTGTGGGAAAGTAATACATGAATTGCTGTGTGCACTGGTGGGCTTGATCTCATAGGAATCATCCACTGAAGCCAACACTTGATATCCACATCTCCTCATGGCTTTTATTGGTACAGTCCTCTCCTTAGTCCTGAGCTTGTCTAGATACTTCAAGAGTGGAATGCTACACATAGTAAATGCTAGCATACATGGCGAGCAATGCCATTCACATGTCTGTTGGTAGGCACTTTGGATCACTTATCCAACTCTCTCTTTTTAGCCTTATGCATTTCTCTATGGAGGTCTTTGAATATATGTGTACGTGTGCTAACCCATATTTTCTCTTTGGTTTTGGCCAAGAGTTGTCCCCCCCAATGGTGCCACTATCCCCATATAGGACAGTTTCACATGTGTGCTGATGGGTGCCCCTAACTGGCCTTACTTTCCTGTTTTCTCCTTTTCTTCAATCTGACCTTGCTGCTGACCTTTCCTCCTCATTTTATTCCTCTCCAATACTTTAACCCTTGCTCACCTTCTCCTTTTTATCTCAGCTATTTTTTATTTCTCCTGATCATTTCCCCCATGTACATTTGAGGCATTGTCCACACCATCCTTTCTCTCACCTCTAAAAATATGTGCACGTCTCCCACCAGAACCTCAGGAATTCCTCAAACATTAAGTCCTGTCCCATCCATTTTCTCTGTTTCCATTTTATCTCTTTTGAGGCTGCCTTATGACCTCTCACCAATCTCCTTCTATTCCACAAATACTCCCTGGGGGCCACAGCCTCCTGCCCACTGCACTCTCTTTTCCACCCTTATTTCCTCTCTCCCCAGTTCTTCCTTGTGAATATTTCTTTCTTTCTCTCCTGTGTATTTCTCTCTTACTCTGCAGGCTGTGGTTTTCTCCTTTATTCTTCCTCCTATATCCTTAGTCGTCCTTCGATCCTTTCCCTTTGCTCATTGCCATCTTCTGCAGCACCGCCACCACCAATTTCAGCAAGGACCTCTCTCCTGCCCTGTTTCCATCTCCTGCTACTCCTTTTCCTTCTTCTGTCTGGCTCTTGTGGTCCATGGAGGGCACCTCTCTTTCTTCAATGCCATCTACGTCATCTGCCACACACATCCTGGGCTTACCCTCAACAGATTTCTGACAAGCAGGCTTTGTTTTGGACAGTTGTGTTGAGGTAGCAACACTGAACCCAACATGTTTATTTGAATGTGGCCAAGCTAGACGAACCATGTGAAAATAATAGAAAAATGCCTAACCCAAATGCAGTTACAATGTAACTTAATTGATAACAGCAATAATTCATGGAATAGTAGCGCTATTAAGAGATGATATCTCATAAAACTTACATACCTTCAAAGAATAACTAACGGTGAGTGAAATGTTTCATTCAGCAAATGGAATCTGCAGAATTTTGATCACTCCGCAGTACTCCTTAATGCGGAGTTCCAGCCAAATTACGCCAATCCCCACATGGCAGAAACTTTCTATCACGAGGCTGCGGAAAATGCGATCTGGCGAGTGCGAGTGAGATTTGGCATCCCTTGGCATGATTATCTAACACAGGTGGTTGAGGCTGGTAATGAGCGGTCACGGTCCAAGGGCTGCCTCTTGATTAGATTTGCTGTTTCTCAGAGTATATTTTCTACTCAAGCGGCAGCAATATTAACTTGCATGGGAGCGCGCTCTTGCACAATGCACGTGCCATTTGCACTGATAGTTCAGTGTTGCTCGTGCTACTGGCGCTAAATTGCAGGGTGAGCTACATATTTTCCACGCGTTGGTGGAGGTCCATGAAATCTTGCAGAGTTTTTAGGTAACTTCGCGGAATTCCAGAGTGAAACTCTGCAAATTCCACCCATCCCTAAGAATAACATGATATTGCAGACAATACAGATAAGGTTTCTTATCTCCATGAAAGTGATGCCGGAGACTCCTTATTGGCATTCATGATCAATATCAATACAAAAAAGATAAGGGGATGGATGGAATGCTTGAATTAATCTCAGCCACTGGCTATCATTTAGGTCCGCATCGCAATCCATTGTTTTCCCCACCATGACACCTCAGTTGGGACCCATATCCAATTCAGTCTTCACTCTGCTCCTCATGACAACAGTACAGCCTGAACTACCAGGTGGGTCCTCATTGAACTGGAACTAAAGCAACCCAGGGCCAGTCTCCCCTTTATTAGTACTCTTCAGCCAGGTAAAGCTTGGTTCCAGAGGCACACTGAGCCCGGGGCTGACGTCTGGACATACCCGGTGTATTTAGGGCATCAAATGCAAAAACGACAAGATGATGGATGGAATGCTTAAATTAATCCCAGCCACTGGCAATCACTTGAGCCGCATCCCAGTCCATCATTTTTCTCCACCACGCTCCCTCAGTTTGGACCCAACCATATGCAAAACAGTCTTAACCCTGCTTCCAGGCCCTCCCTGAACTAGAACACAAGCAACTCAGGAGGGTTTCACCTTTATTAGCGCTCTTTGACCAGCTATAGTTTTGTTCCTGTTGCACATTGAGAATATAACCCACGTTTGGGATTACCCTTTGAAGTTAGAGCATCAAATGCAAAACAACAAGGTGATGGATAGAATGCTTAAATTAATCTCAGCCACTAGTTATTGATACTTTAATTAATCTCAGCCACTAGCAATTGCTCATGCCGCATCCCAATCCATCAATCTTTGCCCACAATGCCATCTCAGTTTTGACTCAGACATATGCAATTCAGTCTTGACCCTAGTCCGCATGGAAATTGTTCAGCCCGAACTGACAGTCCAGGTCCTCCCTGGACCGGAGTACAAGCAACCCTCCTAATAGTATTCCAAAGTCCCTAACCGATGCGTCAGTCCCTATCACTGATATATCTACTCATGATTATCAGGGTGCACTGTTCCTCAGGAAACGTTCTCAACCTTGCTCACCTAAAGAGCAAAAAGGAATACCTCTTCCAGTGCTTTGTGCCATTCCACAGTTGATTTTTGTTTCAATAGAATCACTTTTACTTCAATACCCATTTCACTTTTTTCACCATGTCATTTGATTCAACATTTCATTTGCTCATATTCTTTCACTCACTCTTAATTATTTTCACTCACATATGTTAATTTTTATTGGCCCTTAAGCAACTCCTAAAAACCTAGTAATACTTCCTTCATCAGCAATGACACATTTACAATCAGTCTAGCCCATATATCTCAAAGTAAAGATTCCATATTATGTCTCCACATATCTTGACACCACATGCCCATTTCCTGTTACTACAATTTGGCACCTGCTACCCATCACTAACGTTCACCCAAATCCAAAGTGAATGTCTAAGATAAAACAAATACAGATAAATAAAGATTACTGGTTTGCTCTTTTATTTCCCTGGAGCTCCTGTCCCTGCATTCCATAATTGATTACTATTTCTATCTTCCACATGCTAATGGATATTTACACAGCATCATGTGTAACTACATTTCACAATTGCACCACTGACTAAAAAGCAAAAGGCTTGATTCACAAATGTAAACTTAACACTTTTGTATAAGTATACGTTTTCTTATTGTATTCACAAGCTACACGTGCAAAGACACAGGCTTTTTGCTGGTTTTCCCCCACTTTTTGTCCCCATTTGACCTACTAGCTGCTGGTTTTTCGACTCTCAGAGTGAAATGAGGCCTGCTAACCAGGTCTCAGTGCCAGTGTTGTAACCCAATACAAAGTGTATGTCAAATTGGCTATCCCCAATTGTCAAGGACTGACTTACTTATAAGTCCCTAGTATTTGGTACTGAGAGTACCAAGGCCATGTAAGGCAGAGTGTCCAACCAGGTATGCAGCACTGATTGTGCCACCCTGTGGTGACAACATAAACAATTGCTCCCAGCCTGCCACTGCAGACTGGAAGGGCAGTCCACACATGGGCAGTTCGACTTTGCCATTACCACTAATTGCAAAGCCACCACATCCCTAAACAATATATGGAAGTCTCCCCTAAGAAAGGCGCATAGAACCTTAAGGTAGGGAGCTGTACAGTACTAAGTGAGACGTGTATTTATATACATGTCTTAAGAGCAACACTTTCAAATTGTTGTTTTGCTGGGGAAAAGTTAGTAGCACCATTGGCTAATACAGGGTTAACGACTTGCACCTCAGCCTGGCTAACTTCTGAATGGGACTACTTAACTGGGTACTGTAAGGTATAATATTAATCATCGCATGAAATCCGACCTGATGCCCAGGTCACATTTAATGTCACTAGTAAAGTAATGCAACTTTAGGAAGTTGGTCCAGCTGGTCCAATAGCCTCACATGGGCACTGGCCAGCAGAGAGCTTTCTGCCCGCCTGGGGAGTCATTTGAAAGACTCCCCAGGAGGGGTGAATAAGCTAAAACTGTCACCTGGTAGACGAAAACTCAATTTTATTCTGGTGCCTTCAGTCGACAGGATTAAAAAGGAAAGAATGACAGGGAGATTGGAAAGAATACTAACTATAGAGTCATAGTCAAGCTTTAAAGGCCACCTTACACGCAGGGATGGTAGTGCACTAGTGGCCAGAGGGGACCACGCAGAGGACTTCCAGCCCTGCGTGTAGGGCAGCCTTTGAGGCTTGAGAGGGAGTAGTACATTGTTGTTACAGTATGGAAGTGGACCCCATGATTACGACACTGTGGCCCATTTTTTGGTCTCGCCTAGGCAGAGCTTGCGCTGTCTCTTTGAGACATTTATTCAGGATATCCCTGTCCTTTGTAAATGGTGGCTTTTTATAGGTCAATAGGCTTAGTAGTCCCTCCTTAGTACCGCCTTGTCTCTTGCAACCTCCCATGAGGACACCCACTGTTACATGTGTTGTTACTCCCTCAAAGTACTATTTTCTTACAGGGCTTCAGGCAGGTCACACGCTTGGTCCTAAGCAAGGCTGGAAGTGGTTACTGTACGCACTAGCACATCTCACATTTACATGAGAACTTCAATATATTTCCCTTCATCAGCTCCACACAGAGGACAACCTAATCTGGCATTAATATAATAATTATTTTGTCACATTTAAAGGCTATTAATTGGTTATATAGACACAGCTATTTGAATGTACTCATGGTACAGTCTTGCATGCAATGCATTATGGGTAGGGTGGATCTACCATATCTTTTGCAGTGTCCAGTACCATATGTGGCCAAAAAAGGTCCCATAGGACCTCTTTTGGGCACATATGGTACTGCCCCCTGCAACATGGCTAGGTAAAAAACATTCACATTTATAATGCCAATAACTCCAACTTTGCAGGGTGCAGTACTATATGTGGCCAAAAGAGGTCCAATGGAACCTCTTTTGGCGACATATGGTGCTGCACCCTGCAACATGGCTAGGTAAAAACATTGCAATTTTCAACGCCAACGTTGCGGCGTGCAGTACTATATGCGGCCAAAAGAGGTCCCATGGCACCTCTTTGGCCACACATGGTACTGCAACCCCAACATGGCTAGGTAAAAAACATTGGCAATTAAAATGCTAGTAACTCCAACTCCAACAAATGAGAGACCAATTACATTTCCAATGCAATAGGTCTCACATTTGCTAAAGTTAAAGCTGTTGGTATTGAAAATGACAATGTTTTTTACTTTTGCTTTTTTTATACCATTGGCAATAGTGCTATGCAAATATAATAACTCCACTGCAAATAAAAAAATACAAGTAAAAAACATTGTTGTTTTCAATGCTAACAGCTCTAACTTTAACATATGTGAGAACTATTGCATTGCAAATGCTTGTTGTGTATCTTCTGGCTTACTTTGACGAGGTCGCTAAAAGTGTTTTTTGCTAATTTAATTGCAGAGTGACAATAATAGTTTTTTAGCCCCCTGCTGGGATCCCCACAGGGCAGAAACATGTTGACCTTGACTCTATAGGGCGTATTCTTTCCAAACTCCCTGTCGTTGTTTCCTTTTTAATCCTGTTCACTGGAGGTGCCAGAATAAAACTGAGTTTTCGCCTAGCAGGAGACAGTTTTATCTTAATCACCCGTCCCCAATTTATGTTAAAATGAGCTAGCATGCTGTACCTCACTAAAACATCTTTGCTCATCAACCTCAAAACACCTCTGCTCCTCTCCATTGGAGAGTAGTTGTAGCCCACACCAGGCAGCCAGCAGGGCAGGTGTGAGGAGGGAACCTTATGATGAAGCATGTCATCCAAGGTTGAGTGAGAGTTCTCTCCCTAGGAAATGCATTCTCCAACAGACAGCTTTTTATGAAAGGTTGTCCTTTCCTTGTTCTTTCTTTGTGTGCACCAGACGTACTTCGGTGTGTTTCTACTTAAAAGGGAGCAGTATGTCATTGGATGGTTCTCTTCTCCTTTAGAGCCCCTGTGTATAGTGAATGATATTACCTTACCACATCTGGGCCCATATTATTTGTCGAGCGCATAGCCCCAGACAAGGTCTGTGCACCCTATTACAGTGTCTTCTCTGTCCCAGTGCAGCTGCGATCTTGCCCCTTCCCTAGTGGCAGTACATTAGTAAGAGGTGAAATGGCTGTTAGAAACAGCTGGACCGTGTTTCACTGTGCAGGTGGTAAAAGGTGGAAAGTGATCGCCCTGCAGGAGGGTGCAGCTAACCTTTGCTTCTGCCTGCAGGGGGATGTCTGAGAGGTCCATTTAACCCATTCCCCACACCCCTTTCAAGGATTCCCTTTTGGGTGGTGCCTTGACTGTGCAAATCATCTTGATAGTGCACATTCAGTGTGTCCCCCGACATCTCTTTTGCCTCTGTGCCAGAATCTAAAATATAGCACAGACCCAAAGGCTAAGGAAGATACACCCCCTACATGCGCCAGCGTGATCTGGATTACTGAAGATGCTGCCTAAACGCCTTTGACACTTTTATAATACCAAAGTAACCCAGTGGCTCAGAAGGCAGATGCACATGGCTGTTTCACCCCAGAGGCACTAGGTGTATTACCCCACCTGCAAGTCATAAACACCAAGCAACATCCATATTGCTCCATGTTTTCCGAACTGTGATACCTGCCCCTATGCCTCATTGAGAAGTATAAAATGCATGTAATTTTTTTTTAATTGAAAACAAATGGTTTACTGATTAGATCAGTTCTCAGAATCTGGGAACAACTATCTTTTTAATATCTATTTGTATTTTTATGCCACTTGTTCACCCAGGACATAAGTCATGTCATATTTGTTTCCCCAATATTGTTCCATGGTAGAGTAAAATTTCACAGATTGCTATTTTTTAAATACTAAGTGAAAACCTCTGAAAACTCCATCCACTAATTATGCCTCCACCTGGTCCTTTCATCGGTTTCTGTCAATTAAAAATCTTTAGCACTTTTCGGAAACTGTTTTAAGTTGAATTATTTATGATAATATCTGAGATTTGGTGATTGCATACTTTTTTATGTGATTCATATTTATCTGTGTAGAGTATTTTTGTTGCTATGTTGCCCTCTGACCGAGGCCTAAACCAATTTTATAACCAAATAAATAAAATAAGTACTTGAACAGAGCACAAAGTGCTTGTTGCATGCACACCAAACGTGAATTGAACTGAACATTGTTTGATGCTACATAACAGGTTTTGTAGAGCCATTATCAAATGCTGTTGGCTTCTTTCTGTTCTACTCTCCACATTACATACATTGAAAAAATAAATCTCAATCTGGCATGTTGATCTGTATAGAAATTGGTATTATGTTCATGATATAATTGAAAGTGATTTTTCGATTTTGTTTGAATATCAGATCATTAGGGGTGTATCCATCAGTGATGCAGCTGGTGCAATGGCAGTGGGGCCGGGATACGTGAAGGTCCCACTGCACTCCAATTACTTCTTCCACACATCGATTGGATATGGGTCAATTAATTTGCTTGCATTAGGGCCCTTGGCATCCTTGCTCCGCCACTGTAGACCATGCCACCTACAACTCACATGCAAAGAGGCATGGTCTGCACCATTGTCAGTGTATCAGGAAATAAGTGTTAGAAGACTAGACTGGGGTCACATTGACCTACCTAGTGCTACAATGCCTGGAACGCCTCTCAAGACTCAGAAGACAATTTCCATGCACCCGATGAACCAGGATACAAGTCTCCAATGCATCACAATGACAGGCACCTTCTAATGACTTTCTATTTTGCTCTCTGCTCTGCCACGTGAGAACTTCTCTTTGCTATAATCACAAAATTGTGCTTAGACTCCACCAGCTCCACCCTGGGAACTGGCAAATCCTGTAACTTAATCCCCACTTGCCCTCTAAATCCAATAAATATGTATATGTGTATTTAATGTAAATGCGATTTTAGTTTCTTGTTAATTCAATGTTGTATCCCCTTTGATGAACTAGCCTTCCATGGGAGTACACTAAACTCTCCACTTTAATTAGCATGCGTCTCCATTAAATTTTCAAACGTTCAAGTGTACGTGTGAGCAATGAAGCGCTACCCTCACATGAGCTTCCTATTCCAAGTCTGAGAATTGAGTGCAACTATTGCCCACTGAGCGAACTTTCCTCTGCATTGGGGTGGAGAAATGTTTTTTCAGATCAGTGAGGCCCTTTTCAGATATCTGCATTCACCATGTTTGCTTCTGGTTCCTACTAGCAGGAAATTGTTGAAGTTGTGCGCAGTGGTGCAGCAAGTATTTTTATGAGCCGGCGTGCTGCTATTATTGTTACATTACTAAATTTATAAGGACTGTGAAAAATCTAAGCATCACACAAAGAATAAGTGTAATGGATGAGCCACACCAATTCGGCAAAAGAGTGGTAAGGGTATAGCAGTGTTACTTGAACATGAAATTCCTTAACAAAACAAGAAAAGAGGCATTTGGCAAGACAGGAAAAGTTTGTTTAATTAAACAGTGCAGCTGGGAGAACCATTACAGGCAAAGAGTCTGAGGACTGTCTCAATTTACAATCGGTCTAACATGGGTTTTTATACAGTTCATTGAATGCAATAAAATAGTTCTGGCAATCCTTTTTTTGTAAGGAATGTGAGCCTCTGTCTAAAGAGAGATAAATTAATGTATTGGATGAGGAATCCAGGTGGGCCTCGACCTCACGTGGACACAATGCGGCCAGTGGGTAAAGTATTCAGATGTCCATAATAGGGAGTCAGCGATCACTGAGTGTACTGTGTGTGCTGTGTCCTGATTAGCTATGTGTCCCTAATTTCATGTGGCATCTGACTTTATGGTGGTTTGGGAATGTGAGTAGCCCTCCAGCCATGTGTGCTTTATTGAAGCCAATCTCCTTGGACCATTGTGATGTCGCTGCCCCTATCTGTGGGATTGATCTGGGGTTTCCAGTTCACACGTTTTTCTGCCAGCTACATACCTTCTCACCTGTGATCTGTCAATCAGTGACCTTAGCCTGGGTCTCAAAGACTGCCTGACTACATACTTCTGACTTGGTGTTGACGTGGAGTTCACAACGGGCAAATTCGTCAAGATGTGATTTTGTTTTTAGATATAAATGTATCATTATTCATATTGACATCGACTTTCTCAATATTAACAGTAGTATGTAGCTGGTGGTGCATTTTGGATGACACTCTTCCAAATATATTACTAAACCATGGTGTGGTAGCAAACTGTCTTTTACAGACAGCACATTCTCCTTTGAAATGCCCACTAAATATGAAAAGGCATATAATTGTACTGATAAACTTATATTGCACATAAAACATAATGTGTTGTCTTGATTTGTTTTGATTATTTAAACTCTTTATTTCCATCATACTTCAGAATTACAAAAAAGCACTTTGTGATTTCCTAATCACTGACAGTTTGTGTAGTTCATTTATTGGAATTTAAATGTTGTGTGTTAGAAAAACGAAGTCTGCAGCCTTTTCCTTCATACTAGTAAGATTGGCATTGTTCACTTTACAAACTCCACTCTCTCTGCAGTCAGATAAAGAAATGTAAACACCAATTTCCATGTTAAAAGAATAATTTGTCAGAAGCCATAGTCTGACTTTTGACCTCTACCTCTGGGTGCCCAGCAAAGGTTACAAGATAAAAACAAAATTTACAGGTATCTTTAGAGCTCATTCACCTTCGGAACTTCAGTATGGTTATTTTGGGGGTGCTCCACAACCCTCGCCCCGCTACTTCCAGTGTCCCTAGTAGTCCAACACTTGCTCTGAACTCTCTTTCCCTACCCATTCTTGACTAGTGCTGAAAGTCTCAAACACTGCACATGCAAAAGAGCAACCCATCGGCATTGCCATGCCAATGAAAATCTGCCCATCGACCTGTGTCCCCAATAGAGAAAAATCCTCCGGGTGCACTGGCAATAAACATAATGATGATTTCACGTTTGCTTTGACCTTTTCTGTGCCCACTCTATACTTTCATACCTGGCTACAGCTTTGTCGATGCTTGAGTGAGACATTGACCACATAGGAGTAGTGGTCATTCACATTTAGAAAAATATTGGTCATTCATACTGCTCCTATTTCTGTAAAGGCCATATTACAATATTGTCTTAGGTCTGAATGGATCACTGAGAACCATATGTTCGCAGTGCCACGAGTGCAGAGGCCCTTTGTGAATCAGGTCCTGAGTGCATGAGTGTAGCATGCAAATCCAACACCCCCTACATAGGTTTAGAGCAAGGTTTGCATAGAAAGTCTATACAATAGCAGTGTGGGGCATTCGATGTCACACAAGTGTATTGTTTCACTATTATAAGTCTTAACTACGCTCAAATTTTCGTAACCCCCACTGCTTAACAAGCAAAACAACTGAAATGGAGCGTTCAGTGTATCAGAAATGTAACTCAATTAACAGCTTTAGGAAAAGTCCCATATATCACAGTGTCCTTGGACAGCTATAACGATGGTTCAAGTGCATTCAATTCCTCTCGAGTCTTGTAAGCATGTTCATATACAACTTTATTGAATTTTTGGTCATAAAAATCGAAATTCAGCCCAGCCAACGCGTTTCATCCCATAGGACTTCATTAGGGTTAGATAATCAATATGTTAATATCCCACGTAGTGTACATTGATATTCCCTGCCAAGTGTCCTCATAAAATCAAGTCCTAATATTGGGTGGTGTAGTACACCCTATTATCGTCTTGGTCTGTGTCTCAGCCCCAATTCCACAGGCAATCTTCCTACTTAACTGATGTATATGGACACTATGACATATGGAACTTTTCCTAAAGCTCTTAATTGAGTTACATTTTTGATACATTGAATGTTCATTGTCAGTTATTTTGAAAGGTTTGCATAGCTATAAAGTCAAAGCACTTGCATTTTTATATCATCAGCTTGAGAAGTTTACTAAATGGAGGAGAAAAATGAGTGTGTGAAACAGCAGGATTGCATTTCAGCTGCTGCTCCAGGCCACATGCATGCAGCTGCTGCTTATTTTCATTTCTCCTGATGCTAGAGATGCTATAAAGGCATGATAATGGAGGGCGGGACTTCCAGCAGCAGGAAAAAGATGGCATGAGACTGCACTGTATCGACTGTTCTAAGGTTTTTGGCAGTTGAAAAATGTCTACGCACTCAGCAGCCAATTCCACGCTCGCTGGAGTCCAACCATCTTGTATCGGACATCTGATAGCAGAGAATCAGTGTTGGATGATGCTTAACTTCTCTTCAAGCCACATCCAGTGATGCTGGGAGCTTGCCGGGCTTTTCAAAGGTGGATGCCACATGATTCCATTTGTTTGCAGGCCATTTTCAGGTTGACCCAGCCCTAGTTTAGAGGAGATTCTCCCTCCTCAACCTAAGGTTTTTTAAACTGAGCCAAAAGATTTATTTTACAGACCTCGAGACCCCATAGATAATGGAAAATAAGTCACCAAGTTTGCTATAAATAATACGGCAATCACTGTCCTGCCTATATATACTAAGCAGGCTGGTTTGTCCTACCCATCAGCACCTTGTCACAGGATTGAGAAACCCCTTTGAGGGCCAGAGCTCAGCTACACAGTGGGAACCTCTATATAACAGATCCAGTGTTAAACAGCCATTTTGGACAGTCGTGCACTGTCATATAGGCCAGCTTGAAAGGTTTAGTGAGTGGGCTGTTTTTTTTGGCCCATTATGAAATGCAAAGAAATTGGATGTACACTCGGAATAGCATGAGAGTGTGTCAGGGTCTGGTGCAAGTTTTTATGATTCTAGTATTTGTTGGCAATATGCTTCCTTAATGACCAGTCCCTGACTCCTGAATTGTACGTAATGCAGGATCAACCATGCAAATATCTTGGATCACAGCTGTGGAAGACCTTGTGTACAGGGCCTTGACTTTAAAGTCGAACTCTACTGGTACAATTTTAATTCTACGGGGCCTGGGGAGGGGCATGGTTTAACTTTGGTAAGTAAATTAGACTTATTTCTTGATTTTTTATTTATCCTTACCATTTAGTGGGGCCAGTTTTTATAATTGTCTTGGCCACTTTGAGGGGAAAGACTTTGGTATGGAATAATGCTTAATATGGAATTCATGTGCCCTTGCTTTTCCAAAGTTAGGCACAAATTTGCTAGGGTGCTCAGGAGCCCAACAGGAGTTTTTGACTCCAGGGTGAATTGTGAATTAAAAAGCAGTGACGTTGTTGTTTACTTTTGGATGGAAAAGGGGTTATTGGCAGTAACAGGCCAGAAAAATAGGCATCAATTAGAGGTAGCTAATAGCAGCAGCTACCACTCTCGCTTGAACGGTCTCAGTGGTCATGAAGACTCAGCAGAAAAGAGAATAAGCAGAGTTTAGAGAGGTATGCTTGCTTTGTGTAGTTTCCATGCCTTGTCCTTAATCTAACTCTCAGCATTAAATAAGTGGTTGTAGACTGGTGAAGGGAAGGACAAGTATCAACAACATGATGTCACTTGGGGCCAAATGCTGTATGATGTCACTTTCAATGTTCCTTATATTTTGGTAACTCAATGACCTTGAACAAAATCTCTATTTTGGAGCACCAGTCAAAGATAGCTTGCTATCACAGTATCCCCATAAATGTACTCATTTACAACTTTCAACCAATTAATTTGTCATACAGCCCAGACAGCCTTAATATCCTATTCCATCAGTTCTTACCATTTGGACCCCAAAAAAAATAATTAATGGAAGCTTGCACCCCAACTGAAGCGATGGATGTGAACACCAAACAAAACACAAAACTACATAAGTGAGAAAGTATCTAATACGCAAATTATGAAACAGTTGATTTAATTCACAAACAAAAACATTTAAAAATCGAAATGTTAACGTTAAGAGTAAGGGGGGGCTTTTCAAAATGTGGTTTTATTTCCGAAAGAGAAAGTGCTGCGTTAGACTCTAGCATATCAGTTTATCTTTTTTACTATTGTGTGCTCTTGTTTTGACAGTGCATACTAGGGATTCATTTGAGGCTGCAATACTGTTTACTGTACTTGTGCTGCTCCCACCACTATAGCTAAGGAGACCCACTTAATTTTAGCCTCCAATTTCAAATTCCAACACATTTACAAATGGTTATAAAATGTAAAATGTGTTTTTATGTACATATACTTTATTAATCTGCTAATAATATTTAGTTTTCTAAACCGTTGTTGATCCCCGAAAAGGAACACACTGACCGGCTGGGTGTGCAGACACCGGCTCTACTAGGCCCCTATTTATCTTGCAAAATCTTCTGAGGCTTTTACATTGCTTTCTCGACATGAGGAGGAGGACTCATTCCAACAGCTCAATCCTTTGCTGGTGTACTTCCTACATTCCACCAAATGATTTACAGTTATTCCTTCTTTCTTAGGATTGTACTACTGAATATCGAGGCTAAGAATACCAAGATACAAGAGAATCATAGACAAAATATCGAACATTAGGGTATCGAAAGGTAAGCATATATAGACAATGTATAGATTTACTATTTCTTTCTCCACATCTACACACCATGAAGATATACATCAACATGGTATGTATATTTAGAGTTAGATATAGAAAATCTATACTTACCTTTTGATCTTTTGGATTGGACATATTTTGCCCTAGATACTGGTCCGCTTGATACTGTAGCTTCCATGTCCGGGGGCCTATCCTCCCTTAGGCATAGAGATTGATACTCTTACCCGGGAGGATTTGACTGATCCATGCCTGATGTGTTGACAATGAAGATTTAGAAATGATTGTGCCCACACATGGGCAGTGAGTGAGATTGTTATTCACTTCCTAAGCCATGCCTGCTTCATGCCATAGTCCACCATGTTATGTGCTGGAGAAAAGTTGATGATATTTGTGTTAATAGTACTGTTACCTAAATTAAATCTGCTCAATATGGAAAATAACATTTTTGCCCGCATGCTGTTAGGTTAACGGAAGTTAATTGCCTTTTTGCTATTTCTGCATTCTCGTCTTTTTTACAGCCTCTCACAGAGCTACTTTATAAATAAATGCCTCTGTTTTTAAAGCAACGTTGGAATTTGGATTGTCTTTATTATGAATTAATTTCATTCGATCCTTTTCTTTTGTGTTTTGTACCGGATGTGGGCTCTCTTGGGTTTCATCTTAGCGTTTGTGGTTTGAGTGACAATCCCATTCCCTCTACTTTATCGCTTTATCGCTTCCCGTCCCCATATCCCACTTCACACTCTCCGTAACCAATTGGACTCATTTTTGTTCCTTATTTGGTTTTCCTCCTCTGAAAGCATCTTTGTGCTACTTATTTTTTTTGTTAGAAGTTCATGTGTACATAATTAAATTGTTACCTCTGATTATAAAAGGAGAGTCATGAAATGTTTTATATTTACTTTTGTGCCAAATGAATCGCGTAGTTATATGTTCACTTGTTTACATTTTGGTTGAAGTGCTCCTTAAAAATGTATTGTCTATCCCATATGACCTTTTAAAAATGTGTAATTCTTTATTCAAGCTCAATAGGTGGATACAGTTTACTCCTGCCATCTGCCATGTGATATTGTATATCAAAATTTACTACAGCTGCAACATAATTTCAGAAATGTTCTTATACTCCAAAACCGAGGTGTACCTCAAAAGACAAAATACACTCCGATTTCAGTGGGGTGGTGTGGGGACGAACGCAAATGACATGGCCTCCCTGATTCCAAATTGCCCTTAGTAAATCCCTGAGTGTGCAAGGCTGTGTGTTTACCGGTTGTTAAATGTGTGCTTCATTCTGCTTTATGCACATCAGATCGGGGAATCACCTGCCAATAGTTCATGTCATTCTCAATTCAGAGGTTCACAAATAGGTCTTGTACACTATTGCCCCGCCAAGATACCACACGCTTGACCTGATGAAAATGAACAGGGCAAAAACCCTCAGAATGTGCAATTTGAGCCTTGTTTGTAACATTGAGTCAAGTGCAAATTAGAGTTTTCACCGTATTTGAAATTTCCACACCATTCGTAAATGTGGGAATTCATTTCTGTTAATTCTAGATGCCTGAGGATTTTGTGGTGAACTCTTGCTAGGCCTCGTGAGAGAGAAAGTTAGTTGCCCTGACAAGGATGTTTGCTGTCTCCTAAATCAGATGCATTATGATTCCTTCTAGTATACTGATCGGCAGTGAAGTATGAATAAGGCTTCGGGGATATACACTCCATATTAAAGTGCGTACAAGGGGATCAGGGATGATACCCACATACTGAAGTTGGTATGATGGATCCAAGACTCTTAGCCACATAATAAAATGACTTCAAGGGCTTTGTGGATCTTAACCACAAAATTGTAGTGCGTACAAGAGCTCTAGGCAACTCAGTCATATCTTGAAGTAAGTACTGACATGAGAATGAGTCCTAAGGAATCTTATCCCATACAGACATGGCTATCAAGACTCCAGGGACCTTAAACTATATAAAATTGGGTGCAGGGATCTTAGCCACAAACTGACTTACTATATATGTTGCGCCTAGATGACCTCTCGGGTGATAAGTAGTGGGCTACAAATACAATTTGATTGATTGATATTATACTATGGGTATGTGGAAGTTTCCTAATCATTTCTTTGATCATATTCTATACAAACCCATCTGTTTTGCTTCTTATCGCGCTGCAAAGCGACGAACCGTGGCCACGCCCACAAGACACACCCATCCCCCATGACGGTCTATTTAGGCACTTCCCCAGCGCGTCCGCGCAGCCTGTGTTAAGGTTGGTGAAGTCCACACATGGTATTTCCTTGTATGCACTTCAGCGCTTTTTAGGAGGTGCCTGGATCCTTCGTGTGGCAGCCATATTGCTCATGGCTCAGATCCTGTTTTAATACGTTTATGATTTGTCTTTCACTCGTTTAATTTGCAGTTATTTTACCAGTACTCTCTAAACGCAGGGGGGCCTGTAGTTGGAGTGGGGGGGCGTTGCTGTACCCCAGTTTGAGTTTTGTTTTACCCACCTATTTTTCTTCCTATCATGCTGCACAGAGACATACCGAAGCCACGCCCACAAGACACACCCATCCCTCATGACGGGCTATTTAGGCACGTGCACAGCTTCTCCATTTAGGGGGCGCACCACTGGTGCGCCAAAGGCAAGACCATCTGCGCTCTGACAGTGCCCAGGGCCCGTCCCCCTGGCCGTTTAACACCCCATCTAGTGCAACATCAGGTTTACACAAAGAGAGAAGTACTTGCTCTTGACCCAGGTAAGCGCGAAAAATGCACCTATTTCAACCTTGCTAAAGCCAGAGATGTTTCTGTTAGGTGCCAGGAATGCAAGCTCAAATGCCTAAATTAGGTGATAGGTAATCGTGAACAGCCATCCTCTATAGATGAAGTTAGGACATCCCTAAATATTAATACTAAAACTGTAAAATTAAATTTGCAGTAATCAATGCTAGATCGCTTGGGGCTTTGCGTTTCCGGACCTTGAGGCCTATTACCATGCTGCGCAGCTCCAATGGTTTACGAAATGGGTGGCGGGTCGCATCAGGCAAACGGAGGACTTGGGGAGGCCGGATCCGAGCTGACGTATTTTGTCCTATGTTCTGCTGCGGTTACAATTGAGAGATGGGTCAGTGCCTCCAGATTTGCGTGCGGTGCGACAATGTTGGACGCGGCGGGCCAGGAGGGTGCGTGTCCGGATCCCGTATGCGCCCGAGTTTCCGTTGAGGATGTGTGAGGTGCTGCCCCATGGGGGTGACTGGAGCAAGCTGCGGTCCTGGAAGGAGGCAGGGGTCATCACACTAGGTGACCTTTACGAGGATGGCAGCCTCCTTCCTTTCAATGATCTCATGGAGCGCCAAGATCTCCCGCTAGGGGACTTTCTATTTCATGCAGCGGTTGTCAGAAAGCACTGGCGGGGAGGAATGGAGGAACCTAGCACGTCTCTCGCCTGTCAATACATAGTGATGGCAGCGGGAACTATCAAAGCGGTTACTTGTCTTTACCAGCGGATTACTCGGGACTTGGGCCAACCCCTGACAACATTACGACTCAAATGGGAAGCAGACTTGGGGAAGCCCATTGAGGAGAAGCCTTGGGGGGAGGTTGTCGAGAGAGCATGGAAGAGCTCTCGGAATGCGCGCTTTCAGCTGAATCAATTCTGTATTTTACATAGGGCGTACCTAACTTCCGGCTAAATCAACAACTATTTTGGGGTATCGTTCGCTTGTCCCCATTGTACATTGAAAGGGGAGGGGAGGGGTTTCTTCACATGTTCTGGGACTGCCCACAATTAGAGGACTACTGGCGAGGGGTGACGACTACCTTGGTGACTGTGACGGAGAGGGAGATAGCCATGGCACCAGGGTTTTGTTTGTTGCACTGGTTCCCGAACACTACTAAGACCAAAATCACCAGCAAGTTCATTGATTCGGGGTTGGTCCTGGCAAAAAGAGAACTTACTACCCATTGGAAGACGCAAAAGGGGCCTACTCTTATGTGCTGGAGCAGGGAGTTCATGAAATGGGCAGAGAGTGAAGGGAGCTGAAAACTATGCCTGGCTATGCGTAATGGGAGCGAGAAATCCATGGAAATGGCTCAGGCGTGGGTGGTGCTCGTGGAACTAGTTAAGCACCCGATTGAAGATGGGGAGGGAGTGCTTGTGAGATGGAGGGCGCACAGGCTGATTGAAGCAGCTAGCACGTGATGGAGGTAGAACAGGATGGGTCCTGAGAGGGCCTGGCAAGGAATCTCCCCCAGTGTTTCTGGGTCTCTCTAGGTTGGGATCTTTGAGGCGGGGATTCTGGTGTGTGATGCAAGTGTTGAGTATTTTACTGGACCAACGGCATGCCTGGGGGGGATGGGGTGGGGGGACTCTGTTGGGGTGTTTGAAGATTGGGGGGTGAGATGAATGTTTGGAGTTTCCTATTTGAGTTTTTCTATTGGACTGTAACATGTGCAGAGGAGAGCCGACCTGTATGCTGAATTGCCTACGGGGGGGAGTGGGGGTCCAGCAGACTGCTACTGGGGGCTCCTTGATGGGAATACTTGATTGCAGCCGGCTCTGGGAGGTCCTCGGGGATGCTAATGACTGTAATTGTAATGCATATTACCTTCCCAACTGCTTCTCTGTACTGCCCATGGGGCTATTCATATGGCTTCTTTCGAAAATCAATAAATATTTGTTTTAAAAAAAATCACTGCTAGATCGCTTGTAAAGCATGCTTTTGAGTTCTCGGAGCTCACCGATAGCCTTCAGCTGGACCTACTTTTTGTCACAGATACATGGGCAGACCGTATGTCAGGCCCAGATATGTTAACAGCCACTCCAATGGGATATGTTATTCACGGGTTAGATAGGCAATGGAAAAAAGGAGGAGGTTTGATGGTTATTCACCCCGACTCGTTTATAGCTTCCTTCTCTGTACTTACAAGTAAATCCTGTGAAGCAGTGAACTTTAATGTGGAAATTACCAAAACCTAATCCTTACATAGCCAATTGATATACCGCACCAGGGCCCTAGGTCAGATTTTATTAGTAATATCAGTGCAATTTAGGTTTCTTTCTCCTTGAAAAATGACTTCACAGTATTAGGTGACTTCAAATACCATCTAGAGAATAACTCAGACACCACTCCTGGAGCATATGGCTTGTTTTGGTTCTTTGCGGTAAATAAAAGGGCCCACCCACATTGCTGTACATAATTTGCATGGCATTTTTACTAATAATGTCCATTTGGACAGTATTGACACTCTTGTTCTGACGTGGATAGACCATAAAGCAATCATTTTCGAATTAGAAACCTTGCAAAATACCTCGCCTATAACCTCCAACAGAAACCAGCAAAGGACTCATCCTTGGCACAAAGTCAGTGCCCCAGTAAGAACAGAACCAAAAATACCAAGTGACCCAGACGTATTATAGGCTGTGTATGAAATCTGGATGCAGTCAGCTATTGATACATTAGCACCCATTAAAAACAAATGTCAAACTAAAAAGAATAAATTATCTGCCCCTTGGTTCAATGACTCCCTGAGAGCCTTTAAACAAAAATGCCGTAGACAAGAACGGGCTTGGAGGAAGAACTACAATGAAAAGGAAAAGGATAACTATAGGAAGTGTATCGCAGATTACAAAAATCTGATTGAGAACGAAAGATCTGCGTTTTTCACAAAGTAATTGAGCAAAAACTCCATTAAGGAACTCTTTCAAACAGTCACTAAACTTACCACCGCTACAGCAGTCGATACAGTAGATGGAAGTCAGGAACTTTGTGATTCCCTGGCCTCCTCTTTTCCGAACAATGTAAGGGAAATCTATGATAAATTTGATGTTAATGATCTGGTCTTGAAGCTTCCATCGGAGGGTGGACAGTCTCCTTTTAAAAAATTCATGCAGGTCAGTCAGCTGATTGCTACGACAAAGTCTTGGTCCCCATCAGACCCCTGTCTACCGCAAATAATTTACCTTGCTCCTGATATTATTGCAATGTTTTTGACAAATTCTATCAATTATATGTTCAAAGCCTTGGAAAAAGGCTGCAGTTCTTCCCTTATTAAACAAAAGCTAATTTGGATCCTAAGGACACCAACAACTATCAGCCAATATCCAGACTCCCATTTCCAGCTAAAATGGCTGAAAAAGCTATGAACACCCAACTGTCCACATATATTGAGTCCAATGATCACCTTGATAAAACCCAGTTCAGATTCAGGAACAGTCATGGCACTGAAACTGTGCTCATCGAAGCTACAAAGGGAATCAGACTCTCCTTAGATTCGGGCGGCAGAGCAGCCCTGATTTTACTTGACTTGTCTGCAGCCTTCGGTACGGTCAATCATAGCTGTCTGACTGACCATTTGCAATCCATTGGGGTCAAAGACACAGCCTTTGCTCTCCGTCTCTCATTCCTTAGTGATAGGACTCAAATAGTAGCATACAAAGGTTTACCTCAGAGTCTTTCACTTTGCCATGTGGGGTCCCACAGGGATCGCCCCTGAGCCTGACCCTTTTTAATGTCTGTTTGCCCTCTGGCTAGTTTGATAAAAATAATTTGGGTTCTCATTGGTAACCTATGCAGACGACACTCAGATTATTGTGTCAGTTACCAATAATATTCAAAACACAGCTGGGAAATTTAGTAACTGTCTGGGGGCAGTTAGCGAATGGATGAGCAAGAATAGCTCAAAATTAAAGTCAGCAAAAACAGAAGTCATGCTATTTGGGAACGATGTGTCTTTTTGGTCCCCCTCTTGGTGGCCCCAAGAGATTGGGAATTTACAAAAGCCAAAAAAAATATGGGCGTGTTTGTAGATGACAAGCTCACTTTTAAAGAGCAGGTTAATACAGTGACCTCAACTTCTTTTTAAATTTTAAAATAATAAAGAAAATTGCTCATCTGCTCACCTTTGACTCATTAAAGACTGGTTACTGCTCTAGTCTTGGCAAGACTAGACTACTGTAATTGTCTTTTCCGAAGTCTTCAAAAAAGATCATTGAGAAATCTTCAGACAGTGCATCCCTAGGTCTGAATCCACCTCCTTTGCCCTGAATCAATACATTGGCTTCCATTAGAAGAGCGTTTCACCTCTAAGGCTTTGTGCCTTGCATAAAAGGCGTTGAATGGAACTGGCACAGATTACCAAAAATACAATCCAAAATGGTATATTCCAAGTAGGTCCCTAGCCTCTAGCCTCCAAAAAAATATGGTAGTTCCTCCTTACAAGGGGATGTCAAGCGGGGGCAGTGGCTTCATCAGAAATACAGCCTTGCAATGGAATAGTCTCCCTCAATCATTGAAATCCACAACTACTCTTCCAGCCTTCAGAAAAGTATTTAAAACCTGGCTCTTCACCAACAAAAAAAAGGATACCTTTATTGATCACAGATAGCGTCAAGACGCCTCCGGGTATAGGGTATATGCTTCGCTTTATAAATATAGTCAATATCAATAAGTTCGTCAACAGTTTTATAAAGCTTTACAAGTTATGTTTGTATTTATAATATAATTTTTTTCTTGCTTATTGCAAACTCCATAGCTTCATTGCTTCTAGAAGCTTTATGAAAAGGAGCACGTTGTGGCAGTAATACATTACAGATGGGGTCCACAGAGCTTTCGGTTGGAGTGTACATTTGCCTTCCAGCTGAGCTCCATGGATGTGTCTTAAATCATGTAATCATATTACATTAATGTGGTTACACAGAGCACACATGGCATTATACTGACCAACATGTAGGTCGAATTTCAGATCACCATTACTATCTAAAGCAGGACCAGTCCCTAATCAATTTGAGAGGAGTAGTCAGAACAGATGGGTTTCTCAGTTTTGCCCCCAAGCTCCTGAGGTTTGTAGCACTTTGGAAACTCCAGAAATGTTTGCGAATTGCCAGTCTCCTCTGTTTTTGCTTTTAGTTCACGTGATTGCCTTCAGGGTGGCTTGGTTAAATTGCATACGACGGGATTTGGTTTTTTTTTGCATTTGTTTTCTGGCTGCTCAGGCTTCTAACCTTTTGACGGTGAAGCAGAGTGTAAAACGTGATTCTGTTCTATACAGGCAGCCAATGAGGTTTTCAGGTTCGTTGTGTGGCTATTTGGTGTTATTATAAACAGAAATAAAGGTGCACGGCAGATTTGTATAATCTGGTAATTTGGCAAGCAACAAGGCCGGTGTATAGATTGCTTTTTCCCTTTACAATGTAGAAGAATTCATTAATATTGCAAGGTCGGTATCATTACATGCAGGCACAATCTGCAAGGGCATCTAATTAATACATCTGGGTAGCTGTAGAAGGAAAATAAACTCACAAACACACTCATTTCGCAGGGCCTGGGTTACTCGGTGAATAAACTGGTGTATACCACCGTCCTCACATCACCGTCGACGCACCTGTGCTTGTACGATAGGGAGATTTTTCCACAAGACTCAGTAAAGCAGTCTTTTAATTAAAAAAAAGAACCTGTCATAAAGGCATATATCCTGGAGGCGATTCTTCTGAAGAGAGACATTCGTTTTGACAGGGCAGGGTTTTTAGAAGTGCTTACATTCATAGCTGTGCTGATGGCTAGGTTGACGGGTTTGTTGTGCTGACGAGTTTCGCGGTTGACGCCATATCGAGGGAGGGGGAGGGGACAGAAAGGAACGGTGTACATTCGAGGATCACCGAGCTGCGTTGTTTATGACATAGTACTTGGCTCCCCTCCAATCCCAGCTGCTTCCCACGAGTGATTAACAGCTTCAGGGGGAGATTAACAATTATGGTATCGGATTCAGAGCTCCTCCAGCTCTGAGGCGCGGCGGGGGTTGAGCAGTGGCCTTACCTTGATGCGTCAATAGCCTCCATGATCTGGTCTGACCAGTTGGCTTTTGTGTTTCAAGCAGTTTCTGCGGTGTCGTGGAAGGGGTGCACAACCGGAAGAAAAAGAGGTTCGTCCTTAGTGCAGCTATGACGTCACCGCAGAGCTAACCGCCACCTAAGGCCCCAATCAGAGGCGCTGAGGACAGGGCGTAGGTACCCACGGTGCAGCAGGTGCAGTGGCACCGGGCCGGATTTTAATGGGGTTCTCTGCCTCCATTAATATCCATCCAGGCTCTAGAAGGAGCATTTCACCTGGCTTTCTTTAGGGCCCATGCCACCAAGACACTGACATTCTCCACACAGTGTCTGCATTTCAGCTTCTCACTTTAGCACTTTACTGCTGAGTTGCGCTTCTCCTGCACTTTTGGTTGTGGCTCTGTGTTTTTTAGCCCTTCCTCTGTGTGTTGTAGCCATTCTGACCTTCCTCATTTCATATGACAGTCCCTTGCAGTGTTATCAGGATGTGTGCAGACTAGGGGTGCATAACTCATGTAATTCCATGTGCTAAATCACACAGAATTACCTAAGAATTCTGTGACATTCCACAGAACTACTCAAGAATCACTCTACCACGCTTCATAAATACTCTTGCCATGCTCCCCCTACCGATCCTTCTGACCACGCTATGTTCAATAGACTCTAGGATAAAATCCTTTGTGTGGAACTTAGCGAGGCCCCGTCGTATTGCAACCATCTCGATTGGCGTATATGCTACCAGAGCCCCTGACGCGCCGCAATGGGTACATATAGAAAGACATCTACTATGTACAGAGACAGGCATTTCGGCTCTATAGGGCACAGGGACAAGCTGCCACAATCCCACCAATCCGGTTCTATCAGCCATGCGTTGATCCTGGCAACGAGCGCATCAACTGTTGGGTCTGATCCCTCAAATCCATGAGAAAGCCTCCCTGTGGGGAAATACAAGCATGCGCATTGATAGGCAAACACTGTCCTGGCCCCTGTGGAAGGCAGCAGGCATCTACACCTTGGACCAACTCCTTCATGACGGTGACCTCAAGACATTCACACAAGTGCGAGAGGAGTTTGGTCTCTCGGCGCAGCAATCCCGGAAATACATGCAACTTCAAAATGCCTGAAAAAAAGTTTAGGGCCTATCCTTGGTCGCTACAGGCCTCGCCAGTAGTATCGGACCTGCACACATGGGGAAAGACAAGGGGGTTGCATCCGGCCTATTCGGAATACTCACATCCCACTTGTTTTCGCAGCCCCTATTGCGAGACCTCCGAACCAGATGGCAAACCAGGCTATCGGTCTCCGATGAGGATGAGGAGTGGACAGAGATCTTAGATGACTTGAGCAGGGGCACCCGAGAGGCAAGACTGAAATTCAGCCTATTCAAAATCCTCCACAATCGACACTGGTCACCAACAAAACTACACAGGGCAAGGTTACTCCCACATGCCAACAGCTCGAGATGCACTAACACTGGCTGTGACATAACCCACATAATATGCAAATGCCAGTCGATACAACACTTCTGGGATTACGTGGGCCAAACCATATGCACCACAATGCCCTTGCCCTCCCACTTACATCCGCCACTATCCTCCTGCATGATTTGCGACAATCCCAAGAGTTTTCAAAGCCACAAAGTCACCTCCTGCACACAGCATTAGCCACAGCCAAGATATGCATGCTGCGACAGTGGAGATCACCGACCCCGCCGTTGCAGGAGACATGGTTGGTAGCCATGATACACACGGTCTCTCACGAGAAAGTCATTTACAATCTTCATGACCAGATAGACCTGTTCCTTCAGGTATGGTCAGCCTTCATTCGCACTGACAGCGATAATGACAGGAACCCCACATCAGATAACCCAACTCATGCAGCGACAAAGACGACGTCAGTTGGTGCTCTCTAAACTAAAACAAGAGCAGTGGCCCTTTGCTTCAGAGTCCATCCCCCACTAGCACTAGCACTCATGCAGCCTCACATATATTCCACCCCCTCCACCTTCTCTCTCACATGGCTATGTCAAGATTGCTCTACACCACCTATTTTGCATCCTTGGCACCCACAGCTATTTGCGTTCTTAGATATGTACCCTGATAATCTTTCCCGTTCCCCTGGCACGCCTCAGTATCTTCTTTCCCCGCCTTCCGCTCATCCAACATATCCCCCCATCCTCATCCTCACCACCCTTTCATGCCTTTCCCACCTGGTACCACAGCAAAGCAACAGCACAGACACACTACTCCGTACTCTGCACAGATGCTGAGAAGAAATTACGCAATAGGAGGTTAATAGCACTGCCCCTCTCCTTCTGAGATTTGGTTCTCCCCCCTCACCAGGCATAGTAGCTGCACTCAGGAGAATGAAGAGCATTCACCCAGAGTCACAAGCCGATACACTCGATTCATGGACGGCAACAGGTACATACAGATTCCAGTTCATTAAAAAAATATGCCATTCATAAGGACACATGCTTACATTCGATCAACGCTAGACCCATTACCATTGTGTTATCTATCACGTCATGGGGCTCCTCATTCACCTCCCACTTTCTCCCCTCTCCCCTCCCATTTATACCAATGTTTGCTTCTCTCAGCTCCTAAAAGGTATACGTCACGTACATTTCTCGTTAAAATGTTTATCCAGCCATTGTAATTGTGTGGCCATTGCTAACGCTTACAAGATGTAATCTCTTGCAAAATGTCAATAAAGAATTACAACACAAAAAAAAGAATTGTAATTCTGTGTTTAGCACTATTTCTTAGTGCATAAATGCTCCCTTACTTTATTTATTTATTTATAAAGTTTTATATAGTGCGAACATGACCACCGAGGGTATCAGAGCGCTTTACAGATTATGCAGCAAGGAAGGGTATAGGCAAACATACAGAGTCAGCAAAGTGAAAAGTCATTTAAAAAAAAAAATGTCCAGCAATCACACTAGCAAGCCTCTGGGCTACAAACAGCAGCTATGGACCCCAGGTCAGGTGGGGAAGGGGGACTAAGGCAGATATTTCTTCATCAAGAGTCCTCTAACTTCCATTTTAAAGAGGACAGTGGAAAGGATCACCCTGATTTTGGGGAGAGAGAGTTCCAGATCCTCAGCGCCGTGCCTGAGAAGGCTCGATTGTAAGTATTTTTTTTCTTGAATTTTTGTGGTTTGAGTAAAAGGGTGCTGGCACTTTTGGAGGCTCTTGTACCACTTGAGAGCTCCAGTTTCTGGGCGAGGTACAGCAGGGTCTTGAAGTGGATGGCTTTCTGTGCCATGCATGCAATTTTCAACTGTATCCAAGCTTCATATGGGAGCCACTTCAGGGCCAGCCGGTCCAGAAAGATGTGGTTGTATTTTTTAGTCCCCGTTAAGAGCCTTACAGTAGAATTGAGTACCACCCTAAGAGGAGCCATTTTCCCACTGGGCAAGCCACACAGCGTTGCGCCGCCAAAGTCCAGCTTTGCGATCACTAATGCTTGCACTGCAACCTTTAGGTCTTGAGCAGGGAGAAAGGGTTTGTGCTTCCTTAAAATGCTGAGTTGGAAATTCGCTCCTTTGGTGAGGGAGCTGATGTGCTTTTGCATGTTCAGACTATTGTCTAATATAATACCAAGCAAGGATGCAGAGTCCACGAGGTGAGGTCTACAATTGAGAGCAGTAAACTGATTCAGCCATTGTTCCATGACCGGGAATTGCTTTTGGGGTGAGATTAGGAAGAATTCTGTTTTTAGAGCATTTAGCTTCAGGTGGTTCAGTGTCAGCCAGCTTTGTGTTTCCAGCAGGACTGAATTGAGAGACTGAATGTCCTCAGGGGAGGCGATCTTCAAATAAAGTTGGGTGTCATCCGCATATATATGATAGTGAATGCTGGATGATTTCAGAATTTCTGTTAGAGGCTCCATGAACAAGTTAAAGAGTGCAAAATGGACACCAGGATGTATTTTGCAATAAGAAATAGTGCTAAATGCAACAGAACACATATAGAGAGTGTGAGCAGCTGTTAGCACTCACTAAATGTGCTCCTTGTGTAGGATTTTTCCCCAATTACTCCCACCATTTAGCGCTATTTTCTTAGCACAAATGGAGGCAAGGTTGTATTTTTGCACTCAAACATCACACTAACGGGTCACAAAGCCTGCCTTTGCAATTTGTTCCATTGTACTCCCCCCTATAGTCAGCCATATTTGGTAGTCTAAGTGGTCGACATTGTCCTCGCATCAGCAGTAGGAAAGGGCTAGAGGCATGAGGTGCAATAGAAAAATATTTGATGTGAGCAACTCGCCATAATAAACCCATCTGTACTGTACAATGAACATGAAATAAAGCAGTTTGTTTCTTTACAGGTGGAAAAAGGGAGCAATATCACACAGTCCAACTGAAATGGTATTCGGTGTTGATAATCTCTAAAAGCACACAAATGATATAGTAAAATGCAAAGTGAGCTGAACATACTCACTAGGAAACCTGCAAGGACTGTAACTGAAATGGATATACAGATAATACCTACCTCCTCTTGTTTTGGTGGATTGTTCTGCTCGTGTGATCAGACCCACAAGGGTGCACCCATCTTGCGCGGGCCAGATTCCGCTTGAATGTTGGTGTACTTGAGATATTTATGCAGACAGATTTTATCGACTTTACATGTCCCACTAAGAGAGTTTAAAGAAGCCCCTTTCTTTGTCAGTGTGAACCATTACTGGTCTTTATGAAGGTTTGCAGACCTTCTGCTAAAGACAGACATGGCGTATGCCAAATGGAATGCTTAGCAAAACTAGGGGTGTTTTGCCACTGCTGTTGCATCATCGATAGTGTGTCTTCCATTACCTCCTCATAAGACTTCCGCACCTCCAACATTACACACTGAGCTTCAACTCCACACAGATCCCTGCAAAGCAAAGTCAGCATCCAATGCCTCCCAGCCCTCCCCAACATGGCCGAACTCCATCACCCTTGACCCAGTGTACGGGGAGAGTCGGATCACCCTGTTGTTTTTGTTCTGTGCTGGACTCTTTAAGTGCACACGGCAGCTAAGTCGAGGTCCTGCTCTAGCAGGACCCATGGCCCTGGGTAGGAGGCCCTGCCTGAGCGGGCTCATCTCCTGGGGTATCCCCTCACCCCCCTCCTCCCACACCTTGTGGTCTAGGCTCTGCTCTAGCGAGCCTTCGGGGTCTGGGGGCTCTGCATCTGTAGCGGCCCTGCACAAGCGGGCTCTGGCGACTGGCAGGCTTTTCTTTGTTGTACTTACGTATCCCTCCTGCTGAGATGCATGCATACTTGTCAGGTTCGGCTCTCAGCTTTGACTCGCTAATGTGTGTCAGGGGGACGCTTGCCTTGGTGTTTTTGCATCTCAGCTCATGCTGGGATGCGAGCATGTAGCAGCAGGTTCTGCCCTCAGCAGCCCTTGATCACCGGGCTTGCCTTGTGCTCGCGTCTCGGCTCATGCTGGGACGCAAGCATGCAGTGGCTGTTTCTACCCTCAGAGGCCCCTGAACAAATAGGCTTACGTCTTGGCTCCTGTGGAGTCGCGAGCCAGCGGCTTCAGTTCACTCTTAGCGGAGTTGAAAAGGGGCACGGTTCATGCCTCCTCACAGACCAGTGCCGGCAGCAGAGGCCGATTGCTGATCCTCCTGCATGATATGCGAGACGCTCAGTCTCAAATCTCTTATCATTACATTGCAGAAGGGCTTCCGGAGGTCTTTACGACCTTTGGTCTTCCTACCTATCCTGTCTCCAGGGGGGCAGGGTGTCACACGGCACGCTTCCCGCTTGATTGGGTTGCCTGGTAAAATGTGCTGCCGGCTGGTTTTCGCTTCTTACCGACATTGTGGAGTATATTTTGTGAACAGGTTAGTCCTCTGTCAGACTGCCTGGGTGCTTCTTGTGTGGGTCTTTTTCCCTGATGTTATTCTGTGGTGTGTACCGGCAATGGAGCCTGGTGAGGATACTCCGGTGGTGGCAGGGTCCAGCTCTCAGCCTACAGCTGATTCCCTGTCTCTTCAGACTAGACAGTCCATGATTCAGGCTGCAGTGGCAGAAGCCTTTAAGGAGCACGATGACCCCTCTTCCCCTAAACGACAGCTCCTGGATCCTCCCCCCTGTGTTGAGGGTGAGGAGGAGGATCTCAGGGGAAGATATGTGCAGGGCTAAGAATTAAGGGAGGAACTACAGCACATCCAAGACAACATGGCCTTTTCTGTACCTCCAGTAGAGGAACTGGTGGGGGACTTCTTCATGCAGTATCAGAGGAAGGAGCCTGAGTCCTTGCCCTTGCACCCTTCAGTCAAAAGTGTGATCGACAATGAGTGGCAGGAAGTGGAAATGCAGGCTTTCCCACCTTACCTCTCTAAGCGCTACGCCATTCAGGACTTCGCCAAGGATTTTCCATCTTCCTTGAAGGTAGATTCCCAGATGACAGGACTGGCATCTCAAGGGTCCATCATTTTGGAGGATGCCTCTTCCTTGGATCCTGTCAATAAGAGAGTAGAGGCAGTGGTTAAGTGTTCCAACTTTTCCATTAGGGCTTCCGCCTATTTGTCTTATACTGTCCAGTTTCTGTTTGTCAATAATGTACCTGGAGTCAATTTCCTCAGGAGCAGAAGATAAATTCCTCAGTCCCCACCACCACTACCCGTGACCCTCGATCATAAATCAGGACTTTGGGAATTCCATGTGCTCTCACTATGTGTTGGGTAAATAATTGTACAACTAGGAATGTTGCCCTAGGAATGTTTTTTAGGGGTACAAAGTGTGCCATTGTGGAGAAGGTGTCCACCAAGGCTAAGATGGTGTTATAAGCCTGACTAGGAGGGAGATCTACTATCAAATCCATAGTGACCGTGTGTCACGGATGGGGCGCTGTGGGTATTGGTAGCAGAAATCCTTGCGGAGCTAGTCGACTGGGTTTCCCTTTCAAACATTTCTCACAGGTGGATACATACTGTCTTATCTGATTTTCCAAATGGGGCCACCAGAATTGTCTTGTGATCAGTTCTTGAGTTTTTCGAATTCCTTTATGACCTGCCAATGGGTCATTATGACAGGCGAGCAGAATCTTTTCTCAAAGTTCTTTTGTGGGAAGGAACAGAATACCTCCATGGTAAGGCAATTCATCTTTAATTTCCCTTCCTGAGACTTCCTTTGACCAAGTCAATAATTCCTCCGCTGTGATGCTTCTTATTTGTTTTATCAGATCAGCGTATTGGATTGCTAAGGCAAATCTTTCCCTCCGAATGATGGGAACTTTAATTGGAGTTTTTTCCGTCAAATCTGTATCTATTCTAGTGAGAGCGTCGGCCTTGCCATTAGCAGCTCCTGGACGATAGAAGATCACAAAGTCATAATCCGCAAAATACAATGACCATCTTAACTGTCATGCTGTAGGGTCCGTGCGGACCTAAAGAATTGTAAATTTCGATGGTCTGTATATACGGTGACCTTGTGACGTGCCCCCATTAAGTGGTGTCTCCATTCTTGGAAAGCTTCCTTTACTGCCAAAAGTTCTTTATCCACAATCCAGTAATTAGTCTCCGCGGGTGTAAGTTCTCTTGAATAGAAGGCCGCTGGATGCAATTGGCCGGTGTCTTTTTGCCGTTGAGAAAGAATTCCTCCAATCGCCGAGTCTGAAGCATCAGCTTCCACAAAATAGGGCTACTCTGGATTTGTGTGTAGCAATATTGGGGCTGTGACATAGGATTGTTTTAAGAACTGAAAGGCGGATTCAGCCTCTGGCGTCCAATCAAACTTGACTCCTTTCTTCAAGAGATGAGTAATGGGGCTGACCTTAGACGAAAAATTTGAGATAAATCTTCTTTAAAAGTTTGCGAATCCCAAGAAGCTTTGAATCTCTTTTACACTTCTTGGGGGGGATGGGGGCATTCCTGCGCCGCTCTCACTTTAGTTGGATCCATACTGACTCCCTCCGATGACAAAATAAATCCCACAATTTCCAATTGGCCAACATGGAAGACACACTTTTCTAGTTTCACATAAAGGTTGTTTTCAAGCATTTTTTTCAACATTGTTCTCACAGGAGATACATGTCCTTCATCGTTTGAATAAATCAAAATATTGTCTATATAAACAACTGCAAATCTATCCAGGAATTCATGTAGCACATTGTTTACGAAATCCTGAAACGCAGCTGGAGCATTGCAGAGCCCATACGGCATAACCTGGTATTCAAACAGACCATACCGTGTTCTGAACGCTGTCTTCCACTCGTTTCCTTGGGCTACTCAAACAAGATGGTACACTCCTCTTAGATCCAGCTTTCTGTAAATCTTAGAGTTTTTTACCTGATCCAACATTTCCGATATTAAGAGCAATGGATATAGATTTGTTATCGTCACTTGATTGATTGCTCTATAATCAATGCAAGTGCGAAGTTTGCCACTCTTCCTAGGGATGAAAAATAGAGATTGGACGGGGGATTTGGATGGTCATATGAAACCATTTGCTAAGTACTGATCTAAGTACTCCTTTAGATGCTAGGTTCTCTGCTTCAGTTAAAGCATATACTCGGCTGCAAGGTAGGACTACCCCAGCTTCCAACTCATTCTTACAAACATAAGGTCTGTGCGGGGCAGTTTTTCAGCTTCTTTTTTGTCAAAGACCTTCACCAGATTGCGATATTCTTCTGGAATTTCTTCTGTTTCAGTAGTGCAAATGGTTACAGGACCTGTTGCTAAACAACTTGTCTGGGATCTTTCAGAACTCTTGAGATTTGTCATGAAAGCAATTTTCCTTGCAGTATATTGAATGCATTTGGACTGCCCTTTCGCTCCAATCAATTCGGGGACTGTGCTGGGTGAGCCAAGGTAATCCCAAAATGAATTGAAATTGAGGAGCATCAAACTGAGAACTATCTATTCTCTATGGCCATTCAATCCCATAAGGAAGATTGGTTCGGTTTCATGCGTTATCAGGCCTGATAACACATTGGTCCCATCTACAGCTCTGACTACTTACAGAATCTTTTTCTTGATAAATAAAATCCCCATCTTTTTAGTACAATTGATGTCGCAAAAATTTGCCAGTTGCCCCCGCGTCTATCATCACTGAGACTCCTTGAATTTCCGTGTTCTGAAATTTGACCATAAATGATAAAACCAAATGTGGGGCAGCAGATTGCAAGATATTGGCCACTTGCTGCATTGTTAGAGTTGACTTGTTTTCAGCTTCCATCAGAGCAACTCCCTCTACTGATGGAGCCTGCCTTTTACCAGCAATCCACTCTTAGACCTTTTTTGGACATTTTTTGACAATATGTCTTGAAACTCCACAATACAAACACAACTGGTCCCGACCACAGTTCAGCGACTCCATCGCTGACTTCGTCAGCAAACATGCCCTCGCCTCCACGGACTACATCCTCCTTGGGGACCTGAACTTCCACCTCGAGAACAACAGCGACACCAACTCCACCACCCTGATCGACAACCTCGCCAACCTCGGACTCAGACAACTCGTCACTAAACCCACCCACTCCGCTGGCCACATGCTCGACCCCATCTTCTCCGCAAGCTCCCATGTCTCCTTCAACCACACCTCCGAACTCCACTGGACCGACCACCGTTGCATCCACTTCACCTTCCGGAAACCCACCACGCACCACCGCACCCAACAGATGCCTCGCCGCTGCTGGAGCAAAGTCACCGAAGACCAGCTAACCACCACCCTCGCCCAGAGCCCACCCGCAGACCCGACCGACCCCGACACCGCCGCCCACAACCTCAGACAGTGGATCGACGACTGCGCCAACACCCTCGCCCCACTCAAGAAAACCTCCAACAGCCACACCAGAAAGAAAGCCAGCTGGTTCACTGAAGACCTCCAGGCCTCCAAGCAAACCTGCCGAAAGCTAGAGAAGAACTGGATCCGCGAACGAACACCGGAAAGCTACACAGCCCACAAGAACGCCACCCGCGTACACCATCACCTCATCAGATCCCCCGATAGGGCCTCCTTCAAAGACCGCCTAAACAACAACTCACACAATAGCAAAGAGCTCTTCAACATCGTGAAGGAACTCTCCAACCCCAGCTCCAACGCCAACGACATCCCACCCTCGCAAGACCTGTGCGACTCACTGGCCACCTTCTTCCACCGTAAGATCGCAGACATCCATGACAGCTTCGACACCGTGACCGCCCCGGCAACCACAGAGACCTCTGCCCACATGACCACCACACGCACCAACCGCCTGCTCTCCTGGACCAACATCAACGGCGAGGACACCATCAAGATCATGAAGACTGTCCACTCCGGATCCCCATCGGACCCATGCCCACACCACATCTTCAACAAAGCCAGCACCACCATCGCACCCCATCTCCGGAAAGCCATCAACATCTCCTTCGAGACAGCAACCTTCCCGGAGAGCCGGAAGCACGCCAAGATCAACGCCTTACTCCAGAAACCCAAGGTGGACCCCCAAGGGCCTCAAGAACTTCCGACCCATCTCCCAGCTCCCGTTCCTAGCGAAGGTCATCGAGAAGGCCGTCAACAAACAACTGACCAGCTTCCTCGAGGAGAACAGCATCCTGGACCCATCCCAGTCCGAGATCTGCAGCAACCACAGCACCGAAACGGCCCTCATCGCCTCCACCGATGACATCAGGACCCTGCTAGACAACGGAGAAACCGCGGCCCTCATCCTTCTGGACCTGTCAGCCACCTTCGACACAGTCTGCCACTGCACACTATGAACACTCCTCCACGATGCCGGGATCCAATAGAAGGCCCTGGACTGGACCACCTCCTTCCTCTCCAGCAGAACACAGAGCGTCCGCCTCCCCCCCCTCCGTTACGAAGCCACCGAGATCATCTGCGGCGTACCCCAGGGCTCATCCCAATGCTGTTCAACATCTACATGGCACAGCATGCCCGCGTCACCCGACTGCACAACCTCAACATCATCTCTTATGCCGATGACACCCAACTGATCCTCTCCCTCACCAAGGACCCCCACACCACCAAAACCAACCTCCACGAAGGAATGAAGGCCGTCGCCGACTGGATGAGAAATAGCCGACTGAAGCTCAACTGGGACAAGATGGAGGTCCTCATCCTCGGTTCCACCCCCTCGGCCTGGAACGACTCCTGGCGGCCGACTGCACTAGAAACAGCACCAACACCCACCGACCACGCACGCAACCTAGGGGTCATCCTCGACTCCACCCTCTCCATGACGAAGCAGGTCAACGCCGTTTCTTCCTCCTGCTTCAACACCCTCCGCATGATCCACAGGATCTACAAGTGGATCCCCACCGAAACAAGAAGGAGAGTCACCCAGGCCCTCGTGAGCAGCAGACTGGACTATGGAAACGCCCTCTATGCAGGAGCCTTGGCCAAACTCCTGAAACGGCTCCAACGCATCCAGAACGCCTCAGCACGCCTGATCCTCGACATCCCTCGCCGCAGCCACATCACACCCCAATCTGAGAGACCTGCACGGGCTCCCCGTCAACAAGAGGATAACTGTCAAGCTCCTCACCTATGCACACAAAGCACTCCACAACACCGGACCAGCGTACCTCAACAGCCGACTCAGCTTCTACACCCCCACCCGCCATCTCCACACTGCCGACCACGCCCCCGCCACTGTCCCCCGCTTCTGAAGAGCGATGTCTGGCGACAGATCCTTCTCCCACCTCGCCACCAAGACCTGGAACACCCTCCCCATCCACCTACGGCAGACCCAGGACCTGCTGACCTTCAGAAGACTCCTCAAGACCTGGCTCTTCGAACAGTAGCGGCACTCCCCCCCCCCGCGCCTTGAGACCCTCACAGGTATGTAGTGCGCTTTAAAAATGCTATGCTATGATTGATTGATTGATTGCACTGGTTAATTCTTCTCTTATTATTCTCTTCTTTAGAAAGAGGCCCACAAATAGCTCCTATTTGCATTGGTTCTTTGGTGGAAGCATTATCTGTGGTTTTATGGGATTAGCTCTTAATTCTATCAAATCTGGGTGGAAGTGGTCGAAAGTCTCTTCTTTTTTCTGATCTTCTTTCATTTTGACAATGGTCGATTTGCATTACGAGATCAAGATCTTTTAACCCACGGTAAAAAATCGCTGCCCTTTTTTCGTTTGGTCAATTCGTCTCAACTATTAGCTTATTAAATTGAGCGATGTAGGCCACAAGATATCTGTTTCCCTGCCGAAGGCCGAGCAGTTCATTATCCGTAGCTTGCGAGGTGGTACGGCAATCAAAAATTCTGTT
This sequence comes from Triturus cristatus, assembly GCF_964204655.1. Taxonomy (NCBI): domain Eukaryota; kingdom Metazoa; phylum Chordata; class Amphibia; order Caudata; family Salamandridae; genus Triturus; species Triturus cristatus. The sequence continues at coordinate 348,268,017 of NC_140586.1, read as the reverse complement.
CTGAAATCTTGAAAATTATACAGAACTGGATCATTTCTAGTGACTATTGGCATTGACCAAGCTGCTGTGTCCGCAGTCAGATAAAACAGTATGAATGTCACCTTAGACTGATCCTCAACAAAAATGACTGGTCGGCACAAAAAATATAAACAACACTGAGTGAGAAAAAGTTGTGCCTTATGTGGGTCTCCTCCAAAATGTTCTAGTTGGGCCAAGGGTATTATAGGAGAGACTGCATGTATTTCTTGTGTAGAAAGCCCTGCAGCTTGGGGCTCACTGTGGACTGTTGGAGCCCTTCCTGACTGGGAGCCCGCAGAAACTGCTAACTCTTCCATCTTTTGTTTTATTAGTGAGGTTTCTAGACTAGATCTTCTTAACTCCTCCCTCAGAGCCTTATTTTCTTCTATTGTATCATTTAATTGTTTTTGCATACCCTCAAGTATGGTTGTCAGAGTTTTTAAATCAAGCCCTTCTGCCATTCTGCTCAGGTGGAAATCTGTTTTCCCAATTGGGCTGGATCTTCAATCTGTCAATAATGTACCTGGAGTCGATTTCCTCAGGAGCAGAAGATAAATTCCTCGGTCCCCACCGCCACTACCCGTGACCAATATTGTGTATATCAGTCTCGAGCATTAACGGAGGAAAAGAGGATGGGGAAAAAATAGAGAGACTCCTCACGTGGGATGCTTCCAGCTCTCCTCTTCTACTCTCACACTGGGTGTTCTCTGGGAGGCACCTGTAATGAATTAGCACAAATTTATTAGGGACACTTTATCTCCTACACCTTTCTCTCCTAAACATTTGACTTCACACTATGTCTACCTGTTACACACTGAGGTTAGCCACCCTCTGATATTTGGATTTACTAGCTAAGATCTATTTAGCCAATTAGAACTGCCCAGGGAAAGGCTTATTTGAGGGTTAAGACCTTTCCTGAGTCTTTTCCTTATTGCAAGTGTTATTTCCACAGTTTTAGTTAGATTTCCATTACGTTCTTTGAGGGTTGCTGTATGTATATATATACATATATATATATATATATATGGGAGGACCCGGGGTCCATTAGAAAATCAATGGTTCCTCTACTTAAAAAAAGATTCTGGAAGTACACAAAGTTTAGAAAGTCACACGCATGGCATTTTAGCCTCTAGTTTTCTTGATTTTAAAGGATATGTTGGTTTTGAGCCGTGTATGGATGTCATTGAAGCACCCCAGGCAAGAGCCTTATATATCCAATTTAGGTATGGTTCATTGCCTCTTAATTCAAGAAGAAGTATCTGGGAAAATGCATCCATATTGCCAGTATGTCCCACCTGTCAAGAATCCCCTGAGACCATTATACATTTTTTATTCTTTTCCCCGTCTTATGTTGATCATCTGAAAAAATGGATTTTGCCTGTATGTTAAATGGTAGCGGCAATTTCAGTCGATAACCCTTCAAGTACTGCCCGGCGGTAATCGTCTCTCATACCATTCGATAATTTACCAATGAAAGAGGCAGGCGCCGGAGACTGGAAGGCAGGAAACAAAGTTTTTATTCCGTCGGAGCAGAACACATCAGATCAGACAGCAAGGTATCGTCACGAGGTGCTCTAACTGCATCTTTGAGACCTGGTCTCTTATACACACGTTTATGACTTTATTGCAGGGTTATTGTACATGGCACATTCTTGAGATTACTTTGAAGTATAAAAGAACGTCTTCGGAATCCCCACTTCGAACTCGTTCCCACACATATCTACAGTGGAAGTCCCCACCCCATCTACAGTAGGAGATGGCTATCACGCAGCTGGACATTCCGCCAATTCCCGGGGATGTGTGCAACCGGCCGGGTCTCAGGGGGTAGGGGCTTTGATCCACTGTAATCCCTTTGATGTGGGGTGTTTCCCTTACAGTAGGGGCAATAAACTGCATCCGCAGGGCTAGGTGATGGCCTGGGATCGGTTCGGACAATGGGGCGCAGAGGAAGGGGGTTATCAAAGAGAGGCATGACCATGTATGGGATGTCGGTCAGGCGTGGGATGTGGTTTCATGGCAGGGTCGCGCAGAATGAGGGGGTTTATGGCCCGTGTATGAGAGAGCGGGGGTGGCCGGTGCGCGGGGGATGCTCGCAGTGCCAGGGGAACGCGTTGGCGATCGAGAATGAGCGGGGAGAGAGTGGGGTGCCTAAAATGGCGGCCGTGCGTTCGCTGTGCGTGGCGCTGGGGAGAGGCAAGATGGCGCAGATAATGTTCAGTTACAAGCTAAATTTCCACAGTCCTCCCTTTTAACATATCTCGCCAGCTTGTCTAGTTCAGATCTATCCCCATAATACTACGAATTTCCACCTCATACAGAGCTTTCATTCGCTCCGTTTCAAAGTTCAAAGTCTTAGGGCAGATGCAGTTCATAAAAAGCGAACATAAAGGTGGCAGACACTGAATCCCCAAGCAACATCCACATAGTATCACAATCGGTATTAGGATAAATGAAAACAGCCTCCATCCCCAACTTTTAATAGTGTCCCAAAACCAACTCCCCAGTGACCATTCTTCTTGCTCTTGATGGACCTCTGCGGATAGTCTGTGGAGGTGTTCAATTGCTTTGTAGACTGAGGGTGAGTTATCCGGTACGTAGGTACAACAGCTGGACCCAATGATGCGGCATGCTCCTCCACGATCAGCCAGAACCACATCTAGAACGAGGCGGTTCTGAAGAGCCACTAGGCGGACGGCCTGAAGCTCGGCGGTGTTGTTGGCGAGGATGCCGGCCGTAATGTTCATCGCCGTTTCGACTGCCTGGGTTAAGTGGCGGATGGCACGGCTGTTTGCCATTGGACCCCAGAGTGGAACAAGACCTTTTACTGCGTCCATGAACTGCGCTCCGGCGGAGTCGGCTTGCACAATGTCTTTGGCACGTTTCTGTCGGTGATGGTTTGCTGGAGCCACATATGTCGGAGGAAGGACAAAGGCGATGTAGCAGGTGCCTCCCCAACCTTTCGGAAGCCAGGTGTAGGCCTTAGTACCACAGACGAAGTACATATTCGGGGAGGCAACAAAGGAAGGTGGATCAACTGAGTCCAATGTTCGGGTGATGAGGCAGGAGCTGTGGCCCACCAGCTGCGCCCCCAGGCCTTCGAGGCACACAAATCCAGTGATGTTGACGACGGATAGGGCCACTGTCAGGGTGGCGGCCGTTCGTTTCCGGACGTAAGAGAAGGTGGGTCTGGCTGGGTTGTTGAACACTTGCATTTCAACTCGTTCTTTGGCAGGGATGTCCATGTGAAAGGAAGTGTTCGATCTCAGAGGACAGAAGGGGGCAGAAGTTCTTCCAGTTTTGTTCAGCCAGAACCCATGGTAAAAGTGTGACATGGTTCTGCCGGAAGTGGCATTGTCCTTGTAGCTTTCCTGCAGGAGGATTAACCAGGCGAGGCAGGAGCTATGGACAGAAAAAGGTGAAGGGATGAAAGGGATAGAGTGTCCAGTGGCATGTGGTAGCAATCCACAGATCCAGCAATTAGTGGCGTTAGCAGCAAGATTGTGTTGGTGGAGCAACTGCACAAAAGAGTTATTCCAGAACTCCTTACGCCTCTCTCGGAGTTGGGGTGAAAGTGAGATCAGATGGTGTTCTTTCATGGTGGTAGGTTGAACGGTGGTCAGCAATGTCTTATGAGCGGGTGTGCTCTCCTCCATGATCCAGAAGGTGACCACGAGGAGAAGGCAAAAGAGAAGGGTAATGAAAAGTGCAATAGTCTTTGAGCTGTGCATTCGGTCAGTCTTTGGGTTTTTGTAGTGGATCTTCGGACGTCCGGTTGCTTCCATCATCTTCATGTCGGGCGCTTCCATCACCTTCAAGAGACTCGGTAGCGGGCAGAACCACAGACTTTGTTTAGTTTCTCTCCTGGTGGCCTTTGAGGTGACTAGGCTACCGCTCTGAGATTTCCACTTAGCCTGTGGTCTGTTTAGCCGAAGTTCTCTCCTTTCGTCGCAAGTTATACCCTTCCTTGGATGGCACGGTAGGATCGGGATATTTTACTAACTCAAGTGTCTCTGTATCTGGGCAGCGGCTCAGGGATGGTCGGTCTTTGTCCAGAAGTTCTTCTTGGGCGGTGATGTTGTTCGTGGTTGTCAGGGTCGGTGATACCTTCTTGCAGTGGTGTGCATGCAGCCAATTGCGTTTCCCCTCCACTCGAAGAGCTGTTCGGGTGGTGATCAGGACTTGCAGGGGGCCCGTCCACCGGGGCTCCAGACTCTTGGTGCGCTGGAAGTTACGCACTAAGACGAAGTCACCGGGTTGGATGTCGTGTCCGTGGCCCCTGGAAACATCGGGAATGGCGTGCAGCACCTGCTGATGGATAACAGACAACGTTTTAGTTAGGTTATACAAATAGTCAGACATGAGGACGTCCGGGACGTCGTGGATGGATGTTGGCTTTGGAGCAGCCCAAAGGTTCATGGGCCGCCCGAAGACGACCTCGTAGGGGGTTAAGTGGTGTTTAGTGGGGGTGGAACGCATTGATAGCAATGCTAGCGGGAGAGCGTCTGGCCATCTCAGTCCTGTGGTGGCGACTATTTTTGCTATCTTAAGCTTCAATGTGGCATTGTGTCGCTCAACCAAGCCTGCAGATTGGGGATGGAAGACCGCATGGAATTTCTGTTTTACACCCAACCCTTTTAAGATGAGTTGGATAACTTCGGCTACGAAGTGGGGGCCGTTGTCGCTCCACAAAATTCGACAAAGGCCGTATCGGGGGAAGAATTCCTTCAGTAGTACTTTTGCGGTAGTCATAGCGGTGTTGTCATGGGTTGGGTAGGCTTCCACCCACTTGCCGAAGGCACACACAACGACAAGTACGTACTTCAGACCTTGGTACCTTTCTAACTGGACATAGTCCATTTGTAGGACTTCAAAGGGGTGATTGGGGACTCCAAACCCTCCCCGGGGTACAGCAGTTCATTTCCCAGGGTTGTGTTGGAGGCATACTAGGCATTGTTGGACCAGACGTTTGGCTGAGTCTGGGATTTTGTCGTTGTGCCAGACTTTGGAGATGAGTTCGATCATGGGGGCAGACCCTATGTGTGCGGGGGAGTGTGCCATGGTCAGCATGGGGATCAAGTATGAGTCTGGTAGCAACCATTTGTTCAAGTCTTTAGTTCGCCAGCAACCGTCATCGTCCTTCAATCCCACCCGGGCCCATTCAGTTGATTCGTGTGGTGTGCTGGCTAGTTGGATATCCCTAATCGTTTCCCTAACATCCTTCCATTTCTCAGTTTGTGACCTGGTCACGTACATACGGGTCGTGGACCTATTCTCGGCTGTGGTTCGGGCAGTAATGTCAGCTAGTGCATTTCCCTGTCCTATGATGTCTGTCACCTTCTTGTGTGCCTGGCATTTGATCACAGCTAACCGTGTGGGGAGGAGGACTGCTTCGGTCAGGGCAGAGACTAGGTCTCCATGCAGGATGGGTGTGCCATGAGAAGTCAAGAATCCCCTCTCTTTCCATAAGAGCCCAAAGTGGTGAACTACCCCGAAGGCGTACTGACTGTCTGTGTAAATGTTTGCGGTTGTCCCTGCTGCCAGGATGCAGGCTCGTGTGAGAGCAATTAGTTCCGCCGCCTGTGCGGATCGCTGTGTGATGCGGGCTGTCTCAACAACTGTTCGGGCTGTGGTGACTGCATAGGCAGCTGAGGTGGTGCCATCGGGGAGCTTGATGCATGAGCCATCCACCCACAGTTCTCCGTCAGGGTCCGGGAAGGCAGTATCCCGGAGGTCAACCCTACTCTTGGTTTGTTCGTCGGTGAGGGTCACGCAGTCATGTATAGGGGACGCATTGGGGTCAGCGTCAGGGAGAGGCAGTAGAGTAGCTGGATTCAGAGTGGTGCATCGTTTCAATGTGATGTGGGGTGCAAGCAGAGTCAGTTCGTAACCAGTCAGTCGTGCGCTAGTCAGGTGTTGAGTCTTGGTTTGGTTCAGGAGGGTGTCAACCGCATGGGGTACCAATACTGTGAGGGGGTTCGAGAGCACGATCCCCTCGCTTTGCCGGATAGAGACAGCAGCGGCGGCTACTGCTCGAAGGCAGGCGGGCAAAGCTCTGGCTACAGGGTCAAGAGTGGCAGAGAAGTAGGCACAAGGGCGTTGTTTAGGGCCTATGGACTGGGTTAGGACAGACAACGCACATCCCTCCCTTTCGTGGGTGTAGAGGGAGAAGGGTTTAGTGTAGTCTGGGGTTCCTAGGACTGGGGCCGAGCAGAGGGCGTCTCGTAATTCTTTGAAGGAGGATTGACATTCGGGTGTCCAGGGGAGGGGGAAGGGGACATCTTTAGCCAGCAGGGAAAGCAGAGGTTTTATGATAAGACTGAAATTTGGCAACCATTGTCGACAAAAGGAGGTGAGGCCTACTAGGGACCGTACTTGCTTCTGAGTCTTGGGAACAGGGGTTTCTAGGATGGTCTGAATTCGGTCAGGGGTAAGTTTTCTCCCATCTTTGGATAGTAGGTGGCCTAGATATGTTACTTGTGGTTGGCAGAATTGCAATTTCTTCCTGGAGACCTTGTGACCGTTCTCTGCGAGGAAGCGGAGGAGGTGAATGGTGGCTGTGACGGCAAGTGGAGTGGTGTCGGCCGCCAAAAGAATGTCATCGACGTACTGTATCAACACCACTCCATCGGGTAGTTGGACTGCATCTAGTTGCCTCTTGAGGGCTTGGCTATAAATACTGGGACTCTCAGTGTAGCCTTGGGGTGCCCTGCAGAATCTGTACGAACGGGCTTTTAAAGTGAAGCCGAACAGGTAGCGGCTGTCTGGGTGGATGGGGATGGAAAAGAATGCGTTCTTGAGATTAATAACAGTAAAGGTGGTGGCGGTGGATGGAATCAGGGTGAGGATGGTGGTGATGTCTGAGACCACGGGGTACTGAGGTATGACTACTTTGTTAACCTCTCGCAAGTCAACAATGAAACGGTAGGCTTTCTCATCTCCCTCGCCTTGCTTCTTTACAATGGGTAGGATAGGGCTATTGCAAACATTACTGACTACTTCTTCTACCACTCCTGCCTCGACTAGGGACTCGATGATTTCCACCAATGCCTTCTCGCCTTCGGGCGATATCCGATACTGTGGAAGCTTTGGGAGCACTGCGTCCGGTCGGACGGTTATGTGTACCGGGTCGATCACCATGCGCCCTACATCTGAGTCGCTTTTAGCCCATAGATGTGAAGGTAATGTGTCGAGTAGGGACATGTCAGCATCGGTTATAGAGAGCATACGCCGTGTGTGACAGGGTCTGGACAGATCTGGGTTATCGTGCAGGATGACTCGAACCCCGTCTGGGGAGCATCTGATGGTAGCTCGAAAATGTTTTAGCAAATCAAGTCCCATAATAGCATCGGGGGTGTTGGAGGAGAGCAGAAAGGTCGTGTCAGTGGTGTTATCTTCTAAGTCAAAGGAGATTGGTGCTGATAAGGGGTTAGTGGAGGGCGTTCCATCGAAGCCTATTGAGGTTACATGTGAGCCAGACAAGGGTGCCCTAGGAATCAGTCGTTTAGATAACGCACTACGCGTCGCCCCAGTGTCTACCAGGAATGGAGATTTTGTGCCCAAGACCTTAGCAGTGACGTAAGGACCTTGCTGGTCAACACGGAGTTCGACTGGATCCCTCCCTTGCCCCTGGCGGTCCTATGCGAAGTCATGGGTGCTTTCATAGTCGGACTGTTGACACTGGTTTTGTCGGGGGCGATCAAAGGTGTTTGGTCTGCCTGGCCTGTCGTTGATGACGTCGTTCGTGTATCCTCGTCCCTGTCCTCTATTTCTGGGGTCATATGCTGTGTCTCTGGGGTCCCTATTTTTGTTCAATTCCAAAAGGACCGGGCACTGGGATTTCCAGTGTCCGAACCCTCTACAGAACGCACATTGATTCCCATCTAAGTCTCTCCGTCCGTTGTAGGGTGCAGGTGTATGGTCTCTAGGGGGTAGCTTTCTAGGGGCGGTTGGTTGGTAATTCCCTTTCGGGGGTTCTCTTCCTATGGTCACCCCTTGCAACTGTGCTATCATCACCCTCTCCTTCAGTTCCTTTTTCTTCCTTTCTGACGCCCTATCGTTCTCGTTCTTTTGGTTTTCGTAGTATTGGGCCATCTGGAGGATAGCTGCGGGTTTGGAGGCTGCCCAACTACTCTCGCTGGTCTGCAGCTTCTGGGAAACTTCTTGTGACAGACCCTTCACATAATTCTGGACAAAGAGGTGATGTCCGGTTGCAGTGGTCATGTCCTGGCCACTATAATCGGAAAACACAGTCTCGAACCGAGAGAAGTATTCAGACACATCCTCCTGGGGTTTCTGGCGACAAGCCGTCACTATCGACCAATCTACCTTTCTTTCTGGGATTAGAGTCTTCAACTTCTGTACAATCTTGTCTGGGAGCTCCAATATGGCTTTCGGGGGTTTCTGTCCTGGTTCTCGCTGTTTATCTATGGTATCGAGTTGTACCCAGGTATATCCGAACGGCTCAGCGTGGTCAACTTTCTGGATTTGTTTCCACACATCAGCCGGCAGACATAATCGGAAGAACAAGTCGATATCTGCTAAAGTCATTATTGTTGAGCCTAGGGCTGTACCTAGTTCGGTGTAGAAGGCAGTCGGGTTCTTTCTTAAGTCGGGTAGAGTTTTTCTAAAGGTCAAAATATCTTGTCGGTCCCATGGCTGGTAGACCCAATTATATACAACCCTCCCCTTCGCATCTTGGTGGTTGATGTCGTCATGTGTTCCCTGACCTCGTGGGGGGACCCAGTAGGGGGCGGCCTCTTTGATGGGCATCATGGTATCAGTCCTTCCTTCCTGGGGCTTAGTCGCTATGGGGGTTTCTGTTTTGGTTGTCTGCCTGTGTTCTTTAAGGTGTCGATAGACCTCGAGTGTACGAGTGAAGAGGTTCGTCACATCGCCCTCTCCTTCTTCCCCAATGTCTACCTTCCTATATAGGGCCGCTAAGCCTTCGGGACCTTTATCGCGGTACCTATCCTCATATGCATTCAGGGCGTGGTAACAAAGTCGTATGACAAAGTGTCGTCTGCGACTGTCGGCATACGAGTTATACACATCTGTTATATACTCCTCACTTTCCTTTCGCTCCACCAGTGTCCCTACTATCTTGTCGATTCCTGCTCGTTCATCCTTTGTTAGTCGATTTATTCTGGTGGAATCTTTCTTTCTTATCTCAGGGTCATCCAACGTCATTGCCGACGTTGTGTTCAGTACAAGAGGCTCGGCCGGCGCGGAGGCCGTGAGGACCGAGGCCCCTGTACTGCTTTCGCTCGCGTTTGGGGGTTGTGGGTGTTGCACTACCGATTGGGAGGGTGCGTATGGAGGGGGCATGTAAATGATTGGGGGACCTAATAGTAATTCGTCATTCATTCGTTGCTTAGAGGACAACTCAGGGTAGAGCATAGAGGGGGTCCTAACAGCGTACTGGCCTGAGGTTTCGGGCTCCTGTCTTAGTTTAGTTTCCCTTCTCTCCTTTATTTCTTCTTCTAACTTTCTAGCGGCAAGGTGAGCTGCCTTTCGTAATTCCTTTTCTGCCTTTACTTCTTCCCTCTTATTCCGTTGCGTTGCTTCTTTGCGCCACATGCCGATACTGTCAAGCATAGTAGGCGTCGTCTTATTGCTACGCAGAGCCATTTCTAGCACTTCTATCTTATGGTCGTCGAAGGATCCCATCAGTGGCCACTGACTCTCGAGGTCCTTCCTTGTATATTTATGCCATAGCTTGCTATAAGCTACGGCGACTAGTCCATATTTAGTGAACATGTCCTTATTAGGGGTGCCTTCCAGTGGAGCCGGATGGTCCACCTCTAATAAGCGGTCCGGGCGGAACCAACTACCAATCAGTGGGGAGAAGATAGGCATGACGGGTTTCAACGGGGACAAAAGTCAGCACTACCTATCTTTTCACTGCTTGCAAAGACTAGACAGAATATCTCTATTCCTCGTTATTTGTAAGCAGAGAATACCTCCAAAGAACCAATATCGAACAACTAGTGTTCGGACAATCAATCAATCAATCAATGGGGAGATAAAGATAGGCACGACAGGTTTCAACGGGGACAAAAGTCTGCGTTACCTACCCTTCACTATTTGCAAAGACTAGACAGAATATTTCTATTCTACGTTATTTGCAAACAGAGAATATCTCAAAGAGCACTATTCTTCAAAACAATCAATGTTCGGACAATCAATCAGTGGGGAGATTAAGATAGGCACGACGGGTTTCAACGGGGACAAAAGTCTGCGTTACCTACCCTTCACTATCTGCAAAGGGAGAGAGAGAGTTTCTACTCCTCCCCGTTTGTAGACAGCGAATATCTCAAAGAGAACAATCAATGAGCAATACTAGTATTTCAAAACAATCAATCAATTATTTCGCAATTTGTCGTGTTTCACGACCTTACCCGGACCGCGTGGACAGTTTCTCGTCTTCCGCCTCCAGCGCCCGATCGTCCTCTACTCTCCGTATTTGCCGCGGCACTCCTGATGGTTCCCAGTCAGGACCGTAGATCACTCGAGAGAGGTCTGCTCGGAACCAGTGAAGTTCGGATGATCGGCTGCCAGACGAGGGTCTATCGGGCAGGAGCTCTCCCGATCGTTGCAGTCGTTCACTCTGTCGTCAGGACCTCTCCCACTGGATCCACGTGTCGCTGATGGGCCCCACACTTGGGACGCCAATTGTTAAATGGTAGCGGCAATTTCAGTCGATAACCCTTCAAGTATTGCCCGGCGGTAATGGCCTCTCATACCATTCAATAATTTACCAATGAAAAAGGCAGGCGCCGGAGACTGGAAGGCAGGAAACAAAGTTTTTATTCCGTCGGAGCAGAACACATCAGATCAGACAGCAAGGTATCGTCACGAGGTGCTCTAACTGCATCTTTGAGACCTGGTCTCTTATACACACGTTTATGACTTTATTGCAGGGTTATTGTACATGGCACATTCTTGAGATTACTTTGATGTATAAAAGAACGTCTTCGGAATCCCCACTTCGAACTCGTTCCCACACATATCTACAGTGGAAGTCCCCACCCCATCTACAGTAGGAGATGGCTATCACGCAGCTGGACATTCCGCCAATTCCCGGGGATGTGTGCAACCGGCCGGGTCTCAGGGGGTAGGGGCTCTGATCCACTGTAATCCTTTGATGTGGGGTGTTTCCCTTACAGTAGGGTCAATAAACTGCATCCGCAGGGCCTGGGATCGGTTCGGACAATGGGGCGCAGAGGAAGGGGGTTATCAAAGAGAGGCATGACCATGTATGGGATGTCGGTCAGGCGTGGGATGTGGTTTCATGGCAGGGTCGCGCAGAATGAAGGGGTTTATGGCCCGTGTATGAGAGAGCGGGGGGGGCGGCGCGCGGGGGATGCTCGCAGCGCCAGGGGAACGCGTTGGCGATCGAGAATGAGCGGGGAGAGAGTGGGGTGCCTAAAATGGCGGCCGTGCGTTCGCTGTGCGTGGCGCTGGGGAGAGGCAAGATGGCGCAGATAATGTTCAGTTACAAGCTAAATTTCCACATGTATGTCGCTCCTTAAGCTTCACACGCCCAAATGATGCACTAAGAATTTTTGTGTCTGACGTCACTAGTTGGTTGGTCTCTGCAATTTTAAGATACTTATTGTTTGCTTGGTGGAAAAGATCCAAACTAATCAAAAATGCATCCGTGATCAACTTACAACCTTAACAAACGATTTTTATTGAATTGTCCTATGAATTGTTTTTAATATGGCAAAATATTCACTGTTTTACAAAAAAGCCATAATGCTGCTATCTATGTTACGGGATGCTTTAAATCAATTTTATTTTAAAAATGATGTATTGTACTGTAATTTTAATTGTTTTTACTCATATAATGTGTTTTGATTTTACGAAGTAAATGGTCATACATTTGATCGAAATAAATATATATATATATGTATATGTATATGTATATGTATATGTATATGTATTTGTATGTATATATATGTATATATATGTATATATTTATTACCTACTGGCGGTCGCCAGTAGGTAGTTATAGTTAGGACCTATTTTCCACAGGGAATCCGCAACATTCTATTCCAAATAAGTCTGGCGCCAGTTGACGAATCTTTGCGAAATTTTCCAAACTTTTGGCCAGCTCTGGTCCACTCCTATCCTGAAAGTTTCGTGGTGATTCGTCAAGCGGGGGCCGAGAAAAAAGGGGGGTCCCAAAAACACGTTTTCCCCATGCAATTTTCCATAGGACCTGTTGACGCAGCTACAGCCCGAACTGCTGTACGGAATTACACTAAATTTGGCAAAGAGATAGTCCTTAGTTCAGACTCATGCCTTTTGCATGAATGCTGTAAATCTGTTCAGTAGTTCCTGAGGAAATTAGACTAAAAAAGATAGATATATCTATGGCCTCGGAGGATCCGCGCACCCTATGTGCACCCTAAGCGCACCCTCCCCAAACCGAGCGCGCACCCTCCCGATCACGCGCTGAATGCTAATTGGCTGTGAAGTGTCTGTCTACATTCGAAAGCAGGAACTGTTGGCAGCCATTTTGTGCCTCGGTAGAAGCGAGGCTGAAGAAGTAAGGGGAATAAGTGTTTAAAAAATATAAAGGGGCAGGGTAGAAATACTCTGACCCTCTAGTGTTGCTTAGGGGGTCCCAGAATAACCCCCTGGGGCCTCCTTTTTTAAAAAAAAAGAAAAACGGCGAAATGCGCGCAGGGTGCGCGGATCCGGCCGGGAAAAAAAAAAAAACCCCGAAGCGCGGGCTTCCGCGCTTGGTTAATAATTAGCCCCCGGGTGGGCCAAATCCCGGGGGCAAAATGTTGGAAAATTAATAGGGGGAGGGGGGCTGCGTGGCCCCCCTCTTGGAGCCCTCGAGGGCCCTGGGGACCGCCACCCCCAGGGCCGGCTCCTACAGTGTCCTGGGGTGCCCACCCCCAGGACACTGTTGTTTGCTATGAGAGGGCGGGAGTCTCCCACCCTCCCATAGCAAACTTGGTTAGGATTTTGAAAGAGAGAGCAGGGAAACCTGCTCTCTCTTTCAAAATCCAAACGATATTGCTTTTCCACACCGGGAGCTGCATGTCAGCAGCTCCCCATGTGGAAAAGCAATGCCGGCTCCCGAAGGACGCGGGGAGCCGGCTGGGACCGTGGGGGCGTTGGGGCTCCCCCCACAGTCTCCAACGTTTTTTTATAAGCCCCGGGGGATGGGGTCCCCGGGGATAATAAAAATTAGTGATAGGGGCTATTTTTGTTTTTTACGGTAAAATTAGGAGTCGCGCATCCTAACGCGTTGGGTGCACGGTTTCTCTCGCGTTGGATGCGCGGTTCCTAACGCGTTGGGTGCGCGGATCCAAGGAAAAAAACCTGAAATTTTTGGGAGATAAACATCAAGCTTCAGTGTTTTGTTCTTGAGTGGCTCTAAAAAGAGCCATTGTGTTCATTGAGAGTTTTTGGTACTTATAAGTAAGTAGCTATACAGAGTCAAAAGTTGTTGAGGAAGACTCTGTTTCCTTCATCAGTAAAGTGTACTCCATCTCTCCTATACATCTCTTGCATGTGAGGCGCAGATTGTCATTGTAAATGGACCCCATTCTATAGTCTCGGAGAAAAGCAGAAACAGATTTATTCACATGTTTCCTAGCTTTCTCAATTTGTGGACAACAATGATTGGATCAGTTCCATTTCTGCCTTTGGCATATGTTAGAATACACAAAGGCAGTTTTGGGAAAAAGTGAAATCAATTCAGCAAAGGTGTCCTTCAAAAGCATTTCCAGACCTACCCCAGTCAAAGTGCCTAGGTCATTGCCACCACAGTGCACTATTATGAGGTCAGGGTGTTGGATATGCATAAAGGATTTTACCAATGGTATCAATTAGTGCCACTTTAATCCTCTCTGTCCAATCCATTTAATGTCTACATTAGGCAAACCTATGTCTTTGTGAATGCCTTTGTTTTCTGCATACCTTTGGCTCCAGAAAATATAGCTGTGTCCCACAATCCACACTCTAAGCATCTTGAAGGGAGGTCTGGATGCACTCAGATGGTCTCTGTAAATGAAATGGCAGTTTGAAAAGTAAGATTTTTCTAAAATGGTGGCTAAGATGCAGTTTTGAAAAAAGACAAGAAATCATTGGTTGTTTGACAACCTTCTACACTGAAAGGTAGGGTGCATGTTTCTGTTTTTTAAACGCATGATTCTTATTGGTTAACAAAAAGTGAGTGAAAGGAACATTATATATGACAAGCTGATATGTTGAAAAGTCAAGCACACTTGCTGTTTTGATTAGCAACATTGTGTGCTGAACTTGTGACCTGTGTGCTCAGTTCAGTGTTCCATGACCTGTTCCTATGGTAACAGGCAGAAGGCAGATTGAAGGTAGGGTTCAAACTTATGTCATTTGGAAAGGGTTGACATGTTTAACCAATAGAAATGTGTGTTTGCTTTTGAATGTATGTGGGAAGGAATGTGATTTGATGTTTACATGTATATGTGTGAAAAATGAGAGGGAAACTTTGCCATTCTTTGGTTTTGCTGACAGGTGCACAGTGCAGAGATTCTGTATAAGAAAATCTGGTGTGTGACTGATATACTTCTTAATCTACAAAACAACTTGAAAGGTGAGTTATTTAATTGTGAGGGGATGTATGTGCTGCATTTTGATTTTAATCAGACTAATGTATTTCTCCTGGTAAAGTGCAGGGAGTACTTTTTTATGTCTACAATCTTATTGACAGTGTGTGTGCATGTAGAAATCATTCTGTGATAAGCATTTGTGTTTTTCATGTGTTTGCAGAAAGATAACTGTGCTGTTTTTATATGTTGGTACAATTAGAAATCAGTCATTGTTTATAAATTTGCAAAATGAGTCATGTTTCTACACTAAAATGTAGTATTCGTAGATTAAGAAATGTGTTTTGGTATAGTGCAAGCGATAGTGTTGTTTGTCTAGGATCACACAGTGAGTCTGTGTGCATTTAGGAATCATTTTGAGATAAACATTTTAGTACTAATCTGTAGTAGTAGATTTTCTGCAATGTCTGCAGTCACCTTAGATCTTGTAGACTAGTAAATGTGTTTGTACAAGGGATAGTTGTCTGTCTACAATCACACTGTGAGTCTGTGTGTATTTGGGTAAGCATTGTGAGAGGAGCATTTGGTAAAATTATGTATTTGCTGACAGACAATGGTTTTAAAACCTGTCATGTTGTCAAGTTTTAGTAGCATTGGAAGCCAGTCTTTGCTTGTGCATTGATAAAATGATTCAGGCTTTGACACTAAAGTGCAGTACTTAAATATGTAGATTGTGTGCAGTCCCCTTACCCCTTCCATAGTAGTGAATGAGTTTTGGTAAACTCCTAGTGATAGTGTTGCTTGTCTAGAATCACACTGTGAGTGTGTGTGAATTTGGTAACCACTGTGAGAGAAGCATTTGGTAACATCATGTATTTGCTGACAGATAACTGTTTTAAAACCTGCCATGTTGTCACGTTTTAGTAGCATTAGAAGCCAGTCTTTGCTTATGGATTGATAAAATGAGTCTGTCTTTGACACTAAAGTGCAGTACTTAAATATGTAGATTGTGTGCAGTACCCTTACCCCTTCCAGACTGGTGAATGAGGTTTGGTAAACTCCTAGTGATAGTGTTGCTTGTCTAGAATCACTCTGTGAGTGTGTGTGCATTTGGGAACCACTGTGAGAGAAGCATTTGGTAACATCGTGTATTTGCTGACAGATAACTATTTTAAAACCTGTCATGTTGTCAAGTTTTAGTAGCATTAGAAGCCAGTCTTTGCTTATGCATTGATAAAATGAGTTAGGGTTTGACACTAAAGTGCAGTACTTAAATATGTAGATTGTGTGCAGTACCCTTACCCCTTCCAGACTAGTGAATGAGTTTTGGTAAACTTCTAGGATAGTGTTGCTTGTCTAAAATCACACTGTGAGTCAGTGTGCATTTGGGTAAGGATTGTGAGAGAAGCATTTGGTAACATCGTGCATTTGCTGACAGATAACTGTTTTAAAACCTGTCTTGTTGTCAAGTTTTAGTAGCATTAGAAGCCAGTCTTTGCTTATGCATTGACAAAATGAGTTAGGCTTTGACACTAAAGTGCAGTACTTAAATATGTAGATTGTGTGCAGTCCCCTTACCCCTTCCATAGTAGTGAATGAGTTTTGGTAAACTCCTAATGATAGTGTTGCTTGTCTAGAATCACACTGTGAGTCTGTGTACATTTGGGAACCACTGTGAGAGAAGCATTTGGTAACATCATGTATTTGCTGACAGATAACTGTTTTCAAACCTCTCATTTTGTCAAGTTTTAGTAGCATTAGTTGCCAGTCTTTGCTTATGGATTGATAAAATGAGTCAGGTTTCACACTAAAGTGCAGTACTTTAATATGTAGATTGTGTGCAGTACCGTTACCCCTTCCAGACTAGTGAATGCGTTTTGGTAAACTCCTAGGATAGTGTTGCTTGTCTACAATCACACTGTGAGTCTGTGTTCCTTTCGGGTAAGGATTGTGAGAGAAGCATTTGGTAACATCGTGCATTTGCTGACAGATAACTGTTTTAAAACCTGCCATGTTGTCAAGTTTTAGTAGCATTAGAAGTCAGTCTTTGCTTATGCATTGATAAAATGAGTCAGGCTTTGACACTAAAGTGCAGTACTGAAATATGTAGATTGTGTGCAGTCCCCTTAACCTTTGCACAGTAGTGAATGAGTTTTGGTAAACTCCTAGGGATAGTGTTGCTTGTCTAGAATCACACTGTTAGTCTGTGTGCATTTGGGAACCACTGTGAGAGAAGCATTTGATAACATCATGTATTTGCTGACAGATAACTGATTTAAAACCTGTCATGTTATCAAGTTTTAGTAGCATTAGAAGCCAGTCTTTGCTTATGCATTGATAAAATGAGTCAGGGTTTGACACTAAAGTGCAGTACTTAAATATGTAGATTGTGTGCAGTACCCTTACCCCTTCCAGACTAGTGAATGAGTTTTGGTAAACTTCTAGGATAGTGTTGCTTGTCTAAAATCACACTGTGAGTCTGTGTGCATTTGGGTAAGGATTGTGAGAGAAGCATTTGGTAACATTGTGCATTTGCTGACAGATAACTGTTTTAAAACCTGTCTTGTTGTCAAGTTTTAGTAGCATTAGAAGCCAGTCTTTGCTTATGCATTGATAAAATGAGTCAGGCTTTGACACTAAAGTGCAGTACTGAAATATGTAGATTGTGTGCAGTCCCCTTAACCTTTGCACAGTAGTGAATGAGTTTTGGTAAACTCCTAGGGATAGTGTTGCTTGTCTAGAATCACACTGTGAGTCTGTGTGCATTTGGGAACCACTGTGAGAGAAGCATTTGATAACATCATGTATTTGCTGACAGATAACTGATTTAAAACCTGTCATGTTATCAAGTTTTAGTAGCATTAGAAGCCAGTCTTTGCTTATGCATTGATAAAATGAGTCAGGGTTTGACACTAAAGTGCAGTACTTAAATATGTAGATTGTGTGCAGTACCCTTACCCCTTCCAGACTAGTGAATGAGTTTTGGTAAACTTCTAGGATAGTGTTGCTTGTCTAAAATCACACTGTGAGTCTGTGTGCATTTGGGTAAGGATTGTGAGAGAAGCATTTGGTAACATTGTGCATTTGCTGACAGATAACTGTTTTAAAACCTGTCTTGTTGTCAAGTTTTAGTAGCATTAGAAGCCAGTCTTTGCTTATGCATTGACAACATGAGTTAGGCGTTGACACTAAAGTGCAGTACTTAAATATGTAGATTGTGTGCAGTCCCCTTACCCCTTCCATAGTAGTGAATGAGTTTTGGTAAACTCCTAGAGATAGTGTTGCTTGTCTAGAATCACACTGTGGGTCTGTGTGCATTTGGGAACCACTGTGAGAGAAGCATTTGGTAAAATGATGTATTTGCTGACAGACAATTGTTTTAAAACCTGTCATGTTGTCAAGTTTTAGTAGCATTAGAAGCCAGTCTTTGCTTATGCATTGATAAAAATAAGTCAGGCATTGATACTAAAGTGCAGTACTTAAATATGTAGATTGTGTGCAGTACCCTTACCCCTTCCAGACTAGTGAATGAGTTTTGGTAAACTCCAGGATAGTGTTGCTTGCCTAAAATCACACTGTGAGTCTGTGTGCATTTGGGTAAGGATTGTGAGAGAAGCATTTGGTAACATCGTGTATTTGCTGACAGACAACTGTTTTAAAACCTGTCATGTTGTTAAGTTTTAGTAGCATTAGTTGCCAGTCTTTACTTATGCATTGATAAAATGAGTTAGGCTTTGACACTAAAGTGCAGTACTTAAATATGTAGATTGTGTGCAGTCCCCTTACCCCTTCCACAGTAGTGAATGAGTTTTGCTAAACTCATAGAGATAGTGTTGCTTGTCTAGAATCACACTGTGAGTCTGTGTGCATTTGGGAACCACTGGGAGAGAAGCATGTGGTAACATCATGTATTTGCTGACAGATAACTGTTTTAAAATCTGTCATGTTGTCAAGTTTTAGTAGCATTAGAAGCCAGTCATTGCTTATGCATTGATAAAATGAGTCAGGGTTTGACACTAAAGTGCAGTACTTAAATATGTAGATTGTGTGCAGTACCCTTACCCCTTCCAGACTAGTGAATGAGTTTTGGTAAACGTCTAGGATAGTGTTGCTTGTCTAAAATCACACTGTGAGTCTGTGTGCATTTGGGTAAGGATTGTGAGAGAAGCATTTGGTAACATTGTGCATTTGCTGACAGATAACTGTTTTAAAACCTGTCTTGTTGTCAAGTTTTAGTAGCATTAGAAGCCAGTCTTTGCTTATGCATTGACAACATGAGTTAGGCGTTGACACTAAAGTGCAGTACTTAAATATGTAGATTGTGTGCAGTCCCCTTACCCCTTCCATAGTAGTGAATGAGTTTTGGTAAACTCCTAGAGATAGTGTTGCTTGTCTAGAATCACACTGTGGGTCTGTGTGCATTTGGGAACCACTGTGAGAGAAGCATTTGGTAAAATGATGTATTTGCTGACAGACAATTGTTTTAAAACCTGTCATGTCAAGTTTTAGTAGCATTAGAAGCCAGTCTTTGCTTATGCATTGATAAAATAAGTCAGGCATTGATACTAAAGTGCAGTACTTAAATATGTAGATTGTGTGCAGTACCCTTACCCCTTCCAGACTAGTGAATGAGTTTTGGTAAACTCCAGGATAGTGTTGCTTGCCTAAAATCACACTGTGAGTCTGTGTGCATTTGGGTAAGGATTGTGAGAGAAGCATTTGGTAACATCGTGTATTTGCTGACAGACAACTGTTTTAAAACCTGTCATGTTGTTAAGTTTTAGTAGCATTAGTTGCCAGTCTTTACTTATGCATTGATAAAATGAGTTAGGCTTTGACACTAAAGTGCAGTACTTAAATATGTAGATTGTGTGCAGTCCCCTTACCCCTTCCACAGTAGTGAATGAGTTTTGCTAAACTCATAGAGATAGTGTTGCTTGTCTAGAATCACACTGTGAGTCTGTGTGCATTTGGGAACCACTGGGAGAGAAGCATGTGGTAACATCATGTATTTGCTGACAGATAACTGTTTTAAAATCTGTCATGTTGTCAAGTTTTAGTAGCATTAGAAGCCAGTCATTGCTTATGCATTGATAAAATGAGTCAGGGTTTGACACTAAAGTGCAGTACTTAAATATGTAGATTGTGTGCAGTACCCTTACCCCTTCCAGACTAGTGAATGAGTTTTGGTAAACTTCTAGGATAGTGTTGCTTGTCTAAAATCACACTGTGAGTCTGTGTGCATTTGGGTAAGGATTGTGAGAGAAGCATTTGGTAACATTGTGCATTTGCTGACAGATAACTGTTTTAAAACCTGTCTTGTTGTCAAGTTTTAGTAGCATTAGAAGCCAGTCTTTCCTTATGCATTGATAAAATGAGTCAGGCTTTGACACTAAAGTGCAGTACTGAAATATGTAGATTGTGTGCAGTCCCCTTAACCTTTGCACAGTAGTGAATGAGTTTTGGTAAACTCCTAGGGATAGTGTTGCTTGTCTAGAATCACACTGTTAGTCTGTGTGCATTTGGGAACCACTGTGAGAGAAGCATTTGATAACATCATGTATTTGCTGACAGATAACTGATTTAAAACCTGTCATGTTATCAAGTTTTAGTAGCATTAGAAGCCAGTCTTTGCTTATGCATTGATAAAATGAGTCAGGGTTTGACACTAAAGTGCAGTACTTAAATATGTAGATTCTGTGCAGTACCCTTACCCCTTCCAGACTAGTGAATGAGTTTTGGTAAACTTCTAGGATAGTGTTGCTTGTCTAAAATCACACTGTGAGTCTGTGTGCATTTGGGTTAGGATTGTGAGAGAAGCATTTGGTAACATTGTGCATTTGCTGACAGATAACTGTTTTAAAACCTGTCTTGTTGTCAAGTTTTAGTAGCATTAGAAGTCAGTCTTTGCTTATGCATTGACAACATGAGTTAGGCGTTGACACTAAAGTGCAGTACTTAAATATGTAGATTGTGTGCAGTCCCCTTACCCCTTCCATAGTAGTGAATGAGTTTTGGTAAACTCCTAGAGATAGTGTTGCTTGTCTAGAATCACACTGTGAGTCTGTGTGCATTTGGGAACCACTGTGAGAGAAGCATTTGGTAAAATGATGTATTTGCTGACAGACAATTGTTTTAAAACCTGTCATGTTGTCAAGTTTTAGTAGCATTAGAAGCCAGTCTTTGCTTATGCATTGATAAAATAAGTCAGGCATTGACACTAAAGTGCAGTACTTAAATATGTAGATTGTGTGCAGTACCCTTACCCCTTCCAGACTAGTGAATGAGTTTTGGTAAACTCCAGGATAGTGTTGCTTGCCTAAAATCACACTGTGAGTCTGTGTGCATTTGGGTAAGGATTGTGAGAGAAGCATTTAGTAACATCGTGTATTTGCTGACAGACAACTGTTTTAAAACCTGTCATGTTGTTAAGTGTTAGTAGCATTAGTTGCCAGTCTTTGCTTATGCATTGATAAAATGAGTTAGGCTTTGACACTAAAGTGCAGTACTTATATATGTAGATTGTGTGCAGTCCCCTTACCCCTTCCACAGTAGTGAATGAGTTTTGCTAAACTCCTAGAGATAGTGTTGCTTGTCTAGAATCACACTGTGAGTCTGTGTGCATTTGGGAACCACTGGGAGAGAAGCATGTGGTAACATCATGTATTTGCTGACAGATAACTGTTTTAAAATCTGTCATGTTGTCAAGTTTTAGTAGCATTAGAAGCCAGTCATTGCTTATGCATTGATAAAATGAGTCAGGCATTGACAGTAAAGTGCAGTACTGAAATATGTAGATTGTGTGCAGTCCCCTTACCCCCTTCCACAGTAGTAAATGAGTTTTGGTAAACTCCTAGGGATAGTGTTGCTCGTCTAGAATCACACTGTGAGTCTGTGTGCATTTGGGAACCACTGTGAGAGAAGCATTTGGGTACTTCATATCTGTGAATACGCATAACTGCTTAAAAACTTTCCTGTTCTCAAGTTTTGGTAGAATTAGAAGGCAGTCATTGCTTTTGTATTCACCCAGGAACTGTCCTTGCAATACTGTAAACATTCAGTTAATATTCAAGTAGTAACGGAGTGAGGCAGGCCTTAGCACATGCATTGATTCAAATGCTTATCCACTATGCATGCAGTTCTCTAACCATCTACACAGTTCTCTTTCACACCTTTAATTCCACAGTCAGTATCCATACACTTCAAGCAAATACCCTGTCACTCCCCATGTACTCCTCTAGTGACCCATTCAGCAGCATATACTAAACCATTCACTTCGCCAAAACCCACACTTATAAATTCACTCAGGCACTCTCTTTGCAGTACTCTCATCATTCAGTCAGTATCCAAGTACTCATGCAGTGAACCAGGCCTTACAACATGGACTGCTTCAAACCCCTATCCAGTATGCATACAGGTCTCTAGTCACCTACACACTTGTCTTTCACTTCTTTAATTAACTAGTCAGTATCTATATACTTCAATAAACATCCTGTCACTCATCTTGCACTCATCCAGTGACTGATCCAGTACCATGTACTAATCTTTTTACTGTGCCAAAACTGAAAAACTTAAAAGTTTTACCCAGGCACTCTCCTAGCAGTAGTCTAATGATTCAGTCAGTTTCCAGGTACTCATGTAGTGAACCATGCATTACCACATAGAGGGCTACAAATGTCTATGTAGTATGCATGCAGTCTTCTAACATACTATACACTTGTCTTTAACAGCTTCAATTCCCCAGTCAGTATCCATGTACTTTCAGCAAACATCCTGTCACTCCCCTTGCAGTGTTCCAGTGACTTATTCAGTACCATGTAGGAATGCATTCACTGTGCCAAAACTGAAACACTTGTAAATTCACCCAGGTACACTTCTTGCAATAGTCTAATCATTCAGTCAATATTGAGTTTTGTTACTTTGGTCCTCAGCAAGAGAGTGCAGAAACTGACACATTAGTAGAACAAAATATTGAAGACAATGTAGAACCCGTAATGACAAAAATATTTGAGGATGAAATCACAAAGTTTAAGGTAATTTCAGGTGAAAGACCAAATGTTTCTTGTATTTGTTGTCGGCGAACTCACTATAAAAATCAGACTAGGGGTGTCAATCTGTATTTAAAAAGTGAAATAGAAGATAATGATAAGTGGATGGAATTTGCAACTTATTTGTTGGTAGAGGATTGTTTTGATTTGGGATCTGAGCAGCGTATTTGCAAATATTGTTGTAACAAATTAGATGAGAATAAAATGCCTGCTAGAGCTGTTCATAATAATCTAGAGTTGGTTACTATTCCTCCAGAGCTGATAGATTTAAATACGTATGAGTCTATTCTCATTCAATGTGTTCACCCGTTTCAGGCTATTGTTCGTATGGAGCCTAAAACAAGTAAATTACCTCCATCAGAGTTGCAAAGAGGATTGAAAGGAAGAGTGTTGTATTTACCGTTAGATTTTAGGAAAAATATTGAAACTATTGGTGTAGACCATGCAGAAAATGAGCCACTAGTCATTCTAGTTAATGGTGTTAATGGTAAATGGATGGGCTGCGAAACTCTGGCCTTCTCTCTGAAAGGGCATGGAGGAACTCTCTACTCCGGGCTGCTGTGCTACCGGCCCCCTGCCAGCTCTTTATCAGCAGTACCAGAGCTAATTGATTCAATCTATGAGCTCTCTAATACCCATGCTAGGACTTTGATTCTGGGAGATTTTAACCTGTGTTCTGATGGTCCTACAAGGTCGGCTCTCTCGGATTTGACTCAGGCTTGTAGCGATATTCATCTGCAGCAGCTGGTGCACTCACAGACCCACATTAAGGGCCACACTCTTGATCTGGTCTTTGCCGATACTAGCCAGGTTGTGGTTCGGGATATTCTTCCGCAGTGTTGGACGGACCATGCCCTGGTCCTTTTCTCCGTGGCATGTCCCATGGCTCCAACCGGGAATGGAAGTACTGGCATTAAGACCAAGATGGGTAGGCAGTGGTCAAGGTTAATTAGACAATCCAGCCTGCCGTCCCTGCTGGCCGGGGAAACTCCCCCTTTAGGGGATTCTGTGGATGCAAGCTACGAGAGCCTTAGTCAGAAAATTGTTAATTCCTTAGAGGTGCTGGCTCCTCTGCGCAAAATTAGGAATAGATCCAAGACTGCTATGCCGTGGTTTACTGCGGAGTTATCGCATTTGAAGCTCTGTTGTAAACGCGCGGAGCGAGCTTGGAGGAAACACTATCTAGAACCCGATAAAGCCCTTTTTAAGCAGGCCTTGTTGACCTATAAAATGCAGATTAAAGGCGCCAAAGCACGTTTCCTGGAGGAATCGCTCTTAAATGCACCGAACAAAATGCAGGCCTTGTTTAAAATTGTTGGGGATCTTTCTCGTCCTGCTTCTGTGGCCAACGACATTCCTGCCTCCCAAGCTTTATGTTCCTCCTTAGCGCAGGCGTTCGAAGATAAGATCGCTTTGATCCTAAGTAAGCTTGCTCCCACAACTACAACTGTTACTCAGCCCGTACTTGGCTCCACTTTAGCGGCCGAAATGGAGGCAGTAAGGGTAGTTGGTAGTCAGGCACAGCTGGATAGTTTTCCCCTTCCGTCTTTTGAGGAGTTTTGTCTGCTGGCTAACAGTATATCCTCTGGTTCTCCTTTAGACCCATTGCCTCACAAATATTGGAAAGTATTCCAGACGGAGCTTTTTCCTCCGCTGTATGCTATCTGTTGCCAGTCTCTTTCTTTGGCACGTGTTCCAAAGTGTTGGAAATTAGCAGTGGTCTCACCTTTGTTGAAGAAGGAAACTTTGGATCCCACCTGTCCAGCGAATTACAGACCTATATCGCTGCTTCCTTTTCCCGTTAAGATTCTGGAGAAACTGGTTACTAAGCATCTGTCCAATTTCCTGGAGACCAACTGCTGCTTGGACGCGTCTCAATATGGCTTCAGACCAGCACACGGTACGGAATCGGCCCTGGTGACCGTGTTGGACGATCTTCGTTCGCGAGCCGACATTGGGCGAGCGGCCTTCTTAGTGCTGCTCGACATGTCGGCCGCTTTTGACACGGTCAACCATGACATCTTGGTCAGAAGACTTGAGGATACAGGGGTGAAGGGCTCGGCTCGCGATTGGCTGTTTTCCTATTTGGGAGACAGACGCCAGGTAGTGGCCTTGCCACCATTCCAGTCGGAGATTAAAACAGTTGAGCAGGGCGTACCGCAAGGGTCTGCCATCAGCCCTATACTGTTTAATCTTTATCTTCGCCCTCTGGTGAGCCTGATTAAATCATTTGGCATCTCGGTTATTAACTACGCCGATGATACGCAGCTCATCTTCTCCATCGAGGGCAAAGATGCGGTGTCGCTGGAGACTTTCCATCAATGTATGGCGTCAACTGCGGACTGGTTGAGGCAGAATTCTCTGCAGTTCAACAGCTCTAAAACAGAGGTTCTACACTGCTCGCTGGACCACATCCCTCGGCCACTGCCTCCTGATTTTTGGCCTGCCTCTTTTCAGGAAGTTCCTTCTGCAGCAGCATCTGCCAGGAACCTGGGCGTTGTGTTTGGGCCCGATCTCCAATTGGATCTTTTTGTAAATAAAACCGTGACCACCTGCATGATGTTGCTACGCATGCTGTGGAAGATACTTCCGCTGCTGCCGGCCCATGTTCGCCCAGAAGTGGTTCGCGGTACCATTTTGAGTAGGTTAGACTACTGCAACGCACTACTCCTGGGAGCCCCAAATAAATTGTTGGCCAAGCTACAACGCGCGCAGAATATGGCAGCCAAGCTAGCCCTGTCCCGTCGCCGATCTGATTCTTCATCTTTGGCGCTAGCCGACCTTCACTGGCTACCGGTCTCACAGCGAGTTATCTTTAAGGCACTTTGTTTGGTATTTAAAGGACTTCATGGGCAAGGACCTGCTCCATTGCAGGAGCTGTTCCAGTGGTATGTGCCCACTCGTTCCCTTAGGTCACTGTCAGCACATCTTGTGGTAGTCCCAAAGGTATTGAGGGCTCGGATGGGCGGCCGAGCTTTTGGCTTTGTGGCGGCCAAACATTGGAACGCTCTCCCTCTGTTGTTGAGAAGTTCTGGGGAGTTTCCCTCTTTTAAGAAGGAACTAAAAACGTTTCTCTTTCCTAGGTCTGCTTAAATTCACCTGACTGCTATGTGTGGTGTTGGTATAATTGTCTAAAGCGCCAGGATACCCTTCGGGTGACAGTACGCGCTATATAAATACGCCATACATACATACATACATACATACTAAGAATAAGAAAATCTGTCAAGAGTTAGTGGATGTTAGAAAAGTACAAAAGGCATCATTGTATCTGTTAAAAAATAATAAGTACTATAGAAATGTGTTTGTAGGAGAAGAAGAAATAGATTTAGCAGAAGATACTGAAACATTAAGTGGACAAATTGAAAAAGTGGACATGTTCAGATGTGAAGAAATCTATGAACATTACAGTGTACAGCCACTTCATTCCAAAGAGGTGATGGGGAATACGATTGAGTTGTTCCAAATGAAACAAGCATTGGCATAGCCAATAGGTCGCGCCTTTGGGACCTTATAAGTGTTTAGCCATGCAACAGTTGCATAACTAAATACTTATAAGGTCCCAAAAGCAAGACCTATTGGCTATGCAAAGCGGCCGCGAAAGTGAAAGTGATTGCGATCGCGATCACGATCAAACATCAAAGCGGCCATGCTGCCGCGAAAGTGAAAGTAATCGCGGTAAAGCGCCCGCGCACATGCACTGTAGCTCTAGGCTGGCCTGGGAGCACTTTTTGGAGCCCTCTCAATAAGTCTCGCCAGACCAGCGCATGCGCTGGGTCAGGCGAGACCTAAAAAGCAACAGGAGGTCCCATGAGTGTATGGGAAGAGAGCTTGGAAGCTTGTTATTTCCCGCAGTTGTTTCCAACAGGAAAAGGTGGACGATATGATGAACGTCCTGTGCAGATTCCTGCATCTGAATATCGGACAACAAGAACTCCTTTCTGACCGACTGACCGCGCAAAGACGAGTACATATCACCCACGATACACGACTAGTTCTCTGGGAATTTGCAGATGCACTATTTCTGGATAACTCGCTTTTAAATAAATTGGTCAAATACATTTGAAAATGGATACTTGGATATTGAAGGAATTAAATCTATTTTGTGAGCCCTGAAGAAGTCCGACTGTGGACGAAACGCGTTGGCGGTTGCAAAAAATTGCTTGTTTGTGAATAAAGGACTAAACTCTATGTCAACAGAATATATCGACTTCTTTTCGAAACAAGAATTGTGCTGTCGACTCATCCTATTGTGAATTATCCATATGTAACTTCTACAAGTGTGCTGAGCTTCTTTTTGTTCAACAAGATTATATGCAGAAGATCCAAGATTTCGACAATGTATCCCTTATATGTTTCATCTTCTGTTTGAAAGTGACTTGTCTGGACATTCATATGCAGTAAATCACATTTTAAAAACTGGAATGCATCTGCAAAATGTAACTGCAAAGGATTTTATGGCTAAAGTGCATCAGAGAGATGATCATTTAGAATCTCAGTTGATTAATCTGATGGCATGTCAGTGTGGGACTAATGAATATTGGTACCGTCGTCATGGAGAACTGAAATGTATGCCAGGAACTTGGGAACTCCTACATGGTTTGTTCCACTAAGCTGTGCTGAGTATGCTTGGGATGATTTACTTGAATTTCTTCGAGAGGGAAATTCCAATATAAAAAATATTGAATACAAGATACCTGGAGAATTGTGCTCATTGGATCCTGTTAATGTATGCAGATATTTCAATCATAGATTTGAAGCTATGATGTCTTTCATCTGCAATAAAAAGAATCCTCCTCTTGGAGAAGTTGTGGATTTCTTTTGGAGAAAGGAGTATCAAGCAAGAGGTGCTCCTCATATACATATGTTGTTATGGATCGAGGACGCCCCCAAATTTGGAACAGATTCAGATTAAACTGTTTTGTCTTTCATTGAAGATTATGCCACATGTGCTGTACCCAATAGCAGAGAACATAAAAACTTAAAACAACAAGTCTTACGATTCCAAAGCCATCGATGTGGAAAATACTGTCGACGAAAGTACAAGCCAAAGGATAAGTTCTATACCAAATGTCGTTTTGGATTTCCACGTCCTGTATTATCCAAAGGAAGAGTGAACAGTTTTATGTCAGCTATGCGACATACCATCACAAGAAAGTCTCCGAAAAATACCTACAACTTAAGAAGAAGTGAAGAATCAAAATACATAAATGACTACAATCCAGTTATTTTATCCATGTGGAATGCTAACATGGATATTCAGTATGTTGCGGACAATTCCATTGCTGTTGCACGATATGTAACGTCCTACATTACTAAATCAGAAAAGACAGAATTGAAAGAAATGTGGGAAGAGATTTCTCACGAGAAGACTCTAAGTAAGAAATTATACAGTTTCAGTTGGAAGATCTTATGCACCATGAAATTGGAGCATATGAATGTTCAGATCGGTTATCATCTGCAAGTCTATATTCCAAAAGTAGAAGAATCATTTGGGTGAGTCTAGGTTTTGCAGGAATGCGAAATCGGGTACTGAAATCTGTTCAAGAAATTGAATATTTAGCAGAAAAAGAACCAGAAAGTACAGATATTTTGAAAACGAATATGTTGGACACATGTTACCCAAACAGAAGTCATCATCTTGAGAACATGTGTCTCTATGAAGTGCTGCAAAACTACACTTTTAAACGGAATACTACAGAGAACATCAATGATGGAAAATATGCAGTGATTGGTGCCGAAGGATGTCTGGTGAAACAAAGGAAAGGACATTTAATTAATTACAGGAAACTGAGTTGCGACACTGCTGATAAAAGGGAATTTTACTATTTAGCCCTTTGCAAATGTTCAAATCATGGCGTTCAGAACTGGAATTACTTGGAGATTTTCAGAGCTATGAAGATTCATTTAATGCTTGTAAAGGTAGCATACAATGCAGTGCTTTTGCAAATTATGTGAAAATGTTGAATGATGAAATTGATCAAGAAGCTACAATTGCAGCTGAGATTGCTAGAGACTGTTCTCAAGACAGTCAAAGTTCTGCTGCACTGAGTCAAGATCCACTTGGACAACCAATTGTTGAAAATGAAGCAGCAACTACCATGAATGAGGTGGAAACAGCAATGTATCAAGCTCAAGAAGATGTAATACAGTTAGGAAACTTGGAAGAACAACTAAGGGGCCGATTCCAATCCTGGAGAAACCGGGTACGAACCGTTGGTCGGAGCATTTTCTCCGTCCGACTCGTACCCGGGAAAAAACCCTTACAAACATGCAAGTACGATTCGCACGGAAACACCATTTCCGTACGAATCGTAAAAAACACCGACCGACGAAAAAACTACATACCAATGTGATCCGGGACAGCGCCGACGTGACGTCGGGATGCATTCAGGCTGCGTTTCACGAACCAGGAAGTACGATTCGAACCGACAGCAGTCCGGACGGCAATATTTTTACGGCACCCAAAAAGTGCCGGGAAAGCGAAGTACGCCGCGATGCGAGCGGAATTGGGGGCCTGGTACGTGCCGCACCCCCCCCCAGTGCCCCGTATGTGCGCGCTGTCCCCCAGTCCCCCCCCGTGGATGTACGGTGCGTCCCCCCAGCTCCCCCCATGGATGTACGGTGCGTCCCCCCAGCCCCCCCGTGGATGTACGGTGCGTCCCCCCAGCCCCCCCTGCGGATGTACAGTGCATACCCCCATCCCCGTATGTAGGTGCGTACCCCCACCCCTGTATGTACGGTGCGTACCTCCACCCCCGTATGTACGGTGCGTACCCCCACCCCCGTATGTAGGTGCGTACCCCCACCACCGTATGTACGGTGCGTACCCCCACCCCCGTATGTAGGTGCGTACCCCCACCCCCGTATGTAGGTGCGTACCCCCACCCCCGTATGTACGGTGCATACCCCCACCCCCGTATGTAGGTGCGTACCCCCACCCCCGTATGTACGGTGCATACCCCCACCCCCGTATGTAAGTGCGTCCCCCCACCCCCGTATGTAGGTGCGTACCCCCACCCCCGTATGTCGGTGTGTACCCCCACCCCCGTATGTACGGTGCATACCCCCACCCCTGTATGTAGGTGCGTACCCCCACCCCCGTATGTAGGTGCATACCCCCACCCCGTATGTACGGTGCGTACGCACCGTACATACGGGGGTGGGGGTACGCACCGTACATACGGGGGTGGGGGTATGCACCGTACATACACGGGGGGCTAGGGGGACGGCGCGTACATCCGCGGGGGGGCTGGGGGGATGGCGCGTACATCCGCGGGGGGGCTGGGGGGGACGGCGCGTATGCAGGCACATGTCTCCATGGTTGCTATTGAAGTTCGCTCCGTGCGGTGTTTTTTCCATACGGTTGTACAATCGGACGGACGGGATGGATCGTACTTGCGCGCTCGGACTTCAGTTTTCCGATTTGTACGTAAAATCGTCCGGGGACGTGTCGGACACTTTTTCCGACCCGAGGACGTGTGGGGGAATTTTCCCAATGCGATTTGTATGTATTTTTTCCCATGCGAATCGTACTTGCCAGTTTGTACGGTACTTGTACGATTCGGACGGAAAAGAATCCGGATACGATTCGTACGGGGAAAATTTTTCCAGGATCGGAATCGGCCCCTAAATGTTGAACAGAAACAAATATATCAACAAGTGAAAGAGCAGATTGACCATGGATTACTTCATGAAAAGAAAGGGTGCTCATGTACATCATTTCAACCTATCCGAATGTATGTGAGTGGTCAAGCTGGAACAGGAAAAAGTTTCTTAATTAAAGTAATTACAAGTTATCTGCAAAAAACAACTGAGTCACATTTGTCTTGTGTTGTCACTGTTCCAACTGGGTTGGCAGCACATAACATTGAAGGAATTACTTTACATCGTTTACTAATGCTACCAGTAGAGCATGAGAACAAATTGGAATACCACAAGCTATCTGGAGAAGCTTGTTGTGAAGTTTCAAGAGTTTTGAAGAAAATGAAACTTCTCATTATTGATGAGGTGAGCATGGTTTCAAACTTGATGCTTGCCTTTGTGCATTTAAGAATGCAGCAAATTCTTAAAACAGAGTATGATGTGTTATTTGGAGGAAAACACGTCATAGTTTTTGGAGATCTATTGCAACTGACTCCGGTAAAAGGACAACCGGTATTTAAAACACTTACACATGAAGATACCAGAAAGTCTCTTGGTAGTGTTGGTAATGTGAACATTTGGACTAATTTTGAATACAAAGAACTGACAACAAATATGCAACAGGCAAATGATACTGAATATGAAAGTATTCTTCAAGATATAAGAATTGGAATTCTTACAAAACATGGCAAACAAGCTTTGGAAAGTTGATTACTTTGCAATGTCTTTCCAAATGAAAATGTAGTTCCTGCAAAGTGTACATGTAAATTGCTGAAAAAATCAGTGATCTGTTTAATGCCAACACTGCGCGAGTGTTCCATATTCAACGAAGAACTATTGAAACTGGAAAATGAAGAAATTATAAAAAAGGAAGCCATCGATAAAATAGAGCATGAAGGAATCACTATTATTTTGACGGGAAAGTTGAAAACAAAACTGGATTCTTTAGAAAAAAAATATCTAAACCAGCTAGTTTAGAAAAGACACTATATGCGTGTGTAAACTGTCGGGTAATTCTAAGGCGTAATTTGGATGTAGAAAAAGGGTTAGTTAATGGCGCAATGGATAAAGTGGTAGATTTTGTTAATTATCAGAAAAAAGAAGGAATTGAATTTTTTCAAAAATTAAATTTGATCAGATTGAAGATGTTAAAGAAATTGGTTGTTGTTCAGTTCGTTTTTTGCTTGTTAAAGATTTATATGTCCGTAGGAAACAATTTCCATTTTCTCTGGCATATGCAGTGACTATTCATAAATCTCAAGGATTAAGTGTAGACAGTGCATTGGTGAACATTGGATCTACTGTATTTAAAGAGGGTATGGCATATGTTGCTTTGTCGCGAGTCAGAACATTATCTGGTTTGTTTTTGATTGATTTTGATGAGACAAAGGTTACTGCAGATGCAAACTGTGTAAAAGAGTATAATAGGTTAAGAAGGGTGTATGCTCCAAATTTAGGTCAATATCCTGTATTTGAAAAGCGTGTGATTGGTCGAAAAAGAAGGTTTGAGAATATCTGTTCTGAAGGTGTCGAGAAGGGAAAAGAACAAGATAATTTTGTGATTGCAAGTAAAAATAAATTGGACACTGTTGAAGAGGTTGTTGGTTATCACTTTGAAAATAGTTCAGGTCTCAACTGCTATGCTAATGTAGTGGTCAATGTTGTTTTTTATCTTGAAAGTTTGCAAGAACAAATTATGTAGAATCAGCAAAAAAGATTTTGTTCTCTGTTGCATTCTGTTGATGAAAAATTGACAACAGATACAAGTAAAATACAATCTGTTTCAGATGTTCGTAATCTTTTGGCTGTGTGTTCTGGTTCTACACAATTTACACAAAATATCCAACAAGATGCTCAGGAATTTTTAATGTATATGCTTACCATTTTTGAAATTGAAGGTGTAGAAATAGAAAATATTTTTGGCCTTTCTTACAAATGGGAACATCATTGTGAAAATTGCATGTATACATGTTCCACTAATGTAGACACTAAAAGATTTCTGTATTTAACATTACCAGACTGTAAATCAGTGTCTTTCAATAAATTAGTTAAAGGTGCAAATCAGTAGCCAATGTAAATCAGAAATGTTATCCACATTATTTTTAACAAAATATGTACAATACATAATTTTAATGATGCAATGTTGTACAGCTGATGGAAGAAAATTGGATACTTTAATAAAGCAGTTTGTAGCAACACAACTATCAATATCAGGAAGGACTTTTGTAGCAATTGCAATACTTTTCCATGATGGCCCTTCCACCACATCTGGACATTACACTGCCTATCTAAAATGTGACAAAGGCTGGACACTTTGTAATGATTCCCAGTTGGTTTTCAAACAACGCTTGCCTAGGGAATTACCTAATTCCTACCTAATATTTTTAAAGTCAAAGTTTTAGGAAGATAATTCATTCTCTGAGGAATTTATTATTATAAGTTAATAGGACTACCATTGGACAATTTACATAAAAAGGAGTGCAAAAATACCATTTGGCCTCAAGGAAAGGTATATGTTTGAATTATGGACTTTTTTGTGCTCATTGACTCGGTGAATATTTTTAAGCGACAACATTTACAGTTTTTATAAGTTAAACTTATAACATTTTGTTAGCCATAAACATTTCATATATGTATGATTTGTATCTTGTGGCATTTTACTGAGAATAGCATGTTGGTTTTTTTGTAAACATTCTTTTTGATTGTTTTTTTTTTTGCCCGCTGTTAAGTGATGAGTACGATTGAAATCACTATTTCTAGTGAAATTCAATATATTCTGAGAACAGCAAAAAAGGCAAACAAATTACTTTGTTGAAATTATGCTGTGTTGTAAAAAATGTATCATTACATGTTATAACAATTTTTTCTTTTCTTTTCAGATCCTAATTCTAAAATAAGCAGTTGACATCAATTTTTATTGCAAAAAAAATCGGGAAAAAATGTATACCATTTTTAATTTCTATTACTGTAAAGGTAAGTTTAACTAAATATTAATATGCAGAATTTGCAGATCTGCAAGAACCTACAAAGATTGAACAAGTTTTTAAAAACACTCTGTTTATACCAATGTAGTTTTTAAATCTCTCTGTTACCGGATATTATGTGACCTCCAAAAAAACAGATTTGAGTGGTTCATAATATTTCCCATTGTACCTATTGAAGGACCACAATCATTTCAATCATTCTTGTTTGAGCATCTTTGCAGACAAAACTCTGTGCTTACCTTCTATCATTCGGAAGCAATTTTAAAACAGAAATATGTCACTTTTTGTAACATAGTTATTGCACAAGACACTCTTTCATATTTACAAAGAGAGGAAAAGGCTGTGTACTTTTTCTACTCCATATAAATACAACCTCATCATACACACCACTTTGCGTTGAAATGTTGTTCTATAAGTGTTGTTCTGCATGATTGCACTGAATACTCATAGAACAAGACACATCTCTAGATTTATCAGAAACCATAAATCTCGATATGTGTGTGAATGCTGCACCACTCTCTATAATTGGTGTACGAAAGCACAACAAGGAAAATTGTTTTCTTTTCTCCTCATTTAAAATGTTCAGCATACATTGAAGGACAAAAATGCATTTCCTGATTGATTTTGTGCAGGAAGGTGTGTCTTTCTGCACAAAAACAAACAGCACAAGACACAGATATCCTTCCACTATGGTGCAAGGGTGCCTGTGTCACCACATGGTTGCAATTTAAGCAGCCGTGCAGAGAGAAGCATAGATGTGCAACGTATTTATGTACATATGTTGCATCCCTGTGCTTCGGAAGTACTACAGCACACTGCACTTAAAGAGGTTACTGTGTGATGCTGAAGCACTTCCTCATAGTTCTTCACTTATACATTCACCATACGCTATTAATGCATTCATTCAGTCAATTACGTTCTACACATACATTCATCTAAACTTTCACACACCAACAAACAAATATATAGCTCTTTCTTTAAACCAGGAAAGTTAGTTCTTAGAAGAACTTTTTTTTTTCCTTCTTTTTTCTTTGATATTTTTTTGTTTTTTTGAACAATGTTTTAATTTTGGGGGATTTTCTTGAAAAAAAAAGGAAAAGATAGAACTGGAGGAACAAAACAATGAACTTCAGGGAAAAAAAAAACTAGTAATGGTGACTTTCTTGCTTGCGGCAGATCAGATCAATAGACTGCTCCCCGTAGCATAAAGTAGCATTGCATTTTATGCAGAGCACTTTCAAATATTGGAACTGAAAACTCTTGAAGTGCTTGGCTGTGATGAATCCATAGGAGCAGAAACGACTCTCATCCTTCGGTATTCCTCCCGAGCAAGTTTTACTGGATGAAGGGTCCTTAGATGTTTCATCATGCTCGCAGTTCCGCATTAATATTTTTTGTTTGGATCCCCACGAGACAGCACTCTCTGGCAGATCTTGCAGGTCACCAAGGTGGCATTGGTGTTTGTTTGCCCCTCTGGATATGTGAAAAGTTTCCACACCACAGATGAAAAACGTGGTGTGCGTGGTGGCTCTTACAAAAAATCATCCTCAGATGAATGAGGAGATCCAGGAGATGTCTGCTGCCCTGAAGCCATTGTTTGGTAAGAAAAAAGTTTGAGCTAAGTTAAAACCTAGTCTAAAAATCTTCTTCTCTGCAGAGAGATGCTCCTCCAAAGAAGGTCAAAGAAGAATGATTGAAATGGGTGGGGTCTTTCAATAGTTATAACAGGAAGTGTAATGAACCAATCAAATCTCTTTTTTTCAGGTCACATGGGATATGCGCACCGTGCGCTTATGCAGCACGCACCCAGCGCGCATCCGCGAAATTGAATTTAAAAAGAATATAGGATTAAATGTAAAAATATATTACTTTTATAAGTAGTTCACAGTTTGTCTTCAATTATTATTCACATAAAATACATATATATATGTTTTTTAAAATGTTAAATATCTCACGGGATTCGCACACCCACCGCGTCTTGCACGCACATGACGCATCGCGGAAGCGCGCAAGCGTCGCGTAACGAGCATCGTACGTGTCGCCTACCAGTCGCATTGCAATCGCGCACCGAACATGTACCCAACGCTTAACGTATGCGGATGCTTACGCGTAGGGGTCGGGAAGGGTGCACATAGGGTGCGCGGCTCCCACAAAAAATGAGAAAAATAAATAAAAAAGAAAGTTTTTAATATATAGTTTAAATATATTTTTAAAAATATATTTTAAAACATTAACAATTTTTTTTTTTTAAACCCAATAAAAACAAATAATATTTTTGATTTTTTAAAAGAATTAATTGAAAAAATACGTTAAAAAAAAGTGATAAAAATTATTTTAAAAAAAAACATAATTAAAGGAATTGACACACTGAAATTGAAAAATTTAGAAATTCAATGAAAATCATTAAACATCATAGCTTTAGAGATAAATTATAGATAGGAATTAGCATTTAAAAAACCTTTTTAATTCACTGAAAAACCATTGGTTTCATGCACGTTATAGTTAGGAATTGGCATTTAAAAAACCTTAGAAATTCACTAAAAAAACCATAGGTTTCAGGGGTGTTATAGTTAGCTGGACATTTCCCTCGTACAAAACCCTAGAAATTCTCCCGTTATAGTTAGTTCAGCTAACTATAACTCGCGCACCCCCGCAATGCACTGCTGATAACTTCACATATTTCATCACTCATGACATGGTCAGTGACATCACTCATGACATCGCAAATGACATCACTCATGACATCACTGATGACGTCATCCATGTAATAAATTAGTGCATCTTCTCACACCCTAATATAACCTTTTATATACCGACAGCCATTCTCAAAACCATAGATACTCCAATACCAATAACTACATACGCACTCTTTGACTCTTACGTCTACACACACCTCCACTCACTCACCTGTAGAGTCACTCATACTTACAGTCACTCAGTACAGGACTATCATATGCATTTATACACCTATATAGACACTCAGACACCGCCAATCATCCATAGACATACTCACACACCTAGTCAATCATGCAAATAATTAATCACACTCCAATTTACTCACCTACACAGTTATACACACACAAGTTCACTTACTCATAAAAATACTAGCACATTCTTACGCTCTTATACAATTACTGATCCATACAGCCACTCTCACAATTACACACTCTCACATATACCCAGTTATTTACTCTTACACACATATACACTGCCTTTCACATGTGTAGTTACTCACACATGTACCACTGAGATATACATTCAATCACTAACACACCCATACATACACTCACCCAACCATACAGTCCATCACAGATGCACTCTTAAAACCATGCACCCATAGTATCACCCACTCACACATCTATGCACAGAGTCACACACACCCTACCCACACAAACACTCAGGCACCCTTACAGATACTCAGACAACCAATCAATAACCCATATAGACACTCATATTGCTATTCACAAAACCATGCAGCCACTTGTACACCAACAGACGGACAGATACAGACATTCACACAGTTTAGTCACTAGTCTGCAGTAAGATACATTTAATGACTCACTTATAGAGTCAGTCACGCACCTAGAAAATCATCCATTCACACACTTATACACCCACTCATTCTTTCATAGGCCTTTCCCTATATATATTAAACATATTAAAACTTTACAGAAACACAGACTCACTGGATTATGTCATCAGTGATATCATCAGTGATGTCATTTGAGATGTCATCAGTGATGTCATCAGTGATGTCACTGACCATGTCATGAGTGATGTAATATGTGACGTCATCAGCAGTGCATTGCGGGGGCGCACGAGTTATAGTTCGCTGAACTAACTATAACGGGGGAATTTCTAGGGTTTTGTACAAGGGAAATGTCCAGCTAAATATAACACCCCTGAAACCTATGGTTTTTTCAGTGAATATGTATATATATATACACACACACACATATATATGTATATATATATATAAAGGCTTCTTTGAACTTCCCTTTTGGGTCCTGCTCCTTCGCAAGGAAGAGATTCGTGCTATTTGTCTGTGTCAGCCAGAGACACATTACTGCGACCCCCGCTTCACTAAGGACTGTACCTAATCTGGCGCGGCTTCGGCTAATCTGTTTTTTTCACGGTAGTGAATTGGGTCGTGTCCGCCTCGATGACTGGGAGCTCCGGAGCAGTGGTGCGGTGATTTCATTGCACTTTGGGCGGCGTGCATCTGCACAGCTGCCCCTGCTGATGTATATCCTGAGACTTGGGGCTGAAGCGGTGAGGGAGCTCGAGGAAGCGTTTCTTGGACACCACAAGCAGGACATTCTGGTCAACATCCCCATCGGAATCCTGCATTCCGCTTTACCACTTGGTGCAACATGCCCCCCACCCACCACTTACCTGAAGCGGAACACTGCATTCTGGGTGTTGGAGTTCTCATCCATCGTGGGAGCTACTGGCAGGGGGAGCTTCGTTCTACAGGGCGGAGCCTTCATGAGGACCAATAAAAGTGGCAGGAACATTTTTCCGACATTGATGGAAGCCACCTGTGAACTTGGGCGCTGAGGAAGGCAGTCATTGCCGAAATGCATTCGCCATGTCATTTTTGTTCAATAAAGGCTTCTTTGAACTTCCCTTTTGGGTCCTGCTCCTTCGCAAGGAAGAGATTCGTGCTATTTGTCTGTGTCAGCCAGAGACACATTACTGCGACCCCCGCTTCACTAAGGACTGTACCTAATCTGGCGCGGCTTCGGCTAATCTGTTTTTTTCACGGTAGTGAATTGGGTCGTGTCCGCCTCGATGACTGGGAGCTCCGGAGCAGTGGTGCGGTGATTTCATTGCACTTTGGGCGGCGTGCATCTGCACAGCTGCCCCTGCTGATGTATATCCTGAGACTTGGGGCTGAAGCGGTGAGGGAGCTCGAGGAAGCGTTTCTTGGACACCACAAGCAGGACATTCTGGTCAACATCCCCATCGGAATCCTGCATTCCGCTTTACCACTTGGTGCAACATGCCCCCCACCCACCACTTACCTGAAGCGGAACACTGCATTCTGGGTGTTGGAGTTCTCATCCATCGTGGGAGCTACTGGCAGGGGGAGCTTCGTTCTACAGGGCGGAGCCTTCATGAGGACCAATAAAAGTGGCAGGAACATTTTTCCGACATTGATGGAAGCCACCTGTGAACTTGGGCGCTGAGGAAGGCAGTCATTGCCGAAATGCATTCGCCATGTCATTTTTATTCAATAAAGGCTTCTTTGAACTTCCCTTTTGGGTCCTGCTCCTTCGCAAGGAAGAGATTCGTGCTATTTGTCTGTGTCAGCCAGAGACACATTACTGCGACCCCCGCTTCACTAAGGACTGTACCTAATCTGGCGCGGCTTCGGCTAATCTGTTTTTTTCACGGTAGTGAATTGGGTCGTGTCCGCCTCGATGACTGGGAGCTCCGGAGCAGTGGTGCGGTGATTTCATTGCACTTTGGGCGGCGTGCATCTGCACAGCTGCCCCTGCTGATGTATATCCTGAGACTTGGGGCTGAAGCGGTGAGGGAGCTCGAGGAAGCGTTTCTTGGACACCACAAGCAGGACATTCTGGTCAACATCCCCATCGGAATCCTGCATTCCGCTTTACCACTTGGTGCAACATGCCCCCCACCCACCACTTACCTGAAGCGGAACACTGCATTCTGGGTGTTGGAGTTCTCATCCATCGTGGGAGCTACTGGCAGGGGGAGCTTCGTTCTACAGGGCGGAGCCTTCATGAGGACCAATAAAAGTGGCAGGAACATTTTTCCGACATTGATGGAAGCCACCTGTGAACTTGGGCGCTGAGGAAGGCAGTCATTGCCGAAATGCATTCGCCATGTCATTTTTGTTCAATAAAGGCTTCTTTGAACTTCCCTTTTGGGTCCTGCTCCTTCGCAAGGAAGAGATTCGTGCTATTTGTCTGTGTCAGCCAGAGACACATTACTGCGACCCCCGCTTCACTAAGGACTGTACCTAATCTGGCGCGGCTTCGGCTAATCTGTTTTTTTCACGGTAGTGAATTGGGTCGTGTCCGCCTCGATGACTGGGAGCTCCGGAGCAGTGGTGCGGTGATTTCATTGCACTTTGGGCGGCGTGCATCTGCACAGCTGCCCCTGCTGATGTATATCCTGAGACTTGGGGCTGAAGCGGTGAGGGAGCTCGAGGAAGCGTTTCTTGGACACCACAAGCAGGACATTCTGGTCAACATCCCCATCGGAATCCTGCATTCCGCTTTACCACTTGGTGCAACATGCCCCCCACCCACCACTTACCTGAAGCGGAACACTGCATTCTGGGTGTTGGAGTTCTCATCCATCGTGGGAGCTACTGGCAGGGGGAGCTTCGTTCTACAGGGCGGAGCCTTCATGAGGACCAATAAAAGTGGCAGGAACATTTTTCCGACATTGATGGAAGCCACCTGTGAACTTGGGCGCTGAGGAAGGCAGTCATTGCCGAAATGCATTCGCCATGTCATTTTTGTTCAATAAAGGCTTCTTTGAACTTCCCTTTTGGGTCCTGCTCCTTCGCAAGGAAGAGATTCGTGCTATATATGTATATATATATATATATATATATATATATATATATATATCAAGAAACAAGAGGCTCAGCCTGCAAGGACGCACTCAGGAGGTCACAATCATACAAAGGCACTGCCAGCACCACGACCACAGAGTACGCCTGACGCGTTTCGAGTTTCCCCTTAATCATAGGCAAAAGTACTCATTTTACTCGGCTGCAGACAATTTATTTGAAAATGGTGGCCCGCCAATGGGCTTCTAGATAGAAAGTCCCGGAGACTTATGGGACTTGAAGTGTTGCAGCCTGAATCCTGACCCCAATGGGTATGGTATGCAATCATATTTCACATCAGTCTTGGATAGACCGCGAGGCAGTGGCAGTGTCCAAACTCCATGGCCGGCCTCCCCACATTAGCGCAACAACATCTATTGTGCCCGTGGCCCCCTACATGTCCTGGGGTGGTGCATCCTCCGCGCCCGGAGCCGGCGCGTTAAACATCAAGAAACAAGAGGCTCAGCCTGCAAGGACGCACTCGGGAGGTCACAATCATCCAAGGGCACTGCCAGCACCACGACCACAGAGTACGCCTGACGCGTTTCGAGTTTCCCCTTAATCATAGGCAAAAGTACTCATTTTACTCGGCTGCAGACAATTTATTTGAAAATGGTGGCCCGCCAATGGGCTTCTAGATAGAAAGTCCCGGAGACTTATGGGACTTGAAGTGTTGCAGCCTGAATCCTGACCCCAATGGGTATGGTATGCAATCATATTTCACATCAGTCTTGGATAGACCGCGAGGCAGTGGCAGTGTCCAAAATCCATGGGCGGCCTCCCCACATTAGCGCAACAACATCTATTGCGCCCGTGGCCCCCTACATGTCCTGGGGTGGTGCATCCTCCGCGCCCGGAGCCGGCGCGTTAAACATCAAGAAACAAGAGGCTCAGCCTGCAAGGACGCACTCGGGAGGTCACAATCATCCAAGGGCACTGCCAGCACCACGACCACAGAGTACGCCTGACGCGTTTCGAGTTTCCCCTTAATCATAGGCAAAAGTACTCATTTTACTGGGCTGCAGACAATTTATTTGAAAATGGTGGCCCGCCAATGGGCTTCTAGATAGAAAGTCCCGGAGACTTATGGGACTTGAAGTGTTGCAGCCTGAATCCTGACCCCAATGGGTATGGCATGCAATCATATTTCACATCAGTCTTGGATAGACCGCGAGGCAGTAGCAGTGTCCAAAATCCATGGGCGGCCTCCCCACATTAGCGCAACAACATCTATTGCGCCCGTGGCCCCCTACATGTCCTGGGGTGGTGCATCCACCGCGCCCGGAGCCGGCGCGTTAAACATCAAGAAACAAGAGGCTCAGCCTGCAAGGACGCACTCGGGAGGTCACAATCATCCAAGGGCACTGCCAGCACCACGACCACAGAGTACGCCTGACGCGTTTCGAGTTTCCCCTTAATCATAGGCAAAAGTACTCATTTTACTCGGCTGCAGACAATTTATTTGAAAATGGTGGCCCGCCAATGGGCTTCTAGATAGAAAGTCCCGGAGACTTATGGGACTTGAAGTGTTGCAGCCTGAATCCTGACCCCAATGGGTATGGTATGCAATCATATTTCACATCAGTCTTGGATAGACCGCGAGGCAGTGGCAGTGTCCAAAATCCATGGGCGGCCTCCCCACATTAGCGCAACAACATCTATTGCGCCCGTGGCCCCCTACATGTCCTGGGGTGGTGCATCCACCGCGCCCGGAGCCGGCGCGTTAAACATCAAGAAACAAGAGGCTCAGCCTGCAAGGACGCACTCGGGAGGTCACAATCATCCAAGGGCACTGCCAGCACCACGACCACAGAGTACGCCTGACGCTTTTCGCGTTTCCCCTTAATCATAGGCAAAAGTACTCATTTTACTCGGCTGCAGACAATTTATTTGAAAATGGTGGCCCGCCAATGGGCTTCTAGATAGAAAGTCCCGGAGACTTATGTGACTTGAAGTGTTGCAGCCTGAATCCTGACCCCAATGTGTATGGTATGCAATCATATTTCACATCAGTCTTGGATAGACCGCGAGGCAGTGGCAGTGTCCAAAATCCATGGGCGGCCTCCCCACATTAGCGCAACAACATCTATTGCGCCCATGGCCCCCTACATGTCCTGGGGTGGTGCATCCTCAGCGCCCGGAGCCGGCGCGTTAAACATCAAGAAACAAGGGGCTCAGCCTGCAAGGACGCACTCGGGAGGTCACAATCATCCAAGGGCACTGCCAGAACCACGACCACAGAGTACGCCTGATGCGTTTCGAGTTTCCCCTTAATCATAGGCAAAAGTACTCATTTTACTCGGCTGCAGACAATTTATTTGAAAATGGTGGCCCGCCAATGGGTTTCTAGATAGAAAGTCCCGGAGACTTATGGGACTTGAAGTGTTGCAGCCTGAATCCTGACCCCAATGGGTATGGTATGCAATCATATTTCACATCAGTCTTGGATAGACCGCGAGGCAGTGGCAGTGTCCAAAATCAATGGGCGGCCTCCCCACATTAGCGCAACAACATCTATTGCGCCCGTGGCCCTCTACATGTCCTGGGGTGGTGCATCCTCCGCGCCCGGAGCCGGCGCGTTAAACATCAAGAAACAAGAGGCTCAGCTTGCAAGGACGCACTCGGGAGGTCACAATCATCCAAGGGCACTGCCAGCACCACGACCACAGAGTACGCCTGACGCGTTTCGAGTTTCCCCTTAATCATAGGCAAAAGTACTCATTTTACTCGGCTGCAGACAATTTATTTGAAAATGGTGGCCCGCCAATGGGCTTCTAGATAGAAAGTCCCGGAGACTTATGGGACTTGAAGTGTTGCAGCCTGAATCCTGACCCCAATGGGTATGGTATGCAATCATATTTCACATCAGTCTTGGATAGACCGCGAGGCAGTGGCAGTGTCCAAAATCCATGGGCGGCCTCCCCACATTAGCGCAACAACATCTATTGCGCCCGTGGCCCCCTACATGTCCTGGGGTGGTGCATCCTCCGCGCCCGGAGCCGGCGCGTTAAACATCAAGAAACAAGAGGCTCAGCCTGCAAGGACGCACTCGGGAGGTCACAATCATCCAAGGGCACTGCCAGCACCACGACCACAGAGTACGCCTGACGCGTTTCGAGTTTCCCCTTAATCATAGGTAAAAGTACTCATTTTACTCGGCTGCAGACAATTTATTTGAAAATGGTGGCCCGCCAATGGGCTTCTAGATAGAAAGTCCCGGAGACTTATAGGACTTGAAGTGTTGCAGCCTGGATCCTGACCCCAATGGGTATGGTATGCAATCATATTTCACATCAGTCTTGGATAGACCGCGAGGCAGTGGCAGTGTCCAAAATCCATGGGCGGCCTCCCCACATTAGCGCAACAACATCTATTGCGCCCGTGGCCCCCTACATGTCCTGGGGTGGTGCATCCTCCGCGCCCGGAGCCGGCGCGTTAAACATCAAGAAACAAGAGGCTCAGCCTGCAAGGACGCACTCGGGAGGTCACAATCATCCAAGGGCACTGCCAGCACCACGACCACAGAGTACGCCTGACGCGTTTCGAGTTTCCCCTTAATCATAGGTAAAAGTACTCATTTTACTCGGCTGCAGACAATTTATTTGAAAATGGTGGCCCGCCAATGGGCTTCTAGATAGAAAGTCCCGGAGACTTATAGGACTTGAAGTGTTGCAGCCTGGATCCTGACCCCAATGGGTATGGTATGCAATCATATTTCACATCAGTCTTGGATAGACCGCGAGGCAGTGGCAGTGTCCAAAATCCATGGGCGGCCTCCCCACATTAGCGCAACAACATCTATT
The DNA here is from genome assembly GCF_964204655.1 of Triturus cristatus. Taxonomy (NCBI): domain Eukaryota; kingdom Metazoa; phylum Chordata; class Amphibia; order Caudata; family Salamandridae; genus Triturus; species Triturus cristatus. The sequence goes on along the minus strand of NC_140586.1, from coordinate 348,224,379 downwards.
GCGCCCGTGGCCCCCTACATGTCCTGGGGTGGTGCATCCTCCGCGCCCGGAGCCGGCGCGTTAAACATCAAGAAACAAGAGGCTCAGCCTGCAAGGATGCACTCGGGAGGTCACAATCATCCAAGGGCACTGCCAGCACCACGACCACAGAGTACGCCTGACGCGTTTCGAGTTTCCCCTTAATCATAGGCAAAAGTACTAATTTTACTCGGCTGCAGACAATTTATTTGAAAATGGTGGCCCGCCTATGGGCTTCTAGATAGAAAGTCCCGGAGACTTATGGGACTTGAAGTGTTGCAGCCTGAATCCTGACCCCAATGGGTATGGTATGCAATCATATTTCACATCAGTCTTGGATAGACCGCGAGGCAGTGGCAGTGTCCAAAATCCATGGGCGGCCTCCCCACATTAGCGCAACAACATCTATTGCGCCCGTGGCCCCCTACATGTCCTGGGGTGGTGCATCCTCCGCGCCCGGAGCCGGCGCGTTAAACATCAAGAAACAAGAGGCTCAGCCTGCAAGGACGCACTCGGGAGGTCACAATCATCCAAGGGCACTGCCAGCACCACGACCACAGAGTACGCCTGACGCGTTTCGAGTTTCCCTTAATCATAGGCAAAAGTACTAATTTTACTCGGCTGCAGACAATTTATTTGAAAATGGTGGAACGCCAATGGGCTTCTAGATAGAAAGTCCCGGAGACTTATGGGACTTGAAGTGTTGCAGCCTGAATCCTGACCCCAATGGGTATGGTATGCAATCATATTTCACATCAGTCTTGGATAGACCGCGAGGCAGTGGCAGTGTCCAAAATCCATGGGCGGCCTCCCCACATTAGCGCAACAACATCTATTGCGCCCGTGGCCCCCTACATGTCCTGGGGTGGTGCATCCTCCGCGCCCGGATCCGGCGCGTTAATCATCAAGAAACAAGAGGCTCAGCCTGCAAGGACGCACTCGGGAGGTCAAGATCATCCAAGGGCACGGCCAGCACCACGACCACAGAGTACGCCTGACGCGTTTCGAGTTTCCCCTTAATCATAGGCAAAAGTACTCATTTTACTCGGCTGCAGACAATTTATTTGAAAATGGTGGCCCGCCAATGGGCTTCTAGATAGAAAGTCCCGGAGACTTATGGGACTTGAAGTGTTGCAGACTGAATCCTGACCCCAATGGGTATGGTATGCAATCATATTTCACATCAGTCTTGGATAGACCGCGAGGCAGTGGCAGTGTCCAAAATCCATGGGCGGCCTCCCCACATTAGCGCAACAACATCTATTGCGCCCGTGGCCCCCTACATGTCCTGGGGTGGTGCATCCTCCGCGCCCGGAGCCGGCGCGTTAAACATCAAGAAACAAGAGGCTCAGCCTGCAAGGACGCACTCGGGAGGTCACAATCATCCAAGGGCACTGCCAGCACCACGACCACAGAGTACGCCTGACGCGTTTCGAGTTTCCCCTTAATCATAGTCAAAAGTACTCATTTTACTCGGCTGCAGACAATTTATTTGAAAATGGTGGTCCGCCAATGGGCTTCTATATAGAAAGTCCCGGAGACTTATGGGACTTGAAGTGTTGCAGACTGAATCCTGACCCCAATGGGTATGGTATGCAATCATATTTCACATCAGTCTTGGATAGACCGCGAGGCAGTGGCAGTGTCCAAAATCCATGGGCGGCCTCCCCACATTAGCGCAACAACATCTATTGCACCCGTGGCCCCCTACATGTCCTGGGGTGGTGCATCCACCGCGCCCGGAGCCGGCACGTTAAACATCAAGAAACAAGAGGCTCAGCCTGCAAGGATGCACTCGGGAGGTCACAATCATCCAAGGGCACTGCCAGCACCACGACCACCGAGTACGCCTGACGCGTTTCGACTTTCCCCTTAATCATAGGCAAAAGTACTCATTTTACTCGGCTGCAGACAATTTATTTGAAAATGGTGGCCCGCCAATGGGCTTCTAGATAGAAGGTCCCGGAGACTTATGGGACTTGAAGTGTTGCAGCCTGAATCCTGACCCCAATGGGTATGGTATGCAATCATATTTCACATCAGTCTAGGATAGACCGCGAGGCAGTGGCAGTGTCCAAAATCCATGGGCGGCCTCCCCACATTAGCGCAACAACATCTATTGCGCCCGTGGCCCCCTACATGTCCTGGGGTGGTGCATCCTCCGCGCCCGGAGCCGGCGAGTTAAACATCAAGAAACAAGAGGCTCAGCCTGCAAGGACGCACTCGGGAGGTCACAATCATCCAAGGGCACTGCCAGCACCACGACCACAGAGAGCGCCTGACGCGTTTCGAGTTTCCCCTTAATCATAGGCAAAAGTACTCATTTTACTCGGCTGCAGACAATTTATTTGAAAATGTGGCCCGCCAATGGGCTTCTAGATAGAAGGTCCCGGAGACTTATGGGACTTGAAGTTTGGCAGCCTGAATCCTGACCCCAATGTGTATGGTATGCAATCATATTTCACATCAGTCTTGGATAGACCGCGAGGCAGTGGCAGTGTCCAAAATCCTTGGGCGGCCTCCCCACATTAGCGCAACAACATCTATTGCGCCCGTGGCCCCCTACATGTCCTGGGGTGGTGCATCCTCCGCGTCCGGAGCCGGCGCATTAAACATCAAGAAACAAGAGGCTCAGCCTGCAAGGACGCACTCGGGAGGTCACAATCATCCAAGGGCACTGCCAGCACCACGACCACAGAGTACGCCTGACGCGTTTCGAGTTTCCCCTTAATCATAGGCAAAAGTACTCATTTTACTCGGCTGCAGACAATTTATTTGAAAATGGTGGCCCGCCAATGGGCTTCTAGATAGAAAGTACCGGAGACTTATGGGACTTGAAGTATTGCAGCCTGAATCCTGACCCCAATGGGTATGGTATGCAATCATATTTCACATCAGTCTTGGATAGACCGCGAGGCAGTGTCCAAAATCCATGGGCGGCCTCCCCACATTAGCGCAACAACATCTATTGCGCCCGTGGCCCCCTACATGTCCTGGGGTGGTGCATCCTCCGCGCCCGGAGCCGGCACGTTAAACATCAAGAAACAAGAGGCTCAGCCTGCAAGGACGCACTCGGGAGGTCACAATCATCCAAGGGCAGTGCCAGCACCACGACCACAGAGTACGCCTGACGCGTTTCGAGTTTCCCCTTAATCATAGGCAAAAGTACTCATTTTACTCGGCTGCAGACAATTTATTTGAAAATGGTGGCCCGCCTATGGGCTTCTAGATAGAAAGTCCCGGAGACTTATGGGACTTGAAGTGTTGCAGCCTGAATCCTGACCCCAATGGGTATGGAATGCAATCATATCTCCCATCAGTCTTGGATAGACCGCGAGGCAGTGGCAGTGTCCAAAATCCATGGGCGGCTTTCCCACATTAGTGCAACAACATCTATTGCGCCCGTGGCCCCCTACATGTCCTGGGGTGGTGCATCCTCCGCGCCCGGAGCCGGCGCGTTAAACATCAAGAAACAAGAGGCTCAGCCTGCAAGGATGCACTCGGGAGGAAACAATCATCCAAGGGCACTGCCAGCACCACGACCACAGAGTACACCTGACGCGTTTCGAGTTTCCCCTTAATCATAGGCAAAAGTACTCATTTTACTCGGCTGCAGACAATTTATTTGAAAATGGTGGCCCGCCAATGGGCTTCTAGATAGAAAGTCCCGGAGACTTATGGGACTTGAAGTGTTGCAGCCTGAATCCTGACCCCAATGGGTATGGTATGCAATCATATTTCACATCAGTCTTGGATAGACCGTGAGGCAGTGGCAGTGTCCAAAATCCATGGGCGGCCTCCCCACATTAGCGCAACAACATCTATTGCGCCCGTGGCCCCCTACATGTCCTGGGGTGGTGCATCCTCCGCGCCCGGAGCCGGCGCGTTAAACATCAAGAAACAAGAGGCTCAGCCTGCAAGGACGCACTCGGGAGGTCACAATCATCCAAGGGCACTGCCAGCACCACGACCACAGAGTACGCCTGACGCGTTTCGAGTTTCCCTTAATCATAGGCAAAAGTACTAATTTTACTCGGCTGCAGACAATTTATTTGAAAATGGTGGAACGCCAATGGGCTTCTAGATAGAAAGTCCCGGAGACTTATGGGACTTGAAGTGTTGCAGCCTGAATCCTGACCCCAATGGGTATGGTATGCAATCATATTTCACATCAGTCTTGGATAGACCGCGAGGCAGTGGCAGTGTCCAAAATCCATGGGCGGCCTCCCCACATTAGCGCAACAACATCTATTGCGCCCGTGGCCCCCTACATGTCCTGGGGTGGTGCATCCTCCGCGCCCGGATCCGGCGCGTTAATCATCAAGAAACAAGAGGCTCAGCCTGCAAGGACGCACTCGGGAGGTCAAGATCATCCAAGGGCACTGCCAGCACCACGACCACAGAGTACGCCTGACGCGTTTCGAGTTTCCCCTTAATCATAGGCAAAAGTACTCATTTTACTCGGCTGCAGACAATTTATTTGAAAATGGTGGCCCGCCAATGGGCTTCTAGATAGAAAGTCCCGGAGACTTATGGGACTTGAAGTGTTGCAGACTGAATCCTGACCCCAATGGGTATGGTATGCAATCATATTTCACATCAGTCTTGGATAGACCGCGAGGCAGTGGCAGTGTCCAAAATCCATGGGCGGCCTCCCCACATTAGCGCAACAACATCTATTGCGCCCGTGGCCCCCTACATGTCCTGGGGTGGTGCATCCTCCGCGCCCGGAGCCGGCGCGTTAAACATCAAGAAACAAGAGGCTCAGCCTGCAAGGACGCACTCGGGAGGTCACAATCATCCAAGGGCACTGCCAGCACCACGACCACAGAGTATCCCTGACGCGTTTCGAGTTTCCCCTTAATCATAGTCAAAAGTACTCATTTTACTCGGCTGCAGACAATTTATTTGAAAATGGTGGTCCGCCAATGGGCTTCTAGATAGAAAGTCCCGGAGACTTTTGGGACTTGAAGTGTTGCAGACTGAATCCTGACCCCAATGGGTATGGTATGCAATCATATTTCACATCAGTCTTGGATAGACCGCGAGGCAGTGGCAGTGTCCAAAATCCATGGGCGGCCTCCCCACATTAGCGCAACAACATCTATTGCACCCGTGGCCCCCTACATGTCCTGGGGTGGTGCATCCACCGCGCCCGGAGCCGGCACGTTAAACATCAAGAAACAAGAGGCTCAGCCTGCAAGGATGCACTCGGGAGGTCACAATCATCCAAGGGCACTGCCAGCACCACGACCACAGAGTACGCCTGACGCGTTTCGACTTTCCCCTTAATCATAGGCAAAAGTACTCATTTTACTCGGCTGCAGACAATTTATTTGAAAATGGTGGCCCGCCAATGGGCTTCTAGATAGAAGGTCCCGGAGACTTATGGGACTTGAAGTGTTGCAGCCTGAATCCTGACCCCAATGGGTATGGTATGCAATCATATTTCACATCAGTCTAGGATAGACCGCGAGGCAGTGGCAGTGTCCAAAATCCATGGGCGGCCTCCCCACATTAGCGCAACAACATCTATTGCGCCCGTGGCCCCCTACATGTCCTGGGGTGGTGCATCCTCCGCACCCGGAGCCGGCGAGTTAAACATCAAGAAACAAGAGGCTCAGCCTGCAAGGACGCACTCGGGAGGTCACAATCATCCAAGGGCACTGCCAGCACCACGACCACAGAGAGCGCCTGACGCGTTTCGAGTTTCCCCTTAATCATAGGCAAAAGTACTCATTTTACTCGGCTGCAGACAATTTATTTGAAAATGTGGCCCGCCAATGGGCTTCTAGATAGAAGGTCCCGGAGACTTATGGGACTTGAAGTTTGGCAGCCTGAATCCTGACCCCAATGTGTATGGTATGCAATCATATTTCACATCAGTCTTGGATAGACCGCGAGGCAGTGGCAGTGTCCAAAATCCTTGGGCGGCCTCCCCACATTAGCGCAACAACATCTATTGCGCCCGTGGCCCCCTACATGTCCTGGGGTGGTGCATCCTCCGCGTCCGGAGCCGGCGCAATAAACATCAAGAAACAAGAGGCTCAGCCTGCAAGGACGCACTCGGGAGGTCACAATCATCCAAGGGCACTGCCAGCACCACGACCACAGAGTACGCCTGACGCGTTTCGAGTTTCCCCTTAATCATAGGCAAAAGTACTCATTTTACTTGGCTGCAGACAATTTATTTGAAAATGGTGGCCCGCCAATGGGCTTCTAGATAGAAAGTACCGGAGACTTATGGGACTTGAAGTGTTGCAGCCTGAATCCTGACCCCAATGGGTATGGTATGCAATCATATTTCACATCAGTCTTGGATAGACTGCGAGGCAGTGGCAGTGTCCAAAATCCATGGGCGGCCTTCCCACATTAGCGCAACAACATATATTGCACCCGTGGCCCCCTACATGTCCTGGGGTGGTGCATCCTCCGCGCCCGGAGCCGGCACGTTAAACATCAAGAAACAAGAGGCTCAGCCTGCAAGGACGCACTCAGGAGGTCACAATCATCCAAGGGCACTGCCAGCACCACGACCACAGAGTACGCCTGACGGGTTTCGAGTTTCCCCTTAATCATAGGCAAAAGTACTCATTTTACTCGGCTGCAGACAATTTATTTGAAAATGGTGGCCCGCCAATGGGCTTCTAGATAGAAAGTCCCGGAGACTTATGGGGCTTGAAGTGTTGCAGCCTGAATTCTGACCCCAATGGGTATGGTATGCAATCATATTTCACATCAGTGTTGGATAGACCGCGAGGCAGTGTCCAAAATCCATGGGCGGCCTGTCTGCAGCCGAGTAAAATTAGTACTTTTGCCTATGATTAAGGGGAAACTCGAAACGCGTCAGGCGTACTCTGTGGTCGTGTTGCTGGCAGTGCCCTTGGATGATTGTGACCTCCCGAGTGCGTCCTTGCAGGCTGAGCCTCTTGTTTCTTGATGTTTAACGCGCCGGCTCCGGGCGCAGAGGATGCACCACCCCAGGACATGTAGGGGGCCACGGGCGCAATAGATGTTGTTGCGCTAATGTGGGGAGGCCGCCCATGGATTATGGACACTGCCACTGCCTCGCGGTCTATCCAAGACTGATGTGAAATATGATTGCATACCATACCCATTGGGGTCAGGATTCAGGCTGCAACACTTCAAGTCCCATAAGTCTCCGGGACTTTCTATCTAGAAGCCCATTGGCGGGCCACCATTTTCAAATAAATTGTCTGCAGCCGAGTAAAATGAGCACTTTTGCCTATGATTAAGGGGAAATTCGAAACGCGCCAGGCGTACTCTGTGGTAGTGGTGCTGGCAGTGCCCTTGGATGATTGTGACCTCCCGAGTGCGTCCTTGCAGGCTGAGCCTCTTGTTTCTTGATGTTTAACGCGCCGGCTCCGGGCGCGGAAGATGCCGAACCCCAGGACATGTAGGGGGCCACGGGCACAATAGATGTTGTTGCGCTAATGTGGGGAGGCCGCCCATGGATTTTGAACACTGCCACTGCCTCGCGGTCTATCCAAGACTGATGTGAAATATGATTGCATACCATACCCATTGGGGTCAGGATTCAGGCTGCAACACTTCAAGTCCCATAAGTCTCCGGGACTTTCTATCTAGAAGCCCATTGGCGGGCCACCATTTTCAAATAAATTGTCTGCAGCCGAGTAAAATGAGTACTTTTGCCTATGATTAAGGGGAAACTCGAAACGCGTCAGGCGTACTCTGTGGTCGTGGTGCTGGCAGTGCCCTTGGATGATTGTGACCTCTCGAGTGCGTCCTTGCAGGCTGAGCCTCTTGTTTCTTGATGTTTAACGCGCCGGCTCCGGGCGCGGAGGATGCACCACCCCAGGACATGTAGGGGGCCACGGGCGCAATAGATGTTGTTGCGCTAATGCGGGGAGGCCGCCCATGGATTTTGGACACTGCCACTGCCTCGCGGTCTATCCAAGACTGATGTGAAATATGATTGCATACCATACCCATTGGGGTCAGGATTCAGGCTGCAACACTTCAAGTCCCATAAGTCTCCGGGACTTTCTATCTAGAAGCCCATTGGCGGGCCACCATTTTCAAATAAATTGTCTGCAGCCAAGTAAAATGAGTCCTTTTGCCTATGATTAAGGGGAAACTCGAAACGCGTCAGGCGTACTCTGTGGTCGTGGTGCTGGCAGTGCCCTTGGATGATTGTGACCTCCCGAGTGCGTCCTTGCAGGCTGAGCCTCTTGTTTCTTGATGTTTAACGCGCAGGCTCCGGGCGCGGAGGATGCACCACCCCAGGACATGTAGGGGGCCACGGGCGCAATAGATGTTGTTGCGCTAATGTGGGGAGGCCGCCCATGGATTTTGGACACTGCCACTGCCTCGCGGTCTATCCAAGACTGATGTGAAATATGATTGCATACCATACCCATTGGGGTCAGGATTCAGGCTGCAACACTTCAAGTCCCATAAGTCTCCGGGACTTTCTATCTAGAAGCCCATTGGCGGGCCACCATTTTCAAATAAATTGTCTGCAGCCGAGTAAAATGAGTACTTTTGCCTATGATTAAGGGGAAACTCGAAACGCGTCAGGCGTACTCTGTGGTCGTGGTGCTGGCAGTGCCCTTGGATGATTGTGACCTCCCGAATGCGTCCTTGCAGGCTGAGCCTCTTGTTTCTTGATGTTTAACGCGCCGGCTCCGGGCGCGGAGGATGCACCACCCCAGGACATGTAGGGGGCCACGGGCGCAATAGATGTTGTTGCGCTAATGTGGGGAGGCCGCCCATGGATTTTGGACACTGCCACTGCCTCGCGGTCTATCCAAGACTGATGTGAAATATGATTGCATACCATACCCATTGGGGTCAGGATTCAGGCTGCAACACTTCAAGTCCCATAAGTCTCCGGGACTTTCTATCTAGAAGCCCATTGGCGGGCCACCATTTTCAAATAAATTGTCTGCAGCCGAGTAAAATGAGTACTTTTGCCTATGATTAAGGGGAAACTCGAAACGCGTCAGGCGTACTCTGTGGTCGTGGTGCTGGCAGTGCCCTTGGATGATTGTGACCTCCCGAGTGCGTCCTTGCAGGCTGAGCCTCTTGTTTCTTGATGTTTAACGCGCCGGCTCCGGGCGCGGAGGATGCACCACCCCAGGACATGTAGGGGGCCACAGGCGCAATAGATGTTGTTGCGCTAATGTGGGGAGGCCGCCCATGGATTTTGGACACTGCCACTGCCTCGCGGTCTATCCAAGACTGATGTGAAATATGATTGCATACCATACCCATTGGGGTCAGGATTCAGGCTGCAACACTTCAAGTCCCATAAGTCTCCGGGACTTTCTATCTAGAAGCCCATTGGCGGGCCACCATTTTCAAATAAATTGTCTGCAGCCGAGTAAAATGAGTACTTTTGCCTATGATTAAGGGGAAACTCGAAACGCGTCAGGCGTACTCTGTGGTCGTGGTGCTGACAGTGCCCTTGGATGATTGTGACCTCCCGAGTGCGTACTTGCAGGCTGAGCCTCTTGTTTCTTGATGTTTAACGTGCCGGCTCCGGGCGCGGAGGATGCACCACCCCAGGACTTGTAGGTGGCCACGGGCGCAATAGAAGTTGTTGCGCTAATGCGGGGAGGCCGCCCATGGATTTTGGACACTGCCACTGCCTCGCGGTCTATCCAAGACTGATGTGAAATATGATTGCATACCATACCCATTGGGGTCAGGATTCAGGCTGCAACACTTCAAGTCCCATAAGTCTCCGGGACTTTCTATCTAGAAGCCCATTGGCGGGCCACCATTTTCAAATAAATTGTCTGCAGCCGAGTAAAATGAGTACTTTTGCCTATGATTAAGGGGAAACTCGAAACCCGTCAGGCGTACTCTGTGGTCGTGGTGCTGGCAGTGCCCTTGGATGATTGTGACCTCCCGAGTGCCTCCTTGCAGGCTGAGCCTCTTGTTCCTTGATATATATATATATATATATATATATATATATATATATATATATATATATCAAATTCAAGTTGCCTTTTTCGTGAGCTTGCACTCCCAGGATGGAAACAGCCGACAATCCTTAAGCGCTTCTGGTCAAGACACCAACCTCCTTCTTATGGTGCCGACGCGTTTCGGGCTGTGCGCCCTTCTTCATGGGCACTTTACACAACGAATGGCATCCCGGAGACCACCAGAACATCCCCTCCATTTTAAACTCATGGCGCTCAGGTGAGTGATTCGCTCAGAATTATGGGACTGGTAGTCTTAATTTTATAACCCCAGTGGGTCGCATGCCTTTCGTGTGTTTTTAAAGTTGAAAAGTTCATCAGGATTAAAAACAGTGTCCTGCTCCGTTGCGCGAAGGCATATTGCAGCTCCAACCTGTTCCGCAGTGCCACGTCGATGCGCGGCTGCAGCCCCACACGGTTTCTGGTGGTGGTGCACACTCGTGGCCCGGGCAGGGCCACTTAAACATCAAATTCAAGTTGCCTTTTTCGTGAGCTTGCACTCCCAGGATGGAAACAGCCGACAATCCTTAAGCGCTTCTGGTCAAGACACCAACCTCCTTCTTATGGTGCCGACGCGTTTCGGGCTGTGCGCCCTTCTTCATGGGCACTTTACACAACGAATGGCATCCCGGAGACCACCAGAACATCCCCTCCATTTTAAACTCATGGCGCTCAGGTGAGTGATTCGCTCAGAATTATGGGACTGGTAGTCTTAATTTTATAACCCCAGTGGGTCGCATGCCTTTCGTGTGTTTTTAAAGTTGAAAAGTTCATCAGGATTAAAAACAGTGTCCTGCTCCGTTGCGCGAAGGCATATTGCAGCTCCAACCTGTTCCGCAGTGCCACGTCGATGCGCGGCTGCAGCCCCACACGGTTTCTGGTGGTGGTGCACACTCGTGGCCCGGGCAGGGCCACTTAAACATCAAATTCAAGTTGCCTTTTTCGTGAGCTTGCACTCCCAGGATGGAAACAGCCGACAATCCTTAAGCGCTTCTGGTCAAGACACCAACCTCCTTCTTATGGTGCCGACGCGTTTCGGGCTGTGCGCCCTTCTTCATGGGCACTTTACACAACGAATGGCATCCCGGAGACCACCAGAACATCCCCTCCATTTTAAACTCATGGCACTCAGGTGAGTGATTCGCTCAGAATTATGGGACTGGTAGTCTTAATTTTATAACCCCAGTGGGTCGCATGCCTTTCGTGTGTTTTTAAAGTTGAAAAGTTCATCAGGATTAAAAACAGTGTCCTGCTCCGTTGCGCGAAGGCATATTGCAGCTCCAACCTGTTCCGCAGTGCCACGTCGATGCGCGGCTGCAGCCCCACACGGTTTCTGGTGGTGGTGCACACTCGTGGCCCGGGCAGGGCCACTTAAACATCAAATTCAAGTTGCCTTTTTCGTGAGCTTGCACTCCCAGGATGGAAACAGCCGACAATCCTTAAGCGCTTCTGGTCAAGACACCAACCTCCTTCTTATGGTGCCGACGCGTTTCGGGCTGTGCGCCCTTCTTCATGGGCACTTTACACAACGAATGGCATCCCGGAGACCACCAGATCATCCCCTCCATTTTAAACTCATGGCGCTCAGGTGAGTGATTCGCTCAGAATTATGGGACTGGTAGTCTTAATTTTATAACCCCAGTGGGTCGCATGCCTTTCGTGTGTTTTTAAAGTTGAAAAGTTCATCAGGATTAAAAACAGTGTCCTGCTCCGTTGCGCGAAGGCATATTGCAGCTCCAACCTGTTCCGCAGTGCCACGTCGATGCGCGGCTGCAGCCCCACACGGTTTCTGGTGGTGGTGCACACTCGTGGCCCGGGCAGGGCCACTTAAACATCAAATTCAAGTTGCCTTTTTCGTGAGCTTGCACTCCCAGGATGGAAACAGCCGACAATCCTTAAGCGCTTCTGGTCAAGACACCAACCTCCTTCTTATGGTGCCGACGCGTTTCGGGCTGTGCGCCCTTCTTCATGGGCACTTTACACAACGAATGGCATCCCGGAGACCACCAGAACATCCCCTCCATTTTAAACTCATGGCGCTCAGGTGAGTGATTCGCTCAGAATTATGGGACTGGTAGTCTTAATTTTATAACCCCAGTGGGTCGCATGCCTTTCGTGTGTTTTTAAAGTTGAAAAGTTCATCAGGATTAAAAACAGTGTCCTGCTCCGTTGCGCGAAGGCATATTGCAGCTCCAACCTGTTCCGCAGTGCCACGTCGATGCGCGGCTGCAGCCCCACACGGTTTCTGGTGGTGGTGCACACTCGTGGCCCGGGCAGGGCCACTTAAACATCAAATTCAAGTTGCCTTTTTCGTGAGCTTGCACTCCCAGGATGGAAACAGCCGACAATCCTTAAGCGCTTCTGGTCAAGACACCAACCTCCTTCTTATGGTGCCGACGCGTTTCGGGCTGTGCGCCCTTCTTCATGGGCACTTTACACAACGAATGGCATCCCGGAGACCACCAGAACATCCCCTCCATTTTAAACTCATGGCGCTCAGGTGAGTGATTCGCTCAGAATTATGGGACTGGTAGTCTTAATTTTATAACCCCAGTGGGTCGCATGCCTTTCGTGTGTTTTTAAAGTTGAAAAGTTCATCAGGATTAAAAACAGTGTCCTGCTCCGTTGTGCGAAGGCATATTGCAGCTCCAACCTGTTCCGCAGTGCCACGTCGATGCGCGGCTGCAGCCCCACACGGTTTCTGGTGGTGGTGCACACTCGTGGCCCGGGCAGGGCCACTTAAACATCAAATTCAAGTTGCCTTTTTCGTGAGCTTGCACTCCCAGGATGGAAACAGCCGACAATCCTTAAGCGCTTCTGGTCAAGACACCAACCTCCTTCTTATGGTGCCGACGCGTTTCGGGCTGTGCGCCCTTCTTCATGGGCACTTTACACAACGAATGGCATCCCGGAGACCACCAGAACATCCCCTCCATTTTAAACTCATGGCGCTCAGGTGAGTGATTCGCTCAGAATTATGGGACTGGTAGTCTTAATTTTATAACCCCAGTGGGTCGCATGCCTTTCGTGTGTTTTTAAAGTTGAAAAGTTCATCAGGATTAAAAACAGTGTCCTGCTCCGTTGCGCGAAGGCATATTGCAGCTCCAACCTGTTCCGCAGTGCCACGTCGATGCGCGGCTGCAGCCCCACACGGTTTCTGGTGGTGGTGCACACTCGTGGCCCGGGCAGGGCCACTTAAACATCAAATTCAAGTTGCCTTTTTCGTGAGCTTGCACTCCCAGGATGGAAACAGCCGACAATCCTTAAGCGCTTCTGGTCAAGACACCAACCTCCTTCTTATGGTGCCGACGCGTTTCGGGCTGTGCGCCCTTCTTCATGGGCACTTTACACAACGAATGGCATCCCGGAGACCACCAGAACATCCCCTCCATTTTAAACTCATGGCGCTCAGGTGAGTGATTCGCTCAGAATTATGGGACTGGTAGTCTTAATTTTATAACCCCAGTGGGTCGCATGCCTTTCGTGTGTTTTTAAAGTTGAAAAGTTCATCAGGATTAAAAACAGTGTCCTGCTCCGTTGCGCGAAGGCATATTGCAGCTCCAACCTGTTCCGCAGTGCCACGTCGATGCGCGGCTGCAGCCCCACACGGTTTCTGGTGGTGGTGCACACTCGTGGCCCGGGCAGGGCCACTTAAACATCAAATTCAAGTTGCCTTTTTCGTGAGCTTGCACTCCCAGGATGGAAACAGCCGACAATCCTTAAGCGCTTCTGGTCAAGACACCAACCTCCTTCTTATGGTGCCGACGCGTTTCGGGCTGTGCGCCCTTCTTCATGGGCACTTTACACAACGAATGGCATCCCGGAGACCACCAGAACATCCCCTCCATTTTAAACTCATGGCGCTCAGGTGAGTGATTCGCTCAGAATTATGGGACTGGTAGTCTTAATTTTATAACCCCAGTGGGTCGCATGCCTTTCGTGTGTTTTTAAAGTTGAAAAGTTCATCAGGATTAAAAACAGTGTCCTGCTCCGTTGTGCGAAGGCATATTGCAGCTTCAACCTGTTCCGCAGTGCCACGTCGATGCGCGGCTGCAGCCCCACACGGTTTCTGGTGGTGGTGCACACTCGTGGCCCGGGCAGGGCCACTTAAACATCAAATTCAAGTTGCCTTTTTCGTGAGCTTGCACTCCCAGGATGGAAACAGCCGACAATCCTTAAGCGCTTCTGGTCAAGACACCAACCTCCTTCTTATGGTGCCGACGCGTTTCGGGCTGTGCGCCCTTCTTCATGGGCACTTTACACAACGAATGGCATCCCGGAGACCACCAGAACATCCCCTCCATTTTAAACTCATGGCGCTCAGGTGAGTGATTCGCTCAGAATTATGGGACTGGTAGTCTTAATTTTATAACCCCAGTGGGTCGCATGCCTTTCGTGTGTTTTTAAAGTTGAAAAGTTCATCAGGATTAAAAACAGTGTCCTGCTCCGTTGCGCGAAGGCATATTGCAGCTCCAACCTGTTCCGCAGTGCCACGTCGATGCGCGGCTGCAGCCCCACACGGTTTCTGGTGGTGGTGCACACTCGTGGCCCGGGCAGGGCCACTTAAACATCAAATTCAAGTTGCCTTTTTCGTGAGCTTGCACTCCCAGGATGGAAACAGCCGACAATCCTTAAGCGCTTCTGGTCAAGACACCAACCTCCTTCTTATGGTGCCGACGCGTTTCGGGCTGTGCGCCCTTCTTCATGGGCACTTTACACAACGAATGGCATCCCGGAGACCACCAGAACATCCCCTCCATTTTAAACTCATGGCGCTCAGGTGAGTGATTCGCTCAGAATTATGGGACTGGTAGTCTTAATTTTATAACCCCAGTGGGTCGCATGCCTTTCGTGTGTTTTTAAAGTTGAAAAGTTCATCAGGATTAAAAACAGTGTCCTGCTCCGTTGCGCGAAGGCATATTGCAGCTCCAACCTGTTCCGCAGTGCCACGTCGATGCGCGGCTGCAGCCCCACACGGTTTCTGGTGGTGGTGCACACTCGTGGCCCGGGCAGGGCCACTTAAACATCAAATTCAAGTTGCCTTTTTCGTGAGCTTGCACTCCCAGGATGGAAACAGCCGACAATCCTTAAGCGCTTCTGGTCAAGACACCAACCTCCTTCTTATGGTGCCGACGCGTTTCGGGCTGTGCGCCCTTCTTCATGGGCACTTTACACAACGAATGGCATCCCGGAGACCACCAGAACATCCCCTCCATTTTAAACTCATGGCGCTCAGGTGAGTGATTCGCTCAGAATTATGGGACTGGTAGTCTTAATTTTATAACCCCAGTGGGTCGCATGCCTTTCGTGTGTTTTTAAAGTTGAAAAGTTCATCAGGATTAAAAACAGTGTCCTGCTCCGTTGCGCGAAGGCATATTGCAGCTCCAACCTGTTCCGCAGTGCCACGTCGATGCGCGGCTGCAGCCCCACACGGTTTCTGGTGGTGGTGCACACTCGTGGCCCGGGCAGGGCCACTTAAACATCAAATTCAAGTTGCCTTTTTCGTGAGCTTGCACTCCCAGGATGGAAACAGCCGACAATCCTTAAGCGCTTCTGGTCAAGACACCAACCTCCTTCTTATGGTGCCGACGCGTTTCGGGCTGTGCGCCCTTCTTCATGGGCACTTTACACAACGAATGGCATCCCGGAGACCACCAGAACATCCCCTCCATTTTAAACTCATGGCGCTCAGGTGAGTGATTCGCTCAGAATTATGGGACTGGTAGTCTTAATTTTATAACCATCCTGGGAGTGCAAGCTCACGAAAAAGGCAACTTGAATTTGATGTTTAAGTGGCCCTGCCCGGGCCACGAGTGTGCACCACCACCAGAAACCGTGTGGGGCTGCAGCCGCGCATCGACGTGGCACTGCGGAACAGGTTGGAGCTGCAATATGCCTTCGCGCAACGGAGCAGGACACTGTTTTTAATCCTGATGAACTTTTCAACTTTAAAAACACACGAAAGGCATGCGACCCACTGGGGTTATAAAATTAAGACTACCAGTCCCATAATTCTGAGCGAATCACTCACCTGAGCGCCATGAGTTTAAAATGGAGGGGATGTTCTGGTGGTCTCCGGGATGCCATTCGTTGTGTAAAGTGCCCATGAAGAAGGGCGCACAGCCCGAAACGCGTCGGCACCATAAGAAGGAGGTTGGTGTCTTGACCAGAAGCGCTTAAGGATTGTCGGCTGTTTCCATCCTGGGAGTGCAAGCTCACGAAAAAGGCAACTTGAATTTGATGTTTAAGTGGCCCTGCCCGGGCCACGAGTGTGCACCACCACCAGAAACCGTGTGGGGCTGCAGCCGCGCATCGACGTGGCACTGCGGAACAGGTTGGAGCTGCAATATGCCTTCGCGCAATGGAGCAGGACACTGTTTTTAATCCTGATGAACTTTTCAACTTTAAAAACACACGAAAGGCATGCGACCCACTGGGGTTATAAAATTAAGACTACCAGTCCCATAATTCTGAGCAAATCACTCACCTGAGCGCCATGAGTTTAAAATGGAGGGGATGTTCTGGTGGTCTCCGGGATGCCATTCGTTGTGTAAAGTGCCCATGAAGAAGGGCGCACAACCCGAAACGCGTCGGCACCATAAGAAGGAGGTTGGTGTCTTGACCAGAAGCGCTTAAGGATTGTCGGCTGTTTCCATCCTGGGAGTGCAAGCTCACGAAAAAGGCAACTTGAATTTGATGTTTAAGTGGCCCTGCCCGGGCCACGAGTGTGCACCACCACCAGAAACCGTGTGGGGCTGCAGCCGCGCATCGACGTGGCACTGCGGAACAGGTTGGAGCTGCAATATGCCTTCGCGCAACGGAGCAGGACACTGTTTTTAATCCTGATGAACTTTTCAACTTTAAAAACACACGAAAGGCATGCGACCCACTGGGGTTATAAAATTAAGACTACCAGTCCCATAATTCTGAGGGAATCACTCACCTGAGCGCCATGAGTTTAAAATGGAGGGGATGTTCTGGTGGTCTCCGGGATGCCATTCGTTGTGTAAAGTGCCCATGAAGAAGGGCGCACAGCCCGAAACGCGTCGGCACCATAAGAAGGAGGTTGGTGTCTTGACCAGAAGCGCTTAAGGATTGTCGGCTGTTTCCATCCTGGGAGTGCAAGCTCACGAAAAAGGCAACTTAAATTTGATGTTTAAGTGGCCCTGCCCGGGCCACGAGTGTGCACCACCACCAGAAACCGTGTGGGGCTGCAGCCGCGCATCGACGTGGCACTGCGGAACAGGTTGGAGCTGCAATATGCCTTCGCGCAACGGAGCAGGACACTGTTTTTAATCCTGATGAACTTTTCAACTTTAAAAACACACGAAAGGCATGCGACCCACTGGGGTTATAAAATTAAGACTACCAGTCCCATAATTCTGAGCGAATCACTCACCTGAGCGCCATGAGTTTAAAATGGAGGGGATGTTCTGGTGGTCTCCGGGATGCCATTCGTTGTGTAAAGTGCCCATGAAGAAGGGCGCACAGCCCGAAACGCGTCGGCACCATAAGAAGGAGGTTGGTGTCTTGACCAGAAGCGCTTAAGGATTGTCGGCTGTTTCCATCCTGGGAGTGCAAGCTCACGAAAAAGGCAACTTGAATTTGATATATATATATATATATATATATATATATATATATATATATATATATATATATATATATATATATATATATATATATATATATATATATATATATATATATATATATATATATATATATATATATATATATATATATGTATATATATATATATATATATATAAATAAATATAACTTTTAGCTCTGTAATGAAAACTGCTGATGGAAACTGTATTTCACATTAAATATTTCTTTCTCTAACCACACAAGAACACAGAAACTTCAGGTCTTGGAATAGTCTTTATGACTTCAATTATAATTATTTTGAAGTTCCACTGAAATGGAACTCTGATGACACTTTTCACCACAATGCTTAAATGGAATTAAGGTCTTTTACGAATTTACCTCGGAGTTCTCTTCATAAAAATGAATTTCTGCTCACAAGCTCTCCACGCCACGACAATTCTCTGCCAAGAATTTTCCTCACTGTAAGACTACTCACTGGATTTTTCTTTTATTCAAAAAAGATACTCACAGGATACTTCCTTTCTTGAAACACTACTCTCTTAGTATTCTGCTCACTCGTAAAAACCGACTTCTGGAAAGGCTAGATTCTCCTCAGAATATTCTTCTTTTTTCAAGTGCATAGGTGAGACACTGCCGTTTCCTTAGGAGGATCAGTTGAAGTGCAACGAGCGTTGTTCACACGCGCACTCTCACTCGTCTTTGGTTTTGGACAACTAGACCGCATTACTTCTTCCTTTCTGCTGTCAATGGCCATCTTGGAATTTGTGCTATACCAATGTTGCAGGACTTTCTATAACACCTGAATCAGCAGTCTTCCGTACAGGTACAACTTCTTCCACAAGGGTACTGTCTATTCCGAAGGTATTTGGCATTCCTCTTTCTTTTCTTAAAGCTTGTTGAGTGACAGTATAGTAGGTTATTGACACTGTTGAAAGATTTTCAATCTATGGCCGAGCTGTTGCAACAGGGGGCTGATATCCTGCCTTCTCTAGCGGTCATGGAGCAACAGACAAGGCTGTTATCAGACATCTCCTTCAATACCTTGGGAGCTGCAGCTGCGGCTGGGGGTGCAGCTATCCACGCTCGTCGTCAGGTGTGGCTGCATCATTGGAAGGTGGACGCTGCTCAGGAGGCCCTTCTTATGAAAATCCCTTTTCGGGGACCAAACGGTCCGGTGTTTCCCTGGAGGATATGGTGAAAAAATCAGCTGAAGACTGGAAGCTGTTGGCACCAGTCCGTCCTTCTTGATGCCATTTCTTTGGTCCCAAGAGGGCTTTTGCTCCTTCGTCTACTCCTAGGGGGGTCATGCCCTTTCGTGGTTGGGGTTGCGGCTGGGGCATACCATTCTCCAACAAATCCTGGTCTCAGCAGGCTGCATCTACCACGTGTCCAAATCCTGACTATCCTCTGGTCCTGGCTGTCATGGCTTCGGTAAGGGGGCGACTCTTGACTTTCGCCAAGACCTGGGAGTGTTCAGTTTAGGATCAGTGGGCTCTGCGGATTGTGTGAGAAGGCTACTCGATTATTTTCAACTGCCTCTCTCCGGATGCTTTCATTCTCACCCCCCTGCCTTCAGCCACGCAAAAGAGGGAGACACTGTTGGCAGGCATTCAAGATCTTCTTGAGAAAGTGGCCCTTCATCCAGTTCCGGCTTGTCAGAGGGGTCTTGGAGTTTATTCCATCCTGTTTCTGGTGAGAAAGGTTTCTGGGGACTTCTGTGTAGTATTGGATTTGAAGAGGGTGACTTCCTTTATCCCTCGTGTTAAATGTAAGATGCTCTCTTTGCAGGAAATGCTTCCATTATTGGTTCTCGGGAAGTGGTGGCTTCCTTGGATGTCCTAGATGCCTACCTCCATGTGCCCATCCACCCATCATCTCAGTTTTTCCTCCAGTTTCGCATGGGGGCAAGCACTTCTAATTTCAGGTGCTCCTTTTTGGTTTGTCTCCTGCCCCAAGGGTTTTCACAAAGGTTCTGTCACCCTTGGTCAGGATCCTCCACAACAAAGGATTTCGGGTATTCCCGTACCTTGATGACTGGCTGATATCTGCCTTTTCTTTTTCTAAGGGGACTCTTCACATCCAGAGGGTCTGCGAAGTCCTGGCCCATCATGGGTTCCTGATCAACCACAAGAAATCCCATCTGGAGCATACCCAGGACTTGGTGTTCATTGGGGTCACCTGGACATGGTCAAGGGGATGGTGTTCTTGCCTGTGGCATGGAGGGCAACCTTGTGGAGGGACCCGGGTTGTCTCCTGGACTTGGATTACACCCCTTTCCATCAGTGGTTGAGGGTGCAGGGATTGATGTTGGCTACTATCAATGTTCTACCCTGGGCCTGCCTCTATCTGTACCCATTAGTGAACCATCCCTTGTACCGCAGATTACAATCTGCCGGTGGTTGTGTCTCCGCAAATTCAGCATGACCTGGGTTGGTGGAGTCCAGTCTCTCCAAGGGTCTTCCTGTTCTGGTGTCCCCTTCCCATGTGATTACGACTGATGACACCCTCCTGGGCTGGGGGTGACATTGGATTCCTGATCTGTGCAGGGTTAATAGGATCGCCTGCAGGTGGGATGCTCGCTCAACTTCCGGGAGATGAAGGCCGTCCATATGGCTTGTCTGGAGTTTGCCCCAGCCCTTCAGGGGCATCATTCTAGTCCAAACAGACAATCAGGTGGTGATGGACTACCTCAATCACCAGGGGGGTTGCAGGGTCCGCTCCCTCTGACTCCTGGCACTGGCGATCCTGGGTGTGGATGGCAGTGTTGTCCCTCAGGGCGGGGCGGATCGCCTGCGCAGGGTCTTTCCTCACATGGCTTCTATATCCCTGACACTGGCAGTGTTCTGTCTGCTGCAAGTCTGGTTTGGGTGCCACACGGTGGATTTGCTCACGGACGAGTACAATGCTCACCTGCCTTGATGCTGCGCAATTCCCACGTGTGCGAGGGCGTGGCAGCTGGATGCGTTGTCGTTCTGTTGGCAAGACTTCCAGCTTTACCCCTTTACCCTGGGACTTCAAGTCCCATAAGTCTCCGGGACTTTCTATCTAGAAGCCCATTGGCGGGCCACTATTTTCAAATTAATTGTCTGCAGCCGAGTAAAATTAGTACTTTTGCCTATGATTAAGGGGAAACTCGAAACGCGTCAGGCGTACTCTGTGGTCATGGTGCTGGCAGTGCCCTTGGATGATTGTGACCTCCCGAGTGCGTCTTTGCAGGCTGAGCCTCTTGTTTCTTGATGTTTAACGCGCCGGCTCCGGGCGCGGAGGATGCACCACCCCAGGACATGTAGGGGGCCACGGGCGCAATAGATGTTGTTGTGCTAATGTGGGGAGGCCGCCCATGGATTTTGGACACTCCCACTGCCTCGCGGTCTATCCAAGACTGATGTGAAATATGATTGCATACCATACCCATTGGGGTCAGGATTCAGGCTGCAACACTTCAAGTCCTATAAGTCTCCGGGACTATCTATTTAGAAGCCCATTGGCGGGCCACCATTTTCAAATAAATTGTCTGCAGCCGAGTAAAATGAGTACTTTTGCCTATGATTAAGGGGAAACTCGAAACGCGTCAGGCGTACTCTGTGGTCGTGGTGCTGGCAGTGCCCTTGGATGATTGTGACCTCCCGAGTGCGTCCTTGCAGGCTGAGCCTCTTGTTTCTTGATGTTTAACGCGCCGGCTCCGGGCGCGGAGGATGCACCACCCCAGGACATGTAGGGGGCCACGGGCGCAATAGATGTTGATGCGCTAATGTGGGGAGGCCGCCCATGGATTTTGGACACTGCCACTGCCTCGCGGTCTATCCAAGACTGATGTGAAATATGATTGCATACCATACCCATTGGGGTCAGGATTCAGGCTGCAACACTTCAAGTCCCATAAGTCTCCGGGACTTTCTATCTAGAAGCCCATTGGCCGGCCACCATTTTCAAATAAATTGTCTGCAGCCGAGTAAAATGAGTACTTTTGCCTATGATTAAGGGGAAACTCGAAACGCGTCAGGCGTACTCTGTGGTCGTGGTGCTGGCAGTGCCCTTCGATGATTGTGACCTCCCGAGTGCGTCCTTGCAGGCTGAGCCTCTTGTTTCTTGATGTTTAACGCGCCGGCTCCGCTCCGGGCGTGGAGGATGCACCACCCAGGACATGTAGGGGGCCACGGGCGCAATAGATGTTGTTGCGCTAATGTGGGGAGGCCGCCCATGGATTTTGGACACTGCCACTGCCTCGCGGTCTATCCAAGACTGATCTGAAATATGATTGCATACCATACCCATTGGGGTCAGGATTCAGGCTGCAACACTTCAAGTCCCATAAGTCTCCGGGACTTTCTATCTAGAAGCCCATTGGCGGGCCACCATTTTCAAATAAATTGTCTGCAGCCGAGTAAAATGAGTACTTTTGCCTATGATTAAGGGGAAACTCGAAACGCGTCAGGCGTACTCTGTGGTCGTGGTGCTGGCAGTGCCCTTGGATGATTGTGACCTCCCGAGTGCGTCCTTGCAGGCTAAGCCTCTTGTTTCTTGATGTTTAACGCGCCGGCTCCGGGCGCGGAGGATGCACCACCCCAGGACATGTAGGGGGCCACGGGTACAATAGATGTTGTTGCGCTAATGTGGGGAGGCCGCCCATGGATTTTGGACACTGCCACTGCCTCGCGGTCTATCCAAGACTGATGTGAAATATGATTGCATACCATACCCATTGGGGTCAGGATTCAGGCTGCAACACTTCAAGTCCCATAAGTCTCCGGGACTTTCTATCTAGAAGCCCATTGGCGGGCCACCATTTTCGAATAAATTGTCTGCAGCCGAGTAAAATGAGTACTTTTGCCTATGATTAAGGGGAAACTCGAAACGCGTCAGGCGTACTCTGTGGTCGTGGTGCTGGCAGTGCCCTTGGATGATTGTGACCTCCCGAGTGCGTCCTTGCAGGCTAAGCCTCTTGTTTCTTGATGTTTAACGCGCCGGCTCCGGGCGCGGAGGATGCACCACCCCAGGACATGTAGGGGGCCACGGGCACAATAGATGTTGTTGCGCTAATGTGGGGAGGCCGCCCATGGATTTTGGACACTGCCACTGCCTCGTGGTCTATCCAAGACTGATGTGAAATATGATTGCATACCATACCCATTGGGGTCAGGATTCAGGCTGCAACACTTCAAGTCCCATAAGTCTCCGGGACTTTCTATCTAGAAGCCCATTGGCGGGCCACCATTTTCAAATAAATTGTCTGCAGCCGAGTAAAATGAGTACTTTTGCCTATGATTAAGGGGAAACTCGAAACGCGCCAGGCGTACTCTGTGGTCGTGGTGCTGGCAGGGCCCTTGGATGATTGTGACCTCCCGAGTGCGTCCTTGCAGGCTGAGCCTCTTGTTTCTTGATGTTTAACGCGCCGGCTCCGGGCGCGGAGGATGCACCACCCCAGGGCTTGTAGGGGGCCACGGGCGCAATAGATGTTGTTGCGCTAATGTGGGGAGGCCGCCCATGGATTTTGGACACTGCCACTGCTTCGCGGTCTATCCAAGACTGATGTGAAATATGATTGCATACCATACCCATTGGGGTCAGGATTCAGGCTGCAACACTTCAAGTCCCATAAGTCTCCGGGACTTTCTACCTAGAAGCCCATTGGCGGGCCACCATTTTCAAATAAATTGTCTGCAGCCGAGTAAAATGAGTACTTTTGCCTATGATTAAGGGGAAACTCGAAACGCGTCAGGCGTACTCTGTGGTCGTGGTGCTGGCAGTGCCCTTGGATGATTGTGACCTCCCGAGTGCGTCCTTGCAGGCTGAGCCACTTGTTTCTTGATATATATATATATATATATATATATATATATATATATATATATATATATAAATATAACTTTTAGCTCTGTAATGAAAACTGCTGATGGAAACTGTATTTCACATTAAATATTTCTTTCTCTAACCACACAAGAATACAGAAACTTCAGGTCTTGGAATAGTCTTTATGACTTCAATTATAATTATTTTGAATTTCCACTGAAATGGAACTCTGATGACACTTTTCACCACAATGCTTAAATGGAATTAAGGTGTTTTACAAATTTACTTCGGAGTTCTCTTCATAAAAATGAATTTCTGCTCACAAGCTCTCCACGCCACGACAATTCTCTGCCAGGAATTTTCCTCACTGTAAGACTACTCACTGGATTTTTCTTTTATTTAAAAAAGATACTCACAGGATACTTCCTTTCTTGAAACACTACTCTCTTAGTATTCTGCTCACTCGTAAAAACCGACTTCTGGAAAGGCTAGATTCTCCTCAGAATATTCTTCTTTTTTCAAGTGCATAGGTGAGACGCTGCCGTTTCCTTAGGAGGATCAGTTGAAGTGCAACGAGCGTTGTTCACACGCGCACTCTCACTCGTCTTTGGTTTTGGACAACTAGACCGCATTACTTCTTCCTTTCTGCTGTCAATGGCCATCCTGGAATGTGCGCTATACCAATGTTGCAGGACTTTCTATAACACCTGAATTAGCAGTCTTCTGTACAGGTACAACTTCTTCCACAAGGGTACTGTCTATTCCGAAGGTATTTGGCATTCCTCTTTCTTTTCTTAAAGCTTGTTGAGTGACAGTATAGTAGGTTCTTGACACTGTTGAAAGATTTTCAATCTATGGCCGAGCTGTTGCAACAGGGGGCTGATGTCCTGCCTTCTCTAGCGGTCATGGAGCAACAGACAAGGCTGTTATCAGACATCTCCTTCAATACCTTGGGAGCTGCAGCTGCGGCTGGGGGTGCAGCTATCCACGCTCGTCGTCAGGTGTGGCTGCATCATTGGAAGGTGGCCGCTGCAAATGAGGCCCTTCTTATGAAGATCCCTTTTCGGGGACCAAACGGTCCGGTTTTTCCCTGGAGGATATGGTGAAAAAATCAGCTGAAGACTGGAAGCTGTTGGCACCAGTCCGTCCTTCTTGATGCCATTTCTTTGGTCCCAAGAGGGCTTTTGCTCCTTCTTCTACTCCTAGGGGGGTCATGCCCTTTCGTGGTTGGGGTTGCGGCTGGGGCATACCATTCTCCAACAAATCCTGGTCTCAGCAGGCTGCATCTACCACGTGTCCAAATCCTGACTATCCTCTGGTCCTGGCTGTCATGGCTTCGGTAAGGGGGCGACTCTTGACTTTCGCCAAGACCTGGGAGTGTTCAGTTTAGGATCAGTGGGCTCTGCGGATTGTGTGAGAAGGCTACTCGATTATTTTCAACTGCCTCTCTCCGGATGCTTTCATTCTCACCCCCCTGCCTTCAGCCACGCAAAAGAGGGAGACACTGTTGGCAGGCATTCAAGATCTTCTTGAGAAAGTGGCCCTTCATCCAGTTCCGGCTTGTCAGAGGGGTCTTGGAGTTTATTCCATCCTGTTTCTGGTGAGAAAGGTTTCTGGGGACTTCTGTGTAGTATTGGATTTGAAGAGGGTGACTTCCTTTATCCCTCGTGTTAAATGTAAGATGCGCTCTTTGCAGGAAATGCTTCCATTATTGGTTCTCGGGAAGTGGTGGCTTCCTTGGATGTCCTAGATGCCTACCTCCATGTGCCCATCCACCCATCATCTCAGTTTTTCCTCCAGTTTCGCATGGGGGCAAGCACTTCTAATTTCAGGTGCTCCTTTTTGGTTTGTCTCCTGCCCCAAGGGTTTTCACAAAGGTTCTGTCACCCTTGGTCAGGATCCTCCACAACAAAGGATTTCGGGTATTCCTGTACCTTGATGACTGGCTGATATCTGCCTTTTCTTTTTCTAAGGGGACTCTTCACATCCAGAGGGTCTGCGAAGTCCTGGCCCATCATGGGTTCCTGATCAACCACAAGAAATCCCATCTGGAGCATACCCAGGACTTGGTGTTCATTGGGGTCACCTGGACATGGTCAAGGGGATGGTGTTCTTGCCTGTGGCATGGAGGGCAACCTTGTGGAGGGACCCGGGTTGTCTCCTGGACTTGGATTACACCCCTTTCCATCAGTGGTTGAGGGTGCAGGGATTGATGTTGGCTACTATCAATGTGCTACCCTGGGCCTGCCTCTATCTATACCCATTAGTGAACCATCCCTTGTACCGCAGATTACAATCTGCCGGTGATTGTGTCTCCGCAAATTCAGCATGACCTGGGTTGGTGGTTGGTGGAGTCCAGTCTCTCCAAGGGTCTTCCTGTTCTGGTGTCCCCTTCCCATGTGATTACGACTGATGACACCCTCCTGGGCTGGGGGTGACATTGGATTCCTGATCTGTGCAGGGTTAATAGGATCGCTTGCAGGTGGGATGCTCGCTCAACTTCCGGGAGATGAAGGCCGTCCATATGTCTTGTCTGGAGTTTGCCCCAGCCCTTCAGGGGCATCATTCTAGTCCAAACAGACAATCAGGTGGTGATGGACTACCTCAATCACCAGGGGGGTTGCAGGGTCCGCTCCCTCTGACTCCTGGCACTGGCGATCCTGGGTGTGGATGGCAGTGTTGTCCCTCAGGGCGGGGCGGATCGCCTGCGCAGGGTCTTTCCTCACATGGCTTCTATATCCCTGACACTGGCAGTGTTCTGTCTGCTGCAAGTCTGGTTTGGGTGCCACACGGCGGATTTGCTCACGGACGAGTACAATGCTCACCTGCCTTGATGCTGCGCAATTCCCACGTGTGCGAGGGCGTGGCAGCTGGATGCTTTGTCGTTCTGTTGGCAAGACTTCCAGCTTTACCCCTTTACCCTGATTTCTTTGATTGCGCAAGTTCTTTGCAAGATTCACCAGAACAGGGCATTTGTTCTTTTGGTGGTTCCATGCTGGTTTTGTCTTCTGAGGGAGATGGCTGTCCAGGAGTGCTGGGTATCCGGATCTTCCGTACGCATTGTGGGGTCCTCTGCTTCCTGTGGGGGTGTTGCGTCTGCTTCATCTTCAGGCCTGGCTCTTGAAAGGATGATCCTGCTGTCTTGGGATTTGCTCTCTAGAGGTGGTGGGGTTGCTTCATGGTTCCTGCCGCCTGGCTACTCTTTTTTTTTATTCATGCAATTGGAAGTCCTTTTCTCGGTGGTGTGTTTCATACGGATTGGGTCCTGTGTCAGCGGATCCAATGTGGGTGCTTGATTTCCTTTGCGACGGCTTTGCCTTAGGCCTGGCCTCTTCTACTCTGCGGGCTCAGTGGGTGGCCTTGCAGTCTTTCCGCAGCCCCCTTTTGGACGGGTTGGATCCTGTGGTGGCCGGGCTGCTTCAGAGTTGCTTTTTTCATTGTCCTAAAGCTATTTTCCTGGCGCCCTCTTGGGATCTTCCATTGGTGTTACGAGCCCTTCAGGAGGGTCCTTGTGAACCCCTGGGTTATGTGGATATCAAATTTGGCACCATGAAGGTGGTATTTTTAGTGGACATCTTCTCTGGTGGTCATATCTGGGAGCTGGGTTCCTTTCTGCGCTCACCTCAGTCCTTGCGGATCCTGCAGGACCGTATTGTGTTGCACCCTTATCCAAAGTTCCTGGCTAAGGTCCCCTCGGTTGTCAGCCATTTCCATGAGGTGGTGTTACCTTCATATCCTTTCTTCACTGGGTCTGGGGGGGATTCTGCTCTCTCTCTGTGGATGTGAAAAATCGTTCTTGTATTCAGAGCGGACTGCGTCTTTCTGCTGCTGTGACATCTTATTTGTCACTTTTGTTCCTGTTCAGACTGGTCATAAACCTTCCCTCTCCACCCTGAGTAGGTGGAAAAAACAGGCTATCTTGCTGGCCTATGGTACTCAGGGTTCTGAGGTGTCGGCCCGGGTGCAGGGTCAGTCTACCAGGGGTCTGTCTGTCTCCTGGGCCTCGTTCAAGGGGGTGTCTACTGAAGATATCTGTTGGACCGCAACCTGGTCCTCCCCAGACATGGACCACTACCGGGTGGTGTTGGGTGGTTCTTCGGCTGGGGGTTTTGCTGAGGCGGTTCTCAGGGCTGGCTCATAATGTTCCCACCTTCTGTGCTTCTTCTTGGTTGTTTTCCATCTGTTCTATATTTATGGTTTAAACCTGCTATTTTGCATCATCAAGTTTTCTGTGATTTCTTGTGAGTTCCATGAAGCCACTGTGCTTCAAAATGTGCTCACTTTGTAACTCTGGTGGCGAGGAAGACTTACAAAGAGGTAATGCCCAAGTTACTTACCGGTAGTCTTCATAACTCCGAGTATTGTCTTCCTCGCCACATGAGTTCTTATCCCTCCCGCCTGTTTCTCTATTGGCTCCATTGGTTCTTGGGGCTTGGTAGTTCTACAGGTAGTGGGGTGGGCTGATCTTCCCCTTATACAGGGTTAAGGGTGACAGTGATGCATGGGATGTTGCCTTTGCTTTGGAGGGTTCTGGTGTGGAGTTGAAGCTCACTTTGTAACTCTGGTGGCAAGGAAGACAATACTCAGAGTAATGGATTACCACTAAGTAACCGAGCAGTCCTTGTCCTTCTGCCATATTTGTCAATATGCTACCTTATGTGGTGCAGTGTCGTGCCTATCAACCCATGTTGGACCTGGCCCATTTTGTAGGGTTATTCCCAAACATTTTGCCTTCCTCTTGTAGTTTTTCTGACCTGTTTTTTTTGGCTTTATGACTCTGTTCATTTTACCACTGCTGATCAGTGCTAAAGTGCATGTGCTCTTTCCTGTAAACTTGGTATGATTGGTCTACACCTATTTGGCACATTCTATTTACCTGTAAGTCCCTTGTACAGTGGTATCCCACATGCCCAGGTCCTGTAAATTGAATGCTACTAATGGGCCTGAAGCACTGCTTGCTTCAACCAGAGAAGTAGCCTTTCAAACATGTCTCAGGCCTCTGCCACCGCAGGGCCTGCGTGCTCAGTTAACTACCACAGTGACTTGACATTTATAGTTACTTACTGAGCCTGAAACTCCCCATTTATTACATATAGACCAGCCCTAAGGTGGGCCCAAGTTAGCCCTATGGACATGTGCGTTTGTTGTGTGGCATGTCCTAGTAGTGACAAACAGCCTGTTTGGTTTCTCACTGTGTGAGGCCTGCTACTCTCAAAGGTTTGCATTGGGAATTCCCTGATATGTGTTTCAGTGGTAATTTCTGATCTGAAAGGAGTCACATTGCCATGTTTGGCATGTTTGGAATAGTGGTGATTTATCCTGCTTATTGGTGATAGTGGATTTTTCATTACTATTTTATAAATGCCTCTTTTAAAAAGTGGCCATTTCTGTGTGCTTATGACTCTTTGTGCTTTGCAGCCTGACTCCAATCAACATCTGGTTTAGACTAACAGGGGCCTGTTTATACATTCACTCTAGACAGTCACAAAGGGAGCTGAGGTGTGCCACGCATATCCTGATGGGTTTTCCTGAGCTAGAGTGGTAGAAAGAGTTGTCACTGACGCCTGAATATGGCTGGGGCTGCCTTTCATAATGCTGTCTCCACCCCCCTGTAGTGTGTCTGAAGCCAGGGCTGGGATTGAATGGGGGTGTTGTGCACTTCTAAAGTTTGTTTGTAGTTTCCCCAGATCCAAAGACATTTTGAGTATAAGTACAGGGGCTCTGATCCCGTGGTTTTAGACACTGCATGGGACTTGAATCAGATGCTGCTGGCTCTACAGACTGCGCCCTGCCTGAAGGAACTGTTATGCTGCCAGGACTCCCTTGCTTATTGTGCTGACCTGAGGCCTTCTGGGCTACAAGCTGTTTGTCTACAAAGACCCTGTGTGCTGGTCTGCCGCCTACATTCCTGCTTTGGTGCCCCAGGGCTCTCAAAGGGCTTGTGCCTTTGGTACCCCCACCCATGTTCGTGTAAAGCAGTTGTTGGCAAGCAGCATGTACCTGTTTTTTTCCCACATGCCCTTGGCATGTCGCCTGGTGCTAGTAAATAGTGCAGAGAGAGCACTTCATTCTTTTTGCTTTTTATTCATTGAAGAAACCTAGCTTGTGGTGTGTGCTTTATAATCACCTGAGAAGAGGGAGCTCAGTACTCCATCTCAGCCACGTCTCCCTGTGTGAGCACTTCTGGCTGCAACCGGGTCGGGATGCCGGCGCTTCCCTCCCATGTGTGGAGTGCCGCTTTTGACCAGCAGTAGTCGACGTGTGATGGACACTTTGTGTTTGCCCGAGAAGTAGTTCCTGAGGAGATGAAGGGGCCCAGTGCTCACTCTTGACTTCGTCGTCTCATGAGATTGCTTTTTTCTGCACTGGCGACTGGGGTTGGGGCTCTCCTCTGTATAGAGTGCCCGGAACTGGCGTGGTCCCTTGTACCATACTAATCCTGATGGGCGTGAGCTGAGGAGCTGCCTTTGTCTTGGGGAAGTGCGCAGGATCGGCGCAACCCCGACAGCTGCCTGTTGAGCAAAGGAAACCAGCGCTGTGCTGGCACGGAGGCCAACCCAGGCTTCTCGCAGCCACCCCATTGTTTGAGTGGGTCCACTTGCTCTCTGCAGTGACAGCATCAGTTCAAGAGGTTCCAGATGGTCCTGGATGCGCTGCTACTGTGGCAGGGCAATTCCGGGGGGCTACGTTAAGTTGGTGGCTGCCACGTGCTACTGTGGGCAGCTGCCTTGTTTGTACCCTTCTCCCCATGGGGGCTGCTGGAGGGGGATTTCCCTGCTATAATTGACTGTGGTGCCCCCCACCCCCCTGGTGACATACCTTGAGGGTATTGGTTCTTCAACAGCACTGCAGGGTGAAACCTCGTTGGAGGTCCCTGGTTGCTGAGAGGAATCCTTAGCGAGGAACTGGCTCCAAAATTATCATAGTGCTCCTAAAAGGCGTGCAGGTGTACCTTTACCCACATTAGGGATCAAAGTTTCCGCATAACTTGGAAGAGAAGCGCAGATGCGCTGTATCTATGTGAGGACTGCTTCTATAGTGATATGGTGATTCATATATTTACGTGTTTTTCTCAAAACTGCTGCATGTCAGGCCCTGATGTCATGATTTATGTCATTTTATGCTTTGCTATGACAAGACACTGAGATTCATTTCAGGAACTGCATAATATGATGAATGATGGTGTTTTTATGATGTGAGCAACATATAAGTCTTTATCTTCTTGCAGTAACTGTGATGTTATGAGAATTGCCTAGTTGGCAAATAGATTATTGTTTTATGGTGTTTGGTCTATATTTTGTATACAATATATGAGATATTTTTATATAATAGTGTGTGGTGTATTTATTGTGTCACAGCTGTGTATGTTGCGCAAACACTTTGCACATTACCTCTGGGATAAGCCTGACTGCTCTGCCAAGCTACTGAGGGGGTGACCAGGGGTTATATTCTGTGTGTAACTCCCTTACCCTGACTAAAGTGATAGGTTCTGTCTGGCTTAGGTGCATACCTTAGCCAACCAGAAATCCCATTTGTAACAGCCCAGGTGACAAGAGTTGGCATTGATTACCCCTCTTCCAGTGGCACACAAGCTAGCTCGCTTTAGATTCAAGAGTCAGGTCTACCAACTCAAGCAGTGTTGCTATTTGACAGACAGTTTCTTCAATCATCACATTGCAACCAGTGAAGAGCCACTATCACAATCTGGTCTCCCAATTTTCTTTCCTGAGGACATGGGAGGTGGCTCCAGATGATTCTATGCTTTCCATGGGGTAGAGTAGGTGTGAGTGGGCAGTGCAGGGGCATCTAAAGCCCCACTCTTGATGACCCTGCTTCTCTCCAAGGTGCCCACTGCTTCTACCTATATGATCATATGGTGAAAATCATTATAAGGTTGACAGATCTGAACATTTTTTTTGCTCTGGTGTATAGTCGTAATGGTCTTGTGCTCATACTAATTCACAGGAATGTTTGGCCGGTGGACAATCATTGTCTGAGGTAGGGTCAGAGCTCGAAGTATGAAGGATCTATTGGCAATGATGTGTCCGTACTTTTATTTTTTTACAAAAACAGTTCCAATACTTTTTAGGTCTTGTCTGGAGAGTGCGTGCAATGTCTCTTCGGGACATGCTTTATCCACTATGTGGGCTTACAGCCTGCCGTTTCCTTTTAATTAGTTTCTTCCTGTATCCTTCATAAAAACTTGTTTCTATGTGAATAATGTGTGTTTTTTGTCCCTCCTTCTTGTGTCTTGCTCCCTACCACAGAGCAGTGGCCTATTATTTGTATCCTTTATCTTTCTCTATTTCAGTACGTGTATAAACACTATTATTTTAATTTCTTTCACCCCTTGTTTTGGGAAGGTTCCCTTTTGTTTCTTTGTAATGTCGATTTTCCGAGCGTCGTTTCTGTAAACAGCCCTGTAAATCTTGTCCTTATCTCGTTCCAATTGCTTTTTTCTAAGGGTGCCTGTTCCTTCCACCCACGCCTTCCCTCATCGCTGCTTGCCCCTCCATCGTCAGCCGCCCTTTCCGTCTCCTCTTTAGCTTCCTTGCCCCTCGCTACAATTGCTTCCAGTGGGGAGCTACACGCACACATGAAACCACCAATCATCACACAGAGGCACAATGCATTAATAATAATTGTCGAAACCATATAAGCAAACCCTAAACTTTACAGCTATGTATTTTATAAAAAGAACCGTTAGTGCACAGTCTTGCGGCTAGCCTGCGTGTTCCAAAAGTTAACGGTCAAGAGCAAGGAAAGCAGTTATGTGAGGAGTCAACTTCATCTTCTTTGCACTGCGTCACATGACTCAAGTTCACTGACGGATTGCGCAGAGACAATGCTGCAAAAGGTGATTGATTTACAGACATTGATTCACATTTTTTCATTAAACCGCATCAGCAATACTCCACAAACCAGCTACCACTTCTATCATATGTTGTGATGGCTCTGCCTTTTAATTAGGTTTATGTATAAATACCTTACACATATAATGTCTATACTGAAATAGGCTAAAATAAGACCCCCTCTCCTAATGATAGAATCAAGTCTCTGTGTGCTGTGCTAAAACGGCTTAATAGAAGTATGTACTACAGCTCACTGAATACGTGCTAAATGGAGATTATGTAATCTGCCGTAATGGTTTCCATTCCATTATGGTAGTGCAGGGCATTAATGCTTCAGCTGGCTAACATTGACAAAAATATTTGCAAAGTCAATAGGTATACCGAGGCAGACAAAACATCCACCATACATCACTTAATCAGCAAAACACTAAAAAACTATTTTATTAACACCAAACACCCAAAAACTACACTTACTAACTACACAACTACTGTAGAATAGAGAAAACTAATGGTAGAATCAAGTCTCTGTGTGCTGTGCTAAAACGGCTTAATAGAAGTATGTACTACAGCTCACTGAATACGTGCTAAATGGAGATTATGTAATCTGCCGTAATGGTTTCCATTCCATTATGGTAGTGCAGGGCATTAATGCTTCAGCTGGCTAACATTGACAAAAATATTTGCAAAGTCAATAGGTATACCGAGGCAGACAAAACATCCACCATACATCACTTAATCAGCAAAACACTAAAAAACTATTTTATTAACACCAAACACCAAAAAACTACACTTACTAACTACACAACTACTGTAGAATAGAGAAAACTAATGATAGAATCAAGTCTCTGTGTGCTGTGCTAAAACGGCTTAATAGAAGTATGTACTACAGCTCACTGAATACGTGCTAAATGGAGATTATGTAATCTGCCGTAATGGTTTCCATTCCATTATGGTAGTGCAGGGCATTAATGCTTCAGCTGGCTAACATTGACAAAAATATTTGCAAAGTCAATAGGTATACCGAGGCAGACAAAACATCCACCATACATCACTTAATCAGCAAAACACTAAAAAACTATTTTATTAACACCAAACACCAAAAAACTACACTTACTAACTACACAACTACTGTAGAATAGAGAAAACTAATGATAGAATCAAGTCTCTGTGTGCTGTGCTAAAACAGCTTAATAGAAGTATGTACTACAGCTCACTGAATACGTGCTAAATGGAGATTATGTAATCTGCCGTAGTGGTTTCCATTCCATTATGGTAGTGCAGGGCATTAATGCTTCAGCTGGCTAACATTGACAAAAATATTTGCAAAGTCAATAGGTATACCGAGGCAGACAAAACATCCACCATACATCACTTAATCAGCAAAACACTAAAAAACTATTTTATTAACACCAAACACCAAAAAACTACACTTACTAACTACACAACTACTGTAGAATAGAGAAAACTAATGATAGAATCAAGTCTCTGTGTGCTGTGCTAAAACGGCTTAATAGAAGTATGTACTACAGCTCACTGAATACGTGCTAAATGGAGATTATGTAATCTGCCGTAATG
The DNA here is from genome assembly GCF_964204655.1 of Triturus cristatus. Lineage (NCBI taxonomy): Eukaryota > Metazoa > Chordata > Amphibia > Caudata > Salamandridae > Triturus > Triturus cristatus. The sequence continues at coordinate 348,190,556 of NC_140586.1, read as the reverse complement.
GTTTCCATTCCATTATGGTAGTGCAGGGCATTAATGCTTCAGCTGGCTAACATTGACAAAAATATTTGCAAAGTCAATAGGTATACCGAGGCAGACAAAACATCCACCATACATCACTTAATCAGCAAAACACTAAAAAACTATTTTATTAACACCAAACACCCAAAAACTACACTTACTAACTACACAACTACTGTAGAATAGAGAAAACTAATGATAGAATCAAGTCTCTGTGTGCTGTGCTAAAACGGCTTAATAGAAGTATGTAGTACAGCTCACTGAATACGTGCTAAATGGAGATTATGTAATCTGCCGTAATGGTTTCCATTCCATTATGGTAGTGCAGGGCATTAATGCTTCAGCTGGCTAACATTGACAAAAATATTTGCAAAGTCAATAGGTATACCGAGGCAGACAAAACATCCACCATACATCACTTAATCAGCAAAACACTAAAAAACTATGTTATTAACACCAAACACCAAAAAACTACACTTACTAACTACACAACTACTGTAGAATAGAGAAAACTAATGATACAATCAAGTCTCTGTGTGCTGTGCTAAAACGGCTTAATAGAAGTATGTACTACAGCTCACTGAATACGTGCTAAATGGAGATTATGTAATCTGCCGTAATGGTTTCCATTCCATTATGGTAGTGCAGGGCATTAATGCTTCAGCTGGCTAACATTGACAAAATATTTGCAAAGTCAATAGGTATACCGAGGCAGACAAAACATCCACCATACATCACTTAATCAGCAAAACACTAAAAAACTATTTTATTAACACCAAACACCAAAAAACTACACTTACTAACTACACAACTACTGTAGAATAGAGAAAAGTAATGATAGAATCAAGTCTCAGTGTGCTGTGCTAAAACGGCTTAATAGAAGTATGTACTACAGCTCACTGAATACGTGCTAAATGGAGATTATGTAATCTGCCGTAATGGTTTCCATTCCATTATGGTAGTGCAGGGCATTAATGCTTCAGCTGGCTAACATTGACAAAAATATTTGCAAAGTCAATAGGTATACCGAGGCAGACAAAACATCCACCATACATCACTTAATCAGCAAAACACTAAAAAACTATTTTATTAACACCAAACACCCAAAAACTACACTTACTAACTACACAACTACTGTAGAATAGAGAAAACTAATGATAGAATCAAGTCTCTGTGTGCTGTGCTAAAACGGCTTAATAGAAGTATGTACTACAGCTCACTGAATACGTGCTAAATGGAGATTATGTAATCTGCCGTAATGGTTTCCATTCCATTATGGTAGTGCAGGGCATTAATGCTTCAGCTGGCTAACATTGACAAAAATATTTGCAAAGTCAATAGGTATACTGAGGCAGACAAAACATCCACCATACATCACTTAATCAGCAAAACACTAAAAAACTATTTTATTAACACCAAACACCAAAAAACTACAATTACTAACTACACAACTACTGTAGAATAGAGAAAACTAATGATAGAATCAAGTCTCTGTGTGCTGTGCTAAAACGGCTTAATAGAAGTATGTACTACAGCTCACTGAATACGTGCTAAATGGAGATTATGTAATCTGCCGTAATGGTTTCCATTCCATTATGGTAGTGCAGGGCATTAATGCTTCAGCTGGCTAACATTGACAAAAATATTTGCAAAGTCAATAGGTATACCGAGGCAGACAAAACATCCACCATACATCACCTAATCAGCAAAACACTAAAAAACTATTTTATTAACACCAAACACCAAAAAACGACACTTACTAACTACACAACTACTGTAGAATAGAGAAAACTAATGATAGAATCAAGTCTCTGTGTGCTGTGCTAAAACGGCTTAATAGAAGTATGTACTACAGCTCACTGAATACGTGCTAAATGGAGATTATGTAATCTGCCGTAATGGTTTCCATTCCATTATGGTAGTGCAGGGCATTAATGCTTCAGCTGGCTAACATTGACAAAAATATTTGCAAAGTCAATAGGTATACCGAGGCAGACAAAACATCCACCATACATCACTTAATCAGTAAAACACTAAAAAACTAATTTATTAACACCAAACACCAAAAAACTACACTTACTAACTACACAACTACTGTAGAATAGAGAAAACTAATGATAGAATCAAGTCTCTGTGTGCTGTGCTAAAACGGCTTAATAGAAGTATGTACTACAGCTCACTGAATACGTGCTAAATGGAGATTATGTAATCTGCCGTAATGGTTTCCATTCCATTATGGTAGTGCAGGGCATTAATGCTTCAGCTGGCTAACATTGACAAAAACATTTGCAAAGTCAATAGGTATACCGAGGCAGACAAAACATCCACCATACATCACTTAATCAGCAAAACACTAAAAAACTATTTTATTAACACCAAACACCCAAAAACTACACTTACTAACTACACAACTACTGTAGAATAGAGAAAACTAATGATAGAATCAAGTCTCTGTGTGCTGTGCTAAAACGGCTTAATAGAAGTATGTACTCCAGCTCACTGAATACGTGCTAAATGGAGATTATGTAATCTGCCGTAATGGTTTCCATTCCATTATGGTAGTGCAGGGCATTAATGCTTCAGCTGGCTAACATTGACAAAAATATTTGCAAAGTCAATAGGTATACCGAGGCAGACAAAACATCCACCATACATCACTTAATCAGCAAAACACTAAAAAACTATTTTATTAACACCAAACACCAAAACACTACACTTACTAACTGCACAACTACTGTAGAATAGAGAAAACTAAATTAGAACCTCTCGCAAAGGCGAGACCTATTGGCTTTGCCATTGCTTGATTTTAGAAAGTGAGGAGGAGGAGGGTGTCTCCTGTGCTGTAAAGCCAACAGAGGGGCAGAGAGAAAAACAAGAAAAACGCCTTCTCACCAGGGTGCCTGCTACTTTAAAGAATGTAAATGCATTGGTTAATCAGCAAATGTAAATGCTGCTTGGGAGACAGACTAAGCTTTAATTGATGTAGTCACTTGAAGCTTCATGGTGATAAAGATTTATTGTTTGTGAGTGGTAATGTAAGGGTGTTACCAGCTGAGCTCTGGAGTGCATCCTTTCATTGGGCACTCACAAAAAATAATTGTACAAGGTTCAGACGGATTAGATATTATTTAAATATGTGTTTTCAAACCACATTTCTGACCTAAGCACTGAATCTTTTTGTACATTTTGGCGCACCATATTGTGTACTGTTTAAGTAATACATTTGTAAAATAATGACCTTCATCTTCACAGTACTTTCTGTCACAGGTTGGGACCTCATAGTGTAGCACAACAAATTCACAAATCACTATTCCTCGCCGTGCCAACCAGGGTTCAGTACTGTGTCTCTCTGGCTTTACTTTTCCCAGTGATTAGTTTAATTTGCAGTTATTTATACTGAAGGTCTGTGCATTATTTATAAGTAGTTACCTGAAGGGGAAAACCAACTAAATGGTTTCAGATAATTTAATTATTTTTTAATCACATCTTTGCCACCGCCCCCACTCTGACAGACCCCGCCCCCACCCCAATTGCACTCAGGATCATAGTTGCCATTCTTTTTAATGCACTTCAACCACTGGGAAGGGGCGATATCCTTAAACACCAGTACCATTAGTTTTTGTATTTACCAGGTACTGCTGGCCTGGGTTTGCTGGTGTTCTGTTTCATAGGGGACCTGGTTTGGCAGTTCGAGATGGATATTTGCTATTCGAGCAGGACCAACGCTGATTTCCATATGGCTGGTTCCAGCCTGAGGTGGCGTGGTGGGCAAAAAACAACAGATTATAGCGTGGCCCAGAATAACTGCCAGCGGCTGAGTTTAATTCAAGCATTCCAAGCATCTCTTTTTTTCCCGAATGCATTGATAAGGATTATATCTGCAAGTAGTAACATGCCACTGTAAGGGATGAATTGCATCATGACTAACCTGGAGACATCTCTCTCTCTATATCTATATCTATATCTATATATATATATATATTACCTACTGGCGGTTGCCAGTAGGTAGTTATAGTTAGGACCACGTTTCCATAGGAAATCCGCAACATTCTATTTTGAATAACTTTTGCGCCGGTCGACAAATCCTCACAAAGTTTTCAAAATAGGTGGGTCGCTACGCTCCGCTCCTACCCTGAAAGTCTCGGGGGGATTCGTCAAGCGGGGGCTGAGATAAAAGGGGGGTCCCAAAACACGTTTTTCCCATGCATTTTTCCATAGGACCTTTAGACACAGCTACAGCCCGAACGGCTGAACAGAATTACTAGAAATTTGGCAGAGAGGTAGTCCTCAGGTCAAGGAAGTGCCTTTTGTAGGTTTGGTGTAAATCTGTTCAGTAGATTCTGAGAAAATAGCCTTTAAATCAATATATATATCTGAGCCAGCTTACGGTGCGCTTACGGTGCGCTTACCGTACGCGTACGGTGACGTGCGCGAGCGCGATTCTGATTGGCTCTTAGATCTTAGTAAACATTCGAATCGGTCGAAACCAGGAAGCGGCGGCCGCCATTTCGTGTGTTTCACTCAGAAAAAAAAGAGTGATATCTTGAAAAGGGGGCAAGGAGGAGAGTTACAGACCCCCTAACATTTGTAAGGGGGTCAAAGAAGGACAGAAAAGTACAAAGAAAACATTTATTGATTTTAAAAAAAATCACGGGGTACGCGTACGGTAAGCTCAACGTACGCGTATGGTAGAAAAAAAATAAAATAAAAGAAATGAAATGCAGATTTAAGAGTTTAGATATTAGGGGGCTCTAAAAAGAGCCGTTGTGTTTATGAAGTGATTTTTTAGTGGTACCTACAAGTAAGTACCGATGCAGAGTCTAAGGTTCAAGAGGAAGACTCTGTTCCCTTCATCATTGAAGTGCACACCATCTCCTCTATAAATGTCTTGCATGTCGTAACGCAAGTTGTTGTGGTAAATGGAACCCATACCATAGTCACGGAGGAAAGCAGAAACAGATTTGTTGACGTGCTTTCTTGCTTTGTCAATCTGCGGACAGAAATGATTGGACCAGTTCCATTTTTGCCTTTGGCATATGTTAGAAAACACAAAGGCAGTTTTAGGGAAAAGTGAAAACAGTTGTGCAAAGGTGTCCTTCATAAGCATTTCCAGACCTACCCCAGTCAAAGTGCCTAGGTCATTGCCACCACAGTGCACTATTATGAGGTCAGGGTGTTGGATTTGCATGAAGGATTTCACCAATGGCATCAATTGGTGCCACTTTAACCCTCTCTGACCAATCCATTTAATGTCTACATTTGGCAAAGCAAGGTCTCTCACCATATCTGTTTTCTCTGCATACTTTTCACTCCAGAAGACATAGCTGTGCCCTACAATCCACACTGTGAACATCTTCAAAAGAGAACTGGATGCACTCAGGAGGTGTAATTCAGTAGAATGGTAAAAAGAAATGAAAGACAGTTTGGAAATGGAGGCATACATATTTTTTTCATAAAAAAAAGAACTGATTGGCTGTTTCATACCATTCTAGAATAAAAACTAGGCTGTATGTGTAAATTAATAGAAGCATGTTTTGTATTGGTACAGAAAAATGTGTTACCAAAGAACAGTACTATGGATTTGCTGTTAGGTTTGAAAAGTCAAGCACTCTTGCTCTGTGGAATTGAAACATTGTTTGGTGAACTTCTGACCTAACTCCACAGAGCAGTGTTCCATGAGCTGTTGCTATGGTAGCAGGCAGAAGTCAAGTTGGGGGAAGGGTACTAGGCAGAAGTCAAGTTGGGGGAAGGGTACTTTTGGAAAAGGGTTGGTTTTCAACCAATAGAAATGTGTGATTACATTTGAAAAAAAGGGGGAAGCACTGAGATTTGAAATTAACATGTATATGTGTGGAAAAAGAGAGGGAAAGTTTGCCATTATCTGGTTCTGCTGAGAGGAGAGAGGTGTAAAGAACAGAGATCCTGGCTCTGATAATCTGCTGTTTGAGTGCCACATTTCTTTCACAGCTAACTAATTTTAAAGGTGAGTTTAGAGTTTGAGAGGGGATGTATATGGTAAATTAAGAAATGAATAATAGAAATGGAATTCCTTTTGTTGAAGTTGTGTTTATTATTTTCTGTTTTGGGAGAAATTTAAATGTGAGGAACATGTAAAATAATATGGACTATGTTTTCACGATAAATTAAGGTGTACTGGTAAAAATAAAGAATACTTTAAGGGTTTGAGGTTGGACTCAGTAATGCAAATACATACAGCATCAGTAAGGCTGGTTGCCCTTGCTGGAGTGTAGGCAGTCACCCAGGTTACACATGGTGCTGGTCTGAAAAAGCAGTTTGGACATGTGCTTTTTTAAGAATCTGAAAAGTGGATTCAAAATGTGACAGACTGTAAAAGTGTTTATCACTTTCCAAAAAAAAGAGTAGTAAGTGTGCTTTCAAAATGGCAAAGAAATTTCGTTTTGTGACTAATGTGAAAACATGACTCTGTGTGCATATAGGAATTACAGGCAGAGATTTATTGCGTATTGCTCTGGTGATTTCACAGTTGCATTAGATGGAAAGGGGGAGCCATTTTTTGGTGCAGAAGCAGACTCTTAGCACACACCCAGCTGCTTACCCTGTGGAATCATGCACAGTATTCACAAGCGAGTGGGGTTTGAGGTTTCAGTCAGTAATGCAAATACATTCAGCATCACTAAGGCTGGTTGCCCTTGCTGGAGTGTAGGCAGTCACCCAGGTTACACATGGTGCTGGTCTGAAAAAGCAGTTTGGACATGTGCTTTTTTAAGAATCTGAAAAGTGGATTCATAATGTGTCAGTCTGTAAAAGTGTTTATCACTTGCCAAAAAAAAGAGTAGTAAGTGTGCTTTCAAAATGGCAAAGAAATTTCGTTTTGTGACTAATGTGAAAACATGACTCTGTGTGCATATAGGAATTACAGGCAGAGATTTATTGCGTATTGCTCTGGTGATTTCACAGTTGCATTAGATGGAAAGGGGGAGCCATTTTTTGGTGCAGAAGCAGACTCTTAGCACACACCCAGCTGCTTACCCTGTGGAATCATGCACAGTATTCACAAGCGAGTGGGGTTTGAGGTTTCAGTCAGTAATGCAAATACATTCAGCATCACTAAGGCTGGTTGCCCTTGCTGGAGTGTAGGCAGTCACCCAGGTTACACATGGTGCTGGTCTGAAAAAGCAGTTTGGACATGTGCTTTTTTAAGAATCTGAAAAGTGGATTCAAAATGTGACAGACTGTAAAAGTGTTTATCACTTGCCAAAAAAAGGAGTAGTAAGTGTGCTTTCAAAATGGCAAAGAAATTTCGTTTTGTGACTAATGTGAAAACATGACTCTGTGTGCATATAGGAATTACAGGCAGAGATTTATTGCGCATTGCTCTGGTGATTTCACAGTTGCATTAGATGGAAAGGGGGAGCCATTTTTTGGTGCAGAAGCAGACTCTTAGCATACACCCAGCTGCTTACCCTGTGGAATCATGCACAGTATTCACAAGCGAGTGGGGTTTGAGGTTTCAGTCAGTAATGCAAATACATTCAGCATCACTAAGGCTGGTTGCCCTTGCTGGAGTGTAGGCAGTCACCCAGGTTACACATGGTGCTGGTCTGAAAAAGCAGTTTGGACATGTGCTTTTTTAAGAATCTGAAAAGTGGATTCAAAATGTGACAGACTGTAAAAGTGTTTATCTCTTGCCAAAAAAAAGAGTAGTAAGTGTGCTTTCAAAATGGCAAAGAAATTTCGTTTTGTGACTAATGTGAAAACATGACTCTGTGTGCATATAGGAATTACAGGCAGAGATTTATTGCGTATTGCTCTGGTGATTTCACAGTTGCATTAGATGGAAAGGGGGAGCCATTTTTTGGTGCAGAAGCAGACTCTTAGCACACACCCAGCTGCTTACCCTGTGGAATCATGTACAGTATTCACAAGCGAGTGGGGTTTGAGGTTTCAGTCAGTAATGCAAATACATTCAGCATCACTAAGGCTGGTTGCCCTTGCTGGAGTGTAGTCAGTTACCCAGGTTACACATGGTGCTGGTCTGAAAAAGCAGTTTGGACATGTGCTTTTTTAAGAATCTGAAAAGTGGATTCAAAATGTGACAGACTGTAAAAGTGTTTATCACTTGCCAAAAAAAGGAGTAGTAAGTGTGCTTTCAAAATGGCAAAGAAATTTCGTTTTGTGACTAATGTGAAAACATGACTCTGTGTGCATATAGGAATTACAGGCAGAGATTTATTGCATATTGCTCTGGTGATTTCACAGTTGCATTAGATGGAAAGGGGGAGCTATTTTTTGGTGCAGAAGCAGACTCTTAGCACACACCCAGCTGCTTACCCTGTGGAATCATGCACAGTATTCACAAGCGAGTGGGGTTTGAGGTTTCAGTCAGTAATGCAAATACATTCAGCATCACTAAGGCTGGTTGCCCTTGCTGGAGTGTAGGCAGTCACCCAGGTTACACATGGTGCTGGTCTGAAAAAGCAGTTTGGACATGTGCTTTTTTAAGAATCTGAAAAGTGGATTCAAAATGTGACAGACTGTAAAAGTGTTTATCACTTGCCAAAAAAAAGAGTAGTAAGTGTGCTTTCAAAATGGCAAAGAAATTTCGTTTTGTGACTAATGTGAAAACATGACTCTGTGTGCATATAGGAATTACAGGCAGAGATTTATTGCGTATTGCTCTAGTGATTTCACAGTTGCATTAGATGGAAAGGGGGAGCCATTTTTTGGTGCAGAAGCAGACTCTTAGCACACACCCAGCTGCTTACCCTGTGGAATCATGCACAGTATTCACAAGCGAGTGGGGTTTGAGGTTTCAGTCAGTAATGCAAATACATTCAGCATCACTAAGGCTGGTTGCCCTTGCTGGAGTGTAGTCAGTCACCCAGGTTACACATGGTGCTGGTCTGAAAAAGCAGTTTGGACATGTGCTTTTTTAAGAATCTGAAAGGTGGATTCAAAATGTGACAGACTGTAAAAGTACTTTTCACTTGCCTAAAAAGTAGTAGAAAGTATGCTTTGCAATTGGCAAAGAAATTTCGTTTTCTGCCTAATTTCAAAGCATGACTCTGTGTGCACACAGGAATTGTTTTTAGATATTTAATTGGTGAAGGTGTTATTGTGATTTTCATTTATAGGAAAGGGGTTTATAGTATTATAAGATTTCTAAAGAACATAAAAAATGTAGTAATATATTTAAATAAAATAAAGGAATTTTTTTTTAGTTTTTTTCAGGTATTGCTGAAGAGCAGTGAACAAAATTTAAGATGCCTACAAAATCCAGAGTAAAGAAAGACCACAAAAAAAAACTATATTTGAAGACAACTGGAGGACCTAAGTTAGTTGGAGATGCTCATGTTGGGAAAAAGAAAAAATCTTCTGGTAAGCAGACAAAAATTTTTTTAAAGAACATATTCAAAAAAAGGAAAAATGTACAAAATGTCTGTACTGGAAAGAATGTTTTCAATAGAAAAGGACAGGAAAAAATTGAGAATTTAGTTAATGCAAATATACCTTCTGCAACTAAAAAGATTAACTTAAACAGAAAAACAGCGTTTAAAGAGATACGTAGAAAAATGTTTCAGAGAAGAGTTATGTCCAATTTGATAAAGGATGTGAAGAAATATAAGCAAAAGGCTAAGTTTTATAAGAGAAAAAAAGAAATTGAAGCCATTGCAGCAAAGGCATTAGAATTAAAAAGGAAACTATTCATTTTAATTTTGAATAGGATGCGTACATTAGATAAAATGGTTAATGTACTGAAGTCACAAAGCAAAAGGAAAAGAGTAGTGAACAGAACAAACTTTTGTAAAGTGTTTTTAGGAAAATGGATGCATAGTTCAAGTAGTGAACCTTTTTTTAATGAAGAGAGCTATTTTCAAAGTAATAGTTTGCTGCATGCAGTTGACACCAGAGGTCGTGCTTACGAAGTGAAAAATGGTTGCATAATGGAGAAGGAGATAATGGTTCCAAGAGATGAGGTACAAGTGATGGCAGATGAGGCTATGGGGAGACGTCCTAAAGCCCCAGTGTACACTTGGAATTGTAGTAGTATTTGCACTGTGCGTCAGGAATCTATTGATAAATTTCGTGAGTTTCTAAGAGAATATAGTAAAAAAAGTGTAAAACAGAAGATTAAGGTGCTTCAAAGTCTAGATCCATGCAGAGTGAGAGAGAATACTGGTTTGCAGGGTCATTCTCTGGCTTGTCTATCTAGAAAAGTGTGTAATAGTGTTTTCCATCATTTTAGGATGCTGGCTGTTCATCATACTGAAATGAGAAAGTTTGTGAGACGGTTGTATTTTGCTAAAAGTCCAGCAATAAAGTTAGATGACTTGAATAGGGCTCTGTTCCGTGGATCGGTATCAGATGTAGAGAAGGTTGTTGATGAAATTCAGTTTTGTTACTTTGGTCCTGAACAAAACAGTGCAGAAAAGGACACAGTAAATGAGGAAGAAGTGGAAGAGAATGTAGAACCCTCTGTAAGTAAGACATTTAATGATCACATAACAAAATTTGCAATAATCTCTAATGAAAGACCAAATATTACTTGTATTTGTTGCCGCAGAACTCATTATAGAAAACAAACTAGGAATGTTGATCTCTACAGAAAGAGTGAAAATGAAGATAATTATAAGTGGAAGGATTTTGCCACATATATATTTCTTGAAAATTGTTTTGAATTGGGTGAAGATCAGCGTATTTGTAAATACTGTTACAACAAGTTAGAGGAAAATAGAATGCCGACCAGAGCTGTACATAATAATTTAGAATTGGATGCTATTCCTGCTGAACTTTCTGAATTAAATACATATGAGTCTATACTCATTCAATGTGTTCATCCGTTCCAGACCATAGTACGTATGGAGCCCAAAACTGGTAAATTACCTCCTTCAGATTTACTGAGAGGTTTAAAAGGTAGAGTGGTGTATTTGCCCTTGGATTTGAAAAAAAATATGGAAACTGTTGATGCGGATACTTTGGAAACTAAACCATTAATTATTCTGGTTAATGGTGTACCTACAAAGAATAAGAAGATTTGGCAGGAGCTGGTAGATGTACGGAAAGTACAAAGAGCAAATTTGTATTTGAAAAGGAATAACAAATGGTATGAATCAATTTATATAGAAGAAGAAGAAGATTTACAAGAAGACACAGAAACACCAACTGGACAAATTGAAAAAGTGGACAAGTCAAAGGAAGAAGAAATTTATGAACATTTTAGCATACATCCTCTTCATTCAAAAGAAGTTATGGGAGACAATATTGATCTGTTTCAGATGAAGAAAGCAAAAGGAACTCCCGTGAGTGTATGGGAGGAGAGCTTGGAAGCTCGATGTTTTCCCCAGCTGTTTCCTAAAGGAAAAGGAGGACGATACGATGAACGTCCGGAACAGATTCCAGCTTCTGAGTATCGGACTACAAGACTATATGCAGAAGATCCAAGATTTCGACAAAGTATTCCTTATTTGTTCCATCTTTTATTTGAAAGCGACTTGTCTGCACTGTCTTATGCAGTAAATCACATTTTAAAAAGTGGAGTACATTTACAAAATGTGTCTGCTAAGGATTTTATGGAGAAAGTGCAGCACCGAGATGATCATTTGGAAACACAACTGATCAATCTGATGGCTTGTCAGCGTGGGACAAATGAATATTGGTACAGACGCCATGGTGAATTAAAATGCATGTTACGGAATTAAGGAACACCAACATGGTTCGTTACCCTAAGCTGTGCTGAGTACGCTTGGGATGATTTACTGGATTTTCTACGAGAGGCAAATTCAAACATTAAAAACATCGAATACAAGACAGCAGGAGAACTGTGCTCATTGGATCCGGTTAATGTTTGCAGATATTTCAATCATAGATTTGAGGCTATGATGTCGTTCATCTGCAATAAAAAAAATCCACCTCTAGGAGAAGTACTGGATTTCTTTTGGAGAAAAGAGTACCAGGCAAGAGGTGCTCCTCATATTCATATGCTGTTGTGGATCAAGGATGCCCCAAAGTTTGGAACAGATGCTGATGAAGCAGTGTTATCTTACATTGAAGAATATGCAACATGTGCTATACCAAAAAGCACAGAAGAGAAAAAGTTAAAGGAGCAAGTTTTACGTTTCCAAAGTCATCAGTGTGGAAAATACTGTCGACGGAAATACAAGAGCAAAGATAAATACTACACTAAATGTCGATTTGGATTTCCTAGACCTGTTCTTTCAAATGGAAGAGTAAACAGTTTTATGTCATCTGTGAGACATACTATCACAAGAAAATCACCTAAGAATACCTACAACCTTAAAAGAAAAGAAGAATCAAAAAATATAAATGACTACAACCCAGTCATTTTATCCATGTGGAATGCTAACATGGATATACAGTATGTAGCTGACAATTCCATTGCTGTTGCTCGATATGTAACGTCTTACATTACGAAATCAGAAAAAACAGAATTGAAGGAAATGTGGGAAGAGATTTCTCACGAGAAAACTGTCAGTAAGAAGCTGTACAGTTTCAGTTTGAAGATGTTATCGCATCGAGAAATTGGATCCGACGAATGTTCAGATAGGTTATCTTCTGCAAGTCTCTACTCGAAATCAAGAAGAATAATTTGGGCAAGTTTAGGCCTTGCAGCAATGAGAAATCGGGTACTGAAATCTGTTGGAGAAATTGAATATTTGGCCGAGAATGACCCAGAAAGTACAGATATTTTGAAATCAAACATGTTGGACACATATTATCCCAAGAGAAGTCATCATCTGGAGAACATGTGTCTCTATGAAGTGCTGCAGAACTACATTTATTCACGGAAAGCCACAGAAGACATCAACAATGGAAAAAATAAAGTCATTGGTGAGGAAGGATGTTTGGTGAAGCAAACAAAAGGAAGTTTGATAAATCACAGGAAGCTGAGTTGCGACACTACTGACAAAAAGGAATTTTACTACTTGGCTCTTTTACAGCTGTTTAAACCATGGCGTACAGAGGATGAACTACTGGGAGAATTTCAAAGCTATGAAGATTCTTTTAATGCTTGCAAAGACAGCATACAATGCAGTACATTCTCAACTTATCTGCAAATGTTAAATGAAGAAATTGAACAGGAAACTACAATTGCAGCAGAAATAGCTAGAGACAGTTCTCAGGACAGCCAAAGTTCAGGAACACTCAGTCAAGATCCCCTAGGACAACCAATCGTTGAAAATGAAGCATCAATAGCCATGAATGAAGTGGAAACGGCTATGAATCAAGCTCAAGAAGAATTTATAGACTTACAAAATTTGGAAAGACAACTGAACGAAGAGCAGCAACAAATTTATGAAGAGATCAGAAACAAAATTGATCACGGATTTCTACCTGAAAAAAAAGAGTGCTCATGCACATCATTTCATCCAATCAGGATGTATGTAAGCGGACAAGCTGGAACTGGAAAAAGTTTCTTAATAAAAGTCATCAGAAGCTACCTACAGCAAAAAACGGATTCTACTTTGTCTTGTGTGGTTACTGCTCCAACTGGGTTAGCAGCATATAACATAAAAGGAATCACTTTACATTGTTTGCTAATGTTACCAGTGGAGCATGAGAACAAAATACAATACAACAAGCTAACTGGAGAAGCATGCTTGGAAGTTTCAAGAGTATTGAAGAAGATGCAAGTTCTCATTATTGATGAGGTGAGCATGGTATCAGACTTAATGCTTGCCTTTGTGCATTTAAGAATGCAGCAAATTCTGAAGACAGACTATGACGTGTTATTTGGAGGAAAACACGTCATAGTTTTTGGAGATCTTTTGCAACTTACTCCAGTTAAAGGACAACCAGTGTTTAATACTGTGACACATGAAGACACGAAGAAGTCATTGGGAAGCATCGGTAATACAAATATTTGGTCCTTCTTTGAGTACAAGGAACTTACTACTAATATGAGGCAAGCAAACGATGAAGAATATGGAAGTATTCTGAAAGATATCAGAATTGGACTACTCACTGAAGCTGGCACGAAAGCATTACAGAGTCGGCTGCTACATAATTTATTTCCAAAGGAAGAAATAGTTGCAGAGAACATATACAAGAACATTGCAGAAAAGAAAAGTGTCATCTGCTTAATGCCAACTCTACGTGAATGCTCAATATTCAATGAGGAGCTTTTGAAATTGGAAAAGGAAGATATCAGGAAATTGGAAGCAGTGGACAAAATTGAGGATGGAAGAATTACTGTCACATTAACAGGCACACTGAAAAATAAATTGGATTCACTAGAGAAGAACATTTCCAAAACAGCTGGATTAGAAAAAAATCTATATGTTTGCATGAACTGTAGAGTATTTTTAAGGAGAAATTTGGATGTTGAAAAAGGTTTAGTTAATGGAGCTATGGGAAGAGTTGTGGGTTTTATTAATTATCAGAAAAAAGATGGAATTGAATGTTTAAAAATAAAATTTGATCAGATAGAAGAAGTTAAAGACATTTGTCGTTGTTCAGTTCGTTTCATGCTTGTGAAAGACTTATATGTACGTAGGAAGCAGTTTCCGTTTTCTCTAGCATATTCTGTAACTATTCACAAGTCTCAAGGATTGACTGTAGATTGTGCATTTGTGAACATTGGTTCAACTGTGTTCAAAGAAGGTATGGCATATGTTGCTTTGTCACGAGTGAAAACATTATCAGGTTTATTCATGATAGACTTTGATGACTCAAAAGTTAGTGCTGATGCAAATTGTGTAAAGGAGTATAATAGATTAAGAAGAAGCTATGCTCCTCATTTAGGTCAGTATCCTGTGTTGGAGAAACGTGTAGTTTCTCGTAAAAGGAGAAATGAGAATATCTGTAATGAAGATGTAGAGAGGAGGAAAAAAAAGAGGAGTGATGTAATTGCAAGCAAAAAGAAAAAGGAAAATGAAGAACAGGTTGTAGGATGTCATTTTGAAAATAGCTCTGGTGTCAACTGCTACGCTAATGTAGTGCTGAATGTTGCATTTTATCTGGATAGTGTGCAAGAGCAGATAATAGTAAATCAGGGAAAAAGATTCTGTTCTGAGTTGAGTCTCCTTTTTCAAAAGCTGAGTAATGATAAAACTCAAATAGAAAGTGCTACTGAAATTAGAAAACTTTTAGATGTATGTTCAGGACGAACACAGTTTTCTCAAAATGTACAGCAAGACGCACAGGAATTCTTGATGTTTTTTCTTCAGGTACTGGAAGAAGAAGGGGTTCCCATTGAAAATTTATTTGGTCTCTCTTATAAATGGGAACATAGTTGTGAAAACTGTTATAATATATGTGGCTCTAATGTTGATTCTGAAAGGTTTATTTATTTAACATTGCCAGAAAGTAAAACAGTCACTTTTGCTAAATTAGTTAAAGATGCTAATCATAGCATGGAATGCAGTGAGTGTCAATCTGACATGTTTTCAACGTTAATTTTAAAGGAATACGGACAGTATGTAATTTTAATGATGCAACGCTGTAAAGCTGATGGTTCAAAATTAGATACTTTAATAAAGAAGTTTACAGGACAGCAATTATCAATTTCAGGAAAAACTTTTGTAACAGTTGCAATAATTTTCCATGATGGACCTACTGTAACTTCTGGTCATTACACAGTTTATCTTAAATGTGAAAAAGGCTGGACACTGTGTAATGATTCCCAATTGATTTTTAAGCAACGTTTGCCTTTTGATTTAGCAAATTCCTATCTAATCTTCCTGAAACCTAAATTTTAGAGAGATTTGGCAACATCTGGACAAAACAATTTTACCATTTTATTGGATTACCATTGGAATTTTCAAAAAAAATGATTTTACAAATTATCATTTGGCCTAATGGAAAGGTAACCAATTGTAATGTGGACTTTTTCAATTTTTAATGAAACTTTGGAAAACCAAAAATTTAGAAAAAATCGGTAACATCTGCACAATTTAAATTTTGGAATGTTATTGGATTGCCATTGGAAATTTATTCAAAAAAGATTTTTAAAATTACTATTTGGCCATGCGGAAAGGTAAACAATTCTATTGTGGACTTATTTAATTATTAATAAATCTTTCGGAAACCAAAATGTTACAGAGAATCGGTGAGATCTGTACAATTTAAACTTTAGATTTTTATTGGATTACCATTGGAAATGTAATCAAAAAAGAATTTTAAAATTACTATTTGGCCTAAAGGAAATGGAACCAGATGTATTGTGGAGTTATTTGAGATATATTTTTGTGATTATACTTCTGAAACAAAAATATCAGACGGTATTTTAAAGAAATAAGTATTGATATTAGATGATATTTTTTAAGAATATTATGCATTTGTATAAAGTTATGTTTATGCAAAAAGAGTTTGTGGGCTTTTTTAAAACAATCTTTGAGATTGTTAATTTTTTTTTTGCCCGCTGTTAAATGATGAATGCAATTGCTTTCACAATTTATAGTGAAATGCAATATATTCTGAAAACAGCAAAAAAAAGGCAAACATTTTTTTTGAAAAATATGTAAATATGTGTACTGTATTATAAAATGTTTTATTAAATATTAATACTTTTTTCTTTTTTTTCAGATTGAGATAGAAAATTTTCGAAAACTAGAACCATTTTTTAAGCAATTAAAAAAAAAATTAAATTAATAAATATTTTTTTGAGTGGGTATGGTAAGTCAAAAATTTCATGGTCCCTTTTTTCCACTTCTCCACAATCACATTTTCAGTTTTTCATTGTAGTCTCTCAAGGACCTTGTAATGTGATAATTGATTTTTAGTGTTTTTGAAAAAAAAAAATAATAATTACGCGTACCGTACGCGTACGGTAAAAAAAAATCAAAAAAAAGTTTTAAAAAATATATAAAAAAAAGTTGAAAGGTAAGGTTGGCTCTTAAAAGAGCCGTTGTGTTCATGCAGGGACAGAGGAAAGAAAGAATGGGAATATTAGACGGTACGACAAATGTGCTGATCTATTTTATTGTTCACTAGGGAAATACTGGTCTCCCTATAACAAATTAGATCATGACAAGTGGCGCACCGTATTTCAACCCTCAGAAACCGAGGGTTAATTTCCTGAGGACGAGAAAAAGGAGATGCTCCCCCCACAGATGAAGGGCTCACCTGACCTGCCGAAGATGGACTCGGCACTGCAGATGATGGTCCAGGCTGAGCTGCTGTGGATGTGCTTGGTTGACTTACTGAAGGGTTACCTTCAGTATGTCGAGCATGTGTCCTTTTGTGTACATCCTTAAGGTGTCTCAACATGGTGTGATTCCCGAAGGAATACTTCTTGTTGGGATTCCCTCTTGAAAGTACACGCTTACACAGCTTACAAGTCACTAAGGGTGCATTTACCTTTTGCTGGCCCTCTGGAAAAGAAAAATACTCCCATATGAAAGAGGTCTTTTGTTTCCTACTTCTCTGCCTCAAGGTAGTGCTGCTAGCCTCACTCTCAGAAGAGCTCTGCTGTTCTGCCATCGTATCACAAAGACAACCCAGCTCCTTCTCCTAAGGGATCACAAGCAGAAATGAGGGGAATGGGTGTGGTGTAGGAGAGTTCTAAAACTGAAAGTAGTTTCAACCAATCAAAAGTTGTGTTTCATGATCACATGACCCACCGTACGCTTATGGTGCGCTTACGGTGCGCTTACGGTAAAAGTACGCATGCGCGTAAAAAAGACACGCGCTCGCGAGCATGCGCAAAACAGTCACTCCCCAACACTTCCGCGTAACGTGCGCGTGTAGCAGTACGCGCGGCTACGCAAAATTGCGTAACTATACGCAAACAGAGTAGATAAATTACAGACATTGCGTAAACCGTACGCTTACCGTACGCTTACCGTACGCGCACTAAAAAAAAAAAAAGAAAAAAAAAAAAAAATCTTTTCAAAGGTATATATCTTACCTGTTTGGTAAAAAAAAAAAGAGAAAACTTGATATATTGCAGATTTTTAATAAAAAAAACATAGTGTTTTAAGAGAATAAAAAGTTTAAAAAAAACTTGTTTTTTAAAAAAAAAAAAAACACATTTAATATAAGAATTTATAATAAAAAAATCATAAAAAAATCAATAAAAAAAATATGGGAAACACATATGTTATAGCTAAGAATTAGCATTTAAAAAACCTTACAAATTCACTGAAAAAACCATGGGTTTCACACACGTTATAGTTAGAAATTAGCATTTAAAAAACCTTGCAAATTCACTGAAAAAACCATAGGTTTCACACACGTTATAGTTAGGATTTAGCATTTAAAAAACCTTGCAAATTCAGTGAAAAAACCATAGGTTTCACACACGTTATAGTTAGCTGGACATTTCACTCGTAAAAAACCAATGAAATTTCCCCGTTATAGTTAGTTAAGCTAACTATAACTCGCGCGCCCGCAATGCACTGCTGATGACGTCACATATTACATCACTCATGACATGGTCAGTGACATCACTCATGACATCACTGATGACATCTCAAATGACATCACTGATGACATCACTGATGACATCATCCATGTGATAGAGTGGCAGACCTCCTCTCACCCTAATATAACCTTTGATACACACATTCAAAAATAGAGACTGAAATTTTCAAAAAAATGGACATACCAATACCAATTACAACAACCTCTTCAATAATTCTAAGATACACATACACATCCACTTATTCACCAACAGTCCTGTACAGTCACTCATTCGTGTACTCACACATCATATGTACTCATACACCTATACATCCTGTAACACAATGCCTCTCATCCATAGAGTTACTCACACACATAGTCAATCATGCTAATAAAGAATCAAACATACATTTACTTGCATATACAGTTATACACACACCACCACACTTACTTCTACGGAAACTTACACATACTTAGTCTTTTAAACAATCACTTATAGAAACACATACTTATTCATACAGGAACTCTTTCAATCTCTCACTCTCACATACACTCACTTATATACACCAATAGTCACATATACTAGTTTAAAATATATGTAGTTACTCATAAAGACACTATTGAGACAGCCATTCACTCACTAACACACCCATACACACACTCTTCCACCCATACAGTCCTGCACATATGCTGTCTTCAACACATACAAACAGTGAGTCACTCATTCATGCACTTATGCACTACGTAATACCCCCCACTGAACCATACAGACACTCAGACACTCATACTGATACTCAAAAAACCAACTAATAACCTATATAGACACTCATGTTGTTGCTCACCAACCCATGCAGCCACTTATACACAAAGTGAGAGACTGATACAGGTATTTACACATTTAAACATTACTCACTTAGCCATGTATTCAATAAGATACACTTAATCAGTCAGTTATACAATCAATTTTTCAAAAACAAATCATCCATTTAGACACTTATATACTCATTTATTCTTCCATCGACCTTGAGATATATAAAACATATTTAATTTTCAGAAAAACACACATTCACTGGATGATGTCATCAGTGATGTCATCAGTGATGTCATTTGAGATGTCATCAGTGATGTCATAAGTGATGTCACTGACCATGTCATGAGTGATGTAATATGTGACGTCATCAGCAGTGCATTGCCGGCGCGCGAGTTATAGTTAGCTTAACTAACTATAACGGGGAAATTTCATTGGTTTTTTACGAGTGAAATGTCCAGCTAACTATAACGTGTGTGAAACCTATGGTTTTTTCACTGAATTTGCAAGGTTTTTTAAATGCTAAATCCTAACTATAACGTGTGTGAAACCTATGGTTTTTTCAGTGAATCTATATATATATCTATCTATAGATATATATATATTCACTTAAAAAACCATAATTTTCACACATGTTATAGTTAGCTGGACATTTCACTTGTAAAAAAACCAATGAAATTCCCCCGTTATAGTTAGTGCAGGCAACTATAACTCAAGCGACCTCAATCCTCTGCTGATGACGTCAGATATTACATCACTGTATTTAGACACCTATTTACCCATGTCTTCTTCCATTAATCTTTAGCTATACATATATTACAAATATTTATTTTTCATAAAGACACATATGTCATCAGTGATGTAATATCTGACGTCATCAGCAGAGGATTGCGGTCGCGTGAGTTATAGTTGCCTGCACTAACTATAACGGGGCAATTTCATTGGTTTTTTACGAGTGAAATGTCCAGCTAACTATAACATGTGTGAAACCTATGGTTTTTTAAGTGAATTTGCAAGGTTTTTTAAATGCTAATTCGTAACTATAACGTGTGTGAAACCTATGGTTTTTTCAGTGAATTTGTACGTTTTTTTAAATGCTAAGTTATTTATTTATTAATTATTTTTTTTTCAGGTTTTTCACTGTGCGCGCACCGTGAATTTTTTATTTTTTTTTAAAATCGCGGGGTGCGCGTACGATGCCCTTCGCGCACCGTGCGCGCTCTGTGGGCACTCGGTGCCCTTCGCGCACCGAGCGCCCACGGGTCATAGTCCGTGCCGTGCGTGCTGAGTGCGCGCACCTCGCGATTTAAAAAACAAAAAAAACTAATGTTTTTTTCTCCCTTGGGGGTCCTTCTGTGACCCTATGACCAAGGCTAGGGGGTCAGGAACTGTCCACTCTGCCCCCTTTTCACGTTCTCTGCCTTTTTTTTTCACCCCATCAGACTGCGAGAGACAAAATGGCGGCTGACACTTCCTGGTTTCGACCGATTCGAATGTTTACCGACATCTAACAACCAATCAGAATTGCGCTCGCGCTCGGCAGGGTGCGCGCACAGTGCGCGCACGGTGCGCTCGTATAGATATTGATATGCTTTTAAATGCTATTTTCTCAGGCAATACTGAACAGATTTACACCAGACCTGCAAAAGGCACTTCCTTGGCCTTATGGCTACCTCACTGCCAAATTTCAAGTAGCTCTGTTCAGCCGTTCGGGCTGTAGCTGTGTCTAAAGGTCCTATGGAAAAATGCATGGGGAAAACGCGTTTTGGGACCCCCCTTTTTTCTCGGCCCCCGCTTGACGAATCACCCCGAGGCTTTCAGGGTAGGAGCTGAACGGAGCGCCCCATTAGTTTTGAAAATTTTGCGAGGATTCGTCAACCGGCGCCAAAGTTATTCAAAATAGAATTTTGAGATTTCCTATGGAAACTAGGTTGTAACTATAACTATCTACTGGCGACCGCCAGTAGATAATATATATATTATATATATCTCTCTCGCTCTCTCTCTCTCTTTATATATATATATATATACACACACACACACATACATGAGCTTGCACAGACTCATACATACACGCACACACTGACCCGCACCTCACAATCTGTGTTTTATCTCATGGTCACAAGTTTAAATCATTATGATGACTAACATTCAGGTGGATAACAATAAATACGTGATTCACTTCCGAGGTGGCCCAAAGAGTGAGCGTGTGCTTTACAAATACATGCTATGAGGGTGTTTGACATTTGCTTCCTTCATGCCACTTTTATGCCTTATGCACCTGATGAGATAAGGCAAATTAAAATAGGCAATAAAATGCAGCATGGCCTACATACAGGCCATACATATGATACATGATCTTGCATCATGGGCTTGCTATCACCACTCCCACACAGCTAGCTTTCACACAATTACCTCTATATGAGTCATCAAAAAACTTCCCTTTATTCACTGCAGTCACTGCCTCTGGGAATAGTGCAGACTCCACCAGAGATTCTGTTGCAAAGAGTGGTGTCTGTGGGACCATACTTACTTCCCAGTAGCTTAGTTTAGGGTTCAACAAGTTTTATATTCCTGTCAGTGGTGTCTGTTTGTGCTCCCTCTCTTATGTCCCCCACTAGATTCGTGATGTTTGGCTTCATAATATTTACCTAGACGTATTATTTAATTAATTGATGGAATGACCAGCATTCACTTTTGTCTCTATTTTGCCCATACGATGTTTTCAAGGACACTGTGTGCACTTTTTCCAACAAGCTTTTCATGTGCAGTGACCCACCTGGCCATGGATCACAGCACAGCGTAGATTATTTTCCTGGTTGGCCTGTGGAGTGTGTTGTCCACAACCATTCTCAGGCTGCCATCTTATCTTTCAGCACTATGTGTCAGTATCTATGAGGTCTGTGATGTCATTATTGGGTACAGAGCAAATACTTACAAATTTTCGTGCAACGCTGTGCAGCAATTTTTTGCTGGAAAGTAAATCTCAATACAACACTTTTGTGACTGAAACCTGGCATAATGTGTCAGTAAATCTGGGCTAGAGGATATTGCAGTTTTTGGATGTGGCTTACATGGACGTTCCTAGCTTTCGTAGTCGCAGTCTAACATATGGATTGTAAACGTCTCCATCCATGTTTTGATATAAAGGCACCAAAACGCAATGATTTTCAGGACAAATAAGAAAATATCAATACAAATGTAAATAAAACTTAAAACCATTTGAAAAATAACAGACAGAAAAATCATAAAATGCAGGAATTGGGGCCTTATTTACCGTCAGAGGAGAAAGTCCACAATAAATTGGCAGTCCAATCCAGCTCACAGTTCCTGCATCAATTCGACACGAGTGAACAACTGAGTTTGTGACAGCAGAGCTTCAGCTGGCTCGGCCATCGAAAACCCTTAACCGCGAGGCCACTTCGCCACAGGAGCCCCAGGTCACATTGGTGGTAGCACTGGAGCTACCACCACTGAATGTTTAGAGAATAATGATAGTACAGCATCAAGAAATGTTGTAATACTACCTATCTGTGAGAAGAAAAAAAAAACTAGTGCTATATCTGGAACCTTAAATGCAGAAAAATAAATATAACTACCATTTCTGCATATTCCTGCCTATTAAAAATATAAATTAATGGTAATAACATGATTACCGGTTTTGGTAATGCAATTTCCGGAATCATGGTATTGCTTTGACCATTCTGAGACTCTCTAAAGCAGTGGCGGTTGCCTCGGAACATAGGTGATTAGTCGGGGGTGAAAAAATAAATAAAACAAACTTACCGCCACCGCCGCAAGCCTCTCGTCCATCCTTGCCTGCACCAGAAGCACCCAGGCTCCCGGACTCTCACAGCCAATCACGGTCAGTGCCTGTGAGCCTGGGCATGTTCTCCATCGGGCTGTGGAACACAGCCCAATGGAGAACATGGTAAGTGCGCATGACAGTTTGGCTGGCCCAAGAGGGCTAGCCAAGCAGTCATGCGCACTGAGGGAGGGAGTGCAAAACACTCCTGCTCCCTTTCACAGTGGTGAGCCCAGCTCCGCCCCACCTGACCTGGCTCGGAGTCCCGCAAAGAAAATAAATGATGATAAAGTTTTGTTATCAGCATTTTATTTTTATTTTTTTCCACTGCTCACTGAGCAGTGGGGCGACGCTCCTATGCCTTAGCGGAGGAGCCGCCACTGCTCTAAAGAAAAGCCTAGAAGTACAAACAAACAGATATTCTGTCCCCACGAAGCACTAGATTGTGAGCATCAATGGCAAAAAGGCAATGACAAAGCCAAAATGTAGGGGACTCCTGACTTTGCCAAAACGTTTTTTACTATCTGACTATTACACTTCATAGCACTTACCAAATAACTAACTGTAGGGATATAACAAGATGTGAAGATTTTTCTTTTGAGAAATTCTTGTGAATACTATGATTACTATCTGTACTTCACAAGATGTTTTGCACCTAGGTTTTTTTCTTTAGTACGTGGGATTTTTGTACATCTTTTAAGTTTCTTGAGGAACACAAAATATTTCATTGATATATCCAGTTTGAAAGTAATGACAAAATCTGTTTGAAGACTAACTCCTGATAAACTGAACCATCCATCTTTAGAGCCAATTATACCCCATGATGTAATATTGAGCTATTGAGTGGTAAATCTATGTAACAGACATAGAAAAAGTAGCAAACTTCTTATACTATGGGTAGACCAATAATTCGGATCTAAATGAGCCTTTGCTTGTGTAATAAAAAAGCGGCACACGCCTATGACTAAATGCTGTACCAGCTGATTCAGCGCTTGCTTGGGAGCTGACACAACTCTCCAAAGGGCACGTAAGGGAGAAATTGGGTATAGATCATTTATGCTAATTGTTATTTAGTGTGTAAGTGCAGAGCACTAATCTCTTTTCCAAGTAAATAGGTAACCCTTTGTTCTAAACAGGGATGTATGAAGTTTCAATTTTTTTTGCCCCTTTCCCTAAGTTGTACGAAAATCTTGACAAATTCACAAAGGTTGCAGAGTTTTTCTCTTTACCACTTTTGCCTAAACGCCATGATGTTTGTGATATTAGTGTTATGTGTAACATTATTTCACACTAAAAATGTGTCTGCATTATATATGCTTTGCATATGTAGAATACAGTAGTATTCTATTCCTACGTAATTGGCTACGGGAGAACTCTGTAAAGGGTAAAAATGGTACAAACGTTTGATATTGTACATAAAAACCACCAGAAATTCTCTTTGCACAGAATTCTAAATTCTCAATGAATTTTACAGCTTTTTTCACTTCCAGTACAGTGAAAATGATCCGGTAATGTGAAAGAAAACCCTGCTTTGGCATAGGGAACCTGGAAATTTTGCAAGTTTTGCAAATGTATGAACATTAGGAACTTTACGAAATCTTTTTCCTGAAAAAAAACTTCTCACATCTTTAAGTATAAAGTGGTCATTAAGTACCACATTAATACTTACTGAAACAAAGTCTGGAAAAAACAAATATCGAAAAACCATAATAAAATGCTTCACCAACTTGAATAAATAATATTGCGGTTATTCAAATCAACTACTTAATATTGTTGCAACTACTTTTTTTTTAAATCTTTACTTATGTTGCAGGGATTCTGTGTAAACAGAACTTTACCTGGGACCACAGAACATCAGTATGTAGGGACTGAGTCAACATACCACATCAGTACCTATGAGCCCCAATCCAGAGTAGCTCATAGTGCTTTGCCTGCCCTCCTAATCTTCCCAAAGGGACAGGTAAATTAGCACCCCAGAACACAACACTCTAGTCCCCTCAGGGAACTGTGGAAAAAGATCGTCACCCTTTCATTTTCTCACATATGCATGTCCACAATAAACAAAAAAGACACATGAACAGTTTACAACATTTATTGAAAGCTATCGTGCTCTATTATAACCATCTGTGCTGCAACTAGACAACATATGCATCACAACAGAGGGATGAGCGTTTCAAGTAAACTATTAACAATATGAAGCCCTACCATGGTATTTATCTGCCTTAATCAATCCCCACTATGGAAATACAGTGTTACATTATAGATCTCTGGGTTCAGTGGTGAACCTCATACCTGCTATGCATCAGCAGTTGTTCTACATCTCAGGCAGTGGATCTCTCTCTCGTCGGGACCTCTGCTCTGCTAGAATGTCTTCTCTGTTTTCAAAATAGCACATCTCTGTGTAAATGTTACAAGGTGTCATCTTGAAAACAGCAGCTGTGAATGTATGTTGTGTCAAAGTGCAAGCTATGGGGCATATTTACAACGAGGCGATAATAAATTATCGCCGCTTTAGCGGCCGTTTTCGGCCGAAAAGCGGTGATAATTTTATCGCTATATTAGCAAGGTTACGCTAACGTGTGAAACCTTGCTTTAGTGTGGGAATTTCTAACGCCCAGCTTTGTATCTCTAATGAGATGCAAAGTGGGCGTTCCTGACCTGACATGATAGGAGTAATGTCGCTAAGCGACATTTCTCCTATCATCAAGCCCGACGCTATGAAGCATAGCGTCAGGAAAAGTAGCGATAACACCTGTTATCGCTACTTTCCTAACACCTGCTTCAGGACTGACTTAGCCATGATATCCTATGGAAGGAGGATATCATGGCTAAGTTTCTGTGTCCATATCAACAAGGAAACGTGAGATTATCGCTGGGTTTCCAGCGATAATCTCACGTTAGCCAGTTAGCGTGAGGATTTTTATCGCTATTGAGATAAGCGTTGCTAATAGCACGCTATCTCAGTGATAAAAATCCGCGCTAGCCGGCGATAATTATCCTAGCGCTAAGTGCGCTTTGCGATAATTATCACCGGTTGTTGTAAATATGACCCTAAATTTGCTAACTGATCAGTAAAAACACCGGGCACCCTGTTGTTTGATCTTGTACAAGATGTTCAGACACTTTGAAACAATAACAAGAACATGTGCAGTGCTTTTCTAAAATAATGTTGTGGCACAAAAATAAACGTATCAAGCATAACGTGTGCAAGGCAAAGCAGCCTAAATGTGCAAGTAAATTAAAATATGAGAAAACTAAGTGGGCCCAAAGGGAAACACACAACACTTACCAGTAGTATTACTTCGTTTTTTTCATTCAGTTTTTTTCCTCCTTTTAACCAATACGTCATTTTAATTCACTTTGATTTTTCATCCAGTATGTCACCCTTTTCCTTTTAGTGTTTTATTATATATTGAGTCTCTTTTAGCTCCTTCTTTGTTTTTCCTTTTGGGGGTACCTGTGAACCATCTTTTTGAGTATCACATACAGACCGATTTAGCTTTTGTTGTTGATTACCTATTGTGTATAATACAATACTTTGGTCAATCTTTTACTTATGATTGCCTGGCTTTCTTCTCTAGCTCAATGCCCTTCTCCTGATTCGTAGGCTTTCCTCAATGTGCTTGTATCTTGTCCAGGACTTTGGTCTCACCGTGTTGTGACTGGATGTCATATATCCTACCACTGCTGATGACAGGCCTTGCATTATAACCACGTGCCCCCCAGGCCCTCTTGTGCTTTCAGAGATGTCTGCTGCTCTGTTGATGGGCGGCGATCTTATTTTTTCTAACCATTCCAACATCACTTCATTTGCATGCAAGTGGATGTGTAGTGGGCATCCTTTTCTCAATTTTGTTATATTTTGAAGAATCCAATTCAAAAATAGCTGTCATGGATATGCACACATTCATGGCAAACATCTTTGGATGAGCCTTTTTTAAATTTTATAAGTTCAAACATGGCCACTACAGATGCGCCCACATTCATGATAGCCATCTTTTAATCCATTGTGTTATATTTCACCAACCACATTCAAAGTTGGCCACCACAAAGATTTCACACGCATTTACTGCAGCCATCTAGAACAAAAGAGAAAGCTTTGCCAAAACGAATAGGTTTTACAGGTGAAACATATTGCCTTTGCCAACGTTTGTTTCTTTTTGCCTTCCCCACTTCCTTTTTGTGTTTTAAGCCATGTCATTTATCTTTCTATTTTGTTTTTTCTCTATTATGTTCCTCTTCCTACCCTTATTCTATTTCCTTGCTATTTTCTGCTGTCCTCATTCTTTCCTATCCTGTTTCCTCTTTCTTTAAATTTTTTATTCTGTCAAAAGTTTGAGTGTTTTCATGTTTTCTTTGAAAGAAAAACTTCCAAGTACTAACTATGGAATACAAAAATCACATTTTTGAAGAATTAGTCTTATAACAATTTAAATAGAAATCTGGCCCACTTTTTGTATCATGGTTCTTGACTGAATTGACTGACTGAATTATTTATTAAGCGCACTATTGCCGAGGCGTCTTGGCGCTGTATGAGGGTTGGGATTAGCCACTTCCAGTCTAGGATTTAGTAAATAGCCAGGTTTTTAAAGCCTTTCTAAACAGGATCTTATTCGTTTCCAGGCGTAACTCCATGGGCAAAGAATTCCATAGCTTTGCTGCCTGAAATGAGAAAGCCTTGCCACCCCATCGGGCTCTCTTTATCTTAGGTAGGCAAACCAGACCCAGACTACCTGATCTTAATGTACGAGACAGTGCATAACAGAGAAAAAGAGATTTCATGTCCTCTTCACCTCCTCCGTTTACATCTTTATATACTAGGCATAATGCCTTAAACTGCACCCTTCGGCGAACAGGAAGCCAATGTAGTAGCCTTATGCCATTGGACTTCGGGTGGTGTTTTGGAAGATCCAGCAGCATTCTTACAGCAACGTTCTGCAATGACTGGAGTTTGGAGAGCTGTCTTTCTCCAATTCCAACATACAGTGCATTGCAATAGTAGATACGGGATAAAACTAAGGCTCCTACTACTGTCTTCCTTAAAGCAAAAGGTATAAATGGCAGTATTTTTCGGAGGACCTTAATCGTAAAGAAACAGGCCGAGGTGACCTGATTGACTTGAGAGGTGAGTGTTAAATCTTTGTCAACCAGGAAACCTAAGTTCTTTACTTTTTGTGTCGGGATGGGACAGATGCCAGCTTCTGGGGGCCACCATGAATGATTCCAAATAGAAGGTTTTTGGCCAAATTCTATCACCTCGGTTTTCTCTGTGTTGAGCTTTAGAAAATTCATATTCATCCAGCTCATAACACTTATGAGGCAATTTCGGAATCGCTCCGCTGTGACTTCAACACTTTGTGAAAGTGACACCACTAACTGGGTGTCATCGGCATATGACACCAGTTTCAAACTTTGATCTTTTATCAGTTTTGCCAATGGCGTGACATACAGATTGAACAGTGTAGGGGATAGCGCGGATCCTTGGGGGACTCCACACGGGAGGAAAAAACTCTTCAGATTGAATTCCATCCCAGTAGATTTGTTGTACTCTGGAGTCCAAGAAGGACCCGAGTAAGGTTAGCGCAGTGTCCCTAATTCCCACTACTTTAAGCCTTTCTAGTAGGACCCTATGGTTTACGGTGTTAAAAGCCGCAATTAAATCATGTAGAATTAGGACAGCTCTGCCACCCCCATCCATAGCCCTACAAATTTCCTCCATTGCCATTATTAGAGCAGATTCTGTAGAATGTTGTGATCTGAAACCGTGCTGCGTAGAGTCCAGAGTATTATTAAGATCCACAAATTCCAATAATTTTAGATGGCAGAGGGAGACAGGATATAGGACGGTAATGTTTAGTATCCTGAGGGTCCAGTGAGTCTTTCTTAAGAATAGGTCTTATACACGCCTTTTTCCATCTCCCAGGAAAGACTCCAGATCTTATAACCTCATTAAGGAGAGGAGCCAGAGAGGCACTTATCTTTGATCTATTAGTCTGAGAATCGGATTGGTCTTAATGTAATTTAGGGACCAATATGCAAAGAACGATTTAATCCAGCCTCCTCAATACCCATCTAGGCAATAAGATTAGAGCTGCCTTTCCGGTCTGCATATGCTGTTGCTCTTCATGCATTTTTTTACACCAATTTATGATTCAGTCAGAACTCCACAAAACACACTCTCAAGCCTCTGTTTAAAGCATTAGCATTTTATTACCATGTTAAAAGGGATAGCAAAATACTACTCTTAGGTCTACAGTCTAATTTAAATGATCCTACCAGTGACAAAAGCTACTTAAAAGGATCCTGAGATCTAGGATTGAGAGTTGCTATCTTGAGTGTGATGTGGATTATTTGGGCACAAATAGATCATACCTAAGTTACCTCTGTAAACGTGAGAATTTGATATCTCACCATAACCGAATGATCAATTGCTTCTCTGTAACAAAAGAATATATATTCCTTTTTGCATCAATTGGGATTTGTAAATTATGGCTAATCACCCTTCTGGGTATTGAGGTGGTAGGTTCTTGCTGGGCTCAGTCGAAAAGCCTGGTCGAGTCCTGTTCGGAATTCCGGGAGAGAGGATGCTGTTCGGAGGTGGAATAGAAGGTCGTTCCAGGACTTGTAGTAAGATAGGAGAAGGAGCATATATGTATGATGATGTTTAATAATTATCACATGGACAGATGGCAGATCTGGTACGAGTATGCTCATGTCAGTGATGCACTTATCCAATGAACCTGATAAGTACAAAAAAGTATCACCTCGTAATTAAATCTCTCCTGAATAATGATGGCAGCTTACAGCTTTTTAATTACAGCATTTCTTACTTTGGGGATGATTCTTTTGTTAAGGCAACATGGGCTACCTGATCTTCAGGCAAGATTTTAAAGAAACAGCAATTATAATTATACTTTTCATCAAAGTAGTCTTTCCAATTCATCACCAACGGGAATAAAACGTTTTTAATGAAATAATTGTAACAAACTGCAGATAAGAAATATTCATATCACCGACTTAGGCCTTCACATTATGCCAGAGTTCCTTTTTTTTCGATCATGTGACCATTCGTAAAGTATGTTCTTGGCAGATGTGCACTTAATTGAACAGAGCCTTCTGTTACATAAAAGGTAGAATTGGGGCTGTTTAGGTGCCAAGCAACTGGCATGTGGCATGAATATAGCTTCTGCTCACTGTTTTTACAAAATATGTAAGGCTATCCTGGACTGCTTTCTGGAAAAAAAAAGCACAGGAAAAATAAAGTTATCTTGCGCAGATGTGAAACTTACCAGCCAGGGAATGACTAGGCAAAAAACAAAGGCTCAGTTTATCTACACTACGTAGCAGGTCTACTACTACATTTAAGTTGAATCCTGTTGACCAACTCCATGACTTTCAACAGATAACTGCTTTGGAAGACTCTCTCCACCATGGCCTTTCATTCTTTAATCCCGACCATTGTGTTTTCTGACTTACTTACTCATGCCACTAAGCTGAGAGTTACAACTAATGCTGGCCTGGGTTCCCCCAAAAGCTCAGGTATGGACTGCTATATCTGAAGGCGGGACAGTTGGCCATCCATCAAAAGCACGAGAGACCTTTCAGCAGTGATACTATCTACCCAATCGGTAAAAGAGATACCTATGCGACAGGTATTATTATTATTATTATTATTATTACATTTATAAGGCGCAATTGCTACCCAAAAAGCATTTCCCGGCGCCGACAAAGACTAGAAGAAGAGGTATATTCTGGTGCTGTTAGAGAATTACCTGCAATGCTGTCATCTTTAACTTGCTGTTAGAGACGCAAAGAAACCTAAAACTGAGGGAATGGGGATGCAATATCCATTAACTCCTTGTCCATCTTCCTGGATGCAGTCCTTACGCATGAGATTATTCTTTTTTCTGGCAGAAAGCAAAAAAACAGACCAGGACTCGGAGTAATGAAGATTACCAATAAGTAACCAGAGCATTACTTGGATTGTGATCAAGGCTGGTAGCTCAGACTTCCAGGGCTTGAGGGACAATAGGGTTAGACCATCATCACTCAATATCTGAGATAAAGCTCCATTATAGTTTTATCCGTCCTCATCCTTCAGTCCCACCACTGACCAGCTTTGTTTTGGTTCAGAGAGAGCTGACACGGGGTTGCAGTGGAGAGCCAGTGCCTAGGAGTGAGTCCTTAAGTCCTTTCCTCTCCAGCAACAATTAGTCATGGTGAATATGAGAGAAATGAATAAGCAAAGGTAAAATACTAAAGAAGGATGAGAAGGGAGAGGAGTGGTAAGATGGGGTCCACGGGGAACGATACAAGTTTGACTGGAACAGTCCCCACCTAATATACAATCGACTCTGAACCGACATGCAAGCAGTTGGGAGTCTCACACATTCGCTAAAATAAATTGGTCGATGCCATGTTACTGGTATTATATTTTCAGAGCTCTTTCTACTTCTTAGGGTGACAATAGACATACACAAGAAAAAGACAAAAAACGAGAGAGCATAATGTAACTCCCCATTGGATTTTCTGTTAAACCTCTTTCAAAAAAAGCTTTGGAAAGGTTGACTAACCGGTCACTAACGTTAACTGCAAGAAAGCAAAGACACTCTGGTTATGTGTACACTTTTTTTCACTCACAAAAAACTTTACATGGACTGTGAGAGCTGAGTTCAACAATTACTTGTTTCATTTCAATTTGTTTCAAACTCGTTGCTCACATATATGTTCATTGCTAGGGGCATGAGTTCCCCCTAAATGTGAATAAATGGCCTGTATGCAAAAAGAAAACAGAAACTTCAAGTGATGTGCTGTGATTGTGCAAATGTAAGTAACATAAAGCTGACAAGAATAGCACTTTTATTTGAAACCATTACAATCCCAACAAATGATGAAACAATGTTCATCCTGTCAAACGCAAAGTATGTATGCTATGAATTTTTGAGCATTTATATTCTCTACAATATGTTCTACTGTTAAATGCATATGCATGCTCGTGGTCTGTAGATACACCTTGTAAGCATTAATTACAAATAAAAAAGAAATAAATTACTTTCCCTAGATGGGTCAGAACCCACTTATTTCATGTCTGCTCTGGGCTCCTACCTTGGGGCCCAGCTTTAATAAGCAATCATGCAACGCAGCAAAGAAAGTAGAGTTGCTGCGCTGCTTTGTATGAACGGTATAGAGCAGAACAGTGCCATATCTACTGAGATGCCGCACTGTTCTACTCTCTCCCTGCACTGTTGCGCTGTAAGCTGCCATGCGCCAACGCAGACATCCATGTGTCATAGTGCAAGAGTGTCTGCATTGTGGCAAGCACAGTTTTTGAACAGAAAGAGATACCATCCTGTACAAAACTATGCTT
The DNA here is from genome assembly GCF_964204655.1 of Triturus cristatus. Classification (NCBI taxonomy): domain Eukaryota; kingdom Metazoa; phylum Chordata; class Amphibia; order Caudata; family Salamandridae; genus Triturus; species Triturus cristatus. Next base: position 348,158,213 of record NC_140586.1, on the reverse strand, counting down.
TAAGGCATTTCTCTCTTTGTATGTGTGCTGTAGAATGCAACACACATGCAAAGAGGGAAAAGTAAGGAGAAATTAAAACATTTATCCTCGATATGCCCACCTCAAAGAGGCAAAGGATGTTGGTGCAAATCCTGGTGCATAGTTCTTTGTATATAGGAATTTGCTTCAAAACCCATGGGTGATTGCATAGGAACATCTGTGTACCACCCTTGGGACGCTCTTTTGACGCAAAGTAACAAAGACAGGGTATTGCGCAGCTTTGCGTTACCTTTGGTTTCAATATAATATATATCGCGATTACACTGGATTGTAAATACCAACACAACCGTTTGCATTTGGTTTGTGTTAAAAAAAAGTAACCCAGAACTGATGCAAAGCTTTTGTAAATCTGGCCTTATCACTGCTCTCTTAATCCTGAAGACACCTTGGACTGGATCATTCATAAATAACAAATCTGGACAGAAGCATTGCATGTTGGGGGAAGTTAATGGCTTATTGTTCTTTTAAAACACTGTATACTGCTGTATCATGTATATTGCTGCATCATGGAAAGAGTTTTTGAAGCTCTAGCTTGATTCTTCCTTCACTATTAATCCACAAAGGTGTACTGTTGGCTCAAGTTGCAAGCTTGTCTTGTGCCAAGAAAAGCACACACCGTTTACTGCCTAAAAAACAAAGGTAAGGAGACTTTTGTTGAATTTTATAATGGAGAGGGGATTAAAAAAAGCATAGAATACGCACGCTTCTAGTATTGGTTGTGAAAAGAAATGTTTACTTGTGCTTATCATTCCATTCCTGGATTAGAATTCACTTTGTTCCCTTACTAAACTAAGGGTCATGTGTAAAAATATAAAAAGGCCGGACTAAGGAACCAAAAGCTGCCCTGGCAAAAATGTTCAAACCAGCCCCCGATTCATCTCCTCGCACAATCTCTCTATTCATTCATCTTCTCACTGGCTTTCACTCCTCTTTCTTTTTCCTCTTGATCGCTTTCACGCTACCTTCCCCCACACTCCCTCTCTCGCGCAAAGCATCACTGTGCTTGCTTCAGTTAACCTGGGGCAGCCCTGGGCTTTTAAAGCCGGCCTCAACTTGCTCCAAGCTACCATGGAAATGCCCCCTGGAATAAATGGCCTATCTGGCCTGGGCATGGTCTCAAAATACTGGTCGCAAACTGTGAACAGTATGTTAGCAACCAGCAAAGATTTTTAAGAATTGGCCTATGTACTAATAGGTTGGTTCTTAAAAACCCAAATCATAGTAGGTCAGAATTCAATCTACCTCATGTATTTAATAAGTTAGGTTGTAAATTGTGACTCACTATGATTGGATACCATCACAGGGATGCAGATCTGCTGGGGTCAGCAGACCACTATGTCTGTGATCTGCTTCAGTGGCAGCTCCTCCGCTAAGGCGGAGGTGCATTGCCCCACTGCTGCAAAGCAATGAAAGAATGAACAAATACAATGATAATAACTCTGGGTTATTATCATTGCATTTGTTCCTGCTGGCTGCTGCGCAACTTTGCTGCTACTCAGCTCAGAGAGCAGGGCAAGCGAGGAGTGGTTTGCCCACTCCAAGTGGGCATGACTCTTTGGCCGGCCCTCACGGGCCGGTCAAAGAGTCATGTGCACTTCACATGTTCTCCATGCAGGCTGCGTGGAGAACATGCCCAGGCCCCCATTCGCTGGCTGAGGCGTTGTGATTGACTAAGGGGAGGGAGTCTGGCTGCTTCCTGTTCCGACCCCGGAGAGGAGAGACTGCAACGACGTGGGAGAGAGCAGTGAGAAGGTACTTTTTTTTTTTTTAATTACACCCCCTCCCTCCCACCAGACTCACTCCACCACTACCTATCTGTGCCGGCCGCTACAGACCTCCTTTCAGTATATTAACCTTCTTTTTTTATAATAGAGCCCATTTTCCTTAAAGGAAACCGGGCATAGTTTGTTTTAGGGTTGGCCATTGACCTGTGGAATAGTGCCTACTCCCAACAAACTTTCCTTGACATTCTATTTTGTGAGTGGGTTAACACCCCTTCTTGGGGATTGGTTACTTTTCAATGGTCTACGATTATTTCGGTCCTAACCCATTGATAGATATGGATAGGAAGCACTATTTGGAAGGGACACCAACAACACCCCACTACCAAAATGCGATTCCTTATCTCTTTCTAAACTGAATTCTACAAGTCTGTAAAAAGTTACTGACTCCTAAATTGGATTTAATACACTACTAAAAATATCTTCGGTCTCAATATACTAATCAGAGCGTTTGCTTCCAAAAAACTGCTTTGTATATGTGCCCTAAGTCCTTTCAGAGTGATTGTTATTCCTTGAGCAACTGCAAACAGGTCGAGGTTTGTGCAAATGGTCACTTATTAGCAGCTCATGGCAAATAGAAACACACAGTGACTGAAAGAAGTAGGAGGGAATGCGAAAGAGTCCCAGCTTTCACTTTCATAATGCAGCATCAGGAGGGCCAGATAGGAGTCACACAGTCCATGAAGAGAACAATGAAAGTGAAGAAGTAAAGAAAATTAAATAGAGATATTGTGAAAATAATCATTTACCTATGTCAAAGGTGGTGATATACCGCTCCTACAGCTCTTAAACTATTTAGGGCACCATCAGTTCAAAACCATGGCAGAGAGCAGGCCTTAGATTAGCCCTTCTCACATGCTTACCTCATGTGAACCTGCCCCTGGAGTCCTTCCTTTCCCAAATGCACATTTCCCCCTAGGGAGCCATCAGTTATCAGTGTAAATGCTTCATAGATGAGACATCAGGCAGTGCACGGTGAACCCTCACAATGAACAAAACAAAAGGAGTCATAGTGCCGCCTGGGCCCCCTATCGCCCACAGCCCTCTGAACAGGCCTGCATGTTGTTTAATTGCTGTGACTGCATAGTACTCAAAACCGTAGCCTGAAATATCAGCTCCACCTCGTATGCAATCGTCGTCGTTGCTTCCTGATTGGAACATGCTGTCCTGTACTTTTAGGCACTTTCTCGCGAAAGTGAGAATCAAGGCACCTTGTGCCCCTGCTACCTTCTGCTCAAATGGGGCACAGCAAGCCCTGCTGCTTGTGTGTGCTTCTAGGTCTGTGTGTACGTGCGCACACCAACGCTGGAGCAGCATGATTATTGACAGGTTGGAGCTAAGCTCTTTTCTGAATGGCAGGCACTTTGCACGGACAAAAAAAATATTTTCTTTCTGGTAAAATCTTTTTCAGCATGTTTTGACCCACTTCCTCCCCCTCTGTCTTTGCATTTTAGAAATCTGATGGGGGGAGGGATTGCTTCCAAATAGTCCCGGCTTTTCTAAACAAATATGAAAAGGAGCATCATTCATTTTGTTTTCAGCTGCTCTCCTTTGACAATTCAGTGGAGTACCCGGAAGCATGTAGGTGGGCGTGGCAACATTACTGAAGGCTCCTTGGCTCAAACCTAGCCTCTCAGGGCTGCACCAGCCGCCATTTTAGAACAAACTCCACTCTTCAAGCAGAGGCCTACAGCACATGTTGATTCATGTGCTCATACCAATAGAATCCTCACTTTGGCTCCCCATTGTCATTTCTTTGTGAGCTCTACAACTATTACTCAGGGAGTCAAATAGAATGTAGTAAAGCTGTGGAAATGCGTGCTGATCGAGTTTTCAGATATTTTTATCAATGGACCATGCCACTACACCGCTGCTAATATTGAATCTCACTAATCAGGACATATGTGAACAACTAATGATCACTATTCAAGACCTATCTCAGATTCATAGTGTTAATAAAAACACAATGGGGCATATCTACAAGGCGGCGATATAATTATCCTAGCGCTAAGGGCGCTTAGCGATAATTATCGCAGGTTGTTGCTGATATGCCCCAATATTTTTTCCATTAGAGATGTCGAGCCACTCGCCTCAATTCAGCACAAATGTAGATAGAACTGATTCACCGAAAGCATATTTACGATTCAAGCCCAGTGGGGATCCGGTGAATCGAGGCTACCTAAAACGAATATCCACCTGCTTGACTAATAGTGACATTATACATCTGCAAACAATATAGTTGGAAAGTTCAAGACATCTGGAAAAAGTAAGTAGCATGGCAAACCACGTGTTGGCTCTGCCTTTTGTTCGATTGAAGTGATTTGAAAGGTTCACTTTGACTGTTTGCTTATAAAAACGAATTCTAAGAAATAACAGAAGATTTGAAACACATTTAGAAGAGGAAAAAAGAAAAAAACAGATTAAACCATAAACGGTGTTGAATCTCTAATTTGAGGGCTCCGTCATCCTTGTTAGGTCTCTCCTAAAACAGTGTACACTATCTGCTGCAAGACATGTTGTTACCTGTCAGTGGACTTGGAGCCCACCCACAAATTGCTTACCACTGGTTGACTTTATTGTCATTCTCATTTGCTTGTATGTAATTCATCAACTTCTATAGGCTATTCTTACTCTTCTTGTGTTTGTCCCAACCCTGGGACATGGACTTTTACATGTTCACTTCTCATTTTTCAGGTACTAATTTGTTTCTTTTTGGCAAAGCACTTTAAGAGAGGAGGTGGCTTGATGTATTTAGTGTAAAAAGTTATGACAAAAGTAGTAGGCCTTACTTATTTATTATGAAAAACATTTGTTAAAGCTAATAACCCTTTAAGGGGGATTAACATTACACTGTGTTAAAGCCTGTAGGCAAGTTTTTTCTCACATGGATTCCCACAGATCAGGAGTTCGGGGAAGCAAGATGGCGGCAATCTAACGGCCGTTGCAGCGGAGCAGTGAGGGCTTAGGAGTATGAGACCAATGGCGATATAGATTGTGTGGATACGATTTCCCTGTTAAAGAGCCCGGAACACTGTTACACAACTGGGAATGCTGAGGGTGATTCTACAGACCTGCCATGGCTCCGTGAAGCGGTTTGCTCGGGCTGTGGTGCTTGCGGCAGCGGCTCTCTCGTCTGGCCGCGGACGCCGTGGGAGCTTGGGAAGGCGGAGCCAGGTCCCAAGGCTGCGGAGTGGAGCAGGATCTAGGCGGAGCGGAGCAGACTCTCGCTCTCGCTCCAGGCTGAAAACGGAGGGCGTTCTTCACAGCACCCAGGGCTCACTGAATTGGCTCGGTGAGAGACGGAAGGAGGCTATGGCTTCTAAAGCGGCAGCCGGGTTGAAAAATGCGTACCAAAAGAAGAAAGCTTTGCGGGAGGATACTGAAAGTGTTTCAGCAGGCAATGATGATCCCCGTGCAATGCTTTGCCCCACAGAATTATCAAAAAAGAGGCAGCTGAATACCGGGAGAACTCGTCAGGCTACCGCCTCGATTACCTCAGTCGCCGACATCTTTTCTAAAGTGGGTAAGGAGAAGGAGAGTGCGAAGGTGAAGGAGGTGGTTAAAATGGTGGAGGGCAGTATTTCCCCAGCAGCCATAGCCAATGCTAAAAATGAGGAGACGAAGGCTGGGAATATTATTATCGGTGGGCTCTCCCCCAATGCTGAAGAATCTTCTGATCAGATACCTCCTCCTGCACTATATTTGGCGAAAGAGGCAATCTTGGATGGCGTTCCTGCCGGGGGTGAGACGATTAAGGAGATATCTTTGGTTGATAATTTGTTACCCCCCCAGGAAGTATTGATGGGCGAAGTAGGCCTTTCTGCGCAGGGCACCGACATGGCTGATGTCAGAGTACAGCTACGGAACATCTACAGGTACAGCCGGGTCTCCCGAATATCGGGGTTGACGTGGTCTTGGGAGGTCCTCTTAGCGAAAAGGAAAGAGATTCTAGTGAATGTTTTTTCTCAGTATCTGAGGGGGCAGAATGGTCTGAGGATGACGAGCGCAGCTCTTATTTAGATTCAGAGAGTAACTCAGAATCAGACTTTCCAGCAACAAATTCAAGACCTCCGGTAGGTCCGGCTGTGAGGAATCAGGAGCAGGGTAACCCCCAGTATGAGCTAAGTTGGGATCACTCCCCTGCCCTGGCCCTCCAGGGATCCCCCAATATGGACACCGCCCACCTCTCACTTCTGGAGACAATACATAAGGAGATAATCGCAGATAGAGAAGAGACCCGCCAGGACAATCGCAAAGCCCAGGCTGCCATGAGGAAGATGCAGGGCGTGGTTAGGAAACTCTCAAAAGTCTGTACCAACATGGGGGATAGAGTATCGAGCCTGGAGGAGAGAGTCGTAACAACGGAGGCTGAGGTAGCTGCAGCCACCAGTCAGGTGAACGCTCATTGTTCGCAGGTGGTCGACATGCAGTGGAAAACAGAGGAGATGGAGAACAGGCTGCGTCGGAACAACCTTAGGGTTTGGGGAATCCCAGAGGGAGTCGAGGGCTCTGATATAAGGGCATATATCATCAAACTTTTTGGACAAGCATTCCCAGAGCTCTCTAATTGAAATTGGCTTACTGATATACAACGGGTTCATCGCACCCCCTTCAAACTTCGAAGGAACACCAAAGAAGGTGATAAACCCAGGGCTGTGTTGATATTTTTGGGAAATTTTATTTTGAGACATTCTATTGCAGAAAAGGCGAGACCGGATGCCAGGAGAAGTAGTGAAGGGGTCTCTTTCTTCGTTCACCCGGACTATTGCCATGCGACAGTGGAGCGAAGGTGGCGTCTGAGGGAGATGATCAAACCCTTCCAGGATAAGAAGATCCAAGCCTTCTTGATAAACCCAGCTCAGCTAAAAATAATTAATGCAGGCAGGACAGTATTTTTTGCTTCAGAAATTAAGGCAAAGGAGTACTTGGACTCCTTAGGCAAATAGCCCTATCTGTCAAGCTGTCGGGGGGAGTTTTTACTCCAGCTTGTCTCTGAGATAAGAAGAGCTTAGTAGACTGTTAAAATCTCTGGAAGGGTAATCGTGTTGCACATATCATTTTGGATTGAATTGTGTTACGGTCTTTGCAGTTGCTTTGGTTTATCTTTTTTTTTCCGTTTAAATTGTTCGTCCTCACTGTGGTCTCTTCATTCCATCACACGCACAGACTAGGTCTGAGCGCTTCACAGAAGGGGCTGTGGCGGGGGAATGTAGGGGTGGGGGTGGGGTGGGGTGGTTGGGGTTTAGGGTTGGAAAGGGTGGAGGGGTGTTGGTGATTTCAGAAAATAAGAGAAAAAGATGCAGTTTGGAGTATTTTGGATATTTTACTAGTCAGATTATGATTATAGCAATGGATAATCCGTTGAAGGTGCAGGTGATTCTCGATGTGCAAGTTGTTCCTTGGGATGGAGTGCATTAGAGTCTGTTCGATCAATATAGGTGGGATGAATGATTGGAGGAAACGTCAAAAATGGGCACAGTTCGTGAAACATAATAGATGTGACATCCTCTGTCTACAAGAAACTCACCTCCCTTGGGCTAGAAGGAGTCTTATGCTTTTGAGTGGCTACGAGCTGGTAGCGTGCACAACACAATCATCGATAAACAGAGGGGTTGCAGTTCTTTTTTTGTTTTTTTTTTGGAAAACCTTTATTGTGCATAAAACTCAATACAAACATGGGCCTACAACCACCAGGGCCGGCCGCTGGGGTTGCAGTTTTAGCAAGAACATCCCTGGGAGGGGCTAGGCGGACTAAAGTGGATAGTAGTGGGAGATGGGTTTTAGTGGAGATGGTAAAAGGTTTCACGTTGTGTGTAGTCTATGGGTCAAATAGCGATGATCCCGAGATTGTTGATCTCCTTGGAATAGAATTGGTGAATTGGTTAACTCCCATAATATTCTGCGGGGATCTAAACATTTCAGCTGATTGGTGTAGCAACTCAGCATATTTGGGACGGAAGCCGAGAGTTTTAAGGGCCGTTAAGGCTCTCATCGATTCACATGGGATGGTAGATGTATGGGGGGTCAAGGAACCCCTAAAATCAGGCTTCACATATTTTTCAAACCCCTCCCAAAAGTATACAAAATTGGATTATTTCTTTGTATCATCTTCTGAAATAAATAGGGTAGAAATCACCAAACTTCCGAAGTTTTTGTCGGATCTTAACCCGTTGGTGTTAACATATGAAGTGGAAGGGCTAGAAAGGGCTCGGACTAGATGGACTTTTGAAAGGAGGTTATTGTCGGATAATCGATTTGTTGAACATATAAGGAAATGGGTTGTGGAATTTTTCGATGCTATTAGATATATACATCACGGAATGGGGTCTGGGAGACATTTGAAGCTGCCTTTAGGGGCGAAACAATAAGCTGTGCAGCAAGATTTAGAAGGGAAGATAGGTGCGAGGTTGAAAGACTTACTAGGAAATTATCAGCTAAAGAAGAACAACATACTCTGGACATTGCACAAGGTCGGGACAGCAACGAGAGTCATAGGATATTGTTGGTAGCAAGAGCGGAACTACAGAAGTTGGTGATGCAGAGGGCGATGTGTGAATACCAATCGTCTAGGGCTAAACGTTACGAAACAGGTGAACAGGCTGGTAGAATTCTAGCTCTACAAATTAAGCAGAGGAAAGCAAAAAATGTTATTCCTAGGATAGATGAAAATAGGATAGAATTTACAGATGCTAAAGAAATTTTACAGGTCTTTAAGAATTTTTATCAAAATCTCTATGCTGAGGAAAAGTTAGATGACCTGCAGTGTAAAGAGGTTGTCGATAATGGCCCTCGATTAGGGGATTTAGTAAGGGAAGAGATGGAGATGGACATCACTGGGAGCGAGATATCTGCTGCCCTGCGTGAGCTAGCCACGGGCAAGGCAGCGGGTCCTGACGGGATCCCTTTGGAGATTTATAAATGCGTGGAATCTGAGATCATTCCGCTTCTTATTGATCTTTTTAATGGTATACTCTGTACAGGAGTGGTCCCAGAGTCATGGAGGGAAACTAATATAGTCGTCTTTCACAAGAAAGGGAAGCCCAGCGAGAAACCGGGATCTTACCATCCCATCTCGTTAATTAACGCGGACACGAAATTATATTCCAAGATATGGGATAAAAGGCTGGGCAGGACCATCGGCGATCTCGTCTCCCCGTGGCAGCATGGGTTTGTACCTGGACGCGGTACCACGGACCATATTAGGAGGGCAATAGCTCTGTTTGATGCTCAGGCTGCTGTGGGGGGAGAGATGGCCATGATCCTGCTCGATGCCGAGAAAGCTTTCGATCGAGTGGCCTGGAACTTTCTTTGGGGGATTTTAATGGGGAGAGGATTTGGTGAGAAATGAATTAAAGCACTTAGAGCGATGTATGTGGATCCAGTGGCGCGTATTGTGGTTATGGGGGAGAGCTCTGATAAAAATTTTATAAATAGGGGCACGCGTCAAGGGTGCCCTTGCTCCCCAATCCTCTTTTCTCTCTACATCGATCCGCTTATTCGGAAGATATTAGAGAGCTCTATGATCAGCCCCGTGGTGTGTAATGGTTATGAAAGCAAGATTTTGGCGTATGCAGACGAACTGGCAGTGATTACTACCGACCCTCAACAAGCACTCGTGGCCCTGGCTCAATTGGCTAAAATGTATGGTAGTCAATCTGGATACTTACTAAACGAATCTAAAACGCAAATTATATGTACCAAAAATATCGTTAAATCTGATTCCAGATTTGTGGACTCAGCTAGCTATTTGGGGGTTAGAATTAACGCCTCAATGGAGAAAATAGTAGCGGAAAATTTTGTTCCACTCAGCAAATCTATAGAAGCCGATTTGAAAAGAATTGACGTTCTACACCTTTCATTGATTGTGAGGGTTAATGTACTCAAAATGTCAATGTTCCCGAAAATATTATATATGTTTCGTGCCATACCCCTTCTAGTCGAGGAGAAAATAATCAAAAATTTGGAATCTATTTTTATAAGGTTTATATGGCAGTATGGGAAAATTAGGCGCTCTACGAATCTAATGTCACTTCCTAGGGAAAGGGGTGGGTTGGCCCTACCAAACCTGAAGCTTTATCATTGGTCATGTTTGTTAACCCAAATGTCTATCCTTTTCCAGTCACAGCCATGTCATAGTCCAGTAAACAATGATATTCAGTTGCCACCCTCGATTTTTGAACTGTTAGTTGGGAGAAAAGCATTAGGTCTTCTGATATGTGAAATCGATCGTAGATATTACAAAAAGGCCCGTTTTAAGATCTTGGAAGGGGTGTGGGGGGTTTGGAGGGCGACCTTAAAGTTTTGCAAAATTCCTAAGATAAACCCATACCTCCATCTTTGTAACTCGAGTCTATTCCGGCAGATGGGTTTAGATAGAAATCTTCGGGTTTGGAAGGATTTGGGAATCAAGACGCTAGGGGACTTATTAGGGGAAGATGGGATAGGGGGGTTCGATGTCCTTCAGCGTAGCGCCGGTATCCCATCAAAACATTGGCTCTCTTATTTCCAATTAGTATGCACACTGAAGGCATTAAGACCAAGGATACCACTTATGGTAGAATCCCCTATGATTGATATGTTGGTAAAAGGGGGTCAGAAAATAAAAGCTATCTATATGCTCTTATTGGGTGAAATTCAAGATGATCTGGAGAAAATGGAACATGCTTTGGCATTAAAATTAAGGAATCCTGATGTTGATCTGGATATGGCCCTCTATTTGAATAAAAAATTATTTTGCTCTACGAATTTGAGGGCTCAGCATTACAAAACTTTGTTCGATCTTTATTAAACTCCCGCAAAGCTCTACGTTTGGGGGGTTAGGGAAGACGATAGTTGTCCCAGATGTAATATGGGGCACGCAGATCTGTTGCATAAGTTTTTTAATTGTGGCTCGCTAGCAGTAATTCAGGGAGAGATAGGAAAATTCTGGGAGGGACTATTAGGTCAAAAGATCGATCTTTCCCCTTCCCTGATGTTACTGGGCATAGACAACAGGATAAATCTCGGGAAAGCCGAGGAAGCCCTGATTTTTATTTCTGTAGCTGTATTCCGGATCTTGATTTCCTCAGGTTGGAAGGATACGAACGCTCCTTCATTTCAAATGTGGCTGTCCAGATTATTGGGTATGCATAATATCGAGATATCCCTGTATGCTCAAAAGGGGAAGAAAATTGGGGATTTTGGTAAATCTATCTGGTCCCCCATTTCAAACTGGAGGGAGGCTAGAATAAGAGAGGGAGAGAACATAGCATTGTGAATTGTTTACTTATGTCGTTTGTGAAGACAAAGAATATCTGTATCGCTGCTAAATTTTTTGCAATTGTTCTTTTCTTTTTCTGTTTTGTCTCAGTATGTCCAAACTGCATAAATAAAAATAATTAAATTGAAAAAAAAAGGATTCCCACAGATCACTGTGATAGGCAAGTGTTTTGATGTTGATTTCCAGTGTTGTTTCACTCTCTGACAATCCCTGCAAGTAGAACATTTACACCTTGTCAATCTTTGTGAACCCTTCTAGGAGAAGTTGATTATTGTTTTGTTAACTGTAATTTTTTTGTGCATTTATAATTTATTTACTATATGCTCAAGGGTTGGCTTTTGGGACATGTTATGCAGAATTAACTGGGCCTCAGTTGGTTATGATGACAAGCCAATGATAAAGACTTAGGGCCTCATTACGAATATGGCGCGCTTGAGACCACTGTACCCGTGGGGGCAGTCCAACTGCCGTAACCTAGGCGGTCCAACCACCTGATTATAAATTTGGCAGTCGGACTGCAAATGGCCTGACACAACACCGCCGATACCACCAGGATCTCAGATCCCAATGGTACGGCGGTGCCCAGGCAGGCACCGCCGTTTGTATTACCATTCCCCTTACCACTATCCTTTTCATGGGGGAAACCTCGCCATAAAAAGAATGGCTGAAAGGGAAGCAAGGGGCCCAAAACAGGGCACCCAAGCAATTTAGTCCAAGAGGGGTTTTGCATGGTGGCACATGTTGTGCTCTCCTTTCAATGTTATGTTATATGAGTTTATAAAGCACACTGTTACCCGGAGGTGTCCTGGCGCTGTACACCGTTTACCTGGATGCTATGAAAATAAAGATTTTTCTCAGTGTTCTTAGAATAAAAAAACATGTAGACACCACTCTGCTAACCTGGTCCCCAAATGAAAGAGTATTATCTACAATCACACCCAGGTTTTTTACCTTAGGTGCGGGCGGTGGAGGGAGGCCCATCTCACTGGGCCACCAGGCCGGGGTCCAGAGGTTGGGATTATTCCCGAAAATGATCACCTCCGTTTTGCCTGCGTTCAGCTTTAGGCAGTTAGCGGACATCCAGCCAGTAATGGCAGCCATGCAATCCTGGCAACTAGTGGCCTTTGCCGCTTCCTTAACTCTTTGTAGCGATAACACGATCTGTGTATCGTCGGCATAAGAGGTCAGAAGTAGGCCGAACGATCGTATAAGGGCAGCCAAAGGTTTCACATAAATATTAAAAAGCGTGGGGCTAAGGGAGGATCCCAGTGGGGCTCCACAGGGAAGAGCAAATGGTTTAGATATATCCCCTCCTAGATCCACTGTTTGTAATCTGTTTGTCAGGAATTATTTCAAAAGGTTCAAGGCAGGGCCCTGGACCCCGGCCTTCGACAAACGACCCAACAACACCTCGTGGTGGACCGTATTGAAGGCCGCTGACAAGTCCAGCATGATAAGAATGGCTGAACCTCCCTGGTCGACAGCCTCACGGACCTCTTCCGTTGCTTTTATCAATGCTGACTCCGTGCTGTGCCCAGCACGGAACCCATACTGTGAGTAGTCCAGAATGTTGTTTTTCTCCAGGAACAGACTTAGTTGCATGTTCATGGCCTTCTCCATGATTTTGGCCGGTAGGGGGAGGCGGGAGATAGGCCTATAGTTGTTGGGATCATTTGGCTCTCGATTGTTTTTTTTTATAAGAGGTAAGATTGATGCTGTTTTCCAGGATACAGGGTAATGGCCTGTCCCCATTATCAGGTTGAATAAAGGGGTGAGGGTGTTGGTGATGACTTCCAGAGACATTTTTATTATTGTGGCTGGACATGGATCCTTAGGGGAGCCCGATCTACATCCCATCAGCAGGTTAGCAACCTCGTGGTTAGCCAGTGGGGTGAAGTTGTTAAATGTGGGGGCATTGTTGGTTAACCTAATCCCAGGACCTCCATCACTGGCTACTCCCAGTTGGTTGTTAAAGGAAAAAAAAATTGACATCCACTTTGTTTAAAAAGAATGAGGCTAGGGTGTTGCAGAATTCAGAATTGCTATGCATGATGGGCTTGGAGGGGGTCATGAGCTTGGTTACGGTTCTAAAAAGTTGCGCCCTCCTTTCAATGCACCTACGTGCATGTAATGTGTGCCATGAACGAAATGGCACATGACACACATTGCACAGGCATGCATATGGTGCTTCACCTGCATCTGCTGCAGCTGTAGTTACTGGGCGAACCGTTCTGCCGTGGTTGGACCTCTGACCTTGGACTGCTGCCCTGCCGGTCCAGTTGTAATGTTGTGGTCTAAAGACCACCGGCATTGTGATTGTAATTAGGCTCTTAGGCATGCTTGTCTCTTTGAGAAAATGTATGTCAGAGGCCATAGACCTGGTATGTTTATCACGAAAAGTTACTGTCTATATGCTTTAGAGATTGGGCTGTGATCACAGTGTGTTAAAAGCAGTAGCCAGATATTTTGGTACATAGAATGTCTCGGTTTACCATAGTAGACAAGGGTTTTGGTGTTGATTACCCTTCTGACAATCACTTGAGGTTGAAGATTTGCACTGGAATAATCCTTGTTAGGCGCTTTTCACAACGGTTATATATTGTTTTGGCAACTATATCTTTGTATATATTTGTAATTTTATGAAGATCTGCTCAATGGCTGCCAGTTCAAATGCAATGCAAGTGGCCTCAGTTGTCTATTGCAACATTCCAATGGCAAAGGCTTGAATTGTTCAGTGGAGAAATGTATGTCAAATGCCATAGATCTGATTTGTTTATTATGATATTTATGGCATAGGCAGCCGACTCAATTACGTATTGTAAAATGCATTTATTAAAGCCAGTAGACATTTAAAGGTGAATTGTTTTTCCCTGTACTAAAGTCTGTAGACAGGTTTTACATTACATGGATTCTAACAGATTACTCCCAAAAACTGTAAGCAGAAAATTTGCACTATGCAATTGCTTTTTCAGCCCTTTTGGAATGGTAACATATTGTTTGCCAACTCTAATTTTGTATGGGGAGGGGCTAGACGCCGGCCAAGATGGCCTCATAAAGCGGAACTTTCTCCCCCACTCCACTAATACAATAAAAATGCATTATACTGTTCTCCGGGCGCTCCTCAAGGGGTGGCTCCAATCGGCACACACCTCCAAGCACCGTATGCTGTGTGGCCCGATGTTTCCTACTGACCTGCGATGCTGCCGCATATCAGCCTAGCTACGGGGGTGGCTTACATCTGCTCTGATGGGCTGCTGGGGTGTTCGACGGTGATGACAACAGAGCCACGATCCCCTTGAGGGCAGCGGATGACAGGAACGACTCCATCTATGGCCTCTTACAGCACATAACGGATCTGACATCCCGGGGGGCCGTCCGAAGAGACGAGCGGAGGCATATCTCAATACCCACCAGACTCTACCAAATTAAACACCATGTGGTGGACGTGGCAAAGGGGACGTACCAGGGCTTATGCTGCCTAGTGCCGATGGTTTGATTGCGGCAAGCCAGCCCTCTCTCCTGGTGCTCACTGTGGGGCCCCCTGGCCTAGATTGTGATACTAGAGAGGCATCGCATGGCTGGGGAGCGCCTTGGCCTAGTGTCCTAGCAGTGAACGCAACATCTTGGTGAGCCTCTTGGAGAGTCTTGCACAGTTTGTCCCTAGATCTTGGGCAAACAGAATTGCCCCCCATCTTGGTCATATTTTTGGAGACCTGAGTAACGGAGTTTGCACCCTCTCCCTGAGAGCACAGTGGGGGGGGTCACTTGCTCCTGATGCTTACCACGCAAGGAGTGTTCCAGCTTACCACCGGCAAGCGAAAGTCAGACCTCAAGCAAGCTGTCCTTTGAGCAGAGATGACAGGCTTGGAAACATTCCAGATAGACCTCTCCTGTGCAGCCAGATAATGGCAAAAGCGGGGATGAAGACATAAAGATGATCCTTCTATAGATGCAATCCACCTTTAAGGGAATTTACACCAAAATAGACCAACTAAACTGAAGGATGGACCTCATGAAAGACGAGCTGGACAAACATGGTGAATGCCTAAAGATGAGGGAAACCAGGATCTCAGCACTAGAAGATGAGAACCCCATCATTAAAGACACGGTGCAGAGACTCAAATCGGACCTCATGAAAGTAATGGCAAAAAAAGAAAACTTGGAATCCAGACTGCTCAGAAACAACGTACGCATCATGGGCCTTCTAGAGACCACCACCATTGGTAAACCTGTGCTCGTGATCGAATCCTTACTAGCCGAGACCCTATGCAGAGATGCTTTCACTGATCTTTTAGTTGTAGAATGAGAACACAGACCTTTGCACCCCACCCCCTGTGGATCCCCCAGGTCAATTAGTGTCAGACTGTCGAGCTACTACAACCTCAATGCTGCTCTGCACCTAGCACAGGAGAAGAGTCCTCTTACTTATCAAGGTTCTAATATCTTCATTTACCTGGGCCTCAGGCTGATGTGCAGGAGGCCCGAAGAGCATTTGTGAACACGCAAAAGCACCTCCAAGCAAAACATATGAAAACTGCTATGCTCTACCCAGCTCTACTCCATGTACAACTGACAGACCGATTATGCATCTTTACCAGCTCTATTGAGGCCCTCAAGTTAGCCAAAAGGACTAACAATACCCAGCTGAAAGTACAGGGGATCCCAGATGACAGACTGGGGAGGATTTGCTAGTGCAGGACAGAGTCCCAACCATTATCACCTTCAGATGACACAACTTGACTGGATCCCACGAGCCAGACTATATCATTTCCAATTCTGCACTCTGTAAAGTCCTTACAATTTGAGAGTAGTGCGCTGCCCCCACTTTATGAACACTGCTCCCTAGGTTGCCCTCAGGGGGTGGCCTCACCCGCCTCCAGAATATTTGGCAACCCCAATAATGCTTTCATTGCATCTCATTATCACATTGTATACTTTAACAGATAAGGAGCGGGAATGGTTGTTACCTGAACCCCCCTTGAGCAATATGCTTGCTGTTTTGGAACTAAATGCTAGCTGAGGAATTCATGGTGGGTTAGGGGAGCAGGAACTAGAGATATTTTTGTATTGTAATTGCTTGATGACAGCGATGCACGTGACAGGCTTACCGGCAATATTATTCCTAGCTGGCACATATCGCCAATCAATGGTCACATCTTGTAATACTACTGATGGGCAAGATTAATGCAATGAATGCACACACAAAATACTGGTTATGAGGAAGGGAGGAAAACAAGACTTAAAGAGTAAGACTTAAAGAGTGAATGAGAGTGCACTCCTTTAAGGACAAGACCCCTCACTCACCCAAAGGTGACATTCTTCATAATGGGGTTCCCTCCTCACACCAGGACACAAGGTGCCTGGTGTGGGCTTCAATTCTCCAAAGGAGAGAAGCAGAGTGCTTTCTATCAGATGAGCAGAATAAAAGGTTCTCAGTGCAAGAGAAGTGTATGATATATAAAACTACCTCCTGGTGGGCTCAACCTATACTTTATTCTGGCACCCCCAGATGGTAGGGTTAAAACAAAAGAGAGGACCGGGGTTTGGGAAAAATCTCCCCTCTATATGATCAACATGTTTCTGCCCATAGGTGACCTGCTAATGGGTTCAATGGCATTCATCAGGACCAAGGTGAAAAAATCACTCTGCAAGGAAGATAAGAAAATCCCGACCTCACGAAAGTAAGCCAGGTGTTTATGGGGTTGGCCCACCATAAGTCTCAGGGTCCACCATCGTACTAGGAAACAAATCACAATATATTCATTAATCAAGCTCTTACAATATGACACCTAACTTGCCAAGAGTGGTACTTTCTGAAATTGGAAAACTACAGTGAATCTGTGCCTGTCGTGCCCGTCAACAGTCTCCACACTCGTGCTCTATGGAGAAATGAAGGATAGTCTTACCCAGAGCATGTCAGTTAATACCGCTCTCAAGCCGCAGAGAGCCGCCTGCACCGCAGAGCTGTATATGCAGTAAAAGTAAGCAAGACTCAGTTAAGCATGAAAGCATTATTACTCAAAGTTCACCAAAACATGGGAAGGATTAGAACTATACATATGGTTTTGTGTAGGGACATTGAAGGGGAATATATTGAGAAACACTGAAAGAACACAATATAGATGCATATATCAAATCACTTGTGCTTCTGGTGTCTAGTCAGTCCACATACCTTAAAAATAAGGGAGAGGACCTCACCGTGCAGCACTGTGTTACGCTTTGGAGCCTTATCAGTATCTTGGAAGACACGCATAGTATCTATAACCGCTCGTAGCTTGGCCCATGAACATAGTAAAGTGCTGGGCCAGGTCAATTGCTTAAACCCAAACTCACAAGACAAGTTTAACCAACCCGCGCAGATATCAAGCAGCTGGGCCGCTGGTTGTCAGAATGCTATAGGGGTTATGTGCGGGTCCTAGGGGGACTAAGGACGTGTGGTGGATGCTGCATGGTGAAGTGAGACTGATGGTTTGTTTCTTTTCAGGTGCAGTAGCTGGCTCGGTGGCCAAGTGTGAGAAGCTGGCCTGGTATATGATGTCCACTAATGTAAGTGGGCATCTTGCACCAGTCCAGACAACACTTATGGTGATTTAAGAGGTCTCAGACAGCCTTAGAAAGCTATCCAAGTGGTAGTTGTGGAGAGCAGCCTTCAGGCTTAGTCTTGAAGGAGTGTAAAGCAGCTTGTTTTACCAGAATACAATCTTATTGTATAGATTAAACTAAAAGAACCACACCAAGGGGCCTATTAGGATCACTGGTGGATCGCCGGGCCGGCGGTGGTCACTGCTGGCCTGGCAGTGGCGATCCGCCCGCCAAATGACCCTGTTACACCCCTGCCATATTAGTATGGCGAGGGCACCGCAGCGGACGGAAAGACCTTCCGCCGCTTTTCCACCGGTCCGATTGACTTCCTAAACACTTATAAGGTCCTAAGGCGAGACCTATTTACTATGCCAATGCTTGTTATACCCAAGGAGGCCGGAATTGCTCCCTGCCAGGTGCTATCAGCCGATAACGACTTGGAGACACTCCAAACACTGTTGGCGACGACCACCATTTCCTGCGAAGGAGTTTTTCAGGGCAAATTCACTAGCCTAAGAGCACACATTTTGTGAACAATCTTTTCTCCCCTGTTTTACCAGCACACATCGAACAGGCATCCAACTGACGCCTTCAGTACATTAGTTAATTAATTCCATGGCAATTAATCAAAGGTCAAGCAATACATACAAATTCCAAAAATAAAACCATCACATATTACATGCAACATGCAGATAAAACAGATACAATTCAAAACGGTCAGCACAGGCTTGAAGTAATTCCTACTGCAATATAAAATTGTCCTTGGCACCCTCCTATGGGCAGAAACAAAACGAGGGAGTTACCCTTAAGTCCACAAGGATGTAGAACAAATATATGTAGAAAAAGTATAGTAAAGATACAGGACAGAAAAAGGTTTTTTTCTTTTTAAGAAAAAGGTTTTTCTTTTTAAGAAACCCCTCACTCACCAACCTAGTTGGTGACATGCTTCATCACCTAAGGGCTACAATAAACAAGCATTTGCAATGCAATCGGTTTCGACTTTAGGACCTCATATGCATTTAGCTATGCAGCACATTAGCCTGGGTGCTGAAACATCTACTGTTATTTAACATGGAGGGAAAGTAAGCACCAAACTGTAGAACATGCCAGATATGGTAACACATGGAGAGAAATACTGCCCATCAGTGGAAAATTGTGTTATCCAAAGCTCGGTTTTTAATATAAAATCAGCCCCTTCGGTGGTCATATCACTGAAAATACAAGATTTGAAAAAAATATTATCGTCGATGGGTGCTCGTTGAATACAAGTTTCTATTGCCTGGAATAAAGGGAATGCTAAAGTGCTTCTGGTATTTTACTGATCTCTGATGGGACAATGAAGCAGCATACAGTGAATAAACAGAAGGTAATAGTAGTCCCAGGTTGGCATTGCAATATGCCCAGGTTAATCTATTTAAACATGCCCAGCAGAGCCATTTTTGCTGCCAGAGTTAAAAATATACAAAGCACCAATTTGTGTGCTGTTAACTTCTTCACCGATGAAGAAAAAAATGGGATTAAGAAACTCATTAGGGTCCCACAAAACTACATTCATGCCCTCCAGACAACCAGCACTATTGATCATATAGCTAACCTCAGAACTCCTTCAATGCCACATCCAATGAAGGTATCAACCCAACCCCAATAGTGAAATCCATCACCCTTTGGGCCATGTTCGTGCTTTAAAAAACACTATCAATAAACAACCAGCAATAGAACTAGCAACCAGTTCTCCGGCGGTGGAAGAAAAAAAGGAGAACGTGAGCAATGCAGAATGAAAGAACAGTGAGAGAAAGAGAATTAAATATTATACACATAGGCGGAGAGTGTGTGAGGGAGAGAGAATAAAAGAGTGAATGGGAGACCGAAATAAAGAGCGAGACACTGACGAGGATAGGTGAGAGGGAGGGAGGAGAGACTTGGGAGATCAAGAGAAGGAGCAATTAGGGAACAGAGAGGGGCTTAAAGAGAATGAATAACCATGAAGAACTGATCGAGGCACTTTATGAGAAGGAAAGAAAAGGTTCACTACTGAGAACCAGTCAGAGAGAAACTGAGGGAAACTACGAGAAGTGATAGACGTAGATAAAAAGAAAGAGACTGAGAATGTGAGAGACTTAGGGAGAAAAAGAAAGAGTAAGGCTGACGAAGATGGTGACAAAGAAAGAGAGCAAACATTGAGAGAGAGAAATGAAACAGACATTAAGTGAGGTGAAGAGAGAAGAGTCGGGCGGTAAGAAGAGAACAGACACCGAGGGAGTGACTGGGACAGATAAAGAGTCAGGATGGGAGACAAAATAGAGAGGGGCGGACAGCTAGCAGAGGAGGCAGAAGAATGGAGTGGCAGCTTGAGAGAGATTGTGGGGCGCCCACTGAAATCAAGGGAGTGGAAAACATGTTTGTAGTGTGAGGAAAGTAATCCAGCAGTGCCCGAAGAATGGTCTGTCTGGCATCACAGGTTAGTAAATGAGCTCGTTTTGGGGGTTCTTTGTGTGCCTGTTTTGTGGTCTGCTGTGTCTGGTTTTGCTGTTGATTTTCCTCACAATAAAATATACTTGCAGGAAGCTAAAATCAATCTTCCATACCTTTTAAAACACGTATACAGCAGGTTTTTACAGGTTTAAAGCTGGCCCAGTTTGCGAACATGGGACATTTTTTTTACCTATCTAATTCACTAATGCGGGACACTTATTGTGGTTCTCGGGTCTATTCTCTGTCCCAGATCAACCCCGGAGGCTCTCAGAGCAGTGGACCCCTTTGAAGTCTAATGGCTCGTCTAGCTTGTTAAGAGGGCGGAGATGAATGAGTTCATGGGGCGTAACACCATCTAAATGAGGCTGCGTTGAGACATGTTGCCTTGGTGCATACCTCATTTGCAGCTGGAGAAGGTAAATAGAGCCACCAGGCCCGGACTGGCCGTAGCGGGCACCGGGCAATCCCCCGGTGCGCCGCACGGGTGGGGGCCGGTTTTGGCCCCCTGGGGGCCGTTTTTGTTACAGGACCGTTTTTGCAGCATAGCTGCAAAATCAGCCCTGTACCAAAACCGGCTGAAAACCGGCCCTGGCAAAGAGCTAGGCGGCACCCCCAAGCCTCGGGGTGCCGGCTGAGGACTTTGCCAGGGCCGGTTTTGGTTCCCAGTCCGGCCCTGGCCATCACTCGTCCTTTCCCAAGTGATTGGCAGAGATGGTATTAAAGCCCTACTCACTGGTTGGAACCCGCTGCCCGGAGCACGCAGTGTGGAATCTACTGGGTACTTGAAGGAGTGGTGACACAATGTGTTTGAGTATGTGTGTGGGGGGGGGCGGGTCTGGTCTGCTCAAGAATATTTGAAACACCAAACTTTGTGCTTACAAAAATGTAAAATTAAAAAATACACAGTAAAAACAGCACTGCGACCTAGCCATGCTGATCTCAGGAGCAACGAAAAGGCGCCTCAGCTTGTTACCCATACAATATACGGCCTCTCTGCTCACATCCGGAACTAGGTAGGCATGGAGTTAAAACACAATGCTGTAGGCCACCACATCGGTTTCTCTCTTTCAGATGGTGGATGCAGTAATCTTTATACACTTGCATGTTGCCTACCTCATCAAAGCTCATAAATGCCCTGTGGATACATGCAGCGAGCTGTTCAAGTACCATGCAGTCCAGTGTGCCTTAAAAAGCACTTAGCACAGGGTTACAAAGTTAGACACATTGGCTTTGACACTGTTTGAAAGCAGGAAGTGAAGTTTCGGTCCTACGCTATCCGGAGCCTGCACCGCTGCTTACAGCAGGGCACAATCTTCCATAAACAACTCTGCTGCATCCGCTCAGGTGTCCAGAGGCTGTGAGCTGTTCGGTGCTGTTTGTGTTCACGTGCCCACACGTCCAGGCGGGGCCATCCAGTGGCAGACAGTCATTGGACACACACTCGATGACGTCAGCCTGAAACCAGTGTCTCTAACCCTGTCCTAATCACATGAGCAATAGAAACGGCTCTCTTACGCATGCGTGGGGATGTCTTTCTGTGTGTTCACGAAGCGTTAGGGCTTTAACGCTTTGTGAGCAGTGCACACAGAAAGACATCCCCACGCATGCGTAAGAGAGCCGTTTCTATTGCGCATGTGATTAGGACAGGGTCAGGCAAAATATAGTGCAAAGTCACCCACCAATCACAGGCCAAACAAGCATTGAAAATGCAATAGGACTCGTATTTACGGGATCCCTATTGCATTTTCAACGGAAGTGCGGGCATCAGAGAAGGCACGAGGGGGAGGGGGTGGGGGGGTAGTTGTGGTGCAAGAAGTTACAGACTGTGGCAGGGTACAGGGAGAGGAAGGGGAACAAAAGGGTTTTTTAAGTAAAGGGGCTGATAGCCTCGAAAGAACAAAAAGGACGACATGGCCGTCAGGAGGCGGGACTAACAAGCCAAAAAACAATCATAATGCTGAATTTCTGATTGAAGCCAATCAAAAATAAGGCCGGAAAGTAGGCGGAGCTTCCCCCCACTATAGTGTATGCTGCATGTCTTGCAAAGCGAACAGCGCGTTGCGCTGCAACGCTATGCGAGACCTAAAAATGTAACAATTTTACGGAAATATCCAGCATTATCACAGGAGAAAAAAAAAGCTTGCTGCAGAAAAATATGGCTAACCAGAATCGTCTTCCTTCTAGAAGGGCTTTACAAGTGCACACAGTGTGCAGGGTTGCTTGATTCTTAGAAGAGCAAAGCCTGCAGACATCAGAAGCCTCCTTGGAAAAAGTGTCCTGGCTCACTTCTGAAAAGGGGATAGGCAAGCATATAAATTAATCACTTTTGTATCTAGTTTTCACTGAAGTGGTGTACATTGTGCGTGCGTGTAAAGCAGTGCATTCCTTGAATGTCTGTGCCTTTCACAATATGTACTAAAACATGGGCGCCTATGCTTGCGTTGTTTGCACCGGCCTGAAGTTGTCGAATTCCTAGAGGCCACCTTTTCATGTAGTATGAACCTTTTACATCCAGTAACCAGTGTACACCTCTTTGGACCTCGTAAAACACACAAAAAGTTTGTCGTGTCTGCATACGTATATCTCTGCCAACAAGCTTTCCAGTGTAAGTTTTAAAATGTATGTTCTAAACGTACCAGCAAAAATAAATAACCTATAACTTAAGGTGTCTTGAACGCTTCGCAGACTTCGATAGGTTGTATGTTAGCCTCTTGTTTCATTATCAGACGTACATAACTGATCTTTTTGATAACTTAGCGTTTTTATTATCTATTTCTTTGCGGTGGTTGTATAGGAAGGGCCTAGTCATGGAGGGTCCTAAAAAGCGTAAGTTAAATTGTATAAATTAATATTGCACTATCTTGAAAATGTATATTTGGTTCAAGTTAAGCGTGCAATACAAAACCTGAAAATACCCGCAGTTCGCTATTTTATAGTAGGAATGTAATCTTTGCGCCCACCATGCATGCTTTATAAATTTACGTTACTTCGGATACAACCATTTACATCACTATTATTGAAGCATGGACGGGCTCACACTTTGGAGGGGAAAATCTGTAAAACACTACTTGTAGAGCATGAAAACTAAACTCATACAGTGCCATGTAATCACCCCTTCATGCTGCTGCAAACATTAGATGGCGGTACCAACCCTGCTATTTGTAGGTATGAAACAGCTGAGTCCCAGCTGTGGAAAGCCGTGAGATTGCAGACAAAAAGACCTTACATGTAAAATGTTCAATTCATTTTGAAACAATGTTGTATTTTTAGTTTCCATTTTATGTGCTGTGCACATTGCATTAACAAAGTGTGCTTTTTGAATCTTCACTGCTGCTAGACATAGTTGGTCACTGAATGTGTGTTTACGAGTGTTTCTGAGGCTATTGATGTCCCATTCATTCATCTCTTCACATAAAACCTGCTCACAATGCTGGCACGGTGAGCAGCATCATCTGGATTATGAAAGCATGTGGCTTTTGTGATGTGGGCTAGTAGTAATAGTTCACATCTCAAAATGTCGCACGGGGGTCACAGAAAGACCTGTATATGTAATGTATCATACATTCAATCGGAGATTCTGTAGTGGAGAGAAAACAGCCAGCTTTCGGTAATTTTCCTAACTTTTGTACCGGTCGAGACAACACAACGCACAACACAACGCACTGAACTCTGCTCGAGTAGGTGGGAGCCAGGCAGAGCTTAGCGCTGCTGAAGCATGGGATCTGAATGTGGGCTCAAGGGTGGCTAGTGAGTGACGTGCCTGTAAGAATGTACGGTCAGTTGTTTAACTGTGGGAGTGCGGGTGAGTGGAGTGCATGGTAAGACTGAGTGTAGAGTGAAAGGTGTGCCTTTGTGAGTGTTATGAATGGTGTGCCTGTGTGAGCCCAGAGTAAGTTGTGTGACTGTATGAGTACACTGGATGAGTGATGTGCTGTCATGAGTGTGGCATGAACGGTTCGAATGCACTGAATGAGTGATGTGCCCTTGTGAGTGGCGGATGAGTGGTATGCTTGGTGAGTGCTGGGTGAGTGAAGCAGTGTGAGTCTGGGAGTGCAAGGTGAGAGGAACAACGAGTTTGTGTGAGTACAACCTGAGTGATGTATCTGAGTGAGTGCAGGGAGACAAGTGTCTCATTGTGAACCCATTCGCACCTTTAAAAAAAAAAAATGGTAGCAGATTTTCTTGAAAGGTATGCTGAAAATGCATCATTCCCATCCATTTTTTTCTCAAATTTTCTAGTGGGGGACGAAATCCCTTCCCTGCGCTGCCCACTCATATATGATTCAGTTTTGCTTTGCTTGCACTTTATATTCAACATAAAGGTTTCTGCCCTACCACTTATAGGAAGCTTTGCAATGTTATTCAGTGGCTTCTTCTGAAATGAAATAGTATTAGACTCATTCATTCCATTTCAGTACGGCATTTTGTTTTTTGAATTGGTATTTACTGGGGCTAATGGCAACACCCCTATTCTGAACCATAGCTCTGAATACAAAATGATGCTGTCACTCAGTCATTCAAAGATGAAGTATCAGAAAAACACTTTTGATTATGCTAATTTTCATATGGGTGCAGTATGAATACCTGTACTCATGGTCAGGCATTTATAATTTGTTAATACCCAGGGAGGTCCAACGGCCACCAAGGCATTAACGACAAGGGAATGCCCTCGTCTTCAGTCAGCACTGCTGAATAGCAACTCTGATGCATGTGCCTTTCAGTTTGTTCTGTGAGACACAGTATTAAAGTGGTTATGTGAAAGTGGACTAGCTATATGTTTCAGGAAGAGCAAATTGTTTGAAACAGAACTTGTTTTCATAGAACTATGCCAACGGCCGCTATTTCTCTTTATATGTTTTACTAGACTAGATATGCCCTTAGGGTGTATAAAACATCGGGTGAGTGGTGAAAATGGTCTGAAAGAGCAGTAAATTAACAATAAAAATGGGAGTAGGAGAACTCGATTTGTGCTCACTTCAATGTTTGCCCAAAATGCATAGACATTCATACTGGCAGGAAGGGCACACAGTACAACTTTGCTTTCTAAAATTGGCTTGAAAATGCACCATTTGTCCACTCTTTTTTCAAAAATGTCTCATGGTGAGAACCCTCCAACCCCCCCCCTCAGGTTGTTAGGGCTCGCTTGCTACGCACGCTCGCCTCTGTGACTTCGACTAAAATTTTACACCTCACCACTTTCAAATGTCAACAGCCGCCACTGGCCAGCAGTGTCGGGGAGGGTAGATACTGAGGACGAGGGTGTGTTTTGGGCCAACATAGCAAATGTTACGTACCAGTGTGAGGCGATTTCTGGGTCTCACAAATAAAGTTCAGCTCATGGTGAAGACAACCATTGTAGCTTAGACAGAAGTACGAGGTGAACCATTTAAATGAGCAAATTGTTCCTTCAGATAGTGATATCTGAGTCCTGCCCTAACCCTTGACGTCATTCAGCCCTCTGGGATCTGGCACATCTATTACTCAGTCGTGATGATTTCAGAGAACCCAGTACTCGCAAACAACAACCCCCGCCCTGCACATATGCAAATGCAGTTAATTTATGATTTGGACGTGCATTTCCCAATGTTGCTCTTTTCCTTAGGTGTGGTCCGAGGCACCTTTTATTTCCACCGCCTTCAACACAATGGGACACTTGGCAAGCATGCTGCTGTACTGGAGTATACAAAAAAGTGATGGAACGAATGCTTGAATGAATCTCAGCCTCTGGTAATTACTCAGAGCCGCATCCAAATCTACCATTTTTTTGCTCACCATGCCACCTCAGTTTGGACCCAGCCAAATGCAAATCAATCTTGTCCCTGACCCAGTGAGAACAGTTCTGCCTGCACTGCCCTAAACTAGTCCTGGGAGGACCTTCTGAGATTATTTCCAGCATTCCATCCATCACTTTTTGTATACTCTGTTGTGTTGCCCTCCGTGGGACAGGTATGCCCAGATGTCGGTCCGTGCACACTGTCAGTGGAACCAAGCTGTACCTGGCTGATGAGCTCTAACTAAGGCAAAGCTGGTTCAGGGTTGATTATTCCATTTCAGGGAGGACCTGGCCTGTCAGCTCGGACTGGACTGTTCCCAGTGGAGCAGTAAGAAGACTAAGAGTCATATAGCTCGGTCTAAACTGGGGTGGCATGGTGGGCAAAAGAACAGATAATCACAGAAGACAATCCCCGCCCAGCACAAATGCAAACGCCATTAATTTATGATTTGGACATACAGTTCCAAAGTTGCTCTTCTCCTTAGGTGTGGTCTGAGACACCTTTAGCATCTACCTCCTTCGACACAATGGGACACTTTGCAGGCTTGATCCTTCACTGAGGCGCAGCTGTCATTGGTGAAGCATGTGCAGCGACATTAGTTACCACTGGTCTCTGGTCAAGCTATACTTGCCCATTGCTCTCATGGTTACTAGCTTACGCAGCCAGCAGAGACAAGCACTAATTGTTAGAATTGGGAATCTCTGGTTGGCACAGGTATGCACTTGTGACAAGCAGGGACTCTTACTTCTAAGTCAGGATAAGGGGATCACCCTTTCAAACCCCTGCTCACCCTTTAGGTAGTGTGGCGCAAGCAGTCAAGACTATTCTCAGGGCGTCATAGGTTAAGCATTTGTGAACTCATACAGTAATACAATGATACACCACAAATGGACACCAGTCAAGGTTGTATAAAAATAGTTTTCTTTATATAAGGCTTAGCACAAGACCAGAATAACGAATAAAAATGACCACAGTATCATTTTAAAGTTCAATGTTCTTGTGGAAAGGCTTAAAACACAAAAATAGGCTTCTTTTAGTTTAATACGCTTCTTTCACATAAATACGCTTCTTTCAAGGCTCTGTACGGTTCGTACCTGGATGTGTGATTCGTTGGCGTTAAAAATTAAGAAAGTACGAGTCTAACAATCGTTGCGGACTCCGGGGTCCGTAGCGTGCGCGGTGCGAACAGAACAAAGTACCTTGGTTTCGTAGGGTCCGCGACGGACAGTGCGGAACAAGTCGATGGGTCCGGGTCGTAGCTCGGCAGCGTATTTGGATGCTGGTCGGGTCGCGGCGTCAATACGCGGCGTTGATACGGGACCTTCAGGGATACGTTGCGGATGGCCCGGATCGGCTTGCAGAGTCCGTGGTGTTCGGCGTTCGAGCCGTACCTTCGGTGCGGATAGGCGGCGACACTTCTCGGCGAACCGTACAGCGTACGGGGAGGATCGGTGCGATGCGGCTTCTCGGCTCTGAGCACGGCACAGTGCAGTGCGTTTAGCAGCGTACGGACCGTACCTGCGGGACAACGAAGCTTGTGTCCAAGGCGTACAGGATTAGGCAGCCAGGGCTGTACGACTCGGATCGGCTGGGAAGGTTAGGTGCGATGCGGCCGGGAGGGATACGGTGCGTACTAACGCTTTTAAATCAGCGTAGACACACGGCGCCGGGCGGCAAAGACACGGCTTCGCGGCGGATGGGATACCGCGGCGGATGGGATACGGGTCGTACTGGGGCCAAATCCAGCAGAAAACAAGTAAGAATTGTCCAAGCAACTCAATTTTGGAAGGCAGATGAGTCCAATGGTCCTGGGACTCAGTTCAGGGGGCAAGCTCTCTTCCAAGCCCTTGGAGATTGTTGAAAACAAAGTTGCAAAGTCTCTTTTAGTCCTTTCCACTCCTTTCTCAGCAAGGCACCAACTGCAGGCCAATCCCCCAGGTTAGGGAAAGTCACTCCTCCTTCAGCTTCTTCCAGGTCCTTCTAGTCAGGCAGAGTTTCTTCGTGGTTCAATCAGGATCTAATTTCTTAGGAGCAGGGCTCCTACATTTATACCCAGTTTCTTTTGTCTTTACAGGCCAGGGGGGCCTTTGCCTAATCCCAGTCCAGTTCTTTTCAGTGAGGAGCACTTTGTTGTTGGGACTCTGGCTTCTTCTTTCAGCAGGCAGGGCAGAGACATCAGACGCTCCCCAAGGCGTGGAGCCAGCATTGTGGTGGCAGAGCACAGCCCTATTCAGAGTCAAGGTGCACTCCTCCCACCCATCCTGGTGTAATCTCTCTATTCACCACCTGGCAGCCCCAGCCTGTCTCCTGGAACTTCCCAGCCCTGTCACTCACGCTACACACAAAGAAGATAGCCCTTCCCAGCAGAGGCGGACTGAAATGGTTAGGCGAGCAAAGGCTAACTTTCTAAAAGTAGCATTTGCAAACACAGGATATTAAAATAAACTTTACTAAAAGATGTATTTTATTATTCTGAGTTCAGGCCTTCTAAACACGAATTTCTACCATGCTTCCTGAGCCTGCTAGGATTATAGAGTGTTATAATCTAGCAGCCCATTCTGGCCTATGGAGAGCAGGTAGCCTTACAATAGTGAAAAAACGAAAATGGCTGTAATTCACTATTAGGACATGCCACACACTTCAGGGCATGTCCTACCTTATCCTTACAATGCACCCTGCCCTAGGGCCTACCATAGGGGTGACTAACATGAAGGTAAGGGAAGGTTTAGGGACTGGCAAGTGGGGACACTTGCCCAGTCAGCATAACAGTACCAGACTGCATGCAGGTTCTGCAATGGAAGACCTTAGACACATTTTACCAGGCTGCTCCTGTGGGTGGCACAACCAGTGCTGCAAGCCCACTAGCAGCATTTGGATATACACGCCCTTGGCACCCCTGGTGCACTCTACTAGGGACTGACAGTAAACCAAATAAGCCAAACATGGAAGTCAATTCACATAATACATTTTCCCATAGGGAGCACTTGCACTGTGGCACTGGATGGCAGTGGCACAGTGCCCTGAGCAGCTAACACCAGCACAAAAATACATTGAGGCACAGACAAAAATGGAAGGGTGCCCCACGCCAATGGTGCCAGATCTAACACGTGTCCCCTCCAGCTGAAATGTGGGAAGAACTCCCCTACCCCAGGGAGTTCTCATCACTAAGGCGGAAAAATCTGGAAAGACCATCAGCGTTGGCGTGGTCTGTACCGGGGCGATGTTCCACCATGAAATCCATCCCCTGTAGGGAAATGGACCACCTCAACAACTTAGGATTCTCACCCCTCATCTGCATCAACCATCTGAGGGGCCTGTGGTCTGTTTGAACCCGGAAGTGAGACCCAAACAAATAGGGTCTTAGCTTCTTCACTGCCCAGACCACAGCAAATGCTTCTCGCTCAATCGCACTCCACTTTTGTTCCCGGGGCAGCAACCTCCTACTGATGAAGGCTACGGGTAAGTCAAAGCCCTCCTCGGTGACCAGTAAGAGTACAGCCCCTACACCATGCTCTGAAGCGTCGGTTTGTACTAGGAATTCTTTGGAGAAGTCAGGAGCCAAGAGCATGGGCGCCGTGCACATGGCAGTCTTCAGGGTGTCAAAAGCCTTCTGACAGGTGTCAGTCCATATCACTTTTCTGGGCTGCTTCTTCGAAGTCAGCTCTGTCAAGGGGCAACAATGCTGCCATACCCCTTGACAAACCTCCTGTAGTACCCTGTGAGTCCTAAAAAGGCCCTCACCTCTGTCTGGGTCTTTGGGGGCTCCCAAGCCAGGATGGTTTCAATCTTGGGTTGGAGGGGCGCCACCACTGAACCCTGCCCGATCTGACACTTGCTTGCCTTGATCGTGAGGCCTGCCTTGCGCAGTGCCATCAACACTTCCCAGAGATGTTGCAGGTGTTCTTTCCATGTGCCACTGAACACTGCGGTGTCATCCAGGTATGCTGCGCTGAACTCGGTCAGCCCAGCCAACACCTGGTTGACCAACCTCTGGAAGGTGGCAGGGGCATTCTTCATCCCAAATGGCATAACCCGGAACTGGAAATGCCCATCTAGTGTGGAGAATGCGGACCTCTCTTTGGCCCCCTCAGTCAAGGCGATCTGCCAGTACCCAGGCGTTAAATCAAACGTGCTGAGGTACCGTGCAGCCCCTAACCGATCGATGAGCTCATCAGCTCTGGGGATGGGGTGCGCGTCAGTCTCCGTGACTGAATTGAGTCCTCTGTAGTCCACACAGAACCGGAGTTCGGGTGTGGCACACGGCGCTGCAGCCTTTGGGACCAAGACCACTGGGCTGGCCCAAGGACTGCTGGAGGACTTAACCACCCCTAGAGCAAGCATTTTTGAGACCTCCTCTTTGATGCAGGCTCTGACCCTGTCAGTTACCCTGTAAGCTTTGTGCTTCACAGGTAAGCTGTCTCCTGTATCCACATCATGGACGCACCAATCTGTGATACCAGGAACCAGGGAGAACAGGTCAGGAAACTGCCCCAGCAGCTGGCGGCAGTCAGTCTGTTGTTCCGGGGTCAGGGAGGAAGAGAGGATGACACCATCCACTGACCCATCTTTCTCTGTGGCTTCCAGGAGGTCATGAAGAGGCTCGCTCTCCTCTTCTGCCCCATCATCTGTTGCCAAGAGCATGCCCCCTTCAGACCTCTCTAAGTGGGGCTTAAGGCGGTTGACATGCAGGACCCTTAAGGGGTTCCTGGGAGATTGAAGGTCCACCAAATAGGTAACAGGACTCTTCTTCGCCACAACCTCAAAGGGACCGGTCCACTTGTCCTGGAGCGCACAAGGCTCCACGGGGGCCAAGACCCACACTTTCTGACCAGGCTGAAGCTCGACCAGATTGGCATTCTGGTCATACCACCGCTTCATCTCCTCCTGGCTGGCTTCCAGATTTGCCTGAGCAAGTGCTCTGAATCGCCTAGTCTGGTTCCTGAAGGCCAGCATGTAACTGTATACATTCTGGGGAGGTTTCCTGGGAGATTGCTCCCAGCCTTCCTTGACCAAACTCAGAGGTCCTCTTACTGGGTGATCGTACAGGAGCTCAAAGGGGCTGAACCCTAGAGACTTCTGTGGCACCTCTCGGTAAGCAAAGAGAAGGCATGGTAAGAGGACGTCCCACTTACGCCTCATGGGTTCTTCCAGACCCATAATCATGCCCTTGAGGGTTCGGTTGAATCTCTCAACCAACCCGTTTCCTTGAGGGTGGTACGGTGTGGTGAACTTGTAGGTTACCCCACACTCGTGCCAAAGAGATTTCATATACTTAGATATGAAATTGGTACCTCGGTCAGACACCACCTCTAGAGGGAATCCCACTCGTGAGAAAACTCCCATCAGTGCTCGTCCCACCACGGGGGCCGTCACTGTCCGCAAAGGGATGGCTTCCAGGTACCTGGTAGCATGATCCACCAGGACCAGGATGAACCTGTTGCCCATGGCTGTCCTGGGGTCCAGAGGCCCCACTATATCAATGCCCACTCGCTGGAATGGGGTACTAACCACCGGGAAGGGTTGGGGAGGAGCCTTCTGCTTCCTTCCACTCTTCCCACTTGCCTGGCAAGTCTGGCAGGTCCACAGTGAGCATCTGAGCTCCTGTGCATTGGAGGCCAATAGAAGTGGGTGACAAGCCTTTCATAGATCTTGTCTTGCCCCAAATGCACTGCCAATGGCACATCGTGAGCCAGCCCCAGTAGGAAGACTCGGAACTTCTGGGGTACCACCAGCGCACTGGCTGACCCAGGTTCAGCAACCTAAGGCTCAGAATGCAGGAGGTCGTTCTCCCAGTAGACTAAATGTGTTCCGGACTGATCACCATCAGCCTGGGCTGCAGCCTGCCGCCGCATACCCACAAGAGAGGGGCACTCTCTCTGCTCCTTGCAGAATTCCTCCCTGGAGGGACCTCCTTCTTGCTGCCAATGGGTCAGCTCAGGCAGGTCCCCCAGTTCGGCTATCTGTTCCCCTGTAGGCTCCAGGGCATCCCCCTCAGGTTCTGTCTCCTCCTGGACCGTGGGAACTTCAGGAGCCGGATTCCCGTGCCTCCTGTGCCCTCTCTCTAAGGCTGGTTCCTGGGCCTCTCCTTCAGGCTCCCGAACTTCTTGAGCACCCTGTCTGACTGCCATGGACCGAGTAGTTACGCCCAATCCGGCAGACCCACCATCCTCAGGTGAGCCCTCTTCTCCACCCTTTCCCAAGGGGAGCTCTCCAGGTCATTACCTAACAGACAATCAACAGGCATGGCCGCTCTCACAGCCACTTGCAGAGTACCAGAGACCCCCCCCACTCAAAGGGAACCTGAGCCATTGGACACTGACTCTATGTGTTGTCGGCGTTGACAACACGGCAGAATGTGTGTGGGACAACCTGCTCTTGAGACACCAGGTGTTGCTTGACAGCAGTTACACTGGCTCCTGTATCTCTAAGAGCCCCCACCCTTTAGCCATTTATGGTCACCCACTGCCCATACTTTTGAGTATTGGGGGCAGTTGGGCCTCAGCGACCATCTTACTGTCTCCTAATGAGACTTGGGTCATCTGTACGGGATCCCCCTCCCCTTGGACATCTACCTCCCTCCCAAAGGCTACACTAGCCATCTGCCTGGGGGGTGGAGCACCAGGGGGTGCTGGTTTACCAAACATGGGGCACTTGGGATCCATGGAATAGTGCCCCAGGTTGTTACACTTGTAACATCTGGGGGGCCCTCTTTGAACAGGGTTACTTGTCGGGGCCCCGGTCTGCTTCGGGGGTGGGGGTGGCTGAGAACCTTTCCCTTGGTTCCCCGGGGAATTACTTTGGGGCCCTCTGTAGAACTCCCTCTGTTTACCCTTGTCCCCCCCACTCTTCTGCTGGGGACCCTGACCACCTTTGGCGGGGCCTCCACGTGACCCTTGTGGACCCTGGTGCTGATCCAGCGGTCCGCCTCCTCAGCAAGCTTCCTAGGGTTAGTTAGCTTGCTATCGATCAGGTGCTGGCGTAGCTCAGGAAAACTATTATCAGACAAGTGCTCCCATGCAATTCGATCAAACAGCCCTTGGTAATCATTCACTTTGCTACCCTTCACCCAACCATCTAGCGCTCTGGAAAAAAAAGTCACATATTCTACATAAGTGGTACCAGGCTTCTTGGTGCATTCCCTAAATCTCTGCCTGTACAATTCAGGAGTTAACCCATACCTTGTCATCAGAGCTTCCTTCATGTGTGGATAGGATGTGGTGACATCAGAGGGGAGATCCAGCAGTGTGTCCCACCCCTCACTCAGGAACCTTCCCCACAACCCCGCTCCCCAATCTCTCTCAGGGACCCGGTGGGAGGATATGGATACTTCATAGGCCCTGAACCACTGCCCAATATTATCCTGCTTGTAATACTCTTTCACCACATCTTTAGGAATGTGCACCCTTGACTCTGTTAAATTGCTGCCACCAGAGGGAGATTTGTCTAAACTCTTGGCCTTGAGATCCAACTCCCTCGTTCTTACTTCATGCTCCATGGCCAGCCTTTGTTTTTCTATTTCCATTTGAAGCTTTGCCATCTCCACTTCATGTGCTCTTGCAGCCATCCTGTCGGCCATCTCCTCTGGCGACAGGCCTCTTTTAGTTTAATACGCTTCTTTCACATAAATACGCTTCTTTCAAGGCTCTGTACGGTTCGTACCTGGATGTGTGATTCGTTGGCGTTAAAAATCAAGAAAGTACGAGTCTAACAATCGTTGCGGACTCCGGGGTCCATAGCGTGCACGCTGCGGTGCGAACAGAACAAAGTACCTTGGTTTCGTAGGGTCCGCGACGGACAGTGCGGGACAAGTCGATGGGTCCGGGTCGTAGCTCGGCAGCGTATTCGGATGCTGGTTGGGTCGCGGCGTCAGTACGCGGCGTTGATACGGGACCTTCAGGGATACGTTGCGGATGGCCCGGATCGGCTTGCAGAGTCCGTGGAGTTCGGCGTTCGAGCCGTACCTTCGGTGCGGATAGGCGGCGACACTTCTCGGCGAACCCGTACAGCGTACGGGAAGGATCGGTGCGATGCGGCTTCTCGGCTCTGAGCACGGCACAGTGCAGTACGTTTAGCAGCGTACGGCCTGTGCCTGCGGGACAACGAAGCTTGTGTCCAAGGCGTACAGGATTAGGCAGCCAGGGCTGTACGACTCGAATCGGCGGGGAAGGTTAGGTGCGATGCGGCCGGGAGGGATACGGTGCGTACTAACGCTTTTAAATCAGCGTAGACACACGGTGCCGGGCGGCAAAGACACGGCTTCACGGCGGATGGGGTTCGGGTCGTACTTGGGCCAAATCCAGCAGGAAACAAGCAAGAATTGTCCAGGCAACTCAATTTTGGAAGGCCGATGAGTCCAATGGTCCTGGGACTCAGTTCAGGGGGCAAGCTCTCTTCCAAGTCCTTGGAGATTGTTGAAAACAAAGTTGCAAAGTCTCTTTTAGTCCTTTCCTCTCCTTTCTCAGCAAGGCACCAACTGCAGGCCAATCCCCCAGGTTAGGGAAAGTTACTCCTCCTTCAGCTTCTTCCAGGTCCTTCTAGTCAGGCAGAGTTTCTTCGTGGTTCAATCAGGATCTAATTTCTTAGGAGCAGGGCTCCTACATTTATACCCAGTTTCTTTTGTCATTACAGGCCAGGGGGGCCTTTGCCTAATCCCAGTCCAGTTCTTTTCAGTGAGGAGCACTTTGTTGTTGGGACTCTGGCTTCTTCTTTCAGCAGGCAGGGCAGAGACATCAGACGCTGCCCAGGGGGTGGAGCCAGCATTGTGGTGGCAGAGTACAACCCTATTCAGAGTCAAGGTGCACTCCTCCCACCCATCCTGGTGTATTCCCTCTATTCACCACCTGGCAGCCCCAGCCTGTCTCCTGGAACTTCCCAGGCCTGTCACTCACGCTACACACAAAGAAGATAGCCCTTCCCAGCAGAGGCGGACTGAAATGGTTAGGCGAGCAAAGGCTAACTTTCTAAAAGTAGCATTTGCAAACACAGGATATTAAAATAAACTTTACTAAAAGATGTATTTTATTATTCTGAGTTCAGGCATACTAAACACGAATTTCTACCATGCTTCCTGAGCCTGCTAGGATTATAGAGTGTTATAATCTAGCAGCCCATTCTGGCCTATGGAGAGCAGGTAGCCTTACAATAGTGAAAAAACGAAAATGGCTGTAATTCACTATTAGGACATGCCACACACTTCAGGGCATGTCCTACCTTATCCTTACAATGCACCCTGCCCTAGGGCCTACCATTGGGGTGACTAACATGAAGGTAAGGGAAGGTTTAGGGACTGGCAAGTGGGGACACTTGCCAAGCCGGCATAACAGTACCAGACTGCATGCAGGTTCTGCAATGGCAGACCTTAGACACATTTTACCAGGCTGCTCCTGTGGGTGGCACAACCAGTGCTGCAAGCCCACTAGCAGAATTTGGATATACACGCCCTTGGCACCCCTGGTGCACTCTACTAGGGAATGACAGTAAACCAAATAAGCCAAACATGGAAGTCAATTCACATAATACATTTTCCCATAGGGAGCACTTGCACTGTGGCACTGGATGGCAGTGGCACAGTGCCCTGAGCAGCTAACAACAGCACAAAAATACATTGAGGCACAGACAAAAATGGAAGGGTGACCCACACCAATGGTGCCAGGTCTAACACTAATCATTCAGCATTCATAGCGAACCTCATGTATTGTTACAGAAATGCTATGCAGGCTGATTGCACTAAGTGCCTTCAAGTCGGCCATGAGCAAAAAGAGCTGCTTTTTGCTCTAAGTAAAGTGGTGTTATGAGGATGGCTCTGGGGGCCGATTTACAAGGCCCTTGCGCCTCAGGTACATCACTTTTTTCCCATATTAAAAGTGTTGCAGCAGCGGCTTATTTGCAAGCCCCTTGTGCTGCAGGTACGTCACTTTTTCCCATATTAAAAGGGACGCTGCGGTGGCGCAAGAGGCTTGTAAATAAGCCCCCTGATGTTGCATCTGAAAACCGAGAACACTGCCTTACATGGATTTAGTGCACAATTCCCAAACCTCCTCTCTGCCTGTACAGGAAGCAGGCGTAAAGTTGCAAGTGGCCACCGGATATTTTAAAACATTTTGTGTTGAAGACGCACATAGCCTATGTAACACTTCTAAATTCATTAACCTGCAAGATTTCTGAAGTAAAAATCAAATTATTAACTGCCCCTCAATCTTTTAAACTAAAAAGGACCTGAAATCTTGGTGAGCATAATTCCCGGAAACGTCTTGCCAAGCAAATACCCTGAAGAATTGGGATTACTCCTTTCTACATGATAATTTCTCTCTAAAATGATAGATTTCTAAGTGCTTCGCTGCATTGCTTATTGTAATTTAATTATGAGTCCAGTTCCATTCCAGCGGCTAGTACGAAATTAAGTTAAATTAAAACAGGTTTGCGTGGCTCATGGCACAGAGTAGAAATAGCCCAAGGCTGACTAATATATGGCATAGAATTCAGCGAAATAATTTAAATGATCAACTGTCCCCAAATGCTTACGTGAATTGCACTGAAGTCAGTACTCAGGAAATGGAAGAAAGCCTAACTCAGCAGGATTCTGGCCCAAAACACTTCTCTACCCCAGATCAACTCGATACCTAGTGGTTAGCACAATTGATCAACTGGATGCCTAGTGGTTAGCACAATTGATCAACTCGATGCCTAGTGGTTAGCACAATTCTCATAGACAAATAACCATTTTGTGAACAAGACACAGAGGGGCATATTTACAAGCCCCTATTGCCACCACGGCGTCACTTTTTCTGACGTTGTTGATAAGGGCTGTGCCTTATATACAAGGCAGCGTTAAGCCACTTAACGCTGCCTTTTAAATAAGGCACCCTTTCAAGCTAAACATAGTGTCAAGAATCTGTCCCAGGTCCAAACACTCCTCAGGATTCGGGCGACGCTATATGGGGTCCACCTCTCGACATCACCAACTTCCTGCACTAAAGGCACGGAAGACTGGAGCAATCGAGCGAGGGAAGGGAAGGATGGGAACAGCGGAGAGTAGAACCTGTAAAGAAAAGTTAACATACAAACAAAAACATAACACAATGCAAGCCAAATACCTACTCTCAGTACTTCTCGCTACTTTGCACAGTTATGATGATGAGCTTCCTTATTTCCTCATAAACACTCATACCATCACTCCATGACGTAACCATACACAACTTGCATCAGCTGACAAAGCAATAGAAGACCCATTAAGTCTGGGTTATATCTTTGTACACTTTTTGATAATAGAGAGGATTGGCGGTCTCCTTCTCTGCTAGTGAATGAGGGAAGGTTCTGAACGTAATCAGTGGAGCCTAACAGGACTCTAGGTCTGTGCACCTACACAGAATGCATTACCTCAGAGAGCAGGGCCCCCCGTCTGTAATTCTTTGGTGGGATTTGTTTTATGGTCTCTGAAATGTTATACCACTAAGTCTGCTGGATGTTCACTCCAGCGATAACCCCGACATGCAGTAATAATGACACCCCACCTGTCTATGCACCAGAAATCTCCTCTAAGCTAATAGTCGACTTCGCACTGATGCCGAACACTAATAGACATAGGTCTTACTCCAGACCATTACGGGTGACTTCTATGACGAAAAAAGTGCAAATGGCCAGCCGGCCATGGACGCCTTTAAGTTGCACGAATGCTAGTTCACTTTACGACTAAGACACACCCCCCGTCGGATACTTGCTGTTTGCCGGTTTATTGACAGGAATTCCGCCGGGGTAGCGTGTATCTCGGAACCCTCCTGAGAGTAGTGCGGTAGTCGCCGCTGATCCTGTGATGGCCTCCAAGCCTACAGCCTCGCCGCCTGGAAACCCCGGATACGGAAACAGCTCTCTGATCTTCTTGATCTCAGTCCTTGATATTCGGCTGCCGAAGCTCTCGGCCAAAGTGTGCAGCAATCCCCGCGTCTCACTCCAATACCGCGGGAAAAAGTT
Source organism: Triturus cristatus (assembly GCF_964204655.1). Lineage (NCBI taxonomy): Eukaryota > Metazoa > Chordata > Amphibia > Caudata > Salamandridae > Triturus > Triturus cristatus. Next base: position 348,120,339 of record NC_140586.1, on the reverse strand, counting down.
TTACGGGACGCAGCCCGTCGATTCTGGAAATCGTCAACTACGCACAACGTCGTGCGTGCGTTCAGGGCGTTTTATGCCCGTGGCTCCTCCCACGCTACACATGGGATTCTGGGAACCGTAGTCTCGGCAGGCGCTCTGCATACAGATTCTGACAGTAGGTCCCCCGCCAGGCGCCTCCTAGAACCCGGTTTATCCGGGTATTTTCCATAGAAAGCCTTGAGTTTGGCCGGCGCATGTACGTTGACACTGGGTACCCACGAATCCTCCTCAGCCGAGTACCCCTTCCAGGAGATAAGATACCACAATTCCCCCCTGAACTTGGAATCCACCATGCGTTGAACCTCATACTCATGACCGACGTCCGTGGAAACCGCAGGGGGAGGTTTGCGCACTCCTCCTTTTGCCGGTTTTAGAAGGCTACAGTGGAACACTGGGTGAATACGCAACGATCCTGGAAGCCGGAGTTTATAAGCCACCAGATTCACCTGTTTGAGCACTCGATAAGGGCCGATGTATCGTGGGTGGAAAACACTTCGCAATTTAAAATGGAAATTCTTCGTGGACAACCACACCCTTTCCCCTTTTTTGTACTGCGGGACCTCCGCCCTGTGTTTATCCGCCCAGTTATTATACCGAATTTTGGACTCCACCAAGTGTCTCTGTACTCTGGAGTGACCTTGACGCACCTTTCTCATGTGTTCCTGTAGTGAAGGCTGATTCAGAACCCTGCCCGGCATGACGAATGGCAAAATTCTAGCGTCATACCCGAAGTTGGCCCCGAAAGGTGAAACACCGATGGAGCTGTGGGAGGCGTTGTTATATGCCAATTCTGCCATCCATAACAGGGCCACCCAGGATTCGTGAGCACTTTCAGCATAACATCGCAGATATTTCTTTACCGTTTGGTTTAACCTTTCGGTTTGTCCATCAGTCTGTGGGTGGAAACTGGAGGACAACGCCGAGTCGATCTGCAGAGCCTTACACCACCCTTGCCAGAAGCGTGCCACAAACTGAGGGCCTCTGTCGGACACAATAACTTGCGGAATTCCATGCATCTTCACTATGTTTTGTAACAACAGTTGAGCTGTTTGTCCAGCGGTAGGCAGTGTCTTGCACGGAATAAAGTGGCCCATCTTGGTGAGGCTGTCGATAACCACCAGGATGGCCGAATGCCCTTGATCCACCGGGAGGCCTGTGATGAAATCCAGGCTGATATTTTGCCATGGGGCCTGGGGTGTTGGTAAGGGAACCAGTTTGCCTCTGCGGGTGGTTGTGTCTGTCTTCCCCCTTGCGCAATCCTCACACCTCGACACCCACTTCTTTACGTCCTGGACTAGGGATTTCCCCAAAAAATATCTTTGCACCAAATGTGTGGTCTTTAGAATGCCCGGATGCCCGGCCAAAGGAGCGTCGTGGCACCACTCAAAGGCTCGTCTTCTAAGGGCGTGTGTGGGTAGGAACAATGTCTTGTTCTGGAACGGCAGCCCTCCCTGGATCTTACGGGCCGGGCATTTGTCCGCCCAACTGCTCCAAGCCTCCTGACTCCTGTCCGTTCGTATGCTTTCTAAATACTCTTCTGCTCGTATGGCGCATATGACCTTGGACGGCGGTATAATGGCCTCTTTCCGATCTTCCTCGTTGCCTTCAACTGCCATTACTCAGGATAGAGAGTCGGCTTTTCGATTGTCTACCCCAGGGCGGAAGGTAATGATGAATTTATACTCAAAGAAAAGCATCCACCTCATCTGTCTGGGTGACAGACGCCTGGCGGTTCGTAGATACTTGAAATTCCGATGATCGGAATATACCGTTACCGGGAACCTGGCCCCCCATACATACGGGTGCCATTCCTGGAATGCCTTTTTAATAGAGAGGAGTTCTTTTTCCGCAATGTTATAATTCCTCTCGGCCGGTAACAGCTTCTGTGAAAGATAGGCCACCGGGTGAAGCTGCCCTGTGTGTTTGACTCTTTGTGAAAGGATGGCCCCTATCGCTTCATTAGACGCATCCGCCTCAACTATGAAAGGCAAATCCAATTATGGGTGCCGCAAGACCGGTGCAGAGGTAAACGCCTCCTTCAGATAGTCAAAGGCTTGGTTAGCTTCGGTGGTCCAGGCGAATGCCACGCCCTTTCTGAGCAGACGTGTAATAGGAATGGCCCGTTGGGAGAAACCTTGTATAAATCTCCGATAGTAATTAGAAAACCCCAGGAAGCACTGTACGTCCCTCGCATTTTGGGGAACCGGCCACTCCTGTACCGCCTGAACCTTTCGCTCTGACATACTCATACCATCCGGACGGAGTATCACTCCCAAAAATTCCACTTCCGTCACCCCAAACTCGCACTTGCTCAGTTTGCAAAATAGCCTGTGCTTTCTTAACTCCTTTAATACCTGTGACACATGTTCCTGGTGATGAGTGACCGACTCAGAATAAATCAATATGTCGTCGATATAGACGACTACTGTTCTATCCACGAAGTCTTTAAGAACGTCATTCAAGAAGTACTGGAATGCCGCCGGGGCGTTACACAACCCGAACGGCATTACCAGATACTCAAACAGACCATAGCGGGTTTTAAACGCGGTCTTCCACTCGTCCCCTCTACGAATGCGTACCAGATGGTACGCTCCGCGCAGATCCAACCGCGTGTAGATCCTTGCTTCCCGTACTTGATCCAAAAGGACCGGGATAAGGGGTGGCGGATACCGGTTACGAACGGTGTTTTTGTTGAGCATGCGATAGTCACAGCAGGCTCTCAAATCCCCATTAGCCTTCGCAATAAAGAACAACGGCGAGGCTGCTGGCGAGCGAGACGGGCGAATGAAACCTATCTCCAAAAAATGATCTAGATACTCTCGGAGATGTTTCGGTTCCGATAGAGCATAAACCCTACACGTAGGGATCACTGCTCCTTCAACCAAATCAATCTGGCAGTCATACGGATGATGTGGAGGAAGGGACTCGGCCTGTTCCTTGCTAAATACGTCTGCAAATCTCCGGTATTCATCGGGTAGGCTAATGTTCTTTCCGGCTGCCGTGGCTGCTACCCACTTGTGTGCCACTGCTGTGGCCCCCGAACCACCTCCTACCAACATATGTTCCTGACATTCCTCAGACAAGAACTGAACGGTTCGACCTCTCCAATCGATGGTGGGATTGTGAAGGCTGAACCAGGGCATCCCCAATATTATTTCGTACTGTGGAGCATCTATAATATTCAATGCCAAGAAGTCGATATGGCACATCTCACCTGCTTTACATGTTAACCTTAGTAGTTCGGTTTGTACTAGGAGTAAATCTGAGGTGAGAGGTTTGCCATCCACCGCTAACACTTCTTCTGGTATTTTCCTAGCGATCTTTCCTATCGCTAATCTGTCCACCAGTCCACTATGGATGAAATTACCTGTTGCCCCTGAATCCAACATAGCTTTGATCTGAAAAGTTTGTCGACTGGTATCCAGCCACATGATCAGTTCGAAGTGTTTTTCGACATCACCCTGTTGAGTGGTTGCCAGGGACGGAATCGTCCACTTGTGTACCTCTGCATCTTCGGAGTCTTCACCACCCTTTGGGGAACAGTTTCCTCCCGCCACTGTGGCAATATTCCTATAAGTCCCCCCAGGTATTTTGGAACGGGCAGGACACTCACGGACGTAGTGACCCTTCTTACCGCAGTACATACACAGGCCTTGTGTTCGTCTGCACTCCCTTTCAGTCTTTGACAATGGAGCACGGACAGCGCCTACTTCCATAGGCTCCGAGGCCGCCCCACTTCCCACGGCTTCCTTACTCATTCTTTCTCCCCTAAACCTATCGCCCCCCCGGTCTGTAATCCGACCGTCCAAACGTAAGGCTAGACTTATTAGAGCCTCACACGTTTTGGGCTGGGGATCTATTCGAGCTATGACATCCTTTAATTCATTGCATAGACCCTGATAGAACAGAGACATTCTCTTCTCTTCAGGCCATGCTGCTTCCGCTACCAAATGATTAAACGTGGTCAAATAAGTTACTAACTCGGTTCTTCCTTGTTTTAAGTCCAAAAGCTCCCTATCAGCACTGAACGTGGTAGTTCTTCTGTCAAAAACCCCCTCCAAAGCTGTTCTGAAATCATCCCAATCAGATAAAACCGTATCGTTATGGCGTACCAAGGGAACCGCCCAATTGGCTGCATCTCCAGCCAAATAGGAGATAGCAAACGCCACCCTAAAATGATTGGTAGGAAATGATGAAGGCCTACAAGAGAAGTGCATCAATATCTGAGTGAGGAACACTTGTATCTTATGGGGATCTCCTGAATATCTCTCGGGATTGGCTAACGGAATAGGGGGGGTACCGTAACCTGTATTGGATGCATACCTGATCCTACATCAAAAGGATCCCTTGACAACCTCTCCACTTTGTCCCGTAAATCCGCCGTTTCTGCCCTAGAGGCTACCAACTCCCGCTGTACAGCGGCAAGAGCAACTAAGACCTCTTCCATAAAGCGTCTCTAACCTTCCCCCGAACCAGGAGGAGTCTCAATACGTGGGTGCGTAATCAGTGGAGCCTAACAGGACTCTAGGTCTGTGCACGTACACAGAATGCAGTACCTCAGAGAGCAGGGCCCCCCGTCTGTAATTCTTTGCTGGGATTTGTTTTATGGTCTCTGAAATGTTATACCACTAAGTCTGCTGGATGTTCACTCCAGCGATAACCCCGACATGCAGTAATAATGACATCCCACCTGTCTATGCACCAGAAATCTCCTCTAAGCTAAGTAGTCGACTTCGCACTGATGCCGAACACTAATAGACATAGGTCTTACTCCAGACCATTACGGGTGACTTCTATGATGAAAAAACTGCAAATGGCCAGCCGGCCATGGACGCCTTTAAGTTGCACGAATGCTAGTTCACTTTACGACACACCCCCCGTCGGATACTTGCTGTTTGCCGGTATATTGACAGAAATTCCGCCGGGGTAGCATGTATCTCGGAACCCTCCTGAGAGTAGTGCGGTAGTCGCCGCTGATCCTGTGATGGCCTCCAAGCCTACAGCCTCGCCGCCTGGAAACCCTGGATACGGAAACAGCTCTCTGATCTTCTTGATCTCAGTCCTCGATATTCGGCTGCCGAAGCTCTCGGCCAAAGTGTGCAGCAATCCCCGCGTCTCACTCCAATACCGCGGGAAAAAGTTTTACGGGACGCAGCCCGTCGTTTCTGGAAATCGTCAATTACGCACAACGTCGTGCGTGCGTTCAGGGCGTTTTATGCCCGTGGCTCCTCCCACGCTACACATGGGATTCTGGGAACCGTAGTCTCGGCAGGCGCTCTGCATACAGATCCTGACACATAGTGTGGAAGGGGCAGGCAATGGGTATTGTGGTGGGCGTTCCACTGCAACACCCATTGATTTTGATGCTGTCCCATATTTACAAGGGTGGTATAGATATGGGGCAGCGCCAAAATTAAGAACATTGAAAACCTGGTCTTACCCTGGCGCAATGCGGAGAAATGTTGAATTCCTCCTCATTTTTGCTGAAACAGCAAAAGACCATTGATTGTGTATGTGCAGTGAGGGACAACAAAATGACGTTTTGCAACTTCTATGTGTGCTGTATGAAACAGCACATATAGAAGTTACAAAACCCAAATCTCAGACTGTTTATGGGCAGGAAGGGACACCTTAATCTTCTCTTGCAATGCAGGCACCCTTGCACTATGGTGCAAGGGTGTTCTGCGTTGACGCTAGGCGGTTAAATCAGCGCCAGCGCAGGGGTAAATGCAGGGCTGCACTGTGTCCTTGTAAATACGGTGCAGTCCTGAGTTTCAGAAGTGGCGGAGTGCAGCGTTAAGCCCCTTCCTCATAAATATGCCTCATTGTTCACACTCTGCCATCCTGCTTCGCCTTGGCCAAAGAGCAAGTAAGACACCACTGGTCCATAAACCTCTTCACAAAATTAAGCAGCAGAGGGCATTGTTTCCAGAATTAGGAACACATCTTGACAGGAGTGTGTCATCTCATTTACACAGTCACTCACCACTGCTGCGGTGTAAGACAACCACTGACAAATGCCACAGCATGGTATACATAGCTGCCAAATTTTCAGATTGCTAATGTGTGACATTTCCATGATTTCAGTGTGCATGCGAGTGACTTTTCACTGCTGATAAGAGACCCTGTGAGTGACTCTATCATGGTACAACCAAGCAATAATAACCATCTAAACAAAAAAATATCACTAATTACCCGCTTTTGAGATATGAAAAGATCCAGAAAACACTGAACCTAACTGAAACTGCTGTGAAACCCCTGAAATGGAAGGTCACTAACCACAGCAGGTCTCGAAAATGACGGTTCAAATTGGACAACCATTCTCACATTTGACAAGTCATTTCTTTTCTCTGTCAGCAGTTCTGAAGTATACAATGTTTTATGGATACAGACGCCTCTCCATGGAATACCACAGTGAGACATCAGGCCAAGCGTCAATCAGAAAAGCTTACACACGTGAGCTGCACCTCATGGCCACGGTATCTCACACTACTCCATGGCTGATTGTGAGCTAAGCATTTCACATCCATGTTGGTTCTCCACAAAGTTCCCCAAGAAAATTATTTGTATACATACCAGAAGACTCGCGTTTACTTTCACACCATGATGAAGCCCAATTTATTTTATTTTCCAAATTACCTTAAATTAGATCATTAGTGAGTTGAAAAGCATTGCTGTTTCTTGTTTAGTGGAGACGTTGAGATGGCTTTAGAAACTACTGCTCTTGCCAGTGTCATTAAAATAAACCAAGACTTGCATGTGATATATTGGTGCGTTCGGGGAGTGCTAGTTTTCATTTGACATGTTTGACAATAATAGATTTACAAGAAAATAACTTGACTTTGAAGTGGAACGCTGTGACCTAAAGTGGAATGAGTATTAAATCTACACATCATACCCTCGCCCCATCCCGGCAATTGCCCTCACACCAGTAAAGGAAACAAAAGCCAAGCCAGAACAAACATTAAATGACGCATGTGGGCCTGACCCACTGACTGTGAACCATACTGCTTTTGGCTCTAACAAGTTCCCTCTGGCACTGGACGCTGCACAGATCTGCAGGAGTCCGCCCCTGCATGCAACTCTGTTACTTTTCACTGAAATACCCAGACAAGAGCATGTGCAGCACCCACAGAAAGTCAAGGCAGGGGAGGACTTGCTCTCCGCATCCACATAGAGTCAGGGGTGTAGCTTGGTCAGTAAGATTAGTGGGGGTGAGCTTTAGGCTTTCCGACAACCATGCTGGCATACCATGTTAAGAAGATATGTTATAAGGAAAGCAGTCCCGATGGGCAGTTTATGAGATAGTGGAAAAGGAGCGGAGTGCAGATCATAAGGGGTTCTTAAAACACAATGGGGCATATTCACAAGGAGCTATCACCGAATTAACAACACTTTATCACAGCCAAATTTGTGATAAATTCATCGCCCCATTCACAAGCTGGTGCTAACAGCCCATATCACCAGTTTTCCGGCGATAGCATCCTCCAAAAACATTGTCACAGATGACCCCTGCAACTATCACTAATGAGATGCACAATAGGCGTTCCCTTGCAAAAAGCGCAGTCCACACCACAACACAACACAACATTCTCAACGACCAGCCAGATTGGCGATAAATCCACAAAACATGCAATATGACACGTTAGCTGCAGGAAATTAACACCTGCTCCGACCTGGTGCAGCCTGCACCACAAAAGAGAGCCCAGCCCGAAGCCACACCTGAAGAACAACAGATGCCATGGAGCCACTGAACATGCGTGCCTGACACCCACCGCCACCACCCCCAGGACCACCCCCCCCCCCGGCACCCCCCACCTCCCCCAGACCAAGACACTGCACATCAATGGCGCGAAAACATGAACAAAATCACCCGCCTGATGTCGCACAATTTTAACAATCAACATACATGTGAGCACTGAAATCCAGATCCATACATTCACCATTGAAAGAACAAACAAAAAGTCACATTCTAATTTGTCACCAAACAACTATTTTGAAGAGTCATGGCGGGGCATCCCTGGACAATCATTGACTCACAGCCTGCAAGACAATATCCAAGAGAAGAAGGTGTGTCAGGCACTCATCAAAGGATAGGGAGAGAGAGAAAGAGAGAGAGAAAGAAAGAGAGAGAGAGAGAGAGAGAGAGAGAGACTGAACAAGGAGCGCAAGGCCAATCGGGCCCTTGGCTCATGCAAACATGCCAACAGCTGCGTGTGTCGCAAAATCTGTGCACCCCAAATCACAAGCTTGGCATTCAAGTCAGCGCGAAGTCCACATCACGTTTAAGAAATGCAAGCAGCAGTCAGACCAAAATCAGGAATGAAAGCTCCTTTGTCTCAACACACAAGGCTGAAGGCCAACCGAACCCCCAACCTTGGTCCTGAATGCGGCTGGCACACCCTGCGTGAGATACCATACAGCCTCTGACGACTCCCACACTACGAACTGCGCTAATGAAACACCAACATGCCCACACCCCACACACACTTGCCCCTGCACGACCCACACCTGCAAGGGATGCCCTTGACACATTGGTTAACAAGCATTTGCAATGCAATAGGTCTCGCATTTTGCGAGTTTGAGCTATTGGCATTGTAAATGACAATTCCTTTTATTTATGTTTTGGTTTTTAAAACATAAATAAAAGACATTGTCATTTACAATGCCAATGGCTTAAACTCTCGGAAATGCGAGACCTATTGCATTGCAAATGCTTGTTGTATTAGAAATCAGCAACTGGAGTTTATATATTAGGATTCGCCAGCTTAGCACGACTCCCAAATAATGGCGAGGCTATCAAATAGCTGACAGACGGTGTAGGGGGCTGTCAAATAGGAGCATTAGGGGTTGGGCCCAAAGGCAATGATTTTGTGATTTTTTTTTTTTCTGAAAAGCAATTGAAGAAGCATTTTCGCTTTTGATTGCTCCAAAGAGTACAATTTCGATATGTAATCATTGGCCAGGCGAGTGCGCCATTGAAAGCTTTTCATTTCATCAAATGACAAAGAAACAACAGTTGAATCAAATAAAATCCAATTGATCTGATAAATCTGATAAATGGATTTTTTCAGGTTTTGTTCCAGCTCTTCCTCTGTCTTTTAAACACTTGCAGTTGCATACATTTACTCGGTTTCTGAATGTTAACATTTTAACTTCCACTCCCACTTCTCCACCTACAACTACTTAGTTTGATATCGAAGTTGTCCATCTTTTATTTCACTGACCGACCTTGAATTCCGAAGTTCCGCTGATTCATGTTTGAGTCAGCTATGATATCACATTAATAAACGGCATTGTGGGTAACAAGTACTATAGGTCGTCTTTCATGGTGAAAGTAATGCACTTAAACATTTGCAGTACTTTTGTCCCACTTCTTTCAAGCGCCCCCTGTAAAGAGTGCGTAATATGTTAGGTATATGATTAGAAGTCATGCAGGTATAAATCTATAACGTGTTATTGCGTACAATACATGGCATGTTCAAGATCAGACCAGAGGGCAACGTATAAGCAAGCAAAATAAAGAGTATTTATAATTCCTATCTAGCATGGCGATGCCAGAATATAGAATAAGTGGGAAATTTTTCTGCAAAATGTTGTGACTCGTAAATAAGAAACCTTTCCACAGAAAGTAGGTCAGCTGAAGTGTACTATAAAACCGATCAAAGAAAAGAAAGACTGTCAAAAGGTTTTCATAAAATTGGTGGAGGGCTCGAGGACGTGGGGATGGCGCATCTGAGGATCTGACATATTCCTCTCCAACAGCAGGCTGCCTAGCACAAATAAAAGAAGTTCCTAAAAGCAGTGATAGGTCGGTTTCTTTGATGCGTCATAGGCTGGAAATATTTTGCTGGCTACATTGAATTTGACCCACTCCACTGTGTGCAGCATTTGAGGAGTCAACCTGCCTTCAATCCCGGCGGCCTTCTCTTGGATTTCTAATTACACACACGCAAGCAGAGAGTTCACATATTCTAGAGCTGTGCACCTCTCCAACTTTTCTTCGGAGAAAGCAGATTGCCTTTCAACCCCTAATTGTCAAAAACAACTATGTGAGTTCCGGCCGAGAAATCGATGATGCTTTCTCTCCCTCCTCTGTAATCACTACAATTTTATAAATGAAAAATACTTAAATATGTAGATTTGTAAAAGGGGTTTATTAAAAGAAAAGTTTTTTTTAAATTAAGCATCACAGCTTGCCAAGAGTAGACCTGTTGGCTTTGCTAATGCTTTTTAATTTTCCCAAGGTATACATTTACACCTTATTAATGATTTAACAACCAGACCCTCCTCTTTTCATGATCCTGTGTCTCAACCCTTCTTGTCCAAATCTTCTCTTAGACTGCTTCTTTAAGGGACAGTATTCCCAGCCCAGGGTTCTTCTGCACTGTGAATCAAACCGGGGGGGGGTTAATACTCCTGGCATCCGTACTATCAATGCCAACAAAATGCAACTAGAGGAAAAGTCAAGGCAAACAAACCCTCGAAGTAGAATTGGAATGCCTGGTTCAGACCGTACGCCCCCCCCCCCCTGTATAAAAGGAGGTGGATTCATCTTGATGGTACTTTGCAACCCGGACAACAGGATGACAGAATGGACAGGAAACATTCCTGCACAATAATGGTAATGATTATTTTGACATAGTACCCGGGATGCCTACTAAGCCACCAAAATCCCGTGTCTGGACCTTACGAAAGAGGTAACTGTAGTCATTGTTGTCCTAACATGAGGCCTTTATTTAACAATAAATACAGTATCATATTTGTCAGCCGAGGCTGCTGCATTATTTATTCATCTCCGTTCATCGACAGGCTACCCCGCTTGTTCGCAGCCACACGAGCCGACGGAGGTATTGGTTGATTGGGAAACAAGGAAACCCTACCCACAAGGAGCCTGGGTATTACGTGCTATAAGGAGACAATGGCTCATGCGGATTAATACTTATCAATATAGTATATAATCTCAAAATAATAATCAAAAAAAGAAATGGGGAATATAAAAGATGTCAGAAGAAAAGGCAAGACCATACACGCTGGTTCTTATTTTGTGAAGAATGATCTTCGTTTATATTACTAGAATTTCGACACAAGAGGTGTACATAGATATACAATACAATTTTGACATTAGACAAACAAATTACAAAATTAGTGTCCCAATAAAGAAAACCTAAACAAACAATTAACATACCATATAACATACAAACAAGGTTTTGATTTCACTTTACAAAGGCAATCACATATAATTAATAATTCAAATTGGCAACACTTAATTAATGTAGGTGTTGATTAGTGATTTGCCTATCGCGTCAACGGCGTTTCGACCCTGTTCCAACTTAGAGGGTCTCGTCAGGACTGTCTAATATAGGGACACCTTAACGTCCAGGACTGGTGTGTATGCAGTGACACCGTGTTCGAGGTGAAAAGGTTAAAATATACTCACAGGTACCCGGCCGGGTGCCCTGTGAGAGGAAGCTCACACGGAGGCAGTAGCCCACTGTGACTCGATGTGCTCGTGATTGTGCGTGAAGTGTGGATACTTCTATATTCCACACTGGGCAAGGTTCCAAACTTTGGTATAGCTGTCACCTCGTGGAGGCGAGTCCGATCAACTCTCTCTCTTCTAGCGGGTGTCCGAATATCCCGCGAAGTGTTGCAGCAGGCAAACCAAGGTCCTGTCTGCGAGGTACGGAGGTATTGGAGCAACCGATTATCCTGAAACAGTTGTTGGGCAATTCGGCTTTTAAATGCTACCGAGTCTGATTGAGTTTTTTTTTTATGAGGGCCTTATTGTCACGGTGTCGGCTCAGACCTACTCCGAGGCACCGACAGAGAGGGCGTGGCCTCCTTCAAACCTGAGTCTATTCCGGGTGAGGTGAGGTTTACTTCTCGTGCTAACCAGATTAACTTATATAGACTGAGTGCACGAAGGAGTTATACACCGCAAAAGGTTGTATTTTAACATATTCACTGTTCCTTTTTTCACATTTCACTGTTGCAGTAGCAATTAATAATTTCAAGGTCCTGACGAAAGCCATTTGACCATGGGGTCAAGTAGGCTGAAACATGTCGACCACATTGTTAAACAGCCTATTTGTTAAAAGCTGTTTCTGCACCATTTTTAAATAAGGATTGGTAGGAATATCTTGCATTAAACTATCTTCTTCCTCCAACTCCTTTTTTAACATTTTCACTTTACTGCACTGCACTGTTTATATATCATTTCGGTATATACCTGCACATCTTGCCTAAGCTAGTGACTTGGCTGTCTTCTTTCCTTCCCCCTTCCCGGGCTTTATCCAAGTGCTCTGGTTAACACCGTACCACAAATAATACTCCAGGACGGAGTGGTTTATAGTGGTGGGAAGGTTGGATATCCAGATGATGACACCTACCAATCACTGGTTATTGATGGAAATCCTTTACAACCATTCAGCACTCTAAGGTTCTTTCTCATACTCTACATCTATTTCTATCTCTTTGTTGACCGTGCCCAACATTTAGACTGACAGACTCCTTTTTGTATTATTGAATGCTCACATATCCCACCACAACAGAGGACATGTCTGCCTTCGTCTGGACTCTGAATGCATGTGCATGGAACTACGCGTGTGTACACACACCTGTGCAAGGTGATGCAGTTCCATGGTCGGAGCAGCCCAGCGTCGTTTGGCAACGTTACCAATTTGGACACACTGCTGGGGGAAGAGCACACACATGGCAATGTAGCACGACATGTGACCTTGTCGGACCCTTTCACCTGATCACTGTCAGCAGAGCAGACAGTCGGCGAAGTCCGGTGGCAGAGCACTATACAGACCTCATAGGCTGTAAGTCGGGCCCCCTCACAAGGGGCAATGGGCAGGTGCCAAACCACACATGACTCGTCCAGCAAGGCAAGGTGGGCTGAGATCGTTGCCATCTGTAATGATTGGTGTTCAGTTCTGCCTCCCCATTACCTGCAGCTCGAAAGGTTCCCATGATGCGTGCAAGTGTCTTAAGCATGTCCCTTCATGTTGTGGCAGTTGCCTTGTCCGTACTGACATGAACATGCCAATAAAGTCTATGCAACTTCACTGGTGTCTAACTGTGATGAGTGTTGATTAGATTGACCACTCGTGTGCCACAATGAGCATCGTCCCTACACAGGGAAGGTCTGACCGACACATGTTCAATGGGGGTGGGTTCCTTTTGACAGCTCCACCTCTGTGAGCCAGACATTGTTTTGGGATAATTGCTGGCAGACCTGTGCACTTACATGTCTTCAGCTATGTTAGTATGGCGTCCAACCTCTGACCATGTGGAACAATGTCATAAATCATAACAGAATGTGTCCACACAGATGTGTGTGAGTAGGTATGTGATGTGAAGTTCTGTTGTCACATGTGATCTAGGACACCACTCCACTCCTGGCCTGCTACCGATTTGGTCATTCCTACACACAACCCTATTCAATACATGGACGTGTGCCTACATTGCGGGGTTGTGAAATTGTTGTAAATGTGCAATGGGGACACAGCTAGTACTCGTCTTCACAGTCATCCCCCACTCGTAAGGCCACGCCTACTTGAGACCACGCCCCCTTTTCCCCGCCATATAGTCGCGCTGACTGACAAGCGCGCCACAAACTGCAATACTCCTGAGGCGGAAGCCGGGAGGTCTGTTTTTAGCGTATTTTAAAAAACTTTGTAATTTGTTGTAATTTTATACAAGCACTTGCACCCTGAGCACCCACTGACCTGCTAGCTGCTGGGAAGGCGGGAAACGCAGCTCAGTTGTCCCAAGCGTTGCTGCAGGGAGGGAACGCGCTGACGCCTCGCGCGCCCGATACCGCAGACACGCCCACTCGTAAGGCCACGCCTCTCCGCCCTCTATCAATGTGCCCTTTCCGGACGCGCAGCGGGCGAGCGCAGCGGGCGCGCCGGCATCGCGCCGAAGTCGAGCCTAAGTCAAGCCCGTCTGCGCCCGTCCGAGCCAGGACAGAGCCCAGGGCCATACCCCCTGCCCAAAAGGATAAAGAAATCATCCATAGGAAATACACTGCACAAGAAATCTTGTCGTTAAGATGCTCCGCAACCTGCCCACCAATAGATCTGCATTTAGAAGGTAAGCAATGTCCATGCTGCCCTCTTAAATTCGATTTTACCACAGTAAATAACACAAATAAGATTGCCACAAAAAACAATATAGAGAATACTAAAAAGTGTATTATCAAGGCAGGGCTAATAAACGCCAGATCAATGATAAAACACAATACCCACATCGCCTATCTGATCGAAAACCAAGAAGTCGATGTATTGTTCGTAACGGAAACATGGGCGGATGAAGCATCCGACGCCGACCTCTCATTAGCAATACCTGAAAAATACTCACTTTATAGAGTTGATAGAAAAATGAAACGGGGAGGAGGGTTAGCGATTATAGCTAAAGAAAGCCTCAGGATCAAGAGCTCTGAAAAAGGTAGCCACTCCGACTGCGAAACCATGACATTTCAAATCACGGCCACAAACAAATATACTTTCAATGGGCTACTAATCTATAGACCACCAAATGCCAGAAAACCGCTGATTGAATTATTAAGTCCCTTCCTTGAATCTTGTGTTATGAACCAGGACTATACAATATTGGGAGACTTCAATTTGCATTTGGAGAAAACCAAAGACCCCAGAATCAACACCTTTAAACAGGCAATGGCTAATTTTGATCTAGAACAAAAAGTCCATTCAGATACACATGTAGCAGGACATACACTTGACGGTATCTTTACATCCTGCCAAAAATTAACAAAGATTGAAGTCCACCCGATCGCATGGACAGATCATAAATTAGTATCCTTTCAGCTAGAGACTATGGAGGACTTGGGGAAACCAACTAAAATTCCCAAGAAAGTCACTTATCCAGATTGGTCAAAAATAGACCCTCAAATAGTAATAGAGGCAATGAACTCCTCATTTCCAACGCTAGAAAGTGACAGCAATATAGCATGCACGCAATTTAATGATTGGTTAAAAACAGCCACTCAGAATTCCGTACCACAGAAAAGAGCGTCTTTCAAAAGGAAGTCACCTTCACAACCCTGGTATTCGGAAGCCTTAAAAACACAAAAACAGACCTGCAGAAGAGCAGAGAAAAAGTGGAGATCGCAATATGACTCCAAATTAAAGGTAGACTATAAAAATGAACTGGCCACATATAAAAATATGATAATCGCAGAAAAAAGCAAATTCTTTGTACACAAAATAAATGAATCCAAGAATTCGAGCAAAGATTTGTTCGCAGTAGTCAAGAAACTTGCCAAAATCGAAAATAATAATCCAGAGGATATTTCATCCGACTTCTGCAATACTTTAGGCAATTTCTTCGTAAACAAAGTGTCCTCAGTATATGAACTATTTAAAAACAATCAGACAGACCAAATAACCCAAACCCCTACAAACAACTCAAAACTAGATAACCAACCTAGCGGCACCCTATCATTTTTCTGGTCCTTACCTACAGTGGAACAAATCATCAAGGAAATAACAACAACCAACTCAGGCAGTCCCTCAGACCCATGTCCACCGAAGATATGGCAAATATGCTCAGAACAAATAGGACCAGCACTTCAAAAATTGTTTGAAGTAATTCTGAACACCGGCATATTTCCAAATGATTGGAAAACCATTTCAATCAGGCCATTATTGAAAAAACCGCATCTGGACAGCGAAGTACATAGCAATTACAGACCCATAGCTAGGATTCCTTTCGCCGCAAAAGTGCTGGAGAAATTGCTGAACAAACAGTTCTCAAGGTACTTACTGGACAATAATTGGCTCGACCACTCGCAATTTGGTTTCCGTGAAGGGCATGGAACGGAAACGGCCCTTCTCACGGCCACCGAGGAACTTAGAAGTATACTAGACAAGGGGGAAAAGGCCGCCTTGGTGCTATTGGATCTCTCGGCGGCCTTCGACACGGTCAGCCACGAGATACTAATAAAACGCATTAGAGAAGTCGGAGCTAGCGACCATGCGTGCAGTCTCATCTTATCCTATCTCAAGGACAGAAAATTCACAGTTGAATTAGGAGAAGCAAAGTCAGACTCCTTTAAAGTACCTTGTGGTGTCCCACAGGGCTCTTCATTGAGCCCAACACTTTTTAACTTATATGTTGCCCCCCTTGCTGAAGTAATAAGAGAAAATGGCTTTACACCTATATCCTATGCCGACGATACACAGATTGTCATCTCCATAGGCAAAGACAATAAAGTAACAGCCAAAAAATTCCAACTATGTATGCTAAAAGTTAGTCAATGGATGCAACAAAATTGCCTCAAACTCAACAGAGAAAAGAGTGAGGTATTGATTCTAGGAGGCAATGCTGATATTTGGTCCCCAGAGTGGTGGTCTCCTGAACTGGGAACCAGACCAGAACCCTCAGAGAAAGCCAAAAACTTGGGATTTATGATAGATACCAAATTAACTTACGAAGCCCAAGTAAACAAACTAGCTTCGTCCTTCTGGCTGATATTAAAAATGATAAGAAAAATACTGCCATATTTGCCTCAAGACACACGTAGAACGGTAGTGACAGCCCTTGCACTGTCTCGACTGGACTACGGTAACGCATTATATGCGGGAGCCAGAATAAAAATTATAGAAAAAATGCAACGACTCCAGAATGCAGCGGCACGACTGATACTGGAAATTCCAAAGTTCCAGCCTATTAGCCACAAAATAGAGTCTCTCCATTGGCTACCTGTGACCAAAAGAGTCAAGTTCAAATCACTGTGTCTAACCTACAAGGCACTGCAGGGTAAAGGCCCCCACTTCCTGAAAACATACCTGAAACATTACGAACCTTCAAGGCTTCTCAGATCCGGTCAAAAGAAACTGATAGCAATACCCAAGTTTAAACGATCAAACTGGAGAGGAAGAAGTTTCCTCGTTCACTCAGCACGGACATGGAACTTACTACCGTTTGATGTAAAAAACAGCCAAACTCTAGAGATATTCAGAAAGAAAATCAAGACTTGGCTTTTCACCGCATAAAATACACTAATGTCAGACCTACACCGGAACCGGACAATTCTTAGCGCCAAGACACCTACGGGCATTCGTGCGCTTTATAAATAGACAAATCAAATCAATCAAATCAAATCATCCAATTGGCCATGTGTCTCAGGGATAAACATGCACATTGATGTCATTCACCGGGGGTACCTTCTTGTGCAATCATTGCCCCTACATCCAGCCATACTTTCATACGTGTGTGAACATAGTCATGACACATCTGTGTGATTTCGAATGTTTGATTCACATTCTGGTGAATGACGGAGCTGGAGCTGTACATGGTCATCCAAGCCCACAGACCATGGAAGCCCAGTGGTGAGCCAACCAGAGTCCTTTGGGGATTGAAAAGTGATTTGGAAGATGGAGGGTGCAGTCCACAGCAGAATTGCTATTTAATTGTCAAGCAGTGAAGATGTGGCTGTCCATGTTGGGGTCTGAGTGGATGTCGCAGAGTGTTCCGGGGGTCAGTGGAAGGTGTTGTCCCAGGGCATGATGCATAGGGCAGAACCAGGCAGGGACTGGCCATCTGGCGGTGATGGATGCTTCTAGCTCCTTCCTCACACAGTAATTACCATCCACATCTTACTCCTCCGATACTTCTTTTGTGTCCAGTGTGTCCGGTGTGTGGGTGTAATGGCTGCATCACTGGGTGCCACTGACACATCAGGGTTCGAAGGTGATGGGGCTGCATCACTGTGTGCCACTGACACATCAGGGGTCGGAGATGTGTGTGTCAAAGTTCCCGCTGCAGTTATCTGGTACAGGCTCAGTGGCAGCAATGGCAAGATGATGAACTGCAGGGCAAGGAAGATCTCAGCTACATCTCGCTGGTGTTCAGCCGTGGCAGACATACTTCCAGCCTGCATCTGCTCCATGGTCTCCATTGTCCTCCGCATCTGTGCCAACTCTGTGCTGTCATCACTGGTGCCTGTCTGACTGGACAGTTCCTGAATCCGAGTAATGGCCCCAGCAAGGTCAGCCAAGGATTGTCAGTGAGCATGGTGCGGACAGGGGGTGTCCGTAAGGGACTGTACGTGGCCCCTGATGGGACTCGGACACCCACGTATGGCATCGAGTTTGGCTGCCACGAGCTTGAAACCCACCTGGCAACCCAACACACAGGGTTTAAATTCCATGTATTGTTCGTTGGGGTCCTGGGAGACAGCCGTGGTGGTGTGTGTTTCCTGCTGTGTGGTCTGTACAGGTGGTGGGGTCACCTCGAGGCAGCTGGCCTGCCCTGCTCCTGGGGGTGGGGTGTGGAGGCTGTCCATTATCCGTTGGAGGGTGTCTTGACATATGTGCAGGTTGTGTCATAGGTGATTTGGAGGGGGCCCATATGTGCACATGATGGATGGGGGCCTACTTGGTGTTTGTATGTGTGTTGCAAGTGTATCAGGGACATGTTCCACTGTCATTGTGCGTGTGCAGTGTGCTACACATGATTGTGCATGTGTGCCATTGTGCCCATCTCCCCCTGTCCCCCAGTCCCTGGTGGTTACTCACCCTGTTGCTGTTGGGTCAGGTCATATCGAGCTGTGTCCAGGCCCCCAACTCCTGCCACTGTCTCCACACTGATGACTGTGGCCACCATTTCCTCCAGCTCATCCAGCTCCTCCTGCGGCGCAGGACTATCACCTCCAGTCGCAGTTGCTGCCTTCTTGTTGGCGGCGAGCTTCTCCTTGGTTTGGCTGTGCACTTCATGTCTGCGCCACTTACCTTCCTCCATTGGCCTCCTCGACACTCCGACTGCATTGACGTTGTTCACGATGGACTGCCATATTTCCGTTTGGGTTCCCAGTGCCGCAGTGGAGGTGACAAACAGTTGTTGATTGTGTTCTATCACCTCCGTGACGATTATCCGGTCTTCCTGCGGACTGAACCCCGTCTTCCTCTTCTCCTTGCCCTTCCCCGAACACGGGGTTCTTGGCTGGTCTTCCGTGGGGCTTGTGGGGTTCGGCTTGTCCTCTGCTCTCGGTCCAGGTGCATCCATGGTGCTACGCAGTTTGAATTGATTGTGGTGTTTTATTTTTTTTGCTTTTATAGTGCATTTTCCCGCATGACACGTGGGAATTGCAGGCCTGTTGCTAGTTTTTGCTGATTTTGGTATCGCGCTTTGTGGCATCGCAACTTGTTGGGCGTTCGTGTTCTGCATTTTTGTTTGTCGCGTTGGTTTTTACATGGTCATTTGGCGCGCTATCGCATGGTGCCGCCGGGTTGGGAATTGGACGTTAAGACGGTGTTATTTTCTCGCGACGGACTGCGATATGCAAAGTTGCGTTAAGCTAAATTTGCAATGGTTATCACACGTTCTTGAGAATATGCCCCTATGTTTTTAAAATGACCAACATTTTTAAAGACATTTAAAACATAGAAGAGAGGCAGTGTGTGTGTGCATGTGTTTTTTTCTGTGTACGTAAGAATCACACACGAGTGAAAACTCCTGTATCCAACTATTTGCTAGAGAGCAGATTTATTAGGAGGGTGGTGTAGCACCCTAAACACCTCCTCTGAAGCTATGCCCCTGCATAGAGTGGCATGGGACGAGCTGCTAGGGCAGGGCAGTTTGCTTGCCATGGCTTTGACGAAACTGAGTTAGGTTGATTGCACGTCCCGGGTACCGCTAATGTGGAAAGCCACCAAAGCTGGTAAGGAGCTTGCTCTGACATGATCTCATCATCACAGCAGCCCTGGTGGACTTAACAGCTGTGATCATTCCAGGGTCATGCAGCACCAGTCTTTTGGGCTGTGCAAAGTCACCTTTCCTTGACCCCAGACCCAGCTCTCTGACAGACTGCCTGGGGCACCTGGCAGTAGCACAGACCTAGTGCTGCCTATATTAATCTTGTGCTGTGTAAGCAGTGCTTGAGCAATGCGCGAGCAATGCGCAGAAAGGATTTTTAGTAAGTGTGACATTAAATATCAATGCAGTGATCCGATGATAGGCCTTAAAATGTGTCACTCTAAGCCCCAAAGCGTAGCGATTGGCTGGGCTGGATATATAATAATAATAATAATAATAAATCATCTTTATTCGGTTATACACAGACAATTATAACCATAAAAGAACATACAAAAATTCATATCTTGCTTAATATAGAGTTACATTCTAATATTTAAAATAACAGGGGATATTTCAGCCAAGATTTGTTCTATGGTTATAAATACATTTTAAAAACGTGGCCACAGTTTTTGTGATCAGTGTGGTATTGAGAAATTGTAGGTGCAGCATAGCAGGACGACATCTTTTAAAACCAAGAGATCTTAACAAAGGAATCAGCCATAAAGTGCGATGTTCAGCATAAAACTTACAAAACAGAACAGTATGCATGGTTGTTTGTTCTGAAATATCATCACATGGACATACTGCTGATGCCTCTTTCCAAGAGTTACGTTTGGGAAAAGCCACAAGTTTATGGAAGATATTCAATCTAAAGCGTGTCAACAGGAAACGCTCAAATCGGAAATCCACATATGTCAGGTATGGCTCAATAAACAGAGTGGTTGCAACAGTCAAGGAGTGTTGGACAGAAGGCTTTCTTATCTCCTTGGTTATCCGTAGTTCTTCCAAATGCGAGAGAGCTCTAATTTTTTATTCTTTTTTAGAGATTTCAGACAT
This sequence comes from Triturus cristatus, assembly GCF_964204655.1. NCBI lineage: Eukaryota > Metazoa > Chordata > Amphibia > Caudata > Salamandridae > Triturus > Triturus cristatus. The sequence continues at coordinate 348,099,636 of NC_140586.1, read as the reverse complement.
AGATTCAGGATTATCATAGTATTTGGGACAACCTAAATCAGTAAAGAATCTTTTTATAAATGTAAGCCACTCGATTTTGCTCACATTCTCCAAAGACATTACGTCTGTTACAATCGCCTTTGTAACTAGATTTCTTGTTGATAACCAGATACGGCGCCATAGTAAGAGGGGTTGGATTTTTGCCAAATCCTCGATGTGGGCCATGCCTAATTCAGCATGGCATGAGAAGGTGGACACACGTTTCGGAGTCATCAAAAGAAATCGTATGAAAATATTCTCTGTAACTTGCAGAGCATGTGTGTTTTTATGGCCCCACAAACCAGCCCCATAGAGTGCTGTTGACTGGCACTTCGCCACATATATGCGTAATAATTCTACGGGAGGTCTTTTCCCCAATTTTTGGGCGAATTTTATAAGGGCCATAATAGCTTGCAGAAGATGATGTTTTCTAGCATCAATTGCAGCTTTCCAATTGAGCTTTTCATCAATCATAACTCCGAGATACGGGTATTGAATAGTAAACTCCAACCTCTCTTTGTCTAAGAAGATGGACTTACCCCGCCTTCTATCTTTCCCTGCCACCATCACGTAGGTTTTTTTGATGTTTATTTTAAGGTCCAAGTTACCCATGAACTTAGAGTACCTATCTAGCGATTTTTGCAACTCTCGCGGAGTACGCGCTATGATTACTGCGTCATCCGCGTAGAGAAGCGCTGGGATGAGGCGATCTTTTATGCGAGGAAGGTCCTGAGCCCCTTGCAACATCTCCACCTCCAGGCCATTTGTGTAGAGAGAGAAAAGGAAGGGGGCCAGGACACAACCCTGCCTCACCCCACGTTCCACCCCAAAAGACTCGGATACCTCGCCCCGGGCCCCGAAACGGACCCGGGACGAGGCACCCGAGTATAGTGCACGTAGGAGATTCACCAGGGCCAAGTCAATGCCTAAGGCAGTAAGAACGGACCATAACTTGGAATGGGAAACACAGTCAAATGCCGCAGAAAGGTCAACATATACCATGTAGAGTTTACTTTCTTTAGCTGATACATATTTTCCCACCAATAGGCTTAAATTTAGGGCCTGCTCTGTAGTGCCAAAGCCCTCCCGGAAGCCAAACTGTAAGTCCGATAAAATATTATGGTCTTCCGCCCACTCTTGCAGTCGCTGTAACACCACCCTCCCCAATACTTTGCCAAGTGAGTCCAACAATGATATTGGCCGATAACACGACACATCGTTTCTATTCCCTTTTTTGAAGACCGGAATCATAATCGATTGGGACCACGTTTCAAGTAGACCACATTGCATGGTGGCATCGAAGACCACCTTTAGAATTGGGGCCCAGAGATCGAGTTTAAACTTAAAGAAATCGATCGGTATTCCATCTGGGCCGGGGGCTTTCCCACTTTTACTTGCCCGGACAGCTTTTATGATTTCCTGGAGATCAAAATTTAGGGCAATCGGAAGTAACGTTTCTGGGAGGATAACGTTTTCTGCCTCTAGTATATCAGGGACTTGCGTTTTCCTGAATACTTTTGAGAAATGATTTACCCATGTTGGGCCATCGATTGCTACCTCAATTGTTGGTTGATCACAACTATCTGACAGGAAAGGAGTCTTTACTACCCTCCAGAACAATGCCCCATTTCTAGATCGTGAGCTTTCTTGTAACTGGTCCCATAAAGATTGTTTTATTTTCTGCTTCCTTGTTTTGCAGGCTAAACGGTATGACCTCCTTAGCCTGCGGATCTCATCTTGATCTTTTTCAGGGTTAGTTAGGGCAGTTTTTAAAAGTTTGTTGGCTGCCGTGCATTCATGATTAAACCATCCTTTTTTCTGATTTGGTTTTCCTTTATTTTTGCGTATTAGTAGGTTTTTTGCTACTTCCAAGATTATACCGAAATTGTACAACACTTCCTCTTGGCTGATGTCACCATCTAAGCACTTCACAATGGCGGGATATGTTGCTTGGATCACCTTCGTGGTTATGACTTCCGGATCTATCTTCCCCCACCCTATAGTAAAACCATTCGTTTTTGCAAGATGGATGTTATTCTGGGCGAGGGCAGTCATCAAGGAATATGGTTTGAGTTTTCCCTTTTCAGTGATCAGGTTAAAAGCCAAGGCTGCGTGGTCACTTAATGCGGTGACTAATAATCTGAAATTCTGAGCTCTGCTTACCAAATGTGTTGAGATCAGGAAATAATCGATCGTTGTAGCCCAACCCCTGCCCAAATAAGTCGCCTGGGGCTGTTCCGAGGAGATATCGAGTTTGTTTAAGATCACTAAATCCAATTCCGACAATATTTCATTCATAAGGTCACCCTTCCTTGTATGACTGAAATGGATCACCTGATTATCGGTTTCATCAGCTACCCCACATATACTACTGTTTTTCACACCACAAGGGTGGAGATTAAAATCCCCACCCCAAACAATGCTCGGAACATCCGTTCCTTGGACTTTACTTGTTAGATTTGAGAGTTTGTTACGTAAAGATCCAAGCAGTTCTAGGCTCTCACACTCCAAGAGGTTATCATAAATATTTACCAAGTATGTTACCCGCCTTCTCGTAAATGAGAGTTTCAATAATTGGTAATTAGGGTGTAGGCTAAGACTAGCTACTTTGAGTCCAGGAATTGTGTTTTTTATATACACCGTCAGACCCCCTTTTGCCCTACCACGCGGACCTGCTGTTGCCGCTGAAAAATATGTTTTGTAGCCCATCAGATGTAGTTCGTTGACGGACCACGTCTCTTGCAAGCAGATTATCTGTAGGTCTTGGACAGAGTCTATTAGGGTCCCGTCTGCTATTTTGGAACTTAGACCCGCAATGTTCCATGACATTATCTTTATTATGTTGTCCACGTTATTTATATCTGGGCTATCATTCGTATGGACTACTTTCATAGCCAGGGAGTTATCTCGGACTTTGTTCGCTACACCCCCCTGTGGCTTAATTATTTTACTGGGAGTATTCCTCATTATGATAGCATCAGCGCTTCTTGGCAATGGTGAATTAGTTGGTAAGGGAGAAGGACCCAGTTTTGTCTTGTGGGACACTGCATTTTTTACTTGAACAGTGTTACTCATAGGGGTGTGATTTGGTACTGGGGAGTTTTGTAAATGAACAAGTGGTGTTCTGAGTCAATCTACATCTTCCAGACCATAAAGAACCGCATAAGAATTAGAGGTAGGGATATTAAATCTCTGGTTAGGCTGGGAATGATTATTCCAATATGCCTGATTTGGGGGCTGAGGAGACTTGTAGCTGTTAAATGGTACCCTTCTAATCGGAAACCTATTTAGTGGCTGGAAACATGAAGAAAGGTTACGAACAGCCGGGTGGGGAAGACGATTATCTACTTCCCTCCAATTGGGTTGAAGATCGTTTATTCTAAAAGGTTTAGGGCGAGAGATCAATTCTCTTGGGTAGAAGTAGTTTACGAAGTGCGTAGTAATCGTGTCCTCCCCCCTGGAATCAAACCAATCTCCTATGCACCTAACCGCTCTGTAGTCTCTAAAATTTATAATTATGGCGTCCCCCTTCTTATCTTTTGGCCTCGTGCCTACCCAGCAGGTGCGTCTAACCATCAATATTTCTCCATTTGTGTGAGCTGGGAGGGGTCTATTCTGATTCAGCCAATGAATGGTCTTATTTTTCAGAGCGTAGAAATCCTCCCTTACCCCCTCCGATAGTTCAGGAACCCCAGTCATAATAATCGTGTACGGAGCAGATTCTGGGGGAAGATCCACTCTGTTGTTTATTGGAATATATTGTGGCTTAAGTGACCATTCATCCTTCTCATGAAGCTCAGTTGCCTTTTTTCTCATGTGCTCTAGACCCAGAGGATTTGTTGTGTTTTTACATTTTTGTTCTTCTATAATTACTATGGGATCAGATTTAGGATTATTGGTCGCTGAAACCGCGCGCTCTTCCCCTTGTGTGGTGCACGATGTTGTAGGAATGTCACTAGTCACGAGTCGCGACACCTCTAAAGTGGAAGAGGGAGCTTGATCATTGACACTACTTATCACCTTAGTATTTAGAAGATCTGATAATACTAGGTTATTTTTTCCCATTTGTGAACTTAGATCGTCCAGGTGCAAACTTATTAGTCTAGTTCTTTCTAGAAGGGGCAATAAGAGAGATTTAACCATAGTCTCTATTTTTTCTAATAAATCTGACATCATGGCCTCGGTGGAAGGTAAACCTGAAGCATTAGAATGTGAGGGAAGGGTAAGTGGTGCCGTGGAGACTATATGATTCGATTTATGGATTGAGGGTTGAACCTTGTTCTTTTTGACTATAAGTGTCCTAGTGAGTAACCCTCGTCTCTTTCTCACTGAGCATCGTTTTACCCTCGGGGGGGAAGAAATGACCAAGTTCGGGGATGCTGATAATCCCGACAAGGTTGGGCTACTAGTGATCTCAGGGATAGATATCAGAGAGGGTGTGTTGACCACGCTCACTACCTCGCTCATTCCATGGGTCATACAGGGGGCAGAAATTAAAGTACCCTTGTTCGGCACCTCTGGCGAAACAGCATTACCAATTTTTCCCAATGAGGAGCGTTTACCTGCTAGCAAATCTAAGGATAAGCGCTTTTCTGTGTCCGCTATTTCCTTCTCCAGCACTGTCGATACGCGCTTAAAAAATTGATCAATGGTGCCAGACACAAGACCTTTGGAAGTATTAACTGTTACAACTCGTGATTTGTCTGCGTTTGATGCCATGATTATACGTTTTAACAACAAACAGTAGGGATATAATTAGAACAAATATCCTGAAATAGGCTACTGGTTAAACAACAACATGGAAGAATTGAAGACAACTACCGTTATAAATAGTCTCACCATTAGATGGCAAATGTTAGGGTAGGGGCCCGGCCCGTCCTCAATCGTCCTCGGACGGCCTTAGACGGCCCGCCCTTAGCCCGGGCTTCACCCCGGACTACGCCCCGCACGCGTCCCGCTTACGCGAGACAAGGTAGGAAATATAAAGACTATGATGGAGGCGGGAGTAGAGGCTGGGGGAGGAGCAGGAAGAGGAGCCAGGTGCAGGTCGTCAGAGGTCCCAAGTGCACCCTGGTCCTCGCAGTCCCGTGAGGAAAGATAAAAATGCAAAGTTAAAAGCCCCGGGCCAGTCCCGTCTTCAATCAGCGTAACTGTCCTCGATGATGGCCTTTCTATCAGTAGAAGGCTGTCTCCATCCGAATCTCCAGCGTTTAATTCCTCTGCCTGCGAGCGGCACCCGCGAAGCGGGGGCCGCGAGGCTTGATAAAGTGGCCGGGGGAGGAGCGGGAAGAGGAGCCAGGTGCAGGTCGTCAGAGGTCCCAAGTGCACCCTGGTCCTCGCAGTCCCGTGAGGAAAGATAAAAATGCAAAGTTAAAAGCCCCGGGCCAGTCCCGTCTTCAATCAGCGTAACTGTCCTCGATGATGGCCTTTCTATCAGTAGAAGGCTGTCTCCATCCGAATCTCCAGCGTTTAATTCCTCTGCCTGCTAGGGCAGGGCAGTTTGCTTGCCATGGCTTTGACGAAACTGAGTTAGGTTGATTGCACGTCCCGGGTACCGCTAATGTGGAAAGCCACCAAAGCTGGTAAGGAGCTTGCTCTGACATGATCTCATCATCACAGCAGCCCTGGTGGACTTAACAGCTGTGATCATTCCAGGGTCATGCAGCACCAGTCTTTTGGGCTGTGCAAAGTCACCTTTCCTTGACCCCAGACCCAGCTCTCTGACAGACTGCCTGGGGCACCTGGCAGTAGCACAGACCTAGTGCTGCCTATATTAATCTTGTGCTGTGTAAGCAGTGCTTGAGCAATGCGCGAGCAATGCGCAGAAAGGATTTTTAGTAAGTGTGACATTAAATATCAATGCAGTGATCCGATGATAGGCCTTAAAATGTGTCACTCTAAGCCCCAAAGCGTAGCGCTTGGCTGGGCTGGATATATGTGAAACATAGCCAGCTTTGACATGCACAACTTTACAACCATAAGCACACGATCGAAACCAGGATACAGCTTGGGATTTAAGCTGTCGCTGTCCAATGTGTTACTGAGGCGAAAGTGAATGCCTGCCCCTCTTTAAATGGCCTCACACGCTCATGACAATTGCTATTGGCCCTCTGCACTGGATCATCAATGTCAGAAACCGCGCCCATCTTTATACATATATTTTACAGTATTTTATACACACACCCTTTACATGGTGCCTCAGGGACAACAGAGAATTACCAGTTAACATAAACAAGTTGCAGTAGTTATTTCCTCACTGCGCACTCCTTGGGCATTGTGACATGCGTCCGAATAAGCCACTCCCTGTAAAAGCCACTTAAACAAGACAAAGAGTGCAAGGGCGAGCTGACCCTGGAAATGCCTCCCATTACCCGTTGGTTGTCTTATGTTTTCAGGGGGAATGGTGGAGGAAGGGAGACCTGCTGGAGGGGCATGGATACTAGCAGGACTTGCTCGACCAGTCGCTGAGGAAACATGGCCGCTCTGAAAAACAAGCATTGGCATAGCCAATAGGTCTCGCCTTTGGGACCTTATAAGTGTTTAGCTATGCAACAGTTGCATAACTAAATACTTATAAGGTCCCAAAAGCGAGACCTATTGGCTATGCAAAGCAGCCGTGCAGCCGCAAAAATGAAAGTAATCGCGGTAAAGTGCAGTGCGCGCGCCCACGCACATGCACTGTAGCTCTATGCTGGCCTGGTAGCACTCTTTGGAGCCCTCTCAATAAGTCTCTCCAGACCAGCGCATGCGCTGGGTCAGGCGAGACCTAACAAGCGACGGGGCAGAGCAAAGGAGTGAGATGGAAAGACGTGCGGACTCCAAAATAAAATAATTAAGCAAAGTTTCAATAAACAAAAAACACGATCTGAAAGTGTGTACTGTGTAGATAAAAGTAAAGTTAGGCACAGCCGCCATGCTGAAATATGCAGCAAGGTGGCCGTGAGGCAGCTCGGTGCTGATCAAATAAAAGGCCCGTGCACGGCCTCCAAAATAAAACAATTAAAGTTGAAATCAACATTTCAAAAATACAAAATGAAAGCAAGTGGAAGCGGGCGTGCAGCTATGAGGTGCAGCGAGATGGTGATTGAGACAAACGCATCCACCAAACACAGGCAAACAAAAACACTAATCCTTAAAATAGTGCCCAAAATGAATAGTTAAGATCTGATTGGAACGATACTAGAAGTTAGGCACTGCTCTGTTGTAGGAAACAAGTGAGCACAAAGCTGGACAAAGAGGAAAGATTACCCATTAGGTAGCAAGCCTTTTTAAAGGACAATCCAAGTTACCAATGAAAAGCCAGTCGGTGGGCTGTTAGCCCATACAGTAAATACAGCATGTCTAAGAGCAGCGCAAGCACACTGCGTAGGCTCAACCTAGAAATGTGGGATCTGGAAGCACTAACCAATCCAATTAATACTATTGATTTTTTGGGTAATTTACCACAGATATACTCCATTACAGTTTCTCCTAGATTGACAGACGTTAGGAGAATAATATGATGGAACAGGAGGGATTTAAATGTGAAAGTTAGTTTGGTTCACAGGTTGTTTGTATAGGTGGCCGTAATGTTCCATTCTGCCAGCGTAATTGGTGGAATTTTCCCATTGCGTATTACTCTTTAACGCAGAGTTCTGGCCAAATTTCACCAGTTGCCGCGAGGCTCTAGAATATGAGAGCTGATGAGCGCGAGATAGATATGGCGTCCCGTAGTGTGAATCTCACACAGGCAGTCATCAGCATTGTGAGCGGTCACTGCCAGAGGGCTGCGTTCCCGTAGATTTGCTGCCACTCTAGTAGATTTTCTGCTTGAGCGGCAACAAAATCAACTTGAATGACCGCAAGCTCTTGCGCAATGGATGGTGTTGTCTGTGCTGAATTTCAGGACTGATCACGCTGCTGGAACCAAACTGCAGTGCGAGCAATGTGAGATGCATATTTTTCATTCATTGGTGGAATTCTGCAGAATTTCACTGAGTTTTTCAGTAACTCTGTGGATTTCTGCAGTGTGAAACTTAACGAGTTCTGCCCACCCCTAGTTGGTTGACAATCAACAACAACCTCAACATTGACTGGTTCCGTGTTTTGAGCACGTGGGAATGAGATGATATTTTAGCTGACCATGTAGTCTTATTCACATTAGCAAAAAAATTAACTAGCATTTACAAGTAAGAGGAGGAGAGGCATACGCACATTTTGAGTCTGGCAAGTAGCACCAGCAATTTTTTTAAATTTCACTTTTAGGAGGGAAGTGCATTTTTTGAGGAAGTCATTTAAAAATGATGGACAATTAAAGGTCAAAGGTAGCACCAACAGTACACCACCAGCGGCGCAAGGGCGGCTGGGTGCAAGGTACAAAACAGCACCGGTAGTCCAATGGGTTTCTATGGAGATCGGTCACTGCAAAAAGAGGCTGCAGACTCTGTCTGGAAGGCCAGTCAGGCTGAACCAACTGGGGGACTCAGGCTTTGAGATGCTTGGGGGATGTAGGGACACCTTTGGTCCTCTTCTCCATGGCCCAGGGGCGATGGATGCAGAAGTGGCTTTAGTCCTCGGGTTTTCTTACCGGGAGCTCGAGCTCTGGAGAGCTGGTGGACCTTGTTGACACCACTCCAACTCGGGCCGGGTGTGATGGTGCAGTGGTGACTTCAGATGTCGGGTTTTGGCAGTTACGGAAGCCTAAGAGTCTTTGCTTTCTGCAGGATCCAGGAGAACTGGTCCACTGTTCACTCGAGGTCTTGGGTCTTTATCGAAGGCAAGCAGTCCTCCCAAGTTTCTGGAGTCAACAGCTGCAGGTCGATTTGATTTTGGTGCAGTTTTCGACGAGGGATGCAGACAAGCGAGCAGGCTTGGTATCAGGTCAGCTGCTTCTTCTCTCCTCTCTGCTTTTGCGACTCTTCAATGTCCTCTTTCTTCTGAGGTTGTCAGGATCTGTTTCTTAGTGCCAGGGGCTCCTCTAAATACTGAATCTACGGGTGTTAGGGGAGTGGAGGGTAGTAGCCAATGGGCTTGGGGGTCACTACGCTTCCTATGTGACCACTTCCTGTGGGAAGTGGGCATAACCCTGTCACAGAATTCCTAAGTATGCCATCACAAAGATGGATACTTCTGAAAAATTGTGTCCACCCCACTGCAGACCACCTTAGCGGCGGAAATAACCTGGAAGTGGCACACCTACCTAACTAGCTCATTATCCTGCCTGTTCAGGTGCCAAGGGGGTCCTGGACAAAGAGGGGGTGGCTTCCTCTCCTGTGAGGGAAGCCAGATTTGTATTCCAAAGGTGGCAGCTCTTTGAAGCTTGCCAACCTACGAAGGTTAATCCGCAGGTCATCCTGTGGGAGCGGATGCTAAACCGGACAGGCTTGTGGTCTTGGTTTCCTAAGAGCAAAAGTACTCTCACCCTAGGAGGTCAGAACAGTCTCAGAGGTGGCAGGCTGGCAGAAACCAGTCAGCAATTACACCAGAGGCTGGTAGGTTTTTAGGGGGCACCTCTTCAGTGCCCTCTAAGTGCAAGTATTGGTAAATCCATCACTGGAATCAGTGTGGGTATCCCAATGCAAGATGTTTTATACCAAACATTCCACTTTTCACTGAAACCATCTTGTAGCTGGGGAACTCGTTTTCACCAGTGACCAGCACATGCTTTTAATATGGCTTCCCTGCTCACATGTACTGGCAGTGATAGGACTGACCAGCACAGGGGTATATCTGCTCAAGCAGGTATGCGGTCATATGTAATATTCAGCACCCCGCCTCATGGCTGTCAGGCCTGCTGTTGGGGTGACTTACAAATATTACATGCAGTGTTAGGGGCATGGCACACAAGGATGTGTGACATGTTGTGTTTTCACTTTTGTCTGCACCAAGACACGCAGTCTGCAACCGCTTCCTTGCATGTCTGAGGGATCCCTTAGGTTGGCACAATTTGTGCTGCTTCCCTTAGGACCCTTTTTAGTACCTCAGGCCCTAGGTACCAAGAGAACCATTAACTAGGGACTAACTGAGGGTGCTAAACGTTTTACCAATTGAGAAAACAATTGTACAGTTTTGGGAAAGAACTCTGGCACTGGGGACCTGGTTAGCAGGAACCCAGTGCACTTTCAGTCGAATTCACATTATCAGCCGCTGGAGTAGCTTTCTCAAAGCAAACAATAGCGAGCTGTGGTGACGCCGGCATTGAGAAATCTCGCCGGGAGGTGTTCTAGCACTCGAAAAAAATTCTAGTGGGATGCAAATTCTCACTCACCAACTTAACGGTAGAACAAGTGGGTGAAACTCCTTGAACTCTGCTGGTGCAGCAGAATTTTTCACCCACCCCTACTCTTTCCCTGATGTTAGGAGCTGCTGCCATCTCTACCCTGATAGGTGAGTCACTCCCAGCACCACCATGTGAAACAGTGTCCCTCCTTTCTTTCTCAGCTGACCTCTCACTAGTCATTGTGCACAGAATCTTCAGTTAGCCTGGGTTCCCTTTCAGCGCTAGCAGGTCCTATCCCAAACATACCATCCCAGCTGCTGCAGCCTCACTGATTGCCACTCTGACAACAGTCGACTGACATCCAACTCCACAACTGTATTTTTCCATGCCAGTGCTCATGGGCACCAATAACACAACACAATATTGCAAAAGATCCTCTTAAAGAACATTCTGAGCAGGTTGTGCAAGCCAGACACGGCCTTAGGCTGCAGGTACAAAAACAAACAAGTAGTTGTGATTAATGCACTGGGATTCTGCACAATGTCAAGGCCCTCCACTCACTGCCTTCAAATGTGCTCCACCAAGTTCATTCCATTCTATGTCATTTATGATTAGGATGGCCTTCCGGCCTGATGTTCATCTACTTTTTCTGCCTGAGTCCACCATTTACACCATGAGGGTCCCGGATAAAACAATTGAAAAAATATATCCTACAAGCTCAGCAAAAACTTCCAGTATGTCACAGACCTTGCTTTTTTGTATCTTCTGAAAACCTACCACTGATTTGCGGAAGAACAAAGAGTGTTCCCATCATAGTGGTGTGAACTTCTTTGATGAAAAAACTTCTGGTCTGGGCAGGAACTTCAAGTAGAACAGGATGACCTTGGCTTAATGGGGAGGGGTGTTGTCTCTGCTGCCTCAACCGTTTGGTGGCCAAACACCAAATAATGCACAAGACAATATAGTTATGGCTTTGTAGGATGAGGTGGCACCCGTTACCAGGGGTCCATTCCATATCAAATTTTCACAGTTCAGAAAAAGCCTAACACTGGTGCTGTTTTTAAGCCTCATTCAGCTTCAACATCTAATGTATGTAGTCTGCCCTTCGTTGAAATGTTTGCAGATCACGGAAGACAAGTTTAACATTGCATAAATTGTCTGTGCCTTCTATCTATGCCTGTAGAAAGACAGTCAGCGGCCTCTAAGCCCTCCTCTCTTTTATGTCGCTGTAAAATAATACATCTATTATATTAAATCATGCACAAACAATCACTTGGAGGCAATGCATAACTATACTGTGGAAACAATAAATATGCAAGGCTTTGGCTTGGATTTAAATTAGCTGCAACCTATATTGAAATATTTTCGTATTATCATAACAGGGCAAGCCGCCTCAGTAAATAAGCACCCCTGACTCCCAGCTGGTGGCTGACACAAGGTTGGATTGGGGAGTTTTAAGTCCCTGGTGGCTCTGCCTGCCCTTTTGACACTGACAGCCTTCCTCAGGGATTATTATGAAATGCTGCCTGTAAAAAAGGTCATGGCGCCAGTTGTAACTGTAGGGAGCCTCTGACATTTCACCTTTGAACTTTAACCATTTGTTGTCTGTGAGAAGTTGGCCTGGCATATGCTGTTCCTAGTTATAGGGACACCTTGCACCAGTCCAATTCGACTCTTATTGATGATAGGTTTAAGACAACCTTTAAAGAAAGCTATCCTAGTGGTAGCTGTGGAGAGCAGCCTTCAGGCTAAGTCTTGAAGGAGTGTTAAGCTTAATGTTTTACCATAGATAACTTCTTGAATAACCAAATGAAAGAGTAGTCCACACAGGTATATATATCAAATATATGCATTTATTCGAAGAATAATCCCACTAGTCTCTTTATGAGGCTGGAGGTAAAGATACAATTCAAACAAGCATTGACAGTTACAATAAATAGCACTGGAATCATAGGGCCCCAGAGGGGGACCAAACCATATATTAAAAAAGTGGTATAAGAACCACGACAATTCTACAGACAGTGCCTAGGGCACTTAGGGTCACTGGCCCCTTACGAAACCACCCAAGGTAGTGAGGAAGGGGACTCACGGGAGACGCGTGCAGTGGTGCAAACTACTGTCGGGATCTCTATTAAACCCTATGGGTAATGTCGCGGTTGGAATTTGCAAGAATCTAGACACTTCTAGGAGGAGTTCAAGTTCAAGAGTTTAGAGTTAAGCTTTTGAAGGGCCCATACCCACGAGAGTACTGAGGTACCACTGTTACCTGCCCCAGGGAAGCCGGGTGCATAGGTCGTTTTCAATGTCGGGTCGCGGGCTGGTTTTCAATGGGAAAACGTGAAGAACTGCTGCTAGCAAGAAGCGTCGTCGATGTCGTGCAGATTGAAGATGTAGATCTTGAAGAGAAGGACCTGAAAGCAGAGGGGACAGAGTCTGGGTCACGGCACAGTGACCAGGGGGCTCAGGAGAAAGAGCCCTTCAATGTCGGGTGCTTCCAGATTGAAGAAGAGTAGCTTGGATCAGCAGCCACAGGTTCCAGGAGGCATCAAGGAAGGCCAGCTGCTGGAGGGTGACTGTCCCATAACGGATGAGGGCCGCTGCGGTGTTAGTGTCCGGATTGGATCCACTAAGCCTTGGCAACCGCAACCCACGCAAGAATCAAAAACAGCTACTGGTGCAGACCCACGAGGTCTGAGCAAGGTCTCCAGCAAGGAGACTGTAGAGCAGGCCTGGAGCAACCAGGGGAGCCCTTGAAAGTGAAGATTGACCTCCGCTAGGGCCCACCAGTTGAGAGACAAGGGACTGCGGAAGGCAGCAATTTGGCGTGTGTAAAGATGCGCCCACGGTTCGCCGGAGCAGTCTAGAGCATCGATCTTTGGCACAGATAATGCTGAGAGGTTGGCTCAATAATGGGCCAAAGCATAACTTCCCCACTTGTTGGGTTCATGTGCTGTGCAAGAGGTGGCCGGTGTCCTGGGGTATTAGGGATCTCGACACCCATGGGGTCCACGGTGCTGAGCTTTGCTGTGCACACTCACTGGCCTCTGGGATGCTTGGAAACCCACCTCAGGGTAGGCAGAAGTCTTCGATGTCCGTAGGAGCAGTGGAGTTCCAACTGGGTCACTGGCAGTGTTTCAGGTGCCTGCCAAGCAGGGGGGTAACTCCTTTACCCCAAGGGAGATTTCTTCATTCAGCTGTGCGGCAGCAAGTCGAAGGTTCAAGTCTGTGAAGTCCAAGATTAATCTGAGGCTCTGGGGACCCTGCACCCACCTTTATCCAAGGATTAGGGGTGTCTTAATCAGAGCCCACCAATGAGACTTCAGGCGGGAAAGGGTGGCTACACCCGCTCCCCTTTGTGTGTTTCCCGCCTGGGCAGGGAAGAGGATGCCCCTGAACCGGTTTGAGGCGGTGTATGCAGAAGTAGGCACTGGAGAAGCCTACGTGCAAGTTTGAAAGACATCCTATGGTGCACCCACCCAGTTCCAATCCATATAGTTTGTCTGGGGAGGTGGGAGCACCTCCCTGCAACAAGATCCCTATTGTCGAGCTGCGGTGGCTGGAGTTCTGCCCAGAAACAAGCAGCCAGAGTCGTGTGGGTGGCGGGTAGCATCCATTTTGTACTACGTGTGCACTTTTAAATTAGTGTCTAAAATCTGCCGCTTTTACCGTATCACTCCTCTAGCAGGGGGAATCATGCCCTCACTCCCATGGCTGGATTGGGGGTATGATTCCACGATGTTTGACACCAAACATGACATGGTTCTGTGCAGCCACTCTCAAGTTATCACGCTATCGCGATTACTTATAATGCGGTTAAGAGCATATGGTATGGCTGCACTACAAACAACCTTGCACTAGTTTTAACGAAGGTTGCAGAGGGGCCCTACTCAGGTAGGGTTTCCCCCTCAGATATATCTCAGCACCCTGCCTTGTAGGATTAGCAAGGCCTGCCTTAGGGGTGACCTATGAGGATATATGCGTTGTATTTAAGTGGGATACAGGGTACCAATATCCCTGTAAGGGGGCCAAGCACCACCTTACCCAGACTACAGTAGTGGTCTGGTGGTGTCAGTTTGTATGGCTGTCCCAGGGGTGGCACAATAAGTGCTGCAGCCCCTGGTAGGCCTCTGAGGGACCCATGCTCTGGGTACCTAGGGTGCCATCTACAAGGGCCTCCTAGGGTGTCCTCAGTATCCAATTGGTATGTACCTAGGGTACTCACATTGGTTTAGAGAGGAAGCAGATAGGCTGGGGTCCTGGATAGCAGGGCCACAGCCTGGCTAGAGTCAGAAAACAGTCAAAACATCAGCAAAAAGTTGGGGGCAACTATGGAGTCGATGCCACTCTCCTACATTGTCCCACCTGGATAAGCACCACCTTGTATTTTCTGTTCTGTTGATGATGCTGGGCCTGTTTTTAAATCCCTTCTCAATATTTGGCAATCCTCCACCCTCTAATTAATCTACCCCTCATTTTTAGGTCGAGGCTCGGCAGCGCATGCATTGTCTCTCTGAGACATGTTGTAATCAGTCTATGGGCTTTCAGCCAACCCATTGGCTTTTTATTGGTTACTTCCATTGTCCTGTAAAAAGTCTTCCTTTCTATTGGCTAATATGTCTTTTTAGTTCATCCTTTTTGTTGTTTGTTACCGCGCAGAGAGCAGCACCTGACTTCTGATAAGTTCCACCGTTGTGGTGAAGTGTTTGGTCTTGGAACTATTTTCTTTATTCCCTGCTGAAGTTGAACCTACATGTAGTTTTGATTGCAGCGCCTCCTTGTTTTATTTTAGAGGCTGCATGCTTTTATATGATCAGCACAGTGGCAATCAGTGTGGCGCACAGTTCATGGCCCCTGTACTGTATGGTTCAGCATGGTGGCCACGCGCATAACTTTTCTCTACACGGCATCCGTGCTTGTTTTGGTTGCTTCACATCATCGCTGCTTTTCATTTCATTGATTGTTAAGGGGGCATCAGTTCCTCTTTACCTGAGGATGCCAGAGGCTAGTAGGTGTAGGTATTGTCGTCTCGTGCCCCAGTGGAGCGCCAGCCTCAGCAGACAGTAAACTGCATCACCAAGTTGTGCAGAGCGACCTTGAAGTGTTTAAAATTGTCAGCCTTACTAGCGGCATCGTCTTTATTTGTGTAAGTGGTGGAGGTGATGCAAGGCCCTTACAGCAAGCCTGAGTAACCGGGCCCAATCCTCACTAACTCTGCAGAAAGCCTATTCTAACGCATTTGATGTGACAAACCAGGAAAAGCTGGGATTTTTTAATGCCATGACTGTCGACATCTGTGATTGCCAGGTCTGTATTCGAGTAGTGCAGATAAACAAATGGGAAATGGGCAGTCGTAGTTTCTGGTTAAAGAAAGCATGCTCAGCCTGTGCTGCAGTATGACTTAGGGGAGGGGGCATGAGAGAGGGGGGACCCCAGGAGGGTATAGGATACAGGGAGCTGTACCTATCACTTGTGCACCATGTACGTGGTCTATACAAGCTTACAGAACTGCACCCATTGCAGTGCTGATCGCAGGTAGTAATTGTCGTTCAATGGAGATGCCCGGCTAGTGAATGGGACTGGCCTGCTGTTTGTGCCCACAATAACATGCTCTGTTCTCTTAGGGTGCTGCTGTTTTGGGGGGGCGGCCTGTGGCCCAAACATGCGGTGTGCATTAGGTTAGGAGCATTACAGCCTGCCAGTCATTTTACTGCCCCTCACTGCCAGCACTTCAGGGGTTAATTACAGGAAACACATCTACAGATCAGCAGGCTGCATAGTTTACATTCAGTCTAGGAAGCTTTCTTAGCACCGGCTCAAGAAAGGCGTGCACCGTCTCCCCTGGGCTATCTTGAGTATGGGGTGGCAGGTGAGCCACAGCGTAGGAGTAAGCAACTACACAGCTGTCTGTGGTGTGTCGCAAGTTTGGGGTACCCTCTCCACTGGAAGAGGGGGCTGACTGTGATGCTGTGTCCCATACGTAATTGGGAGACTCCAGGTAGTGCCCACCACTCTTTATTGGTGGGTTTGTGGGGCGAGACTGTCAGTGCTGCACTACGCCTCATCTGTTCGGAGCGTGCTCCAGGTGTTTTGTAGCTTCTAAGTTTGGGCTGGTGCATTAGTTCCTGTGGTACCCGAGATTGAAAAGATTGTCTTCTAGCTCGCAGCCACCGTATGATCACACTAGCGGCGCTATCAGTAGCGGGAGCTCTCCGCCTTGCTTTGTTATATTTGATATGTTTTTGTACGATTTGTTTGACTGTCACCAACTTGTACAAAGTTTTGAGTTTCATATTGTACATATGCCATTATACTTCCAGTTATCACTCTCTGGCAATCTCGACTGCCACAGGGTCGATCTCACAAAAAAATGAGGCATAGCTGGATGCATTTCTCTTGCACCTCTTCCTGCTTGGTCCAAAATTATATTATGGTCGTCTCTTCCATTGTCCTGCTTGCCACATTCTAATGCTTAGCAGTGAATCCGCTGCCCATGCTGTAGGCCTCAAGTACTGACTGGTTTCAACTGATAACCATTGTTTTGCATTCAACATTAACAGTAATCTTAACAAATAATTACTTCACACAGTATACGTCTCGCCTAAATATATCCACCTTTGCCCTATAAAAAACACACTCACTCACTCAAACTTTTTTTTCAAGGCACCCCGTATTCCCCTGAGCTGTTGGTTTTATTCACTCTGGATGTTTTTAGGTCTGTTGCTGCTTGTTATACTTTTTGCAGGGGCCCGTGATAGAAAGTACTGTGGGGGATCTATCCTGCATGCAGTCCAGTCCTAGAAGGTACAGGAAATGTGCCCTTCCTCCTGTGGAAAGATTGGCCGGGGTTTCCAGTGTGCTAGACTCAGGCGTCATTCAGGCACCGCTGTTATTCCTCTGCCAATGAATGAATGAATGAAAGAGCATTTATAGAGTGCACCGCTACTCAGAAGGAGTGTACTGGCACTGAAAATACTCTATCAGACCCACTGCTGCCCCACAGGCCTGGAGACCGGGAGTTAGTTACGGAAAAGCCAGGTTTTAAGCATTTTCCTGAAAACAGTTACATCGGACACCTTCCTGAGTGTCAAAGGTAGGAGGTCCAGGAGCGGGCACCCTGCAACCTAAAGGACTGGCAGCCGGAGCGGGCACGTGTATCCTGGGGACGGATGCCAGGTTCAACGTGGAGGACTTCGGGGTTCTTGGTAGCACGTAGTGCGTGACTCTCCTTCTGAGATACTCAGCCCCATTCCCCTGAAGGGCCTTAAAGAAGAGTAACAAGGCCTTAAAACTGATACTTTTTTTACAGGAAGCCAGTGTAAGGCCTTGAGGTGAGGGGAGATAGGAGTCCTGGATTAGAGCAAAAGGACCTCTCTTGCGGCTGCATTCTGGACTACCTGTAGGCGGTTAAGCAAATATTCTGGGAGGCCTAGGTACAGGATGTTGACGTAGTCCAGTCTGGAAATGATTAATGCCTGGACTACGGTCTTCCTAGGTTCAAGAGGCAAGAGGGGGAGAAATTTTCTAAGCATCCGTAAAAGCCCAAAACAGGAGTCTGCAACAGACTGGACCTGAGATCTCATCGAGAGGGTGCTGTCCATCACGAGGCCCAGATTTGTGACAATGCTTAGAGCAGAAGGAGGAGGTGACATATCCGATGTCCACCAATATTCACAGGAGGAACGTGCTGTAGAGAGCATTCGGCGATGCAGTCTGATTTACTCCTACAGTTTACTCATTCACTGCGAAGTAGGTCAGAACGAATGAACGGAGATAAGTCCAATAGATACCCTGATCACAGAGCCCTAGGTGGATATTTAGGACCCCTGTTGTACTGCTGGCCCAGTAGTTGGGTAAACGTCACACCGACACTAGCTTTTCGTTATTGGTTCTCCTTGGCAGCGTGAACAGCTGTTGCCGTGTGTCACGTTGACATGGAATATTGAGAGCGTGAACTACATAAACTTGTAGAGTTGAATCCTTGGACCTCCAGTGCACCTTTGTATGTTTGTTTGAATTGGAATTTGCAAAAGGCTTCCAGTGCGAATTTAGCAGAGTCAAAAGGTTCACAGATAAATGGATGACTTTTCAAATAAACTTTTCACCTCGGTTTTCAAGTCTATGCATTGAGATGCAGAAATGCTTGCACGTGTTGGTTTCTATTTACAAGTTGTGCAGTAAATATTAATTTTGTTCCTTAATGAAAAGTGTACTATGCATCCGTCTGCTGGCTTTCATTGCATTTATATAGCGCTTGCATTTATATAGCGCTTCCCAACGATGATCTTTTCGCAGTTGAGTACGGCTTGGGTTCAGTAGCCCCTTGAAGTGTTGTGTGGTGATGATGAACATCACAGGAGCATCCTGATTTGTGTTATGTCGGAAAAAGGTTCACACACTGCGCTGGTAGTCTTGCTTTGAATGCTAGATAGTGACGACATATTTCTGCACTCCTTGCTTTAATGTCTTCTTACAGGATAACCATGCAGAGTGCGAAAGACTGGTCTCAATCCATCAGCAAAAATTACACACTCCTCACATTCACTCTTCTTTCTGAAACTTTTCTTTGGGTTTGGTAGTCCAGCCACAGTGTTGCCTTGTATGATACACACAATGCAACTTTTTGGCCCAGGCCGCTCCTCTGCACTATGGCCACAAACCGTGTATGTGTGTAGTGTCTATGGATGAGTATACATCTATATATCAAGATCCACATGTATGCATATAGTCAGTGGCGTAACAAAAGCCCCCACAGCCCCCATGGTGTGGGTGTGGGGCAAACTCTGGGGGCCTCCTCTGGCACTGGCACACGTCTGGCCTGAGAGCTTCCGGCAGGGTCCAGAGCGTGCACCCCCCCTGCATGTATTTTGTGGTGGTGGGGGCTCAAATTCGGTATGCCACTGTATATAGTGAGCTTGAGGTGAAAGTCAGTGAGCCTTTAGTATGTATGTCTCAATCGAGATGTTTTGAGGAGTCGCACAGCAGATCACCAAATAAACGCACTGAATGCCACTTTCCCTCATTTATTTGCATGTAATTATACCAGCTCCTATACAACGACTTGTGTCGTATTGCAGTTGTTGTCTGATTTAGCTGCATATAATTCTCCATGTATGATGATTAATAGACCACCTTCGTGATAGGCAGTGAGTAGCCCTTTGATTAATCTGCAGTGTGTTCTTGTTCTTAATGGATTAGCAGTATCATGATGGCATTGTTTCCAGTTATGATGGTGAGCAGATCAGCAGCACCGTGATGTATCTTTGCAGAGCTCTTCTGGTGCACCACCCACTGAGGTTTCTGATATATCTACATATAGGTGGTTCTAATAATGAGTAGTAATGCAGCATCATAAGCAATTAATCAAAGAGCATTTGTAAAGTGCAACACTATCACCCCCAGGGGTATCTGGGTGCTGTTGCTCCATTGAAGGGGCAGGTCTCGAGTTTCTTGTGAGTTGCTTTCTAGCCCTGCATAGGCATCAGTGGTTTGTGTGTGGCCTGAGTTCCAGTGATGAATAGCCCCACAGGTCCATGATGTAGAATTAACCGAGCTGAGAAATGAGAATGAGAGGTGCATTTAAAAGGGGGTTCACTCAGGAGCCATGTAATACCGCTGAGCACAGCTAACTTCTAGTGAGCAAGGAGTCTTTAAACATCCAATGTATTGGAATGATTGCATTGACGTCATCTGTGGAACACAGGCTTGAAAACTGTGTTGGGTATGCAGCCTTTCATTCTTATTAGCTCAGTAAAATGAATACCAATGAGTTGTGTAACCTGAACACCTGGTAATTGGAGAGATACATAAGGGCAACATTTTTCTATGCCATTTCTAACTGTACATCCTATGTTCTACATTATTATTTTTTATTTTGGGGTTGCAGATTTCTTGGTTTCACATCCAATTTTAGGAATGAAAAATCCACATACAGTTTGAGTACACAATTGTTGAGGAAGTGCTTAGGTTTAGGGGTGCCTCAGCACAGTGGGGAATAAGTACATGTCTATCTGACTTGAAAGGCTGCAGTGACATCTGGGTCATTTTCGGGAATGCAGGCTTCTGAGCCCCAGTTGCCAGGATTCTGCTTCAACAAAGTAATGCCGCAACTAGGGCCTTAGGAGCATGCGATTTTCTTAACAAAGATTACGCCATCATTTTTCTAGGCACTACTTTTGTGGGGGGAATAAGTTCAAGAAAAGAAAATAGTCGCTTTCCTTGCCCTGGTGTCCTACAAAAGGCCCAGCATAGTCGCTGCACATTCAGCATTAGATCAGAACATCCAATAACAGAGTTAAGTGCATCACTGTAACCTTGCACAACCAGGTGCTGGTCTGTAACCATATCCCCGTGTGAGCCACTGGGCTTTTAGGACTACTTGGGATTAACCAGATCAGTGGTGTGACCTTTGGTTTTCCAGCTGCGGGTTCTGGTGTAGTATCATGAATGATGATGTTGGTAACATTGAAGCAAAAGTTAATGGAAGCTCCCACTACGGTCAGACTACTTCTTAAGAATGCAGTGCTATAATATGCTTATTAGTGCCAAAGCTTCTCTGTTAAAGAAATACACCTTTTTACATTTTGAAGAGACTTTAACATATTTTCATTAAATAGAACGGATGCCCATCCTTGGGTTACCAGTGGTACATGAAGTAACAGAAGATGTTATAACACCCAGGCTAATGTGCTGCATATTTCCACTACACAACTTCACATCACACCACACAATTCCACACTAAACAATTCCAATACAACACATCTCTCCCTTGCACTTCCAACAACTCTGTCAACTCTCCCCACACACCCACTGTCCCCTCAACTCTACCTCACACTGCCACTACCCCTCTCAGCTTGCAATCCCACTGCCCCCTCTCATCCTTCCTTCACACTCCCTATCTCCACTCTATACTGCCTGCTCACACATGTTACCTTCCTGTACCTTATTGCGCTGTGCACTGCCCCACCTCTCGCTCCCCTGGATGCCCCTCCCACTCATCCCTCTCTCTCTCTCTCTCTCTATCCCGCTGTCTCTTGTAATCTCTCACACCTCTCTCTCACTCTCTCACACACTCTTCCCGCCTCTCTCATATTGGTTCAGGACAGTTTCATTATCATGCCTTTTCAAAATTTCCGTCTCTCAAACCCACGCTCTCCTCCTCTTCTTTGGGTGTCTTCCTCTTACACAGGCACCCTCTTTATGCTTCTATGGCCTGCTCTCCGCTCCTTTCTCTCTTTTTCACACACGATTTCTGCTCCCCTGTCTCAAGTTCATTCAGCACTTCCCGCACAAACTACCTATCCCTCGCTATCTTCCTTTCTATCACTTTTGTGCAGCTTTCACCCCTATACATTCACCATACCACATAATTCGACTCCACAAATATATTCCACACCACACAATTCCACCACTAACAATTGCAATACAACCCACATAATTCCACTCCACACCACATACATCCACTCCACTCCAAACCAAAATACATAGGTAAAAGAAATTGTCATTTACAAAGCCAATAGCTCTAACTCTCGCAGATTCTAGACCGACTGCATTGCAAATGCTTGCTATTTATTGAGTTAGTGTGTGTTTTTGTGTCAGTTCATTTTATGTTTTTTTCATTTTGTTCATGGTTTTTTGTGAGTTTTTAAACTTTTTTTTAATTTTCCCTTGACTTCTTTATTTGTATTTCATTTCCTTCCTTCTCTGCTTGCTTACTTCCTACCTTCCTTCCTTCCTTGCCCTGTTTTTCTTTTTTCCCCCCACCTAGCGCCATGTCAGAGCAGGGCGAACAGGAGAGCGGCGGTGCCAGGCTCCCCCAAACTCTGAGCTGCAGCAGCCACCTACCCTGTGGACGAGTGCACCACCAAGAGGTGGAGACCCAGACAATCTTTTGTGAGGTGGCAGCACTTTTTTTGTGCAGCGCCACCTCCTGGTTATGCTGGCAACAGGCAGCAGGCCTGGCAGTGGATACCTCCTGCGGGAGCGTCAGCTGCATTAGGGGAGGGTGTGCAGGGGGTTGCGCATGCCAGCCAAGTCCAGCGCACCTCCCAGCAGCTGACACACTGCTGGGCAGACAATCTTGACTGGGAGCAGGACCTGCTAGGCATGGAAAATGCAGGGCTTGGTCAGTATTAACTATTTGTTGTTTTTGTGTTCTACAATGCTAAAGAAAAATCACAATAGCATTCTACTCACACTCAGAGGTAAGTTACGTTTAGTTTATGCTAATAATATTATTTTGTATTCCAGTTTGAGCTAGGCAGGTGCTTGGCTCTACCTAATCTTACTCATCAGAGCTCGCTTTGGTTGATTATTTAGGAAGCCATCGCAAACTCCTCTGTCCTCCTGCGACCATGTTGAATCAGTGATAGCAGTGACCCAGCATTCTCTGTGACCTTCCTTTATGTAGTCCCAAGCAATTTCACATGATGTGCAGTACTAGTATGTATCTAGGCATTGCAAAAAAGGGAGACTGAGTTGGTCGATCAAGCGGGTTGAGAAATGAGAATAGAATCAAAGATCATTCATTGCAATGCATTAGTTCCAAATGTAGTTTTTGTTAAGAAAATTTAGAATAGGAATTTTAGGATAAATCTAAACTCAACGATAGTCAATGCTGGTACTATAGGTGATCTGATTCTGATAAGGACAAGGTTACTGCGTTTGCTTGTCCTAATAATTTTGTGGAGATTAACTATACGACTAATCTTTTTTTTAATCTTCTTTATTTCTTATGTCAGCACCCAAGGTCAAGAAGAAAGGCAGTGCAGAGGCGAGTCTGGGAAGAGCTGGGGAGGAGGCGCCAGCCACCAACGCCACTGATAAGGGCTCTGCTCAGCCCAGTAAGCCCTATTATTTCCCCACCTTTACCTCTGCCCACTATTATACTACTTTTTATTATGCTCCGTTTATTTTTTCTTTAATGCTTATTTTTTATTTTTTATACTGGCTCCTTTTTTTCGAAATCCCCCATCCAATTTTTGTTTCATTCCTGCATTATCTTTTTATTTTCTTATTTCATGGTATTTTTAGCCCTGCTCCGTTCGCAGTTTGCAGAGTTTTCCGGACTCCGCTCAGCACACAGAGTTCCCAAAAGCTCTGTTACACGGAGCTGAGTGTTTCTCCTCACTCATGTCCGTCAACGTCAAGTTGCTCAGCGCGAGCAAGGAAAATTCAGCTTTCAGTGAGATGTTTTCTTCCTTGCACTCGCCAAGTTCTAGTACTCTGTACTAGTCAGTAATTTTCTTCTGCTTTGTTGGTAATCTTTCCCTCTCCCCAATATATCTTGTGGTACTGTAAGACTAAGTAAAGGTTGTTGTTGCTCTACTGTGAAGATTGCAGGCCCAAGTAAGCTAGTATTATAAATAATATTCACCATGTATGTTTGTTGAGAAGGCTTTTTTTCTCTTGCTCATGCACTAACAGTTAACAAGAGAGTGGCCATGGTCATGGACCCCCATCCACCACCCCTCCAATGTTGTGCTGTGTAATTCATTTATACAGTATACCAGCAGTTTCCATGACAGTGCAGCATGGATGGAAAGTATGAGATCCTATTGCATTTGCCAACCAACACTCTATGCCTTTCATTGACCCTTATTAATCCACCTCTTCATTGCACTTTAATGACTCAGAGTCATCTTCATAGGCTACAACTATTTTCTAACATTGTGAACCAACATATTTCCAGAGTGATATTTTTGATAGAAAGAAATTAAGGGGAGGTGTATCTGGCATCTAAAAAATGTATGATGTTTTTTTTTAGGCACATAGAGTGCCTCTGGCTAAATATTTACTGCAGGAGGAGAAGGGGATTTGGTTGGAGGTGTAAGTCACATTGCTTGCTTATTGACAATTACTATTATACTCACAAGCTACATGGGCATTGTCGTGACTCGTGATCGTGAAACCCCCGCTCTACCAGCTAGAGCGGTGGTTGAGTTATGGCCTCTTCTATCTGCAACTCAGCAAAAGCTCACATAATGAATGGTACAAATGATGGCTTGTTGAAAACAGGTAAGAACGGGAGGTTAAAAGAAAGGATGGGCAAAATGGTATATGAGTGGAAGGATGCATAGATGGGTAAAAGGATGCATGGGTGGGTATTGGGTAAAAGGATAGATGAGTGAAAGGATGGTTGAAAGAAAGGGTGTATACTGAATGGACAGATAATGGACTGTAAGTTTTGGTGAAAGACTGGATGAGAGCATGTGAAGCTCAAATCATGGTGGCTATGGGTGAATATGGAAAAATGAAAGAATGAATGAATAATTTATTGGATGAACAAATAAGTAATCTCTTCTGGTGAGGGGCATGCTGCTCACCTACTTTGCTCACTTTGCTTTATGGTTATCAAAACTATGGTTCAAATTGGGGGGGTATTTTAATTTTTGTTCCAATCCCTTGACTCACTGTATTTGTTAAGCAAGGCAAATATGTATCCCACCCATTATCCTTCATCACCCTCCTCCCTGCCCATGGCATTTTGTCACCCATAACCGATGTGCAGTATGGTTCAATTTGTGACTACAGTGTTGGCTGTGCAATGTGCATCTTTTTCAGTTAATGCAGCATTTACAAAGTTTTCAATATATTGCAAACGAAACAGAAGAGGGCAGATTTACAAGTTCTGGAGCATCTCTGCAAATCAGCAGGGATGCGCCAGAAAAGATGCAACATGAAATTCCATCCCTGCGCCACCACAAATGCGTCGCATTTACAATGCGGCGCACCATGGCGCAAGGATAGGGCGATGCATGTCGCATCTGATGGTGGAAGGGCGGCGCATTGCTGGAGTCGTGTCGCAAGCGCGACGCAACTCCAGCAATGCTCGGGGGCACCCTATGCCTAACATGCTGCGTCACTCCTTACGCCTGCTTGAAGCAGGTGCAGGGTTTTGATGCAGTATGGACGGAAAAGTGACTCAGTGAAGTCTTGTAGATTTTACTGCGTCACTTTTACGATGCGTTCTGCGACAGAACGCCCACCCTGCACAGGAATGCCCACATGAAACCTAACGCAGGTTTCATGTGGCGCAGTGCTTTACAACGTGACGCATCTCCCTAGATACGTCACGTTGTAAATAAGGCGCAACGTGGTGCATGGTTTATGCCGCTGCTGCGTCACAGAAGTGACGCAACGGCGGTGTAAAAGTGTTGCAAGGGGCTTGTAAATCTGCCCCTCGGTGTGCTTGCTTTCACCCACTCAGTCACCTCTTAGTATTTCTCTCTTTTATTCTATTCTAAGGCCGTCCCAGCCTACCAACAAATGAAAAATCCATTCTTAGCATGGGCCAATTTTTTTATGGCCATATGAAGTGATTCCTAAATACATTTCATGTTTTCCCATAACAGAATTATTTTATGCCTGTTCAGATTTTTCCCTTTCGACTTTCGTCAACTACAGTGACTGAATAAGTCAAAGCATAGGCACATGAAAAATAGATGATCAGTGAAACCATTCTATTCTGCAGCAAAAGCTCTACCTACCCACCTAATTCCTCTACCTTATCCTACAGTAGAGTAAGTCAAGATTCCTTTCCTTACAGCCCAACTAAAGAAAGTGATGGAAATAATTTGTGGTGGTGGGTGAGGTCAGTGAGTAAATGGGACAAAGTGCCTGATTTGTTTTCAAGTTTGGAATATGGCATACTCTATGACAAAAATGCCAAATAGAATCTATATAACCCGTTCCTTTCCCTGTAGTGCAGTGCATCGTTTTCCATACCTTTAACTTACGGTAGACAGGATAATATTATCTGCATTATATACATGACAAGTGTGATGTAGTATCTTATTTATTTTTCATATGCCTCTTTGGTGTCAGGGTAGAAAGTGAAAAGCATTTGGAGCAGATCTGAGCCATTGAAATTAAAGATAGATAATTGTCAACTACAGCTGCCCCAGCTGTAGACAGTAGCAAAGTACCCGACGCCTTGGCTAGCATGCCTCCATTAATATAGCACTTGTACTCCATAGTACATAATGCCTTACTCATTAATGAGAGGTAATTTGTTTAGATTTTTCCACTCAAAGTGTCTGTTTAGTTACTAGAAAAGCCTATAAAAGAAAACAAGCATTGGCAAATCCAATAGGTCTCGCCTTTGGGACCTTATAAGTATTTAGTTATGCAGCACAATAACCTTTGGAGCAACAACATTAACTGTTGCATGGTTAAACACTTATAAGGTCCCAAAGGCGAGACCTATTGGCTATGCCAATGCTTGTTTTTTAAGAGATTCCAATCTTTTTCCTGGTTGCCATCAATGCATAACAAAAGGTATGCTGTCAACAGAAACCAAGCTGACCAGTTGTTCTGGTTATTCGAGCTCGCATCAAACACAGAATTACTGTATTACCACAGTATCAACATCTAAAGCAATCAAAA
Source organism: Triturus cristatus (assembly GCF_964204655.1). Classification (NCBI taxonomy): domain Eukaryota; kingdom Metazoa; phylum Chordata; class Amphibia; order Caudata; family Salamandridae; genus Triturus; species Triturus cristatus. The sequence goes on along the minus strand of NC_140586.1, from coordinate 348,073,037 downwards.
TAAACACGTCATTCAAATAAGTGCTCAGCGCGTAAAAGCCACACTTTGGTATGGGCTGCTCTTTGTACAATATTGTACCTTAATACACTATATTATTTCAGCTTTGCCGCTTATCCTGCTGACAGGCGAAAGGGTTAAATAACTAAAAAAAAATCCACGTCTGAGTGGAAGGAAGGGCATCCAGTCTCCACAAAGGTAAGTCAACAACCTACTCGCCCAGCAGCTCCTGGAAGCAGAGGCGTCAATAGCTCTCCCCCACACTCCTTCAAGGGTCTCCTCCGGGCAGGGCGAATTTTAAAAGGAGAGAGGATAGTCACGCAATGAATGCTGACCTTCAAAGCCACTTTAACTAGGACAGTGTTCAAATGAGCCTCTTTCTGATGGTTCAAACAAGAAAGAAGAGTGAAACCGCGCCAGTCTTCTGGAATCGTCGGTAAGTAGGGCGGTTTTTGTTTTGACTATGTGGGAATGGCAAGGAGTAAACAAGAAAGGAAAATGTCAGGAGAATTAAAAGGGAACAGTGGCGTTCATCGATGTCCCTCTTGCGCACAAGGTTGTTGTACATTTTTACATTCAAATGACAACCGAAGCAAGGCGGGGTTTCCGCCTGAGGAAATGCGATTTTCGATCTCGCTTGTATTCAGTTGTGTTCCACCACCATTTTGTGTTGCCCTCACTCAGGCAGCACAATGAACAAAGTTTTTCTGCTGATCTTACTGGGACGTGTCAAATAACCTTCTGCCTCTGTTTACGAGACTGATGTCAGGGACTGGCTGAGTCCACTAATCCTCGTCTGGTTTGACTAAACCCTGTCTCAACTGTCTGTCGGTTCACACCATTCTTTCCTGACTTTATCTTATCTTCTGGCCTTCGCTATTCTCTACTTGTATTCTTTCATTTCACAACTGTCCTCCAAAGCATACAAATATGTCCTGCCACCTGCAAGTTGAATTGTAGACACTACCACTGATTAACTTGTGGGGAGGGGTGACAAAAACAGTTGGAAGAGAGGTTTATTTGGGTTACTTGATATCTTGTTTTCAAACTTTTCTCATTGGTTATATCTTGTTTTCAAACTCTTCTCATTGGATAACTATGTATGCATTGGGAGTGTTCTTGGTGAATCTATGCGCTATAAAAGATTGTGCGCCACGGAGTAAAGTGGCAGTCTCCTAAGAACATACTGAGTGTACTTCTGGGACAACTGTACTTAGCTGCAGCTAATAAACCTGATCTTCTACGCTCAACAGAATGTCCTGTTTCTCTGTTCAACAAAGCAGGTGAACTCAGGAGATTAAGGCGTGCCCTGCGCCGCCAGGCCCATAAGGCCCTGGTTCTTCACGCCCGGGTTTAGGAGACGTTGGACTGAACTGCTTAATGTCGCTCAAATAAAAGAAAAATAGTCCCAGGTACGTTTTAAGTGTAACCAACGGCAAGATGTCCAACTTCATAGAAAGAGAGGTGGTTACTTCATACATGCTTGTACTCTGACTACTCTGATACTCCACACAAAGTGATATATGATATGTTAACATTGAATACGAGCAGTGGCTCACACAGTAGTATCTTGCAAACAACCCAACGACAATGACTAATTCAATAAAGAAAAGGACGCAACCTGTAATTTAAATGCTAATACGAGCCAGTCACCTTCCACTGTGTGTGCCAGTCAGCACGTTCACTTGTCGGTTGTGTTCTATGTACTGCACAACTGCTGTACACACAGGAAGTGAAAAAGTTTCACGCAAACACAGGAACACTGAAAAAAGATAGTATGTACTATGAAAGCAGAGTCGCGCTCTTGTGTTAAAGGACGGCCAAACTGTTTGGGTTTGGGACACAGCTGGATCCTGTTTCTGTCGAGGCTTATCTCTCGGGCATCGTCTCTCAAGAGGCAGGGATGTTGTGTACATTACGGCGACTCCGCCCTCCCGCTAAAAGGCACGGAATCCTTTCAGCCCGGCAGACTCAAGGCAGCCCAGGAGTTGCCGGCTTCCCTGAATAAATACCGCGCGGAGATAACACTGCTGCGCTCCAGGGGTCCTCGGCAACTGCGTCAGGGAGTGAGGGAGCAGCAAAACACAGGTACACGCGGTTCGGCGAACGAGCTCTCCCAGTGCATGCGCGCAAACAGGCAGTTCTGTTCAATAAGTATGGTTAGGTTAAGGTAAGCATAGCTAGTTTGCTTGTTTTTGTTTACAGAGCCAACACAGCCATGGTTGGTGCAATAATTGTTGAATCCAATTAGTAGCTAAAAAAAGCACTGAACGAATGACGCAACTGTGAAGAGGCAACAATGGGACATTTCAATCGACCGAATTGTAATCCTTAATCATTGGTTCATGAGCAAACACCGTTTTGTAAAAAAGAAAAAGACTTCAGATTTATGGCCATAATATGACACGTGAGCTCCAAGTTTTATAGTCAAAAACAGCACAGAGCCAGTACAAAACAAGCATTGGCCGCGCGGCCGTGAAAGTGATACGGCCGTGCAGCCGGCGAAAGTGATCGCGATCAAAGACAGATGGTGGCTTCACGCGTGCACGCTCGCGTGAACGCAAGTGCTAGGCCACCAAAAGCCTGTGGCAGCACTTTGAAAAACCCACACACTAAATTTCGCGCAGCGCATGCGCTGGCTCAGGAGACCTACAGAACGGCTCTGCTTTTGATCACTGTTATAATTGGAGATGAGAAAATCAAGGTTCAGCAAATAAAACTTTTTTACCCAAAAACTGGAATCCATCCCTTCCTACATACGGATGTACATGGATAACCAGTGAGCGTATTTATGTCAACTGAGATACACTGATGGACCTGGAGAATGAATGCCTTGTGGGGCGCTATTAGTGTCTTTGTATAATGTAATCGGTGCTCGAGTAAAGCGCACCAATACCTTCGGGTCGAGTTCGCGATATATTAAAACTGCAAAAAGAAAACAAGCATTTGCAATGCAATAGGTCTCGCATTGACGCAAGTTTGAGCTATTGGCATTGTAAATGGCAATGGCTTTTAGTTTTGTTTTTGTATTTATGTTTTAATAACGAAAACAAAAATAAAAGGCATTGTTATTTGAGTGAGTTGGAGGGGTGTCCAAAGGGCGTGAGGCTGTGGCAAAGAGGTGGGGGTGGGCGGGTGGTAGGGTTGGGGGGAGGTCTAGTGGCAGGGGCTTTCGCAGTCACTTAACACCTCTCTCTAAAAACCTATACAATTGTATAAATATACTGTGCGAAATGTCCTTTTAAATTGGACAACGTACCTTCGTGCAACGTCTGAAAAATTAAAGTATGCTAATGTGAGCAGATAAAGGCAACTGTCCGATTAAATTACTTGGATGTAATACAGTTGCATCCCTCACAATTCCTTTTTCAGGAAACAGGCGAGAAAGAAAAGAGCGGAAGTGAAAGCAGAGTGAGGCCAACAAAGGGAGGGGCAGGGCTCCTTAATGGAGCAGGGAGGGAATGGGGGGGCTCTTCTTAGTGCTTAGTGAGGTGTGTCAACAGCAGCTCTGTGTGTGGGGGAATGCAGTGTGTGCTCTAGTGAACTGAATCCAGGCACAGGGTTTGCATATTAACCGCGCCTGTGATTAGCAACAAAAGAAACAAGAAAAATACAATTTTAATACAGAGGAATACCGCAAACATTTTCATATTAAGCCAAATTAGTGGTGGGAATTAATGAAAGTGCTAGGGTTATCTTTTCCTTGAGGTTAGAAAAGCTATGTGTCGGGGCGTGGCTTGGACGCCGAACAAGATGGCTGCCTGATTCCGGAGCTCCGCTGCACCGGGACGGACTTCTCTTCCGTTTCTGCTTTTCTTCGGCTGTTCCTGTGGATTTCCTTCGGCTGCCGCCTACGGACCGTGGCGCGCCTCTGATGTGACCGCCAGATCCGACCTTCATGCGGTAATGCTCCGTTTTTCGCTTGGAACCGTAGGTGCCTCAGCGCGTCCGCCATTTTGAGGCTGGCGCGACGTTCACGCGCGGCCGATCTGTGTGAAATTCTCCTCACACGGAGAAGAGTCGATAGCGCCTGATGGCTCCTCCTATACCTGCCCGCTGCCTCTGAACATCTGCACCTCCTTTTTTTATCTATATTTTTGACAGCTGCTTCTGACTCTCCCTCATGTTAAGCTGCAGCTTTTCTCCCTCACCAGCCATTATTCCTGCCTCATGGGTGACTTTTGCTTCTCTGCCTCAAGCATGAATAAGCAGTTTTAGACTTTCCCACTTCAGTTAAAAAAATATATATCCTTCATGGGTCCTGGATGTCCACAGGTCATTTTTACTATTCTCTGATGGTCAGTTCATCGTTGGTTGGGACTGCCTTTGATACCTGGTGTGCTGCTGCCCCTCAGTAATTCTTTTAATATTTCCGCTGGTTTCCACACATTTTTATGGACCGTTATTGAGCGTTATCACACATAGTTGAACATTGTTGGCCCTTTTTGGAATCTTGTTATTTGTGGTACACGACTCTCCCCAGGGTCCTTTTCACTCTGTTTTCTGCACGCTTGGGTCTCTATGGGCAAGCTACGCAATCCAAAGTTCGTCTTTGTGCCCTCGAAGTCTTCTTCTACGCCCTCTTCCTCTTCTTCATCAACAGCGGATCAATCTTCACCTACAGATACAATGGCGACAGCGGCTTCCATTCGCCCTTCTCCACCATCATCAGCCCTAAACAAATCGTCTCCCTCTACTACTTCTTCTAAGCGCTTGAAACAGGACTCTCCTCCTCCTGATAAACCACCGTCTCCTATCTCTATGGAGCTGCTGCTGGAGGAGATTCGCGTTTTACGCCCGTTTGTGGAAGAGACCAATACAAAAATGCAACTTTTTGAGGCAAGATGGGCGACTATGGACAGCCGGGTATCCTCCATGGAGCAGCAGATTACAGATATTCACACTAACTCTCAACGCATTTCCTCGCTGGAAAAGTCTGTTCTCACACTTCAACAATATACTGAGGACTTGGAAAATAGAAACAGGAGGAATAACCTACGTATTTATGGTCTGCCGGAATCTTTGGAGGGAGACGACCCTGTTGCGTTTTTCTCTTCTTTTCTTTTGAAACTTTTGGACATCCCTACTACTACTTCTCTTAGTATCCAGAGAGCACATAGACTTGGCCCTCGTTCCTCAGCCTCAACTAAACCACGAGGAGTCATCATCCTATTTCTGAAGTTCACTGATCTCCTTCTGGTCCTTTCTGCAGCTTGATCCAAACGCCAACTCTCCTGGATGGGCCAGAGGGTGTTCCTCTCGCAAGATGTCTCTAATGCCACTGCTGCGAGAAGAAAGGAATTTTTGAGTCTTCGACCTTCTCTACGTTCTCTGGGTGCTAGGTATGGTTTATTCCATCCCTGCCTCTTCAAGGTGACCCATCAGAATCAGACCTGGACTTTTCATGATCCTGCCAAACTCAAAAATTTCATTCATATTCAAACTAATGCTGGCATGGATACCTCCAACTCTGCTAATGGTTGACTATTTTAACCTCTTTTCTTCTCTTGCAGGTTTTTTCGGTTAATGTTCTTGTGTGGGCTTTCCTTTGTCACTTTTATCGTTGTTCTTTATTAGTTGCTGGATTGTGTTTCTTTTCATATGTATATTTTCTGCTTTTATATTGTTGTTTTTAGTCTAATTGTCTGCATTATCTTCTTCCTTCCCTAGATTGGCTGGTGTATTACTCCCCATCCCATGTGGTTCGTTTTTTTCTTTCCCCGTCCTGGTGCAGTTGGCTCTCCTGGCTTTGGGTGGTCATTCTTGTCGAATCCTTCCATAACCCCAATATCTCCTTTTTTTTCCCTCTCAGGTATGTCTCTTTCAGTCATCCTTTTTGGATATGTACTGTCTCTTCTTACACTTCCCTCTTCCTGTCCTTCCTCTTCTTCCCCTTCTTTTTCGCTTCCCCTGTTATTTATTTCTATCTTTCCTCTGCCTGCTCTATTATTACATCTTTTTTCTTATTCCCTTTTAACTGCACCTTTCATTCTTTTCTTTCCTTCTTTTTTTTTTTTTTCATAGGTATCTATTGGCATCTTTTTCTTATTTCCTGTTACTGTGGCTTTCTTTCTATGTTCATAATTTACTGTTTTTGCCTTCAAAGTTATTTCATGGAATGTAAAAGGTTTTATTAACCCGATTAAGAGACAGAGAGTCCTTTCCCACCTAGCTTCTTATAACCCCGATTTAGTACTTCTACAAGAAACTCATCTTACTGAAGCGGAATCGCTTAAGTTGAAAAGAAGCTGGGTGGGCACGGTTTTATTCTCTCCCTTTTCTAATAAAAAGAATGGTGTTGCTATTTTATGTCATAAAAAGTTAAAATGTAAAGTTGTCTCCCAAGATACTGACACTGATGGTCGATGGGTATTAGCTAAGTTGTTAATCAATTCTGTATCTCTAACTGTTCTTAATGTTTATGGCCCTACTCACCCTGATTGTAATTTTTGGCCTGTAATTACCTCGAAATGTTTTCAGCATAGAGATACCATGTTTATTTTAGGAGGTGACTGCAACCAGATTGTTGATCCGTTTCTTGACCGCAAATCTTCTGTCCGTTTTAATCCTCACAAATCACACAAACAATTTCTCGACACCATTTCACAGTCACATCTCATTGATTCATGGAGACTTTCACATCCTGACACCCTTGATTACTCCTTTTTCTCGCCTCCTCATGCCTCCCTCTCCCGCCTTGATTATATCTTTCTTTCGCAACCCCTTTCTCAGAACCGCTTATCCTCTTCTATCGAACCCATAGTTATTTCTGACCATGCCCCTATTGTCACGACCCTCGATCTTCTTCCTGCACCTCCTAAGCCTTCCCGCTGGCGATTTAATAATTCTCTCCTCACAGATCCTCTTTTCTCTTCCTCTTTTCTTTCCTTTGCTAAGGAATTCTTCCTACTTAACTCTGACCCCTCTTTGGCTCCTCATGTTATTTGGGATTCTTTTAAAGCGACTGCACGGGGCTTTGTTATTGATTTTGTTTCTAAAAAGAAGAAACACTTTCTTAATAAACAGAAAGGCTTGTTGGCTCATATTAAATCTTTAGAGCATAAATTCTATACTTCCTCTAACAATTCTGTTTTGCCAGACCTTATACGTGCTAAAATGGATTTTAATAAATCCACTACTGACAATGCCTCTTCAGTTTTGCTTCGGAGTAGTGCTCGTTACTATGGGGGTCGCAATAAATCAGGTAAGCTTCTAGCTAACTATCTTAAAACCCGCAAAGAGCGTACCTCTATAGACTCCATATACTCTTCGGATAACCTACTTCTTCATAAAGAACAGGATATTCTTACCCAATTCCAACTTTTTTATCAGTCCCTTTATACGCCTGAGTCTCCTCCTTCCCCTTCACTTCTTCAATCCTATTTTGAAAAACTCCCTGCCCCCTCCACCTCCCATCTTAATTTCCCTGATCTTGAGCATGACCTTTCTCTCACTGAACTGGATAGTGCTTTAAGGACTCTCACTAAAGGCAAAGCACCGGGCCCCGATGGCTTCTCTGTTGAATTTTACATGCATTTCTCTGACCTTTTTCTCCCTAAACTTCTATCACTTTTTCAATCCTTCTTTCTCTCCGGCTCGGCGGCTGGCACTTTTCATGAGGCCACGATCTGCCTTATCCCCAAGGAAGGTCGTGATCCTCAACTATGTAAAAACTACCGTCCGATATCTTTAGTCAACGTAGACTATAAATTATTTGCCAAACTCCTTGCCCTGCGTTTGGACCCTCTTATGCCCCATCTTATTGGGAAGGAACAGTGTGGTTTTGTTAAAGGTAGACTCACTTCGGACAATTCTCGCCTCTTCCTCAACGTTTTAAATAAAGTCGCGTCTCTTTCCATTCCTCTTGCTGCTATTTCTGTTGATGCTGAGAAAGCTTTCGACAGAGTGAATTGGTCCTTTTTGTTTGCTGCTTTGCGCTGGCATGGCTTTGGTCCTAAATTTATTTCCCTTATCTTCTTACTTTATTCGGCCCCTAAGGCATCTGTTCTTGTCAACGGCCATCTATCGTCGTATTTCCCTCTCCAACGTGGTGTCCGTCAAGGTTGTCCTTTATCCCCGCTTCTTTTTGTTCTTGCCCTTGAGCCATTTTTGACGTCTATTCGGAATAATGTATCTATTTCTGGTTTTCTGTATGGCAAGACGCATCTGAAACTCTCTGCATATGCTGATGACATTCTTTTATTTATCTCTGCCCCTGAACAATCTATCCCAGCTCTACTATCTGAGTTTACCTCCTTCTCACAAGTCTCTGGATATAAGATCAACTCTGATAAAACTGAGATTCTTCCTCTTACAAAATTTTGTTTCCCCCATCAGTTTTCTTCTACTGGCTTTGCATGGAATTCCTCTAAAATTAAATATATCGGAATATGGTTCTCTAATTCCATCGCCACATCCATTCAATTGAATATGTCTATAGTTCTTTCCCGTATTGATAAATTATTATCCTCTTGGAACCCTCTTTATCTTTCATGGTGGGGTCGGCTTGACTCGATTAAGATGATGATATCTCCTATTCTCATACACACTTTATCCATGCTCCCTGTACACATTCCGGATGTCCATTTTAAGCGCGTTGATTCCTGTCTTTCTAAATTTCTGTGGAAGAATAAAAGGCCCAGGATTGCTTTAGCCATTCTTCGTAAACCTAAACCGAACGGTGGAGTCAATTTCCCGGATTTCCGTCTCTATCATAAGGCTTTCTCTTTACGTCAGGCCTCTAGATGGCTTATCTCACAACCTTCTCCTTTTGACCCTCTTTGGCTTTCTATTGAGCGCTCACTACTCTCTCCGTTTTCTCTTCTTGAAACCATACATTTCTCTGTTAAAAATCCATCTACTTCTCTTCCTTTATTCAGATATACCTCCTCCCTTCTACATTCTCTAGTCTGTTCTATTCCTATCACTCGTGAATCCTTTTTAGAATCCCCTATTTGGTATAATTCACTTATCCTCCTAAATAATAGGCCTATTTATTCGTCTTCTTGGAGATCAAAGGGTCTCGTATGGGTTAAACAGCTCTTTGATGGGTTTCTTCCATGCTCCTTCCCTAGTTTTCGTCTTTTATTTCACTGTCCTCAATCTTTCTTGCACAAATTCACTGTTCTCATGACTCTCATTCTCGACGTTTACTATTCCCTCCCTCCATCATCATCTCCTATCTCCCAGCCTCCTCTCCTTCAAATCTTGCTCAATCTTCCCAAAGCCTCTCTTATTTATAAATCTTTCTCGTCCCCTCCTCTGAGCCGTTCTAAATCTAAGCTGGAATGTGCTTGGGAGTTAGATCTAGGTTGTGACTGATCGACTGCTCTTTGGGATAAAATTTGGTCCAGATCTTTGAAAACGTCTCGCTCTGCTTCCCTGACTCAGTCTTTGTTTTTTCTTTACCACAGATTATATCTTTCCCCGGGTTCTATTTCTCGTTTCTCTCCCTCTCATGGTTCTAATTGTTGGACCTGTGGTTCCTCTGATGCTGACCTTCTTCACCTTCTCTTTCTCTGCCCTCCTGTTGTTACTCTGTGGGGTGAGGTTTAGTCTTATGTTTCTCGACTATTTTCCATCTCTATCCCCCACTCTATTCCTCTTCTTTTCTTAGGCAGCCTCTCTGATTCCTTAGGTATCCCCTCAGACTGCTCTGGTCTATTAGACCTTATGCTTGCCCTGGCATTCCAACACATAGCCTTTAACTGGAAATCTCTCACCAATCTATCCATAAAATGCTGGTGGAACTCCCTTTGTCACCATCACAGGCTTGATGTACGATTTGCTGCCTCCTCCACTCCCTCTCTTAATAGAGACTTGTTCTGGTTGCCTCTCACAACATACCTTGATCGCATGGCTTCGAGGCGTACTTCACATTTTTCTTCTGAGAATTTCAAACCTCCATGAATGATTGTTTCTGCTCTGTCCTCCCTATCATATCTCCCATATTGTTTATCTTTTCCTATACTCAACTGATAATCGCTTTTTGACTTTCTTATCTGCTTGTTCTATTTGCCATGCTTGCTTCCTACTTCCTTCATATTGTTTCCCTTTCCTCTTTTCTTCTGTTCTCCTTCTTCCCCTTTTCTTTTTCTTTTCTTTCTTTCTTTCTTTCTTCTGTCCCTCCCGTCTCATCTATAAAATCTTATAAAATGCTTTTTGTTTATTTACTAGATAATATTGGCCTACTGTACCCTTAATTCATCATCGTTAATATCATATATATTGGTCAGTATCTCTTTATGTTTTCAAAATTATCTCAATAAAGCATTTCAAACTGAAAAAAGAAAAGCTATGTGTCCTTTAACTAAGAAGGAATGTTGAGCATGACAACCCCTCGTCTTTGCTTGAGGTGTTAATTGGCCCAGGAGAGCCCCCAGAGTCTCCTTTGAAGCAGAGGGCTGAGGAATGTCAGCATTTTCCAGCCCCTTTAATAAAAGCGAGGGGGGGGCATTCTGAGCTGAGTTACAGGAGGTGGTAGCCATAAGGTTGTTTTCTGTGAATGGTCATCTAAAAGTACCCCAAAAATCTGTTTTAGCTGCCCTTGCTTTTCACGAAAGGAGGGATTGGCAAATAAAACTCGAGAAAAACTAAATGAAAGGGTCACTTTAATTATTTGTGGCTGTCGCGTTTTAGATGAGGAAGAACACAGCTGTATTTGTTTCCTGCTTCCCCTTCTGGAACCTACATGGTTTAATTGTTGAGGGCACTGAAATCCAATTTACATACAGATAAGAGAAGCACTTTCCTTACCAACAGTGCTATGAAATAAATAGATAAATGAAAGTGGCATTGTGTAATGTAATCCGGTACTCGTGCAAACTGCTCCAACGCCGTGGAACTGATTTTGCACTATATAAAAATAATTGTGAAATGGTGGGCGGGGGGATGGGTGTGTTGGACCAATGACTTGTTACAGGAAAGGAGGGTTTGGCCAATGAAATCGGAGGAACATTACAATAGGCTGACTTCAATGAGTAGTTGTGGCTGTTGCATTTCAGCTGAGTTAGAACTAAGCTGTATTTTAAAATGTATAAATAAATTAAACTGACCTGGTGTATTGTAATTCGGTACACATGTAAAGTATACCCTTGGGGTGATTTTGCGCCGCTACATTAAGAAGAATTTCGAGCTGAGTGAGATAGCGAATGGGAAAGAAGGAAACGGTCTGCAAAACTGTGCACTCTTATGGAGTGTTATACTAGAAAATAAGGAACAAGTGATTAAAAACAGCAGCTGAAGTTCACGTGTGGGGGTAGAGGCAGTGTGAGATTGACAGAAATGCACAACCAAGTTGATTCACACTGTTACATCATAGACAACCAAGGGTAACGTCTAGTGAGACAAACTGTGTTGCTTCAGAAATATCAGTTTGCGCACAACAGAGTTGGAGCCGCATAGCCCTTTCAGCAAAACTAGCTCCTAAAAAAGCACAAGAAGCCTTTACCTCGTTATGATTAAATACACAGAATAAAAATATTCAGAAAAAAAATACGATTAAAAATAAGTTGAAATAATTCTGAAAAGGCTTTAACATTAAACTGCCATCCGTGCGGCACGGATCATTTCTGTTGAAAAGGGGAAGAGGGGCCTGGAGCAGGGGTAGATGACAGCAACGATCGCAAAACGCACCAATTTCGTGTGTGGGGGAAACATGCCATCAGTTCAGCGCATACACTGAGATATGCAGAACGCAAGGCTAAACGTTAAATAACGTGTGTGGGGAGAAAATGAAAATGGTGTCAGCTGAGCACATTTAGAACGAACACAGCACAAGTAAATCCCTACCAGCTGGGGCGGTGGCCGACCATTGCCCTCGGGGATGGCCATGGGGAGATTCAATCAGTACAAGCGCTAAAACACAAGCGCAGCCCCCCGGCTGTGAAAGTTAACTATTAACTGAGAGGCGGAGCAGGAGGTGAGCCGTCGAATGGTGCGCGCGCCTTGTGCTGCATAGCCCTTTCAGCAAAACTAGCTCCTAACAAGCATTGGCCGCACGCGCGCCTCGCGCTTTAAGTTTAAAAAAAAAGAAAAACAAGCCTGGCGGAGCGTGGCGCGCGCGCGCGCTTGGGGGCGGGGGAGCGGACCCTTTGAAGTGCTCCCAAAATGCGGATTGCATGGCGGCACGATGCGTGTGATTGTGCGCGTGCTAGCCATGCAATCCGCTTTTTGGGAGCGCTTTTGAAACCCGTATTCTATAGTCTCGCTTTGCAATCGCTTACGCGATAGCAAGGCGAGATCTAAAAAAGAAAATCACAGTTTTTTTATTTGGTGTTATTCTGCCTTAATTATTTTCTGCCAGACAGCCAGTGTTCTTTGTGTGAAGCATGTGTGGGTAAAAAATAAAATTGGCCCTATGACTCTCCTAATCATAATCACATAAAATTCCAGTGGCCCTAGGGGACCAGCAATGTACTGCTACTGTGCCACCCACTGCTTACTTTCAAACAATAGTTTGCATGGAGCATTGTTTACAATTTGTCTTTTTCCTTTTGTTTTTCTCAATATAGCTACTCCTGCTAGTCCACGAGCAGCACCACTAGACAGGAGATAGCAGCCTGGCTGCAGTGGCAGGGGCTGGAGACCATCCAGTCCAAATACCAGTGGCTGGTGGCTCTTGAGACTCAAGAGGCGGAAGTAGCTGCATCTTACCTGGGCCCCAGTCAGCAAGCCAGCCCCAGCCTCCCAGCCATTTCATTGAAAGTATAGAGCAGAACCTGGACCAGCTCCAGACCCATATGGACAATGCCCTCTTATAAGCCCTTTTAAAAAAGATTATAGTGGGAGGGACTTGTGGGTGGCCTATATTCCAGCTTTCCTGTTTTCAGTTTCTATTTTTGGTAAATTCTGGTGTTTTTTTTAGTGTTTTCAAGTGATTTCAATACCTTAAATAGTGCTTATCAGTGGTTACACATTTTTGTGCCATTAATTTTTGTGCCATTAAATAAAAACTACATAAACAGTGTTTTTCTGGTGTTTATGGAAAGTTTTGCTTTTATTATTGCTTGCTTTCTGCACTGATAGCGCATGGTATATAGACAGTGTACTTATAGTGTATATGAGGTCCAAATACATGTTTGCAAATTAATTATTATAGTACACCATACAATACGTCTTCAATAAGTCTTTGGTCATGTACGCTCGCTCTTTCCTTCCCATGTAAACTTTTTTCTGTGAACATTGGCACTTGAGACGGGCAACACCAAGCCAGCCAGTACACAATTTGCTAACTCTGGCCATTGACATAGCTTTCCATGCCAATACTGGTGCACTTGAAGATTGCGATTCTCAGGGCAGATTCTGCAACATTTGTGTTGAACTAGATGCTTATGCCCTCAGAGGTATTGAAGCGGTTAGAAATGAAGGAGCACTTTTGAAACTACGGAGGAAATTCCCCTTTATGGATGGAAGAGATCTAGAACTTGTACAGAGTACCACAGTGAGGTTTCATTGACTTCAAATGCCACAGTTGGTGAAGGGGCATTTCTATGCATTATTGCAAGCCATTTCTCATACATTGTTAAATAAAAGTTCCTGAATTGCTCGTCAACATAGCTTTGCTTACAAAGTGGCAAGCACTCTAACATGGAACATTTTGCAGTGCCAAAGTCACTAAAGGTGTCACCCAGCCTACTCTCAAGGAGATGTTTCACATCTACACAAATTATGCTGAACACTTGGCAGACAAGGGTGTTTTCACACTCTAGTTTTTTTTATTATGTCTGCATCAACAGTTATGTTTTCGGGTAAAAATCTAAGAATGCAGTAGAGTGTACTTTTTTCACATCACTATCAATATGTGACCAAAGATCCTCACATTTCTTGCCTTTGGCATCATCACTCCGCAAAACCTCTGCAAACGGTTGCCACATGGATAATATATCATTCATAGCCCCTTGGCCTGAGAACCATCATCTAAGTGACACAGTTGGGATGACTCTTTGATGCCACACAAAGCACAAAATAAGAAATATTTGCGTTTTAGTTCCTGTGCATAACAAAACACTGCACCAGAATGGACTAAAAAGTCAATAGCATTCTTTATTAACACTGAAGATTGTAAACTGCTTTCAGCATACCATCTAACAAGTGGCAAGGATCTCTTACAGGGAAGAACTTCAGCTCAGGTATCGATTTTGACATGTCATCACACAACATTTTCAAATACATAGCTGAATCACTGCAAATACAAACAATATCACTCAAATCTTTGTTGAACTTGAAAAGAACCTTTTTGCGGATCATTCCAAGTGACACTGCGTTCCATGTTTTCCAAAAGTTTGGTGCCATGTTTTCACCACTATCCCAGATGCTTGGTGATAGCACTCTTTTCACATACACTTGTCACTATACCTTGCATTGAATGTTTAAAGCCTGAGGTGTTGGCAATTCACCGACTATCAATACTGACTCACTAGAAGATGGGGGCTGATGTATCAAGGATTTTTAAGCATTCTCTGTGGGTAAATATGATGACATATATCGGGAATGATTCCCAGCCTTATTACCTATCGGTGAAAGAATCAAACGCAGCCACAATATCAAATATGATTTTGATATTTCCTGATTCTCTACAGTTTATAAAATAATTAAACAAGACCTGAAACATGCTTCTAAACCCTGCATCTTTAGACCAAAGACCACAGAACTGAAAAAAACAAAAGGAAGAAGAAACACTGTTTTAGTGGCATATCTAAACAACCAAACTCAAGCAGAATAATGTTAGCCCAGTCTTTCTTGCTGCTAGCTTGTATAACAAAGTTACATTGTATTGTCCCCTTCAGGAAGAAAAAATAACTCTTTCACTCTCTTTTTTACTTCTTTGAATGGCATTTAGTTTGTGGTTGTGCAGGTGTTTTTTCAGTGTTTATATGTTTTCACTGGTGATGCCTATTTCTCTTTCAGTGGGGGTTTATTGGTTATTATAGATTTGAACCTAAAACTGGACAGCCTACCTTTATTGCTGACAGCAACCTAGATGAATGATTACTTATCTGCAGTAGACGTTAGTTGCTTACATAGTTCACTTCACTCCATAGTTCTCTTACCTGAATATCGATGAATCAATAACAGGGATGGCATCGCAACTTTACAAACAAAGTCCCACTCCAACCCAGGTGAGCTCCAACTGTAGCATTAATCGGACGGATTATCCATTGCAGGCAAGTAAATTGAAATAAAAACCCTGAGTTAGTGGGTTATATATTATATCATAGCTTTATAATACATTGAGGCCAGACTACTACATGACACAACATGACACAACAAAGAATACCTAATAGTTATAGTGTAACAGAAAATAGCAGTAGTAACTTCTACTGAGCAATGAGGATCTAGTATGTAATTAAAACTAAAGTTACAAAATCATCGAGTCATGAAAAGTGAACTCAAAGTCTAGAGGGGACTAGGTTAAGCGTTTGCGCAACAAAAGGCCTGAATGATGATGCTGAGGCATGATGTTCTTCTATATCTAAAATATATATCACTTTTATGCGTGGGTGGCTATCTGTGGAAAGTGTGAGTTATTGCTTGGGTAATAGAAGATCCTGCAGTGAGTTGGTGTTGCTTTCACCACATCTGCCCCACCAAGTATGTGATCTATTTGTGAATTTATGGTGTAAATTAAGTCACACCTCAATAATTCACACAGCCCAGGGCAAGAGGGTTAGGAGATTGATAAATGGATGGGAAAGGGGATTTGGGGAAAGGTGTGACAAAGACAAACGCTACAGAAGGACAATATTCATCGGGGTGATGAGCAGCACATTATCATCAATCTGATGTGGAAAGAAACGAAGGAATGTGCATGACATAGTACAGTTAAATACACTGAAATCCGTCCTTCTGCCCCAGAAACTCAATTTATCTGATATCTAAATGCCCTGCCTTCTTGGTTTGAAAAAATCAAATTATGAAGGAGTGAACCCACCCATTTCTAAGCTATTATTGTTCAAAGAAAAATTATACTGTATTGCAAAATTGGGTGGTGCATCTGCATTCTCCTCACGATTGTCTGTCACTCTTGGGTCCCTGCCTGGACCAGTGCAGTAGGTAAACAGGAGTGTTGAGCTCAGCTTTTGCCTGTCATTCGTGCAGGATACGAGAAGGCCTGTGGATTATAAAACAGAAACTGTATTGTAGAGTTAAGGAAAAGGACCGAAGGAAGATAAGGTTCAAGAGGAGTGCACCAAGAAGACTCAGAGGCCCAGCAAATAACAAGACAACTCAGAGTTTCACTTTTGCCATCAGTGCAACACACACATACTCAGCAGCATTTCCTTAATCAACGTACCTCGCTCCTTTCCATATAGCTGAGTACTGGGCTTCAGAGTTATGATTTCCCTTTGATGCCGATAACTACCTTCTCATAGCTGTTGATGAAGTAGTCCCTCCCTGACTGCTTCCATCATCCTTCTGACTCCGAGTAACTCCGTCCCAGTCCTGACCTGAGGAAGAAAGATGTGCAGTGCACTGCTGTTATAGAACAAGTGGAGAAACAGAATTAGAGTATTTTGTATATGTTTGTGTTTGTTAACTTCAGTGACTGGTCTGGTTTCTGAAGAACCAGAAAAAAGGAGTAGACCTTGCAGGTAAATCTCGCTAAGTATGAAGGGCCAATCACCTTCAGGAAAAATAATTAGGCCTGGGCAAAAATTTCGTTCCGTTTGCGGAAATTGCGATAATTTGACATTTTTGCGTTCCGCGGAGAGCGCGAAAATGTCAAAAATTCCGGTTTCCGCAGCTTGGCGATAATTTGTTTCTTGCTCGCGCTGTAAAATAATACATTCTCGCGCGCGCGCGATCGCCTTACCTGAATCCCTGCGTTCGCCGACAAGTTTTCTTGATCCGGTCGCGTTCTCCATGAGATGTTGTATTGTTTTTAGCCATTTGCGCTGTCTCGCGACAGTTCGCGCCCACAGTGACGTCATGCGTCGCGCGATCACATCTTTCTTCTCGCGATCATGCACCGCGAGAACAACTCAAAACAAGATGGCCGCGCCCGCAAGCAACCACATGGGTAAGTTGGCGACCCGCAACCATGCAGAAAATCTCGCGAACATGCCGGAAAAAAACTTCCGCATCTTCGCGATATTTCTGCTTGTTTGCGATAATTTTAAACATTCTCGCGATAATTTGCGAAGGTTAATTCCGCAAATTCCGCCCACCCCTAAAAATAATCACTCATCAGGCCCCAAACATTACAAATCATCGAAATCAAGTTTACAAATTAGTTGAACACCCCCTCACTGTCTGCCACCACATGAATCATGAATCATCACTCACAATCACTCAATATTATACCACTCATTGGTGCAACAGTTTCCTGTTCCAATCCAAGCATTGTGGTAGGTACACAATTGTATCTCTAGTTTGATGGAAGCAATACAATGGAATTTGACAGTCTTGTAAATAAAATGATCTTCTGTAGCAGCCCTTCTAGGTGAAAAAAGTAGGATACGAGTTGACCATATAGGTACATTTTCACCTTTTGGAAAAATGATCACCAATCAGGCACGAAACAGTGCAATTAATCAAAATCAAGTTTAATATTAATTGCACACCCTCCCTCAGTGTCTGCCACCACACAAATCATTACTCACTCATTGTTACGATAGTTGTAGTTACCTCTTCCAATTCAGGCATGGGTAGGTTAGGTAGTAGGTACACAATTATGTCTTTGACGCACGCAACACATTAGAATGTGGTATTGGCACTCTTGTAAATCAACAATCTTCTTGGGCAGCCCAGCTAAGTGATTAAAAAAAGAATAGGCATGTGAGGGAGGCAGGCATTGTCTCCAATGCCATGAAGGTATTGTGGAGGCTTCTTCACTGCACACTGGTACAACTGCAATCTGGCCATCTGGCAATCTGGTGGGGCAGTATAAATCTGACACAAACATAATGTTCCACTAGGTACTTTTACTTTTGCAGAGAAAGAAGTTCAACAAGAAATAAATAAAAAGGTTCTGTGGTGGCACTGACATACTCCGCAATGATGAGTTTACCCTCACCCAGAAGTTGGTAAGCTAACACACTTGATTCTGAACAATCCTTCTCCTCCTCTGTTGTTACAGGAATGGTGTAATTGTGTGGTATGAAATATTGGTTCACTTTGATCATGGTTAATCTCCCCACATTTTGAGGTGGGACACTGGTCCTTCTCACTGCAACAACTGTGCCAGCTGAACTGAAGACATGCTCAGCAGACAAACTGGCTACAGGAAAGGCCAAATACTTTATTGCCAGCCTGCTTAACTCCGGCATTGACAGATCTTCCCATACTAATAAATCAATGGGTTATGATCCACATAGACCTCTTTTGGATCATCCAGAAACTCCGGGAACATCCTCTGAATGGTCGCTTGGCTGCCACTTGCTCTACCTCTTTTGCCATCACCTCTTTACTGGTCATAAGCCCTGCCATTTGATACTAATCCAATGTAGAGGTTGGGTCCAATTCTTCTGTTGCTGTTGTTGTTGGTGTTCTGGTTGCTGACGTTGGCTCCTGTGAGACAAGACTGCTCTCTCTGGAAGTGGAAAACGGCACCCCAGAACTGCAGAGTGGGACTCTGAGTTCCAGCCATTCTTCTTCCAGCACTTCAGCTTGCTCAATAATCCACCTCTTGCATTTCCAAACAACCCCTTCAGAGAAAGAAATTAAAGTGGGCACAATTTTTCTGTTGCGTGGATCAAACAGTGTGGTACAGGTGTACTGTTTGGACAAGATGATGTCATTATGGAGCCTTTCATTTCAAGCCAAGGGAAAGATTAAGCTCTAAACCAAAGCATTCATTTTTGTGTTTCCGTTCACACCTGCAAACCTTTCAGACACCTTCTTTAACTGGTCCTGTAGCAGATGCAAAAACTGGATAAATTGGCCCATCTTACTGTTCTCCTAGTTAACTTCCTGTGTGAAAACCTCAAAAGGGAGAAGCATCTGTGGCAGGCATTTCACTGGGCCCCATTTGTCCGCATCCATGGTCATAGGTTTCCCAATTGCTCAAAGATCAAAATAACTTTATTCGGTTTATAAAACAACCATAAAAGCATAAAAAGCATAAAAACAGATAAAATGCGTCCATATTTGATGAATGTTAAAAAATAAAGCCACGCACAATAAAATTCAGAATAAATCCCTGCGAAATAAAGTGCACAGTACCCTACATTTAAAACAGCAACCCATAAGATATCTTACAGCATCATGTCATTTAAATACGGTCCCATAGTGCCACATGAGTGGACTGCAGCTCATGCAAAATAAGTTACAACAATACAAGTTTCTTCATCTAAAAGACATCCTCTCCTCTGTGAATGAAATAGTCATTAGTCTGTTTGATTGCTCAAACAGATGTTGCAACATGTAATAGGTCGAGTTCCAACGTGTTGGCACCTCCTATATCAGAACTTTAACCGGTACTCTATTAGCATGCTGTAAAATTCCACTGCTGCTTCAAGGCATTAAAAGAATGGCTGAAATGAGTGCAGATTCTTCTGCAGGTTGTCAGTATGTTGCTGACTTTGTCTTCTTTTTTGAGAAAGTCTTGCACCACTAGGTTGATGCAATGTGCCAAACACAGGATCCTGAAATAACCAGCATCAGCCATGGCTTTGACTATGTTATTGCCATTGTCCGTGGTGACAAATTCAGTTCTGAGACCTCTGGTTCGCAGCCATTCAAGCACCTTGTTGTTAAATTTATATAAGATGTTTGCAGCTGTATGTGAGTATCCATGGCGAACATGGCTATTGTTTCATGCTGCTGAAAGCTCTCAAAACTTTCTGTAAGGCCAAGAAGACCTGCAGATAGCCTTTATTTTAGCCCAGCAAAAGAAATCCAGTGTGCAGTAATGCACACGTAATCAGTCACCTGACAATTGGACCATCATTCTGTCGTCAGGTGGATAGTGTGAACAACACTTTGCTGCAAAGCTTGTCCAACCATTGTAGCACATTGTGATGCAGTGCTGGAACAGCAACTCTGGCAAAATAGCTCCATCTTGGAACCTTCCATTTCGGGCAGGTGGCTGCCACAAATTCTAAGAATCCCACTCCTCCCCCCAAAAAAGGGAGGAGATCCAGCGCTAACATGTATGCCAGCTCCCCATTATAGCAACATGCCGCTAGGTGGTTGGGGTCGTAGGGCCCCTCTTGCCTAAACATGCCCATAATAGTATGCTGTATTTTCTGGGACACTGACGTAGGTGACTTTTGAGAAGTAGGTGGTGGTAGACTCAGTACGCATTGTGGTGGGGCAGTCACTGTGTGCCGTGGTGTCTCCATCTGACTCTGAGACTTCTTGTGCCATTGTGAAGTCACTGAGTTGGGTAATTCTGCTGGCGCACTGATGGGAACAGGGCTGCTTTGTGTGAGGATGTCACATTCTTCTTCCTCCTCATCATCTCCCACTGTGTTTGGACTTGTAGCTGATGTTCCTCGGCTCTCTTCACCTTCACCACCACAATCACATTCAGCAATTGTTTTGAGGTGCTCCTTCCACCAGATTGCGTGATGTTTTTTCATGTAGGTTATTTGGCCTCCAGTACCATAATGTGAACCAGGATTATTTTGACGATCATTTGTGTGGCAAATGGTGCATATTGCAATGTGTTCCCCCTTATGTGCTAATCATAAAAAAATACAAATTAAAAAAAGACACTAGTCCCAAACTAGGGAGAAGTAGCTTTTGACTTGACCATTGCCAATGCCTGAGAAGAACTGGAGGTAGGTGAGTATGCCGTTGACTGCCCATACTTCTACTGAGGTAGGAGATGGGACAGGTCTCAGCCAGGGCTTTGCAAATAAGGAAGCTGGTGGTGCTACCAGCACCACATCCCTCAGAGCAGGTAGAATAGTAATGTCAGACTTCCCTGTGTCACCTTCCATAATGACTAACTCATCGCAGTCATCCTTCTCATCATCCCCTTCCATAATTCTAAGGCTTTTAGGAACTTTTCTTTTCTCTTGCCTCTCCTGGCATCTACTAGACTCTGCTGGGCCCCACTTCATGACCCTATCATCATCATCAGAGGTGGTGCTTTGGAGAAGATGGTGAAGTAGTACCCTTCCTTTTCCTGTTGGGAAATCTGGGAGCAGATGATTCTAAATAGGATGTTCTTGCTCTGAAGGAAGCTCAACCTTCTGTTCTGCTCCAACATAAGGAAGATGTACTATTGCAAGGTGTGGCTGCGGTCCACTTTGCTCTGTTTTCTGAAACGATTGGGTACTAATTTGCAAAAGCGACAAGTCCGATTCAATGTCACTTCTTGTCGGCATCGCCATGATTTCAGTGGCTGCCTCTTTGACAGGCATGGTCTTGGGCTTAGGTTGGGTTGGTGCTGTTGATGCAGGAGTGCTGCTCCCAGAATCCTCCTCGGAGACCACTTCGGCAGACCCTCGTCTTCAGTGAAAGGTTTTGGTTGGCACACCACAGTTGGAAAGCTGCTTCCTCTCACTGACCACTTTCTTGGGAGCAACTTTCTTTGGGACCATCTTAAAACTCTCAGTTGGCAGTGGCACTAAGCTGCTCAGGCGGAAAAGATTGGAGAACTGCCGTCACTGTACAGGCCTTCTGCTTGGCAGTATGTAGTGAAAGATGGCATTGCTACAGTTTGAATTAGTTCAGATAAAGGCAATATTAGTGTGGTCGGTTACTTCGGTAATAATAAATCAGTCACTTAAAGTCAAACCACACAACCATACCATAAAACTTTGCTTCAAATCAGGATAACACAACATACAGATATAGCTCTTTGCTCTTTGTCTATATAGTCTAAAGGAGACAGCTATGGCACTCAGGGTACTGCATCGGTAAATGGAGTAAAATTATTTTAAAAAATGAAGGTGTGTGTGCCTCTAGCAGGCAATGTGATCCGGAGGGAAATGGAATAATCATTAAAAAAATAATTATAAGTTAATGTGTGCAGTGCACTGCAGCCAGGGTGTTCAGAAGAAGTTAAATAATTAAATTGTTTTTTTTTATTTAAAAAAATTAACATAAAGTAAAAAATGAAAACAAAATTCATATAAAAATATTACAATTAAAAAATGTAAATTACAAATAAAAATAAAAAAAAGATCAATAATTGCCGATGTTTGTATGGGAGGATGAGAAGAAACCTATTGTAAGGCAAGGAGATGTAAAATAAAAAGTGCAAAAAATGCATGGAATATATAAGCTACCGCGAGCGAGTGCCACTGGTTAGACTGTTTGACTAAATTCATCCCATCACTTTAGTGTGCTTGTCAGTAGTATGTCTAGAAACCTGAGACTGGCACAGCTTTCCATGCCTACTACTGCTAATGTTCTTCAAAATCATATTTTTAGTATACATATACTAAAATGATCCTCAAGCATAATATTAAACTGATATCAAATCCATCCATGCAAGCCTATGGCAAAAGCACACTGGGTGGATGCACAAAATGGCTGCCAGCCATATGGTTAAACAACAGCAGCAAGGAAAGAGGCATGGGGAGCAAAGAACACATGCAATCCTATGGCAAAGGCACACTGGGTCGATGCAAAAAATGGTGGCCAGCCAGTGCCACATGGTCAAACAACTATAAGCGAGCAAGGAGACATAGGGAACAAGCAATTCATGCAAACCTATGGTAAAGACACACCGGCTCGATGCACAAAATGGATGCCAGCCAGTTCCACATAGTCAAACAACAACAGTGAGCAAGGAGGCCTGGGCAACAAAGAGATAACATTCAGGCCTATTGACACAGACATCACAAAATGGCCCCCGGCCACATGGCATGCAGAACAAAGACAAATGGTGGCCTATGATAAGAACACTCACTGGCCAGTCAAAGGAGGCATGGTAATAGCGAAGAAAACACTACCATTAATTCGGTAATGCCAAACCAAAAATTAACTTAGCTAAAAAAAATTATAGTTCCAAATATTTGAATATCAATTTAAAGCAACATACACATATTTGAGTATTACAGAGACCTTGCGTGGCATGTAAAAAGATAATGTACCATAAGACATAAGAAGTTGGAGGAGTGCATGTAAGCAACTGAGCTATAAAAATGTTAAAACACACATCCTCCAAAGTCATCAAATATTACCCCACATGTAAACTTTTTGTACACAAAAAACGTGAAATTCAAAAATAAAACACCACATTTTTTAAATTTAATCCAATGCTATCCCAGCCCTAAATTATGTTTTAAAACAACATATATCACAGAAACAGTTGACTCATGACTAGTACTGGCCTGGGCCTACTGACTGGATGGCCCGTTGGCAGAGTAGGCCACATAGTAAAATAAATAAATATTGCAAATTTAGCAAACATGGGAAAAATGTATTGAACTGTGCAACATTCTTCCTTCACAAAAGAAGAAAAATTAAATGCAAAAGTATAACTAGGCCCCTACTGACACCGCAGGCCACCCACCACAATAAATCCAAAAATTCAAATAAAAGTACAAATAAATACTGGTGCATGCCCTCTATCAAACAGGCAACACCGTTAAACAAGAGTTTTTGCGCTTGTGAAATCTCAAATACAAAGTCTTTAAATGCAATGGTATTTATGCAGCAGACAAAAAACTGTTCTTTCAGTTCCAAATCCAAAAGAAAAGTGACCAGAAGATGGACAAAGCACTGGGGGGTGCCTGCTGGAGAGGAACAGGAAGTTGGAGTCTCTGGAGCACTTCCTTCCTCTTGGAAAAAAAGGCTTCTCTTGCTAAAAAGCAACTCGAGCAGTCCGTTGGAGAAGGAAATCGACTCGAAAACCTTTTTTTGTAGATTTAACTGCTGCTCGTGCACAAACAAGCTGTGCATTCATGATCACAAGTGGTACTACATTGGAGCCGTCGTGCCCAGACGCCATGCGAACGAGCGCAAAGTCTTGCGTGTGCTCACTAGCGGCCTGAGAATATTGTGGCATGAGCAAGTGAGCGCCAAAACAAATCTCAAACAGAAGAATGGGAAACAAAACTCCGCTTAGCGTCCAAAAGGCAGAATCCAGGAACTCCACGCTCCGCCGTGGAGCGTGGCGTACCCGAATTCCGCAAAATCCACAGGCAGAGCAGAGTTTTCAGACCAGGCATAAAGACAATGCATCATTCGACACTTCTCCTTGGTTTGGATTTAAATTGACTGTGGTCTATATATATATTTTTTTTCTTTTTTAAACTTTGTTTATTGGTTTCAATCACAGCCATACATACATGATTGGACGACATGTTCAAGATTGTCAACAAAATAATTGAGCAGACATTAATTCCAATTTTCATATTAAACATTTGCTACAGAACTCGCTTGTCTATGCATCTCCATTTCAACAGTAGGCGACACACAGGGATCCCCCCGATGTTTATTCCAGTGTGACCACTTCCTATCCCATTTCTTGGGACACCCCAGAGCTCTGCCAACATGCATCTGTCCATTGCTTTGGCCCACATGGTAACGAGTGGTGGGCACGCTCCCCCCCAACCTCTAGCCAGCTCTCGTTTCACCAGCGTGTATCTCAGTGTCGTAAATTGCTGTTTAACTTCCATGAGATCAGTCGCCTCCAATATGTTCAACAGTCCCAGTTGTGGTGTTAATACTATGTCCTTCCCCAAAGCTGTGCGCACGTGGTCTGAATCTCCTTCCCAAAGGGCACGTACCTTTGGGCAAATCCACAGGATATGGTAAAATGTGGCCTGCCGACCACATCCCTTCATACAACTGTCGTCAGGTCTAGCTCCTATTCTCGCCAAAACTTTCCCTGTGATGTATGATCGGTGGAGTATCCTAAGTTGAATCAGCCTGAATCTCCGTGTGATAGCCGCTTCTCGAGGGGACATAAGTGCAGTCTGCCAGTCCTCGTCATCTATAGGACCGATGTCGTCTTGCCACCGCACCCTGAGCTTCAAAAAGGTGTCCGGCAGGTTATTACTCAACTTCTTGTAAGTTAGAGATATTGCCTTCGAACTGAGGGGCCCATCTAGCAAGCGGTCTTCCAAAGGTGACAATTCCGGTATATCTTTGAGAGACGGAAACGCCGTCTGGATCACATGTCTGATCTGTAAATACCTGTACATTTCTCCTTGTGCCAGATGGTATTTTTTCTGGAGATCACCAAAGGTAAGTATTGCTCCCTGCTTAACCAGGTCCTTCACCGCTGATACCCCGATGAGGTCCCATTTATCAAACCCGGGCTGATAGCACAGCATGCCCAGCTTCTGGGTAAACAACAACGGTGTAGCTTGCGAGAGGACGCCTGTCCACCCCAGCCGGGAAGTAACTTATGCCAAATTTCCAATGTATGTTGGGTAGTGCCGAAGAACTTCCCCCTATTTTTCCTATCAGTAGTGTATAGGGCCCCCAGATATCCTGAGCAGTCAGTTAGGTATCGATTAAGGGCATATGCTGGGTCAGCCAGGGGATGATATATCCAGTGATTGATGGTCACCAATTGCGCCGCCCAGTAGTAGCGTTGTAGGTCAGGGAGTGCTATGCCCCCGTCGTACCAGCCTTTTGTCAATTTCTGCAGTGCGATTCTAGGGGATCCTTCCATCCCACAGCAGCGTGCGAATCTCCCCTTCGACAGCTCTAAAATACGAGTCTGGGACCCTGTGAGGACAGTTTTGTGGTATATAGAGAAAATGAGGAAGGGCTAGCAATGTAAAGAGAGCTGCCCTCCCCACCAGTGTTAAAGGCAGAGACCTCCAATGCTTCACATCCGCTCGTAACCGAGCCAAAGGGGGGGCCAGATTGGAGCTGTAAAAACAAGCTGGATCTGAAGTGACAAAGATCCCCAAATAGCGAAACCCCTCCGTTGCGACCGCTATAGCGCAGTCTGCCGGAAGGCGGGGAGCTTCGCCCCTCAACATAGACAATACGGACTTGTGCCAATTGATTGCGTATCCCGAATATTTACCAAAATTCGTGAATATGTCTAGCACTACTCTGATCGATTTGTACGGGGATGCTAGGTATACCAGTATGTCATCTGCATAGAGGGATATTCGATCTTCCACTTCAGCTGCCCGGCGCATCCCACGCACCATCACGTCTCTACGCACCCAGTCCGTAAGAGGCTCCAGCTTAAGAGAGAATATCAGCGGGGAGAATGGGCACCCCTGTCTAGTACATCTCCATAGCTCGAACATCCGAGATGTAACACCATTAACCCTCACCTGTCCCAACACACCGGTATACAGAAGCTTTACTCAGGCTATGAATTTACGGCCCAGTCCCACCTTCCCCAGGACCTCGAACAGATAGGGCCATTCGATAGAGTCGAATGCCATGGAAGCGTCGAGAGATAGCACCGACGCGTCTTCTTCAATATACTTCCTACGAGCCATCACATTATGTAGACGCCGTATATTAAGTGCCGTACTTCTACCTGGCATAAAGCCAGATTGGTCTGGGTGGACCAAGGATGTAATAATTGTCACCAATCTATTCGCCAGGACTTTTGCCAACACCTTTGTCTCCACGTTAATCAGCGAAATTGGCATATAGGAGCCACAGTCATCTGCTGGCTTACCCTGTTTATGGACTGTGGTCTATATTTGAATATTTATATGCTATCAGAATTGAGAGAGTCCCCTAAGTAAAGCAAGCCTGATTGCCCCTGACACCAGCGCGGTGGCTGCCTCGTTTGGCTTGGGGAGTTTTAAATCTGTGGTGTGTCCACCCTACACCTCTGACGCAGCTGGTCTTCATCAATAGCCCACATAGGCTTCTTTATGGTGTGATGCATTATAGCCTTGACGGCGACCCTGGTGGAACCCCAGACTTTTCACTTTGAACTATAACCTTCTTTCATGCCACTCGATCACACCACCACCTACCATGCAAGTTGGTAAGACTAGGTGACACCCTTATACCACCACAGCCAAGCACCCTACAGCTTAGAGTCCCCCCAAAACTCCCAGGAACTTTACCGCTGCAGTCGGCATTTGCTGCAGATGTCTTTAAACAGCCATTCAATTGTCTACTCCTGGCGAGCTTGACTCACCTTTAACTCTCCTTTCCCAGTCATAAGCAGGGCTCAATTGCACAGCACGTGACTAATGAATGTAGCATGTCGTTTTTAGTATGCACTTGGCACCAAACAGAGGTTGTTTGTCTCTTATTTTTGCCTTTGTTCACACCTATAAATCTCTTCTGTTGATGTGCCAGGAGCAAGCCAAAAGTGAGTTTGCCTGGGACGAAAAAAAACATCTACCTGCAGTACACATTGGGTAAAAATTATAGATGGAGAAATTCATCTGGAGCCCCTTATGGTAACTGGCATAGTGCTGGAAGCAGGCACATGAAATC
Organism: Triturus cristatus; assembly: GCF_964204655.1. Classification (NCBI taxonomy): domain Eukaryota; kingdom Metazoa; phylum Chordata; class Amphibia; order Caudata; family Salamandridae; genus Triturus; species Triturus cristatus. The sequence continues at coordinate 348,045,755 of NC_140586.1, read as the reverse complement.
ACACCCCATCAACAATTATTTGTCAAAAGTGGATGACATTCCACGCCAAACCACAAATGTGGATAGCTTTCATGATGAACAGGCATCACTCTACAGACTGATGCGATGCCTGCTTTGCCCAGCAATGCCTCCTTGCACATCTCTCAACTAGGCCATCTAAACTTTCAAACTGCATTGCCAAATAAAGCATGTAATACCTAACAAGCTTTGCTGTACGTATAGTGGTTCACTGAAATCCCTTTAGGCAATGTCAAATGCTGAATTTAGCAGAATTCCTCACTTTCCGTCTTACCAGGCCCAAGTTGATACCTTCAAGCACAGAAATGGAGGAGTAGCAAACAGACCCACTTCCCTCCCAGAGTCCCAACATTTCTGCACCTTCTCCATTAATATATTTGGCATATTCCTTGCAGATGTCAAATTGTTATATCATGCTGCCTTCTTGCTCTTTGAATAAAAAGCTGGCTTCTTCCTTTCCTGAAAGATCCTTTATGGGCTTGCTTATCAACTGAACTGCCACCACGGTTGGACGTTCCACTGCATTCCAGCCCCTCATCCCTGTTTCACTTCATCTTAGCATGAGAGATTTATGATTCCATCTAAAGTCCCGCCTGGCATATGGAATCCTTTCCTGGATACTGGTTGTACCCATGCTACTTGTCCTCTTGCATCTGAATACTCTAGAACATTGTGTGCGCTCTGCCACACTAGCTGCACCCAAGAACGTTTTTGCAACCCTTACCAGAACAGCAATAAACTGCCTCATACTGCATGAAAGTCTTCCTCTTCTTGGGAATTACCACCCCCTTTCTTATCATGCTCCTCCGCCTGAGGGGCTAAAACCAAATGGTTACCTCACTAATCTATGCCTGGGATAAATCATGATATCCATGTTTAAATTGTCTCAGTGTGTATCAGGTCACTCCTGTTTATGTAACAAAATCTCCTGATCAGAGCAATACCAGCCATCATATTTTTGCCAGCCATACGACTTCTTAATAGTCTGCTGATAAGAGAGCATGTCCTCTGTCAAATACCATGCTCCTTTCCACAAAATTGATTCCATAATGACAAAGTGTGTGCCCCTGGATTTCTTTTCTCAGCATCCACCCAACTCTTGCCTGGCTGAGACATTGTCTTCACCTGCCCATGAATCCCCCCCCCACTTCCAACAATCAGTCAAACATGGAATAATACTCTTCCTGGGGAGGCACTACCTGTCATGGGCTGCTTTGTAAAATCCCTCAGGCCGTGGTAACCTGCCCTTGTCTTGCATCATTAATAAGCTATTCTCCTCTATAGTGCCCTTTTCCAGTACAGTTGACTTTCCTGTTTTTGGAGCTCTTAGATCTTATCCATGGACTTCCACTCTTCGTACCTCCAAGTTGGCCACACACATCTGCAATCTCTCCTGCATGCTACCCGCAACTCTCCCTTAGCCATCTGCTTTGTTCTTCTAGCCCAAGATGGCGTTGCCACAAACCATTCTCTGACTCATCCATCACCCATCCTTCACCTCCCTGACCTCTTCTCCCCCTTCCATGTTCTGTAATCCCCTTGCTTTTCCCATCCCCCAACCACTCCCCTTGCCCTATTTCCTATCCTTGATGCTCAGCAGCCCTGCTGTTTCCTCCCCATCTCCTTCTGCATTCATCGAAGACCTGGCTCTTTGAATCACCCCATCGGAGCTGCACCCCCGCCTCCCCAAGCACCTTAAGATCCTAACGGGTGAGTCACGAGCATTATAAACACTGACTGATAAACGCTGATTGATCGGTTTCAGGCCGAATATTTCCTTCTGCTGCTTCTATTACTGTGGATTCTTTTCCATGCATCCTCTGTCTACCACCCACTCCCCCATTTTTCACCAAGCATTTCAATGTGTGGGTTGTTTGTCAGATTATCATATATACAGAAATATCATCTGACATAAATATTGTGTCCTACATTCCAGTCACAAAAACATTGTTTTATTGGTTGTGAATGTTTTAATATTATCTCCAAATATGTGATATTTTTGTAGACAATAACTGGGTCTCAGTAATTACGCCATACAATATTTTGACATATTTCTGGTTCCTCACACAGTTTGAGATGTATAGCCCGTGGCATGCAAGAGTCGGGCACTTAACAAAAGACAAGACCAAGGCATGACCATCAGTTTTCATCTGTGACAAAATGATGTCCTAAGTGCTGGTCCTGAGTTCTGCAGAAGCAAGAAAGCTAAAGACCCAGTCACAACCTCTGGTTGGCAGAGGTTCGTGTGAAAGCAATTCACATGCCATGAGCATAATTTTAAATCACTGTGATGATTATGAGAGATCGAGTTGTCATTGACGTGAATTAGAAACAAATAATTAAATATTGAACCCCCTCAGTTCCTTCCAATTTTTCAGTGTGGTATAAAGTCTACATGGCTGACTGACCAGGAACTAAATGCCACTAGCCTTTGAAATATGCTATACCTGAGGCCAGGAAATCTATCATCCTTTCAATTTAGCAATGATCAACAAACAATACAGAAGAAAGCATTTGATCAAGGGTAGAAATCTGTTGCTGCCTTCCTGCAAGCAGGGCCGTGGCTTAGTCCGTGAGCATCCTGGATGGGTGAGGGTGAATCCCAAATTGCACATCTTGGATGTGATTTCTGAACTTCTGATAACTTTAGCCAATGCAAAGTTAAACCTTGCAGGTAAACAGCACAGTAGGCTTTCTTCCTGCAGGATAAGCAGCCAGCATGACATCCTGTATTATGTATGACATCTGTGGCAGCTGCCATCACCAAATCCAGTGTAGGCACTAGTTGTGGAGAGAGCATAGGAGAGTGTAAACATAGGTGTGCCTGGTCACTGGAAAGGCAGGGAAGATTTTAGAGGTGTGGCAGAAGGTGGAACAAGGCAGGGTGCGTGACATTAGATGATTCTAACTTAAATAATTACCGCCTCATTTCCCGTCTTCTGTTGCCAACAAATATTATTGAGAAGGAGAATAACGCCCAGCATGCTACATTCATTGAGAATCACCATCATCTCAATGCCTCTCAGTTTGGCTTTATAAGACTCCATAAATACTAAACTTGCCTTGATCACCGCCACTGAGCAAATTCGACAAACCATTGATACAGGAGGAAACCCTGTCTTGAACTTAATGAAATCGTTTGGCAGCGTTCGACACCGTTATTCGTGAAATTCTGCTTGTGTTCCTTGCTTCCAGCGGCATCAAGGATCAAGCCCTAACCGCAGTGAAATCCTTTCTTTTGGATAGAAAGCAATTTGTGGCGCTGGAAAATGTCAAATCCCTGATCTTCTCTCTCCCCTGTGGTGTTCCTCAGGGCTCTTCCCTGATCCCCACTATTTTTAATATCTACGTTGCTCCCCTGGCCAAACTTATTAGACACTCTAATCGTGATCTTGGTGGCCAGTGATCTGGTGGAAACAGCCCTTCGCTTCCATGACTGCATGCCCAGGTGGGCGTCTGGATGACTCACTATCACCTAAAGTTTAACTCCGGTAAAACGGAGATACTGCTTTTTGGCAAAAACACCACCATGTGGTCCCCGGCTTGGTGGCCAATGGAGTTACGTACACTTCTGATCCCCACCCTCAAAGCAATGAACCTAGGAGTAATATTTGACAGCAAGCTCTCATTTGAGGTCCACATAAATTCTATCACATCTGCGTCATTTCACACCATGAAACGTCCTAGGAAAATCTTTCCTTTTATTCCAAAAGATCTGCAGAAATCAGTGAGCTCCTCCCTTGTCCTTTTAAAAATAGATTACTGTAATAATACCCTCTTTGTCAACCTACAGGAAAAATCTTTAAACAAAATTCAGATTCTACAAAATGCGGCAGCAAGGTTACTTTTGGGCATTCCCAAACGCCAATCTGTGTCTCTCTCACTTGTGCATTTACACTGGTTTCCGGTCAAAAAACGAATAGAGTTCAAATCTCTATGCATTGCCTTTAAGGCACCTCATGGAGCTGACCCTGAATTCTTAAGGAAAAAGTTTTGGTGGTGCATTCCTTCCTGAACTCTTTATTCTACTTCTGCCTACAACCTTGTGGTTCCCAGATTCAAAAAGTTACAATGGGGTGGAAGGAGTTTCATTGTTTCTACCTCTCATCTGTGGAACTCGCTTCCTCTTGAACTGAAAGAATCCACAGATCTGCTGAAATTCAGGAATGCCTTAAAGACCTGGTTCCTTCAGTACTAATCTTTTCTTTCTCTCCCTTCTCTTTTTTGGAGCTTCGTGTCCAGCCACCTAGGGGTATTAGCGCGCTTTTAAAGTCTCTCTTTTCACTTGGAACTTTGTGTTTGGTGGGGGCCTAAAACAAGGGAAGGGAACCACTGCCACGTACCAGCTATTGCCCTCGAGGCCAGTGCAGCCCTTCGTTTCAGCAGTAATGTTTTTGTTGTTGCAGCAAAGATCCCAGGGCCGGACTGGGAACCAAAACCGGCCCTGGCAAAGTACTCGCCCTCCCCCCCCCCTCCCCTGGCTTGGGGGTGCCGCCGAACTCTGCAAAAACGGCCCTGTAACAAAAACGGCCCCCAGGGGCCCAAAACTGGCCCCCACCTGTGCGGCGCCCCCCTGGGTACGAAAACCGGCCCTGGGAAAGTGCTCGGCCGGCCCCCGGGGCTTGGAGGTGCCTCCGAGCTCTTTGCGAGGGCCGGTTTTCGGCCGATTTTGTTACAGGGCCGATTTTGCAGCTATGCTGCAAAAAGGGCCCTGTAACAAAAGCGGCCCCCAGGGGCCCAAAACCGGCCCCCACCCGTGCAGCGCACCGGGGGATTGCCCGGTGCCCGCTACGGCCAGTCCGGCCCTGAAAGAGCCTTTGAAGTGCCCATTTTGTTTGACTTTGGAAGGTTCGCACTTTGCAAAGCTTACAAAATTTAGACCAAGGTGTGTGATCTTGCAAGTTGCCCAACTTCACGTCTTATGCTCCTACAAAAGACACACCACAACATAATGGTGATTGGCTCACGGTATCACTCTCTCCATCACCTCTGCAAGAATGAATCAAGAAATGATTGAGACCACTTGGGGGATTCCTCCTCCCCATGCAGCCTCTTTACCCCTTTTTCTACGTGCCCTGATGTTTGTAGTCCCTTCCATTTTTTCACTGTGTCTGCCACAATTATCAGCTCAACCCTGATTGTTATGTCACCCTCAGCTCCACCACATGAGACAGTGTCCCTCCTTTGTTTCTCAGTTGACTAACACAACATCTCACTATATATTGTGCAACAGCATCAGACTGAATTTGCCCATTACTAACGGCTCGTGTCTCAAACATACCTGCTCAGCTCTACCAGTCCCGCTGATTTCTCTCAAGCACCTGACATCCAACTCCATGACTGCACTGTTGCACAAGTTATTTACCAGTGCTAGTAGGCTCCACCAACATAATGTAATATTGCAAAAGATCCTCTGAGAGAACATTCTGAACTTAGCGTGCACGCCAGACACCACCCTTAGGTTGCATTTACAAAAACAAACACACTGCTGTTCCCTCTAGAACATTTTTAAATACGAAGACTGAGACTAGGCTGCAGCTTTTCCAGGGAAGTCTAATTACTCCCAGGATGGGTAGAAAACCCATGTAATATTTCTCTATCATATTTTTTACTGATAGATGGAAAGTTAGAGCTACTAGAATGCATTTCAGACCTGGCCGTACAGTCAGTTTTGTGTGCCTTCTCTAAAGTACTTTGCAATCCAACATCACTTTCCACAAGTAAGCCTTGGCTGTGCACCCCACTGTTCCTCCTACAAGTCTAAGACTAAGGGCCTAATTGTGAGTTTGGCGGTCCTGTGGACTGCTAAACTTCTTGCGGTGGTGGTCCAGCCACTGCAGCACCGGTAGTCCGACTGCCCTTTTACAACTTTGGCAGTTGTACCACCATTTGACCACCGCAACCACCAGGGAACTGCATTCCTTGGGGGTGGCGCAGCGATCAGGGCCTCACAATATGCTGACGGTGACGCTGCAGCACCGCCATGCATATTACGAGTTCCCTGACCGCCAGTGGTCGCAGGGAGGTTCTTACTCCATGCAACTGCTGGCAGTCAGAAAAACACTTGCCCAATGCATGTTTGTGCATGCAGATGGGCTCATGTTGTGCCTCCCTGTGTGCATGCATGCATGCCCCTAGTTCTGGCATGGCATGGATTTCACAGCCCATGCAGTGCTGGAACACGCAGTGGTGACCTGGCGGCAGTGCCTTTCAAAGGCTCCCATAGGAGCCTTCAAAAGGCACCACCCCGGAACTACCACGCCATCACACGCCAGACCACGATTAAACTCGTTATCTGGTGGACAGGCGGCAGGCCAGTTTGGCAGTCCTGGAGCAGGGCAGTGGCTTGGCAGCCAGCTCCAGCCAGTCTCTCCTGTCTCCTGCCCAATTCCTTCTGCCTTCCTTTTATTGCTCTGGATTCTTATTTAGGTACTGCCCCATGCTCCCTCTGTCTATCTCACCAACTCCCCCCATCTTCTTTCTTCTAGCTCATCTTGGTTTGTGCTCAGTACCAACCCCTGCTCCTATTCCTCTAATTCTTACTTCTCCACCATATCTGCCCGATGCCTTTCCCCTTTCTTTCCTTCCCTGTTTCAACTGCTTGAACTTCCAGCTTTGCAATTTCTCATCTCTCTTACTGCTGGACTTTTCCAAACTCTCATTCAATTCTGCTATGTTCTTACTTATTATGGGAGTCAACACTGCTAAAGTAGTCTACCCACCTGTCAGCAATGTTTGATCCTACCCTCTTCAGACAGCCACGCGCTACAGTTCCCACAACATCACATTTCCCATTTGAACAACTGTGTCCTGCAAATTCCACCTCTATCACCTACCCCCAACAGTAATCTGTACTCTTTCTCCACCTCACCAGCTTGATAGGTACCTCCAACTTCAACGCTCACCTTTGTAACAGACAGACTCTAAATCCGACTAACCCCACCATAGAGTCCCCTTTCTCTAAATTACCTTCATCTTGGGACCTAGTGATTTGGCCAGTGCCCTCCTGCAACCAGCAAGGTAGAGCTCTTACAGCATGAGGTGCACCAGTTCCCCGCTAGCTAGCTTCTGCCTCACTGCTGCTATCATGTAGGCGATCTAGAGCACAAGACAGGGCTTGGAGGTAGGGAAGGTGGACATCTGAAAATAGGGTGGCCAAAGGTGAGGTGTTGGCGATGGCGATGGCATCAGCATTCCACTGCTGGCCTAGGAAGAGCCACTAGACAGATGGTCGTTGTGGAGAAGCAGTCAGTTTGTATGCAGGAACTGAACAGCCTCTCTTGTAGAAGAAGTTAACCTACGAATCCTTCAGCACCCACAAGGACATGTACAGAGAGCAAATTCTACTGGTCCTCTTTGAGATGCAACAATTAAACATGCTGTTAAAGTAACGGGGAGAGGTTTATTATTATTTTTTTTTATTTTATAAGTTTTATATAGCACTAGCTTGACCCATAGGTATCAGACACAAAGGAAAGAAAATTGCATTACATCGCAGGACATAAGGATGCATTAAGATATAAGCAGAACATAATAATTAGGCATACAGTAAAGGGGGAGGGAGAAAACGCAGGTGATTGAAACAGTCAGATAACCACCCATCCTTGATGGACAAGTGAGAGGGGAGTCCACTCGGTTATTGAAGTCTAGGGTGCATATTCTCAAGGATTGATCGCAGAGTTATCGGCACTTTATCGCAGCCAAAGTTGCGATAAATTTACTGACCTATTCCAAAGCTGGTGCTGACAGCCCATTTCACCAGTTTTCCGGCAATAGCAGCCTCAAAAAACATCGCCACGGATGACCCCGACAACTATCGCTAATGAGATGCAGAGTAGGCGATCCCGTGCAAAAAGCCGCAACAACACCACTCCACAACATTCTCAACGACCAGCCAGATTGGCTATAAGATCACAAAACATGTGATAAGGCACGTTAGCAGCAGGAAATTAACACCTGCTCTGACCTGGTGCAAAGTCGGATGACAACCGGCACCAGAAAAGGGAGCCCAGCCCACAGCCACACCTGGAGAACGACAGATGCCATGTGTGAGGCCCGGCCTCGTGGCGTGGGCCTCCATGACAATTAGCCCAGAAACCCAACCCATACACCACCCCTGGTCCCTGGTTATAGCCGCCCGGCCTCCCCACCCCGTAGCCACCGAAGACCCCTGGCCACCATGTCCCGATGTCCCGATGGCCGGCCCGGAACCCAAGCGAAACCTTGACCCTAAACGTGCCATGCCCAGCCGAAGGAGAGGGAACCCCCCCCAAAGCAAGACAGGGAGGGGTAGTCTCTGTCACACCTCTGACCTCCCCTCAACAGAGGGTTTCGATCGCCCTCCGGACCCCCAGGGAGCTGGCTCCCCGCATGCTGGGTGTCTGGAGTCCCTCCCGGGCCAACTTGAAAGGATCAAAGAGCCGAGCGGCAGGAAATCCCAACACCGCCCCCAGAAGCCAAGACCCCTCTCTGTGTGGACGCCGGACTTCAAAGAGAATGAGGCGTATAACAGGGGGTGCTGAGGGGACTGGGGCAGAGAAGACCTGGAACTAAGAGAGCCCTGCGGACCTGGTCGCGGCTCGACGAAACTGCAAAGAAGGACGCTACCTGATCCTTGGAAACCATCTGAGCCCTGCTGACGTCGTCGCGGCTCCCGAGAACACTACGAACCCCGGGGCCTGCTGAGAGACTCGCGGCTCCCCCTGACCCTAAGACCATCGGGGCCTGCTGAGAGACTCGCGGCTCCTCCTGACTCTAAGACCATCGGAGCCTGCTGAGAGACTCGCGGCTCCCCCCAACTCTAAGAACAGCTAAGCCTGCCGAGTGAATCGCGGCTCCCCGAAGATCTCCCGATTGACAGTTCCTTCCTACCGGAGCCCTGCGGACGTGGTCGCGGCTCGAGAATACACTGGTCCGGCTGGACCTAAGACTGTACCGTGTCCCCCGGCTCGATGATTGAGAGCTGTGCGAAGGATACTCGGCATTGACTCTGAACCTAGAACTGTCCCGCTACCCCAATCCCCTTTGTCAAGGAATTACCAAGCTTGTTGTATTGACCAAAGACTACCTTGCGGATCATAAAGATCCAATGAATCTTAGATAAAGATCTCCATCTACTAAAACCTACTGTGTGGTGTCCCTTTGTCAAGTAGTGCCAGCTCAGCGAGTGCGATCCTAAAGTACGAGACCCCTTCCTGGAAGGGCCTCCCTGCCGGTGCTCGGCCTGGTTCTGGGAGAGGTGGGTCACCGGGTGGTCAGGAACGTGTTCTGTAACCCCCCTGAGATCGTCCCTTCCAACATTTGGTGGCAGGCGACGGGATCCGAGCCGACACCTAGAGATCGTGCAGTAAACGGCTGACGCACTACCGAACAAAGATGGAAGAAGGAACCGCCATGAGTACCACAGGAACCAACGCGAGTTCTACGTTCCGAGAGGACCGGTTGGAAGAGTATAGGCACCGAGAATTAAAACAGTTTTGCAAAGACCTTGGAATCGCTACCACCGGATTAAGCACCAAAGAAGATTTCCAGAAAGCATTGAAGGCCGGAGTAGAGTCCGGAGATTCCCTTCCCCAAACTGAAGGAGGCGGTCGACGGATGGAGCCGCCGAACGAGCTCCGAAGCACCCCGGTAAGGAGCAACGCCTCAGAGGGTGGCCTATCCCCAGAAGAACTAGCAGACCGGGAAAGGAGCCGCAGCCACAAACTAGAACTGGACAAGCTAAAGATAGAGGGAGAGCTAAAATTGGCCGAGAAAAAGTTATCTGTAGAACAATTACGCCTACAAGGGGAACTTGAAGAGAAGAAACGCCAGCGAGAGCACGAAGAAAAAAAACTTCAACTGGAACATGAGCGCAGCCTAAAAGAGATCGAGCTCAAGGCCAAGAATGAGGAATCCAGACCCCTGGGGAATCAAGGGACCTCTCCCTCGGTGGAACCAAAGGTCCACATCCCCAAGGATGTGGTGAAAGAATATTACAAGAACAACGACATCCAGCAATGGTTCAAGGCCTACGAGGTCGCCATGACCTCCCACCGAGTCCCACAGAAGGATTGGGGGGCTGGCTTGTGGGGCCGGTTCCTGAGCGAGGGGAGAGACACCCTGCTGGACCTGCCCTCCACTGTGCTAAATTCTTACAGCCACATGAAGGAGGCCCTGTTAGCGAGATATGGACTCACCCCAGAGATGTACCGGCAAAGGTACCGAGACTGCAAAAAGATACCTGGTACTACGTGGGTGAAGTACGTGAACTTTTACAGCCGAGCCTTGGACGGGTGGATCAAGGGCAGCAAGGTCTCCACCTTTGAGGAGCTGTTCGACCTGATCGCATGGGAACACTTGTCCGCTAATTGCTTTGTAGAGTTACGCCAGCACCTCCTCGACAGCAGGCTCTCAGATCCGCGGAAACTGGCTGTTGAAGCTGACCGCTGGGTGAACACCCGGGCCCTCCGGGGCCCCGTGGGAGACTACGGCCGCCACAGTCAGGGACCTCCCCGCCAGAGGGTTGGGGGAAACCAGGGAAGACAGAGGGAATTCCAGGCAGGACCCCAGCATAGTCCCCCCAGAAACCAACCCCCGCACTTTCCAGCACCACTTCCAGCCAGCACGGGGCCCCCGGGGAGGCAGGGACCCAGAGACAAGATCACATGTTACCGATGCCAACAGACTGGTCACTACACCAGTGACCCCCAATGTCCCAGGTACCAGCGGGCTGCAGCGACCGCTCCCCCAGCCCGACAGATGGCCACCGTGGCCCTAGGGAAGGAGATAGAGGACACCGAGAAGTGGGAGCCTGCAGCCATGGCCCTGGTCTCCCTAGGAGACCGAGAAATGGTTCCCGGGACTGCCTTACCCCCCATCACCAAGAAATACCGACAGCAGGTGACGGTCAACGGGCACCGAGTCGAGGCCCTCCGCGACACCGGGGCGAGTGTCACAGCGGTCCACTGCCACCTGGTAGCCGAAGACCAGATACTTCCCGACATCTTCTGTCCGGTTATATCCTCGGACAATTCCGAGAGCCTCTGCAGGATGGCCCTGGTACCCTTCGAATGGGGGGGAGTAACCGGTAAATTGAGAATGGCCGTCCGAACCTCCCAGCCCATAGACTGCCTCCTGGGCAACGATCTCGAGAGCTCCCTGTGGGGACAGGTGGAACGAAGGGCCCACCTAGGAATGATGGGCCTACCCGAATGGGTGTGCGCCACCACACGCTCCATGTCAGCCCGATCGCCTTCCCTCGAGGGAGGTTAGGCCCCAACCCTGAACCCAGTCGCCATCCCCGAGGGACGGTACAGGCTACCCGAGCCCGATGACCTCCCCCCGGAAGGGGAACCCATCCCCGACAACGGACCATTATATCAGAACCCCGAGCAAATGACGGAGCTAGGTGACCTGCCCGAGTTGGCGCAATGGCGCTCCGAGGGGGGCCCCTCCCGGGAGGAGTTCTACAGAGGACAAGCCGCCTGCCCTTTCCTCATCGGACTCCGGCAGCAGGCCGAAGCCCAGGCGGCGGGCGACAGGTCCGGAACCCATTGGGTGTATTGGGAAAACGACCTCCTGTACATTGAGCAGAAGTCTGCCGAGCTGGGATCGGCCCGGGTACTGGTGGTACCCCTGCGCTTCCGAGACTTCCTCCTGGGCCTAGCCCACGATGTACCCCTGGCGGGACACTTGGGCCAAGACAAAACCTATCGCTTAGTCACCCACTTCTATTGGCCCAAGATGCGAGCTAATGTCGAAGCCCACTGTAAATCATGTCCCACGTGCCAGGCCAGTGGGAAAAGTGGCGGAAAGCGCAAGGCGCCACTACAACCCTTTCCCGTCGTTAGTACCCCCTTCGAGCGGGTGGGGATAGACATTGTGGGACCTCTGGACCCAAGGACCGCCCAAGGCCACCGGTTCATCCTCGTACTGGTGGCCCATGCCACCCGCTACCCCGAGGCCATTCCCCTCCGAACTGTGATGGCCCCCGTGGTGGAACGGGCCTTGATGGGGATATTCTCCCGCGTGGGGTTCCCTCGCGAGATCGTGAGCGATCGCGGTCCTAACTTTATCTCGAAGTACATGAAGTCCTTATGGCAGCAATGCGGGGTATCGTACAAATTCACCACCCCGTACCATCACCAAGGCAATGGTCTAGTGGAACGGTTTAACCGGACCCTGAAGGGGATGATCATGGGCCACGAAGAGCCCCTCCGTCGCAGGTGGGACGTTCTCCTCCCCTGCCTCCTGTTCGCCCACCGGGAAGTTCCCCTAAAATCCCTGGGGTTCAGCCCATTCGAATTGCTCTACGGGCACCCCGTCCGGGGACCCCTGAGCCTGGTCAAGGAGGGCTGGGAGACCGCCCCCCGAGGGCCCCCCCAAGATGTTCTCCAATACATCTTGGCGCTCCGCAACTAGACTCGGAAATTCCGAGAGCTCGCCGAAGCAAACCTCGAGACTAGAAAGAAGGAGATGAAGCGCTGGTATGACCAGAATGCCACTCTGGTCGAGTTCCAGCCGGGCCAACAGGTCTGGGTGATGGCCCCGGTGAAACCCTGCGCTCTCCAAGACAAATGGACTGGACCCTTCAAGGTCGTAGAGCGAAAGAGTCAAGTCACTTATTTAGTTGACGTCCAGTCCCCTGGGAACCCCCACCGGGTCCTCCACGTGAACCGCCTCAAACCTCACTTCGTGAGGACGGAGTTGAGTTTGCTCCTGGCCACCGACGATGGGGCCGAGGAGGACACCGAGCCCCTCCCGGACCTCCTGTGCGTGAAAGAAAAAGATGGCTCTATAGAAGGAGTGAGACTCTCCTCCTCCCTCATCCCCCAACAATACGACGATTGCCGCCAGCTATTGGGGCAATTTGCAGACCTCTTCTCCCTCACCCCCAGGGTCACCGACTGGTGTGTCCACGACGTGGATACCGGAGACAGCCCGCCAGTATGGCACAGAGCCTACCGTGTCCCTGACAGTGTCCGGACCTGCATCCAGGCCGAGGTAGCCAAGATGCTAGCCCTAGGGGTGGTCGAACCCTCCGACAGTCCATGGGCTAGCCCCGTGGTACTGGTTCTGAAAGCAGCGGCCCCGGGGGTCGCCCCCGAACTAAGGTTCTGTGTGGACTACCGGGGACTCAACGCAGTCACCCGAGCCGACGCTCACCCTATCCCCCGTGCAGACGAGCTCATTGACCGCCTGGGGGCTGCTCACTACCTCAGCACCTTCGACTTGACCTGCGGATACTGGCAAATTGCGCTCAACGAGGGAGCCAGGGAGCGGTCCGCCTTCTCCACCCCAGATGGGCACTATCGCTTCCGAGTCATGCCCTTTGGAATGAAAAATGCCCCGGCCACCTTCCAGCGGCTGGTCAACAGGGTCCTGGCCGGGCTGGAAGAGTTCAGCGCCGCGTACCTAGACGACATTGCGGTGTTCAGCTCCCAATGGACCGAACACCTCCAGCACCTCCGACAGGTGCTGATGGGCCTGCGCCAAGCGGGCCAAACCGTCAAAGCCAGCAAATGTCAAATTGGACAAGGTTCCGTGGTCTACCTGGGACACCAGGTTGGGAGCGGGCAGGTCGCCCCCTCCAGCCCAAGATCGACGCCATCTTGGCCTGGGAACCCCCTGCGACACAGACCGAAGTCCGGGCCTTCTTAGGCCTCACCGGCTACTACCGAAGATTCATTAAAAACTATGGCAGCATAGTAGGCCCCCTCACAGAACTAACCTCCAAGAAACAGCCGAAGAGAGTACAATGGACCCCCCCTTGCCAAGAGGCGTTCGACGCCCTAAAAACCGCGATGTGTACGGCCCCCGTGCTCCAAGCCCCCGATTACTCCAAGGAGTTTGTAGTCCAGACGGACGCTTCGGAGCATGGTATCGGGCCGTCCTCTCACAATTCAACGAGAAGGGCCTAGACCAGCCTGTAGCCTTCATCAGCCGAAGGTTACTACCCCGGGAACGACGGTGGAGCACCATTGAAAGAGAGGCCTTCGCAGTGGTTTGGGCACTAAAGAAACTACGGACTTACTTGTTCGGAACCCACTTCCGAGTCCAAACAGATCACCGACCCTTACGGTGGCTGATGCAAATGAGAGGAGAAAACCCTAAACTGCTGCGATGGTCGATCTCCCTCCAGGGGATGGACTTCACCGTAGAGCATCGCCCAGGTACTGACCACGCCAACGCTGACGGCCTGTCCCCATTCTTCCGCCTCAGCGAGGAGAACCCCAAGAGGATGGGTAGTTCTCCCCAACTTTCAGCTGGGGGGGACGCGTGTGGGGCCCGGCCTTGTGGCGTGGGCCTCCATGACAATTAGCCCCCAAACCCAACCCATACACCACCCCTGGTCCCTGGTTATAGTTGCCCGGCCTCCCCACTCCGTAGCCACCGAAGACCCCTGGCCACCATGTCCCGATGTCCCGATGGCCGGCCAGGGGCCCCAGCGAAATCTAAACCCTAAACGCGCCATGCCCGGCCGAAGGAGAGGGAACCCCCCCAAGCAAGACAGGGAGGAGTAGTCTCTGTCACACCTCTGACTTCCCCTCAACAGAGGGTTTCGATCGCCCTCCGGACCCCCAGGGAGCTGGCTCCCCGCATGCTGGGTGTCTGGAGTCCCTCCCGGGCCAACCTGAAAGGATCAAAGAGCCGAGCGGCAGGAAATCCCAACACTGCCCCCAGAAGCCAAGACCCCTCTCTGTGTGGACGCTGGACTTCAAAGAGAATGAGGCGTATAACAGGGGGTGCTGAGTGGACTGGGGCAGAGAAGACCTGGAACTAAGAGAGCCCTGCGGACCTGGTCGCGGCTCGACGAAACTGCAAAGAAGGACGCTACCTGATCCTTGGAAACCATCTGAGCCCTGCTGACGTCGTTGCGGCTCCCGAGAACACTACGAACCTCGGGGCCTGCTGAGAGACTCGCGGCTCCCCCTGACCCTAAGTCCATCGGGGCCTGCTGAGAGACTCGCGGCTCCTCCTGACTCTAAGACCATCGGAGCCTGCTGAGAGACTCGCGGCTCCCCCCAACTCTAAGACCAGCTGAGCCTGCCGAGTGAATCGCGGCTCCCCGAAGATCTCCCGATTGACAGTTCCTTCCTACCGGAGCCCTGCGGACGTGGTCGCGGCTCGAGAATACACTGGTCCGGCTGGACCTAAGACTGTACCGTGTCCCCCGGCTCGAGGATTGAGAGCTGTGCGAAGGATACTCGGCATTGACTCTGAACCTAGAACTGTCCCGCTACCCCAATCCCCTTTGTCAAGGAATTACCAAGCTTGTTGTATTGACCAAAGACTACCTTGCGGATCATAAAGATCCAATGAATCTTAGATAAAGATCTCCGTCTACTAAAACCTACTGTGTGGTACCCCTTTGTCAATTAGTGCCAGCTCAGCGAGTGCGATCCTAAAGTACCAGACCCCTTCCTGGAAGTGCCTCCCTGCCGGTGCTCGGCCTGGTTCTGGGAGAGGTGGGTCACCGGGTGGTCAGGAACGTGTTCTGTAACCCCCCTGAGATCACCCCTTCCAACACCATGGAGCTACTCATCATGTAGCTTGGAGCCCCAACAGGGCCACAGCACCCACTGCCACCACACCCAGGACCGCCACCACCCCCTGGACCCCCCCCAGATCACCACAAAGGCAGCACAGACAAAGACAGCGGACCTTCAGGAAATGCACCAGCCTCACAGACATAACACCACAGCATGTCATTGCCCACCACAGACTCAAAAGGACAACCATCCTCCGCATCCTGAACATCATTACCCACAGGCTGACGGCACCAACACAGCGGTCAACCAACATCCCTCCGCAGACAAAGCTGCTGGCTGTGCTGCACCTGTTGGCCTCTGGGACTTTCCAACCAACAACCGCAAGAATCGGAGGAGTCTCACAGCCAGCCCTATCCAAGTTCCTCAAACCTGTCCTGGATGCCATCCTCAGCTTGGTACCCCAGTACCTATACTTCTCCCACACTGCGCAGAAACAGCTGGAGACCAAGCAAGGCTTCTACGCCATAGCTGCATTCCTGCACGTGTTGGGGGCAATTGACTGCACACATGTCCTACTTGTGCCCCCTGCCGACACTGCACACAATTACCTCAACGGAATGCACACGCATTCCATCAATGTGCAGGCAATAGTGGACCATCGGGGACTCTTCACCAATGTCGTCATCAACTACCCAGGCAGTGTGCATGACTCATACATCTTCCAACAGTCCATCATCAACCGTCGCTTCCAGGATGGCACCTACGGAAATGCAGTGCTCGTCGGTAAGTACCCAATGAACACACCACACACCTCAACTCCACAATCATGCAACTCACAACTCTGGCAATACACACGTTACAAACCCACATACAACATGCCAAACAACATGCCCACCCACCAGACAAAACAGCACAACTTACTGTGGCAACCTGGGCTAGCCATGTACAAGTGACATCAACAGCATGGCAACTCAGCGACACAATAACAGAATGTGGGTAGAGGTGGGAACCAGGCATGTGCGAAGGAGGCAACTGACCCATGAATGAGAATGTACACAATGCCAAGTGTGGCATGGATGTGCTGGACAGACTGCAGTATGCAGACCACACACAAATCCATGTCGAAATATAATGCTGGTGTTGATAGTGTCGTGGACAGTGGACGCAATCATTCCATCACAGCCAGTGGAGAAGATCACGGAAATGTAGCTTGTTCCGTCCCACTTGTAAGCGTGTGCGGAGTGGGCTGGCCCGGCATACGCCAGGCTAGCGTAGGGGTGTGAATAAAAAGCACGCAGCCCTGGGCGTGGTTATCTTCTGGAATGCCCAACATCTCTGCCAGGGTGGCGCCTCTCACCCCACCACGAGGCCGACGCCGTGTGCGGCCGTGCCTGCGATCCTGGGCACCTGCCGCAGCCCGGGCCGCTGCTCCCAGAACCAGTCTCGTCCACCCCAGCGCATTCCAGGCCTCACCTCCAAGAGTGCCCATCACGTGCCTGTGCCAGCTACAAGCCAGAGGCCCATGACCTTGGCAGCCTCCTCAGACCATCACGGACTCCACGAGCAAGGCCCGCAGTACTTCTTTCCTGCTGACCACCTCACCGGCATACACAGCTGACCAGTAGGTTACCCATTTGGAACTGGGTCTTGATTACACGATGGCAGAGTACATAATCGTGGCATCGTTTAAATCCCTATACTCCCATTGATGTGGTGCCATCAACTCTGTGCATAGCATTCCAAAAATACATGTCTGCGGGCCCCTGAGGACTTCTGCCTTAGGCCTACACACCGGTCCAGCAGGCCTCTGACAAATCCAATCCAGACCGTCCCAGGCAGGACACGGCATCGTTGCAGGGTGCACACCCGCTCAGCTCTGGTGCCCCCACCTCTGCCAACCAGAAATCTTCTCCAAATGCCATTCCAACACCATGGTTTGGAGATCCAGGAAGTGCTATCTGCACAGCAGTAGCCCCACGCTGACCGCTGATTCCGGCACACACTGCGGTCAAGTAGGGCACACAATTGGAACTGAGTCTTGATTTGTTCATTGCAGAGTCAATATCAATGTACAGGCCTCGTCGCAAACTTCATCCCCTCACAGCTCTGGTGCCACTGACTCTGTGCCACGGGAGTCATTGGCACTCTCCCTCTGAACTTTGTTTGCGTCTGAGTCTATGGCCTGGGGGTTGTCTTCATCATGTAGCTGACACTGACATGGTGAGAAAAAAGGAGACTGTAGCATTCAACCCCTCCATAATGCCTGTTTCTTTTTTGCTTCTGCCCTCTGCATCATGCCCTGGATGGACACCTTCCACTGGCCCCCTAACACTCCACACCATTCTCCTTGGACATCAACGAGGACCCACTCAGCACTCGTGGGCCTATCTCAGTGCACCACAAGTCACTGTCCTTTGCCGGGGCCACTAACTCTGTGCAGCTCACTTCATGGACCCTTGCTGTTTGTAATTTGAACTTCTGATTGTCTGATCACTGTTATAGTTGTTGCCAGCACCAACCAACCCCTGTGGGGTTGCTTACACTACCCAATACCCATCCAACACAGGCGTCACTGGACATGTGACCCTGGCAATGAAAGGTGCCGGGTGCACGTGCCCCTAGCCAGTTCCACAAATTCTCTCAGTGTGTCAGTGTGGTCATTATGTATGCATGAGGGCCCCGGGCCATACCACATCACATTGTGCTATGTACAGCATGTGCAACCTTGTCACCTCAGGCAGTGGGGTAGACCTGGGACATGTAGCTGTGCCAGACACCCCTGTGAGCATCAGTGAGTGGAGTGGCATACGGCAGTACGGCGTAGCGGTGTGGTCATTTGACACGCGGCTCTGGGCGTGGTTGAGTTTAGGCCTTGAAAAGGAGGTAACTGATGCGTGTGTCTCTGGTGTAGTGTCTGCGCCAGCCGTCACCCAATGTGCAATGTTTCCATGTAGCATGCCCCCTGAGCGCGGCCTTGGCCAAGGGGTACATGAGGGTAAGCAAGCCCGCCCGGGGTTGGGGATCATACATGCCAACTACTGTGTGGGTCGCTATTTCTGCAGCATGAGCCAAAGGTCTACCCTCAACCGCAGTTCAGCCTGGCATGAACTCTACATCTGTGTCCGCCCTGTCCTTAACATAGGTCTACACACAAGTGGTCGCCCACCTTCAGCGCACAACATCACTGTGTCGTTGTCAGGCTTGTGGACATGCACAGACGGGCATGACATTGGTGTGCCGTAGGGGTGCAAGTGATGCAACAGCGCAGCGCACACTAGTGAATAGGCTCAGGGGAGGGAGGAGCAGCAGTGAGGCTACGTAATACACATTGATGCCACTCATTTGCAATAAGCAGTACATGTCATACAGGAATCACAAAGTCACACATATCACACACCAATGAACCAGTGAGCCTGCCAACCCCTCACGCAGAATCAACTATTGACTCATGTCTCTCTGCACTGTAACAGGTTACCAAGAATATGCACTCTGCGCTTGGATGATAACGCCCCTCTGAGCCACGAACACACAGGCCCAGAGGCAGTACAATTTGGCCCACAAACGCACCAGGGGCATTGTGGGATGCACATTTGGCGTGTTAAAGTCACGTTTCAGGTGCCTGGACGTCACAGGTGGAAGGCTCCTGTACAGCCCTGACATTGTGTGCAAGATGATCGTTGCATGTTGTGGGTTGCATAACATATGTGTATGCAGCAGGGCACCATGGATAACAGTTCCAGAGGCGCCGGGCGATGATGATGAAGATGAGGCAGGTGGACCACACCCCACTGCAGCCGCAGCAGGAATAGCCCGCAGGGACACCATCATTGCAAATTTCTTCTCATGAGCACGTCACATTGTGACAGTCCTTGGCAATCATGGGACAGTATAGAATAACCACAAGCACAGCATGTGCAAATAAATGCATTCCAAAATTCACATTCCCTAAGTGCTGTCACTCATCTGATCGGGCACATCACTCAGACAAGTGTGAGTCCGACATGTGTTGATGACGATTTTAAGATGTGTTCATGGATGGTAGGTGTGTCACCTCTGTGCAGAGGGGCTGTTTGGGGTGTCACGTATTCGAAGTGCCAGTTCTGTGTGTGACAGTTAGTAGGGTATCCCACTCTTCGGCGTTTCACCTGTGTCCAAGATCATTCCATTTTGGCTGCCATTTGTGACCTACAGGTGACAACAGGGCTCCTTTTGGGGTCAGTTATGTACCTCCATGATGCAGGGATGCCCCCTGAGACTCAAGTCCCACAACATGGGCAACATGTACGGAGTGGGAGTCACTGCCCCTACATTGGTCCAAACTGTCATTATTGATTGATCATGGCAATTTCACGTCTGTGTGCAGGGGGGGGTTGCTTGTCCCTCTGCAATGTGAAGGGAAGATGTGGTTTCACTGTGTGTTCCATGCATGTGTCTGCATTGGTGCAGTTTACATGCAGACTGCATGTCAATGTACTTTGTGACTGTGAGGAGATGCCTATGTGATGCGGGACAATGGTCATTTGTTCTACGTCACAGATGTGGGGTTAGCTCGTACATTGTCATCTCACCGTTTTTGCACTCTGCTTTTATGGTGCCTTTTCCTGCATAACGCGTGGGAATTGTAGGTCTATCGCTGGTTATCGATGATTTTTGTATCGCGATTGGCATCATCGCAGCTTTTTTGTGTTCGTGTTTCGCATTTTTGCAGCGTCGCATTGATTTTAACACTTTCATTTGACGCGTTGTTGTAGGTCTATCGCATGGTGTCGCCGTGTTGTTAATACCACGTTAACACTGTGTTATTTTCCCGTGATAGACTGTAATGTGAAGAGTTGCATTAAGCTAAATTTGCAGTAGTTATCACATATTCTTGAGAATATCCCCCTAGGTTAGTTGACTTGGTTGGTAAAGTTTTTGTTGAGGAGAATGAGTTTCCGGTCCCTTTTGAAGCAGGAGAAGGAGGGGTTGCATCTGAGGTCTATAGGTAGTGAGTTCCACATCCTGGGTACGTTACCAGAAAAGTATCGGCACTGAGTGGTTTTCCTTTTCAATTTGGGAGGGATGAGAAGAAGTGAGTTGGAGCTTCTCAGAGTTCTGGCTTTCCCTGCTTTTACCAGTTTGCTGTTTAGGTAGTTGGGGGAATGTGAGTGAAGGGCTTTGTGTGTGATGCAGGCCAATTTGTAAATACATCTACCTTCCATGGGAAGCCAGTTGAGGGCATTGAGGATGGTGTGATGTGTTCAAATCTTTTTACACCAGTTATGAGTCGAGCTGCCATGTTAAGGACTGACCTTAGTGGGGCTAGGTGAGCTTTTGGTGTCCCTGTTAGGATGGCGTTCCCATAGTCCAGTTTAGAGAGGAGAAGGGATTGCACTTTTGTCAAGGACTGTCACAATGTGACGTGCTCATCCGAAGGAATGAAAGGTTTAATTTTCTTGAGGTGTTTACTTTTAGTGAGTAAAGAGCGCCTTTTGCAGAGTTTTTCATGTGATCCTTCATTGATAAGTTCTTGTCTAGGGTAATGCCTAGTGACTTTACTGAGTCAGATAGGACGAGGCAGCAGTGTGGGGCATCAAGATTCTAGAGCCAGTCTTGGATTGGTCAGTGGTTACTTTTCGGAGAGAACAGTATTAATTCCGTTTTGTCCGGGTTCAGCTTTAAGTGGTTTGCATTAAACCAAGTTTGGATTTTGTTTAGTGTGAAATTGAGGTGTCGGATGTCACTGGGTGATTTGATTTTGTAGTAGAATTGTGTGTCATCTGCATATAGGTGGTATTTAACTCCTGCTTGTTTCAGAGTAATTGTAAGGGGTTCCATGAAGAGATTGAAGAGGGATGGTGAGAGGGTCAAGCCTTGCAGGACCCCAAGTGTGACTTGTGTTGGCATAGAGAGACAGGAGTTGATTTTAATTTGTTGCGAATGGTGCTGAAGGAGGAAGTGAACCATTTTAGTACTATGCCGTTAATGCCAGAGCGCCTCTTCAAAGGCTCAAGAAAAGTTGTATGATTTAGTGTGACGAATGCCGCTGATAGGTCAATGAGGATGAGGAGACAAACTTCACCTTCATCTAAGGCTTGGTGGATATCGTCTGAAATGTTGAGCATAGCTGATTCGAAGCTACAACCTTTCCTGAATCCCTATTGAAAGGCGTCTAGGAGGTTGAAATCATCAATATGTTTGTTAAGTTGTTGGAGAACCCACTTCTCCAATGTTTTAGCTAGGATCGGGAGGTTGGAGATAGGTCTGAGGTTGTTGAGCTCATTAGGGTCGGCCCCTGGTTTCTTGAGTATGGGTGTGATTTGTCCTAGTTGAAGGGAGTCTAGGACACAGCCTGATGTGAGAGAGGAGTTGATGAATTTTGTCTAGAAAGGGCCAATGATGTGGTTGAGTTTTTTTACTAATGTGGATGGGTAGTGTGCGAAGTAGGCTTTAAGCTTGCAATTATATATTGAAAACCTCATTTTCCGACATGAGTTAGAAGTCCGACCAATTAGCATCATTTTTCAGTTGGAGGCGGACCTGGTTGTCCTTGGTATGATTTTGTTCTGTTTGGTCAAGGGTGATTAAAGGGGGTCAGGTTGCGAGGGAAGGAGGATTTTAGGTTTGGATGAAGGATTGCAATTTTTTTTTTTACTTTATCTGTGGAGAAGCTGGCAAATTTCTCTGCATCGATCCTTGGTGGCTATTATTTCGTGTGGGGATGTGCCATTTGTTTGACTTTTAACAATGTCGAAGAGTTCTCTAGGTCTATTCTTTGCCTGGTCTAGTTGGATGCAGACGAAAGAGGCCTTTTCCCTTAAAATGTGTTTTTTATATGCCAACCAAGCAGATTTAAGTTGCGCTAGGTGTAAAGTCGAAGGGTATAGTCTCCAAGTCCTTTCTGAATGTCTGAGTTGTCGTCTTTTGTTATTAAGATCCACGTTGAACCAAGATTTAGATTTGATAGATCTCAAATGTTTGAGTTTGAGTGGCGCTACTTGATCTAACACCTCCGTCATTGTTGAATTAAAGTGAGCTGTGAGGTCATCGGCTGTCATAGTGGACAGCTGGAGCTGTAGATGGGCATGAATCCTGGATTCGAGTTTGATTATAGGGACTTCTTTGATGTTCCAAGTCCAGTGCATAGGTTTGTCAGATCGTATTGGTTGATATCTGACATGTGAGTCAATATTAAGGAGTATGAGGTGGTGGTCAGACCAGTCAATGAGAGAAATCGATCTCAGAGAGACCAACTCATTTTTGGTGATGATCGCATCCAGAGTTGCTCCTTTGATGTGTGTTGGTTCATTGCAGAGTTGTTTGAGGTTGGTTATTTCAAGCAGGTTGGAGAGGTTCTGGACTGTGGTGTCTTCTGGGTTGTTCCAACGGATATTGAAGTCACCCAGGAACACATCTTTCGTGTCTGGAACAGAAAAATGTGTTATTAGGTCGGTTAATTCTCCGGCGAAGATGGTACGCTCACCAGGAGGATGGTAGATGGTGTGTAATTTGATGGGTGTGGTGCCTTTGACTGTAAATTCAACACCTAGGTACTCAAGAGTCCGGTATTCTGTGTTTTTTAATTTGGTAAGCTGTATTCCTTCTTTGTGAATGATAACTAGTCTGCCACCTGTTTTTATCAGTCTGTCGTGTCTGATAATGTTGTGTCCTGGAGGGTGAGTAGGTCGAGAATGGGGGTAGAGTGGTCATTGAGCCAGGATTCTGTGAGGAATGCGATGTCTATTTCTTCAGCGAGTATAACTTCAGCGATATCTGTGGCGTGTTGTACTGCTGATCTACAGTTGAGGAGCATGCAAGATAGAGGATGAGGAGCCTCAAAGTTGGTGTGTGCTGTGTGTATAGAAGTGTATTGAGCAGGGGGTCTGGGCGAGTGGATAGTTCTAGGGATTCTATTTGTGCCAACTATGACTGGGATTGCGAAAGGAGCCGTATTCTGGCCTATTGCAAGGTAAGAGTTGTTGATCTCATCTGCTTCTCGTGCTGAAATGGGGCGGAGAGCTCGGCTAGGTCGATGTGCCTGACTCCCCAAAGGAATGGCGTGCCTTGGGGTGCCAAGTGGGGCCCTGCAAGAGGCTGTGTGGGGGGAAGGTGCATAGCTACCCGGAGTGTAGGAGAAGGTCTTCTTGTAGGTTTAGGATATCTGCCACTAGGGAGCCTATTTTCTGTTCCATTCGGGTCAGTTGCTGGGAAAGTGAGCTAAAAGAGCTTCTTGCCTTCGGCGGGGGCAGTGTATGACTAGGGCCTGTGGAAGGAGAGAGTACAGGGTTATGGGTTTAAACTGTATCATTGGGATTAGGCGTGGGGATAGATTGAATGTGAGGAGTCGGGTCATTCATGCTTCCAGTCATGAGGTCAGGAGGAGGTGTTGTGGGTCTTGGGTCCAAGGAAGGAGAGTGAGCAATGGTAAGGAGGAAGTCAGTGTCCAGGGGGTTGTTAGTGAGATTAGAAGTGGAGACGGTTTGGGCACATGGTCGTGGGTTAGAGGAAGGAGAGTGTGCAGTGGTTTGCAGAAAGTCAGTGTCCAAGGGATTATCCGTGGCGTTGGACATGGAGATGGTTTGGTCAGGTGGAATAGGGTCAATATTGGAGTTCGGGATAGTTTGCAAGGGTAGAGTCGGGTCTCCTGAAGTCAAGAGGGGAGTGTCTGTAGCGAGTTCAGTAGCGGAAAGACGGTAGTTTGAGTCCAATCTGCCTAACTCGAGATCAGCCTTGCGGTGTTTATTAACTGTGAGTTTGCTGGTCCTGGTGGGATCGCTTGATGCCATTATAGTGGGTGTTTGACAGTGAAGTGTGATGATGGGGGTAGTGAGATTGTAATGAGTGATGGTGGATGTCCATGAGTTGTAGAGTGGGTCATCAGGGAAGGGAGATTGGATCACTTCCGGGTTTTTAGTAACGGTGGAGGGGGATTGGGTTTGATGGTTCTGTTTAGTTAATGAGGAGAGTAATGTTGGGAAGTGACGATCAAAAGTGGTGAAGTGCGGGTCAGTGGCCTGTATGAGAATGTTTCCTGTTCTGAAGATGGAAATTGTGAGTTCCCCTTTAAAGGTAGGGGAGACGGTTGTGGAGATTTTTTCGCCACAGGGAATATTTACTTGGTGACTTAAAAGTGAAGAAGGAAGGTGTTTTTCCACTTAGTCGGGCGATTTGTGTAAAAGATGAAGTTAGTTTTCGTCTTACCGTAAGTCGCTGTGTGGTAGTTGTCTACTATAAGTGTTTCCGGGTGCTGTTTTAAAGTTGTGTGCTTGAAGTTCTTTTTCGCATTACTGGTCAGATTTTCTGGGTAGTTTATGGACCATGAGTTGGGTCTGTAACGCACGAGTTTAGAGTTCCTGTGTTTAGCGGGTGCATAGTTAACGACTGAGAGTTCTGGTTTTATATGGATCGATGGGAGGAGAAGTTAATTGCGCATTTGCGTCTTATTGCGGTGTATGGTTGGTCTAAATATTGATGGAATTGCCAATTACTGATCAAACCAAGATGGCTGCTGTCCTTGTACAAAGGTTGCCCTCTTTTTCTATTTCCATGGACAGTAATATAAAGGCCACTCCAATATGGCTGCCATTTTTGGAGGAGGTTGCACCCTTTTTCTATTTCTAGGATACTGTGGTGAAGATCCAGGGCAGATGGTATCTGTTGCCTTTTCTATTTCTCTGAGCGTTTTAGTTCCTTAATGACCCCTCGCAAATCACGGGTTTGAAAACGGCACCTCTTCCTGGCAAGTCAAGAGTACGCAATTGGCGCCTCTTCCCTGTACAAATTTGACCTTAGCCCCGTATCAGTTGGTTGGTGGAGCAGATGAGAGCCCAAACACTGCTTTTTCATGGTTGGAGGGGGAGAGGGGCTTAGGGAGGGGAGGAGGGTGCAGAGATGCTCACCGGTCCACATGGTGCCCAAGATGTTTCTGTGCTGCACTCATTCACTCAAACCAGTGCTTTAAATGAGCAGGTACTGTCTGGTACTAAGTACCTGTGCTTCTTTTATTTAAAGGGAGAATTCCTGCACTTCTCAGGGCTTCTATCATACATACGAGGGGCATAACTTGCATAATGTTTTTCTATAGAGTAAATACATGGAATTACAGCAAAATTATACAAGAATCCATGTAATTACGGTAGAAAAGTAATTTGACATTTAATGCTATTTTCTTTTAGCAAAAATCCCCCCTTGCATCCAAAATTAAAAATAGGATGCATTTTGTACTAAACAAACAGTGCTAAATGCAACAGAACACGAACAGCAGCATGATTTTTGCATTAAGAAAATAGCACTAAATTCAAAACAACACGAACAGCAGAACGAGCAGCCACTCGCCCTTATTAAGTACATTGTTTCTGTGCTTATTTTCCCCCAAAATTATTCTTAACTATGCTAGCAGGCATAATTTCGTACTTATTGGTAATTCTGCGTAAAAGATAAATTAAGTTTTACCAAAGTTACTCTGATTACTTCATTTGGAGAGTACAGGCCATGGAAAGTGACCGGGAAGCACTCATACCTAGGCTCTCAGCAGTGGGCTGACCTGGTTGCATTCTATTCTCCGGATTTCCCATACTGTTTTGCACACAGACCGTCCCGTAACAACACAGTACAAGGCCAGGTACGTAATGATGTGAACAGAGGCACGGGCTCCAGCTCCAGGGCCCCTTCATGCATTCCCATCTCTCCTTCCCAGACAACCAATATCTGGGATACCTTGTTGAACACATGGCGATGAACTGTCAAAGCCCTCCAATATCAGTCCAATAAAATGGACTTACAACTGATGCTACTTAGGAGCCGATTCCGATCCGGGTCGGAAGAGCACCGAACGCGATCCATCCGGAAAAACTATGCGCCGTACGTGTGTTTTCTGCCCGACTCGTACAGCTGTACGAGCGAGCAAGTACGATGCGAGCTGCATGAAATTCACCGACCGACTTGTTTCCGGGTCCGAACAGCTACGTACATCTCGGTCGTAAGCTAACCGTGGCGTGCAATGGATGCGATTCACGACCGATCCAGTATGATGCACGCGTCGGACAGCCTGTTCGTAAAATCGTCCGGGTGGTTGCCTTTGGGGGTCCGCTTTGGACCCCCTGTCACCCGCAGCCCTACGACTCGGACACAGGGGGAGACCCATGGGTCTCCCCAACACAGGCATGTATGGTGCGGATGGCACCGACGTGTACTCACTGTAGGGGGCGCACTTGTTTGCGACGTACCCATTCAGTCAATGGGAGCCCATGTACGCGTCGTACGACCGGCTCCAATTGACTTCTATGGGAGTCCGACCGAACCGAGTCCGACAGCATACGGCCGCATCGTACTCGCTCGGTCGGACTGCAGGAATCGGTCCCTTAATAATTTGGCCCTATATGTACAAGGGATCAATGGAAAACTGGGGAACTTAAATTCACTCATCAATCTGACCCAACAGGAGGCAAACCTGATCTGCAGCTGCGGTCTGATTGTCGACAAACTATCTTCATTACC
The DNA here is from genome assembly GCF_964204655.1 of Triturus cristatus. Taxonomy (NCBI): domain Eukaryota; kingdom Metazoa; phylum Chordata; class Amphibia; order Caudata; family Salamandridae; genus Triturus; species Triturus cristatus. The sequence goes on along the minus strand of NC_140586.1, from coordinate 348,018,789 downwards.
CTCCACGCTGTCCTCCTTCCTCAACGATATAAAAAAAGAACCAAAAGACAAAAAAGTGACCGTTAATCTGGAAAAGGCACTACCCAAGTAGTCAACCGCGATGCAAGCTGCTGCCAAAACTCCATATCCTTTAACTACTGAGAGACTTTCTGGGAGTGGCCTCAACACCATCCCAACAACATCACTGTGGGGCCCGGCCTCGTGGCGTGTGCCTCCTTGACCACTAGCCCCCAGACCCAACCCATACACCACCCCTGGTCCCTGGTTATAGCCGACGTCCTTCCCACCCCGTAGCCACCGAAGACCCCTGGCCACCATGTCCCGATGTCCCGATGGGCAGCCCGGGGCCCCAGCGAAACCTAGACCCTGAACGCGCCATGCCCGGCCAAGGAATAGGGAACCCCCCCCAAGCAAGACAGGGAGGAGTAGTCTCTGTCACACCTCTGACCTCCTCTCAACAGAGGGTTTCGATTGCCCTCCGGACCCCCAGGGAGCTGGCTCCCCGCATGCTGGGTGTCTGGAGTCCCTCCCAGGCCAACCTGAAAGGATCAAAGAGCCGAGCGGCAGGAAATCCCAACACCGCCCCCAGAAGCCAAGACCCCTCTCTGTGTGGACGCCGGACTTCAGAGAGAATGACGCGTATAACAGGGGGTGCTGAGGGGACTGGGGTAGAAAAGACCTGGAACTAAGAGAGCCCTGCGGACCTGGTCGCGGCTCGACGAAACTGCAAAGAAGGACGCTACCTGATCCTTGGAAACCATCTGAGCCCTGCTGACGTCGTCACGGCTCCCGAGAACACTACGAACCCCGGAGCCTGCTGAGAGACTCGCGGCTCCCCCTGACCCTAAGACCATCGGGGCCTGCTGAGAGACTCGCGGCTCCTCCTGACTCTAAGACCATCGGAGCCCGCTGAGAGACTCGCGGCTCCCCCCAACTCTAAGACCAGCTGAGCCTGCCGAGTGAATCACGGCTCCCGGAAGATCTCCCGATTGACAGTTCCTTCCCACCGGATCCCTGCGGACGTGGTCGCGGCTCGAGAATACACTGGTCCGGCTGGACCCAAGACTGTACCGTGTCCCCCGGCTCGAGGATTGAGAGCTGTGCGAAGGATACTCGGCATTGACTCTGAACCTAGAACTGTCCAGCTACCCGAAGCCCCTTTGTCAAGGAATTACCAAGCTTGTTGTATTGACCAAAGACTACCTTGCGGATCATAAAGATCCAGAGAATCTTAGATAAAGATCTCTGTTTATTGAACCCTACTGTGTGGTGTCCCTTTGTCAAGTAGCGCCAGCTCAGTGAGTGCGATCCTAAAGTACGAGACCCCTTCCTGGAAGGGCCTCCCCGCCGGCGCTCGGCCTGATTCTGGGAGAGGTGGGTCACGGGGTGGTCAGGAGCGTGTTCTGTAACCCCCCTGAGATCGCCCCTTCCAACAATCACACCTACAATAGCCCCAGTACAAAATGCCAAACAAAGATACCAACTCAGGAGGAAAGGCCGTAACAAAACATCCAACTTAAACCATGCAGCAATATATCCCCTCTTCTGCTCTAAACAACAGACCATGGTTATAAAACAACCAGAAACAATTCACCAATCAATAGATCCTCCAGGTACTTCCAGTCGGGAGGTCGATTGATTCGAAACAGCACTTAGCAAGTCAGCTACGTCGGCGCAAGGAGGGCTAAATACCACAGCAGTCACTTAGCGAGCTCACTCTAAGCAGCCCCAGGGCTACTTGGGCTACTCCTTCAGCTCACAAATAATAGCAACAAGTGAGCCATAACCAACACAATCCCAGCCTGAGAAGAGAGCTAAAAAAAAATACTCAGTCGATTCCAGGGAAGCCAAAAGAGAAAAAGTCAGGGTCAACACAGCCCTAATACTGGCACAGGCAAATTCCCCTAACACAACCACACCCACTCATTAAATCAGCCTTGTCATTATCCTTTTTAGGTAGATCTAATTTACTAAAAATGTCCATTCTACCCAAGTTTATGTTTATTTTTGACACAATTCCTTTGGAGTTTGATTTGATTGCAATTAAGAAACTACAAGGTACACTGAGTGGTTTTATCTGGGCAAACAAAGGGATCAGGATAGCATGGAAAATGCTATGTAGGAGGAAGATCTATGGCGGAATTGCCAGTCCTGACCTGATTGCTTACTGTCTTCCCTTTCAATTTAAAACCTTTAGAACTTTACTTTTGGAAAATGCTTACTGTACCCCTTTTTTAAGAGTATTACCAACTGAGGAGAAAAATATGGCAAACTTTTTTTTATATAAGTTTGACTATCCGAAAAACTACAAAACAAAGTGGGGATAAAGGTTTTGAAGGCTGCGAGTAGACTATGGTACCAAATGTAAATAAATAAATAAATCCAGTACTTGTATAGCGCACGAATCACCCCCGAAGGGCTATCTCGCGCTGGGGGCTGTTGGGAAGATTAAGCGAGCTATTGCCCAGAGTCGCATGGTGCTGGGCAGATCCCTGCCGCCTGAGCCAGGGATCAAACCGTGATCTCCAGCGTCCAGCGTCAGTCGCCCTGGCTGCGGCGCCACACCTCTCCCAAATCAGACGTCTATTAGCGATACCCTACTACTGTGCTTCTGCCCCAATATGGGAATCCCCGGGGACCCTGCAAGCCTTGCAGACAAAATGGCAATCCCATTTAAAACAAGCTGGAATAAACAAATGGGGGCAACTTCTGCAAGAAAATGGGTTTGTTCCCTGGGAGGTACTAGAGAGAGCCACAGACTGGCATCTTGCTAAATGTAAGTACTATGAACTGCTGAGTTGGGCGAATAGTTTGAGGGGATCACTATTGTTGAATGTGTTTTCATGGCACACACTCTTCTTTGTCCCTGCTACAAGCAGCCTTGAAGGTAGAGTTATCCAACTGATGCATGGAGGCAGGCCTCCCTGTTCCAGTTCTGCCCATTTACAAATCATATTAGCAAGTAACTGACTAAGCCTGAGTTGCAAATAGAGGTGGGCGCTATAGCAAATTAATAGTGCAATTCGAACCAGAGCCAAACAATTGTTTGGCTTAGGTCCAAAAGTTCATTCATGAGCCAAACCATGAAAAAGCTTGATATGTATATCTTGCAAAAACAAAATAATGAAAAATATCATATTGTCTTCAAAATTCAAAGTGTGTATTTCTTTACTATGCAGAAGTGTTTCAGATTATATTTCTGCATAGACAGACATTTATAAAAAATTATAATTAGGGCTCCCAGTTTTATGGTATTTATTTTTTCGACATTTCCATCTGTATTTATCCATATTTATTTTTTTCAAATTTTTTCTGTATTTATCCATTTTAATTTTGTGTTCTCTGTATAAATGAAGCTGCAATTGGTGTTTTTCCACATTTATTTAACTGATAAATATATACTTGCATTTTAATGTCCAGGAGGTTTTAGCAGTATACAGTGCAAAACATTTATCTGTGAACACCTGCTTTGTACAATAGCATAAGGAACTGTAGAGCTGAACTTCATTAAGCTTAATTAGGAAATATATTGTCTTTTTTAATCTCCTCTACCTCTCAATCTATACACCTACTGACCTGTCACTCATGATTGACTGTAGAAAAAATATCCAAAGAAAGCCTATTTTCCGTATTTTTCTGTATTTAAAAATAAAAACAGACAGGAAAATAAATAGTTTTCTGTCTGTATTTATCTGTAAAAATCAGTAAAAACTGAAAATTGGGAGCCCTAATTATAATTTTTAAACATAAACTTAATCAATCACTGCATTTGTAAAGCGCGCTACATACCCGAGAGGGTCTCAAGGCGCTGGGGAGGGTGGGTGCTACTGGTCGAAGAGCCAGGTCTTGAGGAGTCTTCTGAAGGCCAGCAGGTCCTGGGTCTGTTGTAGGATGGTGGGGAGAGTGTTCCAGGTCTTGGCGGCGAGGTAGGAGAAGGATCTGCCGCCGGTGGTGGTTTTTCGGATGCAAGGGACTGTGGCGAGGGCGAGGTTGGCTGAGCGGAGGCTTCGGGTGGGGGTGTGGAAGCTGAGTCGGTTGTTGAGGTAGGTGGGTCTGGTGTTGTGCAGTGCTTTGTGTGCGTGGATCAGGAGCTTGAAGGTGATCCTTTTGTTGACGGGGAGCCAGTTCAGGCCTCTCAGGTGGAGTGTGATGTGGCTGCGGCGGGGGACGTCGAGGATGAGTCGGGCCGAGGCGTTCTGGATGCTTTGGCGTCGTCTCAGGAGCTTGTTTGTAGTTCCTGAGTAGAGGGCGTTCCCATAGTCGAGTCTGTTGGTGATGAGGGCCTGGGTAATGGTTTTTCTCGTGTCGAGGGGGATCCATTTGAAGATCCTGCGGATCAAGACGCGGAGACGGCGTTGACTTGCCTGGTCATGGAGAGAGTGGATTCGAGGATGAACCCCAGGTTGCGTGCGTGGTCTGTGGGTTCCGGGGCTGTGCCTAGTGACGTGGGCCACCAAGAGTCGTCCCAGGCTGATGGGGTGGGTCCGAGAATGAGGACCTCTGTCTTGTCTGAGTTCAGCTTCAGTCTGCTGTCCTTCATCCAGTCGGCTACGGCCTTCATTCCTCTGTGGAGGTTAGCTTTGGCGGTGTGGGGATCTTCGGTGAGGGATATGATCAGCTGGGTGTCATCGGCATAGGAGATGATGTTGAGGTTGTGCTGTCATGCGACGTGGGCGAGGGGGGCCATGTAGATATTGAACAGCGTCGGGCTGAGAGAGGATCCCTGTGGGACGCCGCAGATGATCTCGGTGGTTTAGGAGCGGAAGAGTGGGAGGCGGACGCTCTGGGTTCTGCCGGAGAGGAAGGATGTGGTCCAGGCCAGGGCCTTCTCTTGGATACCGGCGTCATGGAGGCGTGCTGATAGGGTGCGGTGGCAGACCGTGTCAAAGGCTGCTGATAGGTCCAGGAGGATGAGGGCGGCTGTTTCTCCTTTGTCCATCAGGGTCCGGATGTTGTCAGTGGCGGCGATGAGGGCGGTCTCGGTGCTGTGGTTGCTGCGAAAACCGGATTGGGAAGGGTCCAGGATGTTGTTAACTTCGAGGTAGCGGGTCAGCTATTTGTTGACAACCTTCTCGGTCACTTTTGCTGGGGAAGGGAGCAGGGAGATGGGCCGGAAGTTCTTGAGGTCCTTGGGGTCCACCTTGGACTTCTTCAGAAGGGCGTTGATCTCGGCGTGCTTCCAGCTTTCTGGGAAGGTTGCTGTCTCGAAGGAACAGTTGATTGTTTTTCGGAGGTGGGGCGCGATGGTTGCGCTGGCTTTGTTGAAGACGTGGTGAGGGCAAGGGTCCGATGGGGATCCGGAGTGGATGGAGTTCATGGTTTTGATGGTGTCTTCGTCGCTGACGCTGGACCAGACGGTCAGGCGACTGGTGCGAGTGGTAGTTGCAAGGGGGTGGTCTCGGTGGTGGGTGCGGGGGGGTCGGAGTTGAAGCTGTTGTGGATGTCGATGATCTTGCGGTGGAAGAAGGTGGCCAGGGAGTCGCACAGGTCTTGAGATGGCGGGATGTCGTTGGTGTTGGAGCTGGGGTTGGAGAGTTCTTTCACGATGCTGAAGAGCTCTTTGGTGTGGTGTGCGTTGTTGTCTAGGCGGTCCTTGAAGGCGGTCATCTTGGCAGTCCTGATCGATTGGTGGTGTCTGCGGGTGGCGCTCTTGAGGGCTGTGTGGTTGTCTGGTGTTCGGTCGTCGAGCCATTTCTTCTCCAGCTTCCGACAGGTGTGCTTGGAGATCCGGAGGTCCTCGGTGAACAAGGCGGCTTTCTTGTTGGTGTGGTTGGTTGTAGAGGTCTTGAGAGGGGCGAGGGTGTGGGCGCAGTCGTTGATCCACTGTGTGAGGTTGGTCGCGGCGGTGTCTGGGTCGGTGGGGTCGGTGGGTGGTCTCAGGGCGAGGGCGGTAGTCAGTTGGTCCTCGGTGACCTTGCCCCAGCAGCGGCGTGGTAGCTGTTGGGTGCGGTGGTGTGTGGTGGGTTTTCTGAAGGTGAAGTGGACGCATCTGTGGTCGGTCCAGTGTGGTTCGGTGGTGTGGTTGAAGGAGACGTGGGGGCTTGCGGAGAAGATGGGGTTGAACGTGTGTCCAACGGCGTGAGTAGGTGTCGTTACGAGCTGTTTGAGTCCGAGGTTGGCGAGGTTGTCGATCAGGGCGGTGGAGTTGGCGTCATTGTTGTTCTCGAGATGGAAGTTCAGGTCCCCGAGGAGGATGTAGTCCATGGAAGCGAGGGCGTGGGTGATGATGAGGTCGGTGATGGTGTCACTGAACTGTGGGCAGGGTCCGGGAGGTCTGTAGATGAGAGTTCCTCTGAGGGTGGTGTTGGGGTCGGTGTGGATCTGGAAGTGTATGTGCTCGGCGGTGGTGAGGGTGTCATTGGTGTTCGTTGAGATTTTGATGGAGTCTTTGTGGATGATGGCGATTCCTCCTCCCACTCCGTGGTGCGGTCTCTGCGGGAGATCTTGTAGCCTTGTGGGATGGCTATGGCGATGTCTGGTGTTGAGGTGGCGTTCAGCCTGGTCTCTGTCAGGAAGGCGACGTCGGGGGCGGTGGAGTCTAGGAGGTCCCAGAGTTCGATGGCGTGCTTGCGAGCGGAGCAGAGGATGCAGCGGAGGTGGTTGGGTTCTCTGGCTGGTGGTGTGGAGGGTTGGATGCTGGTGAATCTGCAGTTCCGGCAGGTGAAAGGCCCCTGGGTGCGTTTTGGGGTGGCCCGTTGGCAGAGGTGGTCTCCTCTGGTGTTGAGAGCGTGGAGGGTGCTTGCGTCGTAGTGCATTCAGGCGTTGCGGGGGGTACGGGTTCCAGGGGTTCTGGCGCTGGGTGCGGTCCAGGCGCAGACGGGCTTGCCTTAGGTGCATTTATGGCACGCCAGCGGCGCACCAGCGGTGCGCCCGCTGCGCGCGGCCGCTTCGCGGCCTCCATATAAGGGCAGAGGGAGGGATGAGCAGCTGGGAGGTGGGAGCGGGGCGGGCAATGGGTTTGAAGTGGGCGGGGCCGCAGGGGCTCAGCGGCGGGGGAAAACCCGGGGAAAAAACGACGGGAAAAGACGGCGGGAGAGGGACAACAGAGCACAGGGGTACAGAAGGCAAAACACAGGGGCACAGAATGAAAAAACAAAGTGGCACAGAAAGCCAAGCGCAGGGGTACAGAATAAAAGAGGGAGCGAGCAGTCAGGCGGCAAAAGCGGCAACGGAGGTTCAACCCACAGGGGGCTGCGTGGCGGATGGGGGGAGCGACCTGCCTGGTGACAGGGTCAAAGGTCACTCTCTACCACCGCTTTGCGGCCTCCATATGAGGGCAGAGGGAGGGAGGAGCAGCTGGGAGCGGGGCGGTCAATGGGAGTGAAGGGGGTGGGGCCGCAGGGGCTCAGCGGCGGGGGAGAACCCGGGGAAAAACGGTGGGAAAAGACGGCGGGAGAGGGACAACAGAGCACAGGGGTACAGAAGGCAAATCACAGGGGCACAGAATGAAAAAACCGAAGTGGCACAGAAAGCCAAGCGCAGGGGTACAGAATAAAAGAGGGAGCGAGCAGTCAGGCGGCAAAAGCGGCAACGGAGGTTCAACCCACAGGGGGCTGCGTGGCGGATGGGGGGAGCGACCTGCCTGGTGACAGGGTCAAAGGTCACTCTCTACCACCGCTTTGCGGCCTCCATATGAGGGCAGAGGGAGGGAGGAGCAGCTGGGAGCGGGGCGGCCAATGGGAGTGAAGGGGGTGGGGCCACAGGGGCTCAGCGGCGGGGGAGAACCCGGGGAAAAACGGTGGGAAAAGACGGCGGGAGAGGGACAACAGAGCACAGGGGTACAGAAGGCAAAACACAGGGGCACAGAATGAAAAAACCGAAGTGGCACAGAAAGCCAAGCGCAGGGGTACAGAATAAAAGAGGGAGCGAGCAGTCAAGCGGCAAAAGCGGCAACGGAGGTTCAACCCACAGGGGGCTGCGTGGCGGATGGGGGGAGCGACCTGCCTGGTGACAGGGTCAAAGGTCACTTAGAAATATTAATGGCTTGCTCCTGAACGAATATGCCATTAGTGAATAAGAGGCAAGCTTGTAGTCATGTAAACCCTAAACAAGAACTGGATTCCTATTATAAATGGAGCAACAGTATAGCCTATTAAATAACACATATGAGATGCTTATACGTCCTGAACTCAAGTAATTAAAAGTGCCTTCACATACGATAATAGCAAAAAAGGAGGCTCCTTGAAATTAAATGTTTCCCGAGGTTTACAAAATTTGAAGCAAGCAGTGACCCAGTATTGATTTCAGGATATTTGCTGTCACATTTTGAAATTCAACTTCCAGATGTACATCTCTATCTCTCTCTCTTTCTCTCTCTCTGTGCTGTTTTACATCAAAGGTCACTGCTTTTGCCTTTTATTCTTGGCACACGATGAGAAAACCGACACAGACAGAGCAGACTCGACTGATGGCTCCTAGACTTAACTATCAAAACATAAATGCATTTATTTGGGGGTGTCATACCCCAAACACCCCCTCAAAACTATGCCTCTGCTTGCAAGAGTCAGGGATGGAATCTAAAACTGAGGAAGAAAGACGGCTGTTGCTATGGCTTAGGAAGATGTAGGTAGATTGCCCTCTCTATTTGGTCTGTGTATAACTAGTCTGCAATAATACAGCTGCTTTAAGCAGTTCTAATTTGTTAAAGAATGAGTAAAGATGCCCAAATGTAGTAAATGTTGGTGTGTTGAATTGTCAGTGCTGTGTAGCCGTGAACCCACCTCATACCTCTTTACTTCACCACTAAATATTCCTTGCTTCTTTATCTCACTCTGACAGGTTCTTGCTTTCTCCGTTTGTGATAGTTTTCTGTTTTTTTCTTCCGCTGTCTTTCCACTTTGTGTGTTTTTCCCTCTCTTACTCTCAGTAAATGTTTAATGTAGAAAATTAAGGGCCAATCCCCCAAAATGGCTGCCGGTGTGCCGACCCTGCGGCCACCAGCTCAAATTCAGCACAGGCTCTGAGCCATGCTATAAAATGAAAAGATGCCTTAGACCAGGGTTCTGTTGCAATTGTCCTACTACAAACAAGATTCGATTTTTTTCTTTTGCTTTCATGGTTGGAATCTTGGATGTGATTTCCCAACTTCTGATAACTTTACCCGATGCAAAGTTAAACCTTGCAGGTAAACAGCACAGTAGGCTTTCTTCCTGCAGGATAAGCAGCCAGCATGACATCCTGTATTATGACATCTGTGTCGGCTGCCATCACCAAAGGATAGGAGAGCGTAAACATAGGTGTACCTGGTCACTGGAAAGGCAGGGAAGATTTTAGAGGTGTGGCAGAAGGTGGAACAAGGCAGGGTGTGTGACATTAGATGATTCTAACTTAAATAATTACTGCCCCATTTCCCGTATTCTGTTGCCAACAATAACTATTGAGAAGGAGATTAACAACCAACTTACTACCTTTATTGAGAATCCCCATCATCTTGATGCCTCTCAGTTTGGCTTTAGAAGCCTCCATAGTACTAAACTTGCATTGATCACCGCCACTGAGCAAATTCGACAAACCCTGATACAGGAGGAAACCCTGTCTTGAAGAATGAGATTGGTCGGCAGCGTTATACACTATTAATCATGAAATTTTGCTTGTGTTCTTTGCTTCCAGCGGCATCAAGGATCAAGCCCTAACCGCAGTGAAATCCTTTCTTTCGGATAGAAAGCAATTTGTGGCGCTGGAAAATTTTAAATCCCTGCTCTTCTCTCTCCCCTGCGGTGTTCCTCAGGGCTCTTCCCTGATCCCCACTCTTTTTAATATCTACGTTGCTCCCCTGGCCAAACTAATGAGACACTCTAATCGTGATCTTGGTGGCCAGTGATCTGGTGGAAACAGCCTTTCGCTTCCATGACTGCATGCGACAGGTAGGAGTCTGGATGACTCACAATTACCTAAAGTTTAACTCCGGTAAAACGGAGATACTGCTTTTTGGCAAAAACACCACCATGTGGTCCCCGGCTTGGTGGCCAGCGGGGCTAGGTCCACTTCGGATCCCCACCCTCAAAGCTAAGAACCTATGAGTAATATTTGACAGCAAGCTCTCACTTGAGGGCCAGATTAATTCTATCACATCTGCGTCATTTCACACCATGAAACTTCTTAGGAAAATCTTTCATTTTATTACAAAAGATCTGCAGTAATCAGTGACCTCCTCCCTTATCCTTTGAAAAATAGATTACTGTAATAATACCCTCTTTGTCAACCTACAGAAAAAATGAGGCAGCAAGGCTACTTTTGGGCATTCCCAAACGCCAATCTGTGTCTATCGCACTTGAGCATTTACACTGGTTTCCGGTCAAAAAACGAATAGAGTTCAAATCTCTATGCATTGCCTTTAAGGCACCTCATGGAGCTGGCCCTGAATTCTTAAGGAAAAAGTTTCGGTGGTGCATTCCTTCCTGAACTCTTTATTCTACTTCTGCCTACAACCTTGTGGTTCCCAGATTCAAAAAGTTACAATGGGGTGGAAGGAGTTTCATTGTTTCTACCTCTCATCTTTGGAACTCGCTTCCTCTTGAACTGAAAGAATCCACAGATCTGC